>NC_134533.1:3625000-4225000 GCF_050624435.1 Tenrec ecaudatus | reverse complement strand
TTGCCGGTGTCCAACAGTCTTGGCTGAAAGCAGGGGATACCAGAAGGCTGTGTTTCATTGACTGGGCCAAGGAGTTGGTCTATTGTGTGGCTCATCACAGATTACGGATCGCCGAGCAGAACAGGAACCCCAGAACACCTCACTGCGTGTGCGCGCTTGGTACCTGCACGTGGATCAAGAGGCAGTTGTGGGCACAGCCACAGGGCTACTGTGTGGCTTAAAGTTGGGAACAGTGTGCGTGGGGGTTGAGTCCTCTCACCACACGGACTCCGTCTGTCTGTACGCTGAGAAGCACACTGGGCAAAAGAAGACACGGCATCAGAATTGGAAGAAGACTCATCAGCAACTCGCGATGCGCACGCGACGCGGACCTGGCTTGCTGACAGCAAGGAGGGCTTGGAGCCCCTTGTGTTGCCACGACGCCCCCAGGTCCCCCACCCTGGCCCAAGCACGGTGTTTATTCTCTGTTGTTTCACTCCTGTACCAAAAGCAGGACAGCGAATGAGGCCCAAGAACCAATACCTTTGAGGGACGGTGTGCGGGAAGCATTTTCAACAGCCCACGGGCTTCCAGGAGAACCTGCCGGAAACCACCAGCTGCTCTGACGGGGGGGGGGGGGGGGGGGGGGATTGTCTCAGAAACTCCTAGGGGGCAGTTCTACCCTGTCCTGGAGGGCCCCTGGGGGTCAGAGTTGGCTCTGTGGGCTTGCTTTTTCAGTCTGGGGAGCCCCTGCATGGCACAAATTATTCAACACTCGAATACCAGCCACACGGCCAGCTGTTCGAATCCACTCAGGAGCTCCTTGAGAGACAGGTCCCAGTCTTCATAACCCTCCAGACCCATTCTGTTCTGCAGAGGGGGGGGGGGGTCTGAGTGAGAACCGCCTGATGGAGCTGGCAGCCATAGCCAGCAGAGCCGGGGGTCTTAAGTCCCTTTCCTCTTTTCCCACAGGGAGACTACGAGGGTGACAATGTGGAATTCAACGACAGAAAAGTAAGTGGTGCTGGCTGCACGAAGGCTCTTGCTGGGGGTTCTTGGGGGCAGTGTGGGGGTGATGACTTGGCCCTGTCCTCCACACCTCCGGGGAGCCCTGCTCTGGGCATGGGCTGTCTCTCTTTGATTCTCGGAAGGAGGGGTCATTTGGGCATGGGAAGAGGGATGTCAAAGCTGACCCCTCACCACGTCCCTTCTTCCCCACAAAAGTGGTTAACACCTGCATCCTCCCACACTTCAATAGTGCTTACCTGGGCCGCTAACTGCAAGGTCAGCAGTACGAAACCACCAGCCACTCTGTGGGAGGACGATGAGGCTGCCTCTTCCCGTCAAGAGGGACAGGCTCAGAAACCCACAGGGGCGCCTCCACCCTGTCCTGCAGGGTATCTGAGTCAGCATGGGCTTGGTGGCAGTGAATTTGGTTTTCATGAAGGAGCCATGGCGGTGTTGGGAATTATAGGTAGGGCTGAGAACCACAAGTCTATGGTTCAAAGCCACCAGCCACTCCGAGGGGAAAGACATGGCTTTCTGCTCCCATGGACTCACAGCCTCAGGAGCCCACAGGGTGGCTCAGCTCGTCGTGAGTGTCGCTGTGAGCCGGCATCATCTCTGTGGCAGTGAGGGTACCTTTGGGTATGTGGGCCCCAACCTGCTCTTCATCCCCGCTGGCCTCCAGCCTAACCCTGCCTTGCTCCTGGGCAGATATGCCCAGCAGCGCTCTGCGGGGAAACCTCACTTCAGTCTGTGGGGCTCAAGCCAGGGTTTCTCAAACTTACTTGACCGGAACCCCTCGCCCTGGGAAAACCATTGAGTCTGTGTTCCACTTGGAACCTACTTTGAGGTTCTGCCCCAACTCTCCCACTCTCCGAAGCCCCAGCCCCTCACTCCCACCTAAGGAGCCCTGCCCTAGGGACCCAGGGTCCCACCATGCTCCCCTTGTAAACCTCCCTCCCCTCACAGCCACGGCCCCCTCCTTCCCTGGTCCCACCAGGCCAGCCTTCTGCCCACACCTCCATTACACGAGCAGGCCTCCCGAAGCCGGGGTCCAGCCCCAGAACCCCACTTCTGGTTCAGCCCCACTTCTTCTGCCCCTGCCCCAGACCCCCTGCCGGTGAGGGAGCTGTTCTCCATCAACCACAGTGGGGACCCCAGTCCTGTCCGAAGACTAGGACCCAAGACCTCAAACCGTTGTTCAATTCAGTACCCTCCTCCCACATACAAGCCGAACTTTTAAACCTTTGGCACTTGAACTAACTCGCCTGCTCGGGAATTTAGCTGGAGATGCTATCTGACCCCGCACAAAAATGACATATTTGGTTATTTTTAGTATAACAGCTGGCATTCTTCAGGGACCCTGTGGCTTATAGAAAGTCCCCGTTCAATCCCATTTGAGAAGTGTCGTCCCCTCCCCAGGCCTGCCCTGACCCCTAAACCTGCCTGGACCCACTGTGACTTCACAGTCCAGCCCCCTCTGTACCCCCTTGCCACTAACCAATGCCCTCTGCCCTCTGCCCTCACCCCAGACCCTGCTCCAGCCTCACCTAACCCTCAAGGTCACTTGGGGGTCTCGCTGAGCACTCATTCAGGGACTAAAGTGAAGCCATCCAGTCAATGCCCACCCGTAGCAATCCTGTAAGGCAGGCTAGAGCTGGCCCTGTGGGCTTCCAAGACTGCAGCTCCCGGCGGGAGTAGAAAGCTCCATCTTTCTCCTGCATCCAGGGATTAGTCCTTAGTTTTAGCAACCAGCAGGGATCATCAGGGCTGGCCTATAGGGGGTAGTCTAGGAGAGTGGGTGGAAGGAAAAAATGGATGGATGGATGGATGGATGGATGGATGGATGGATGGATGGATGGATGGAAGATATGAATGGATGGAAGGAAGGAAGGATGCTTGGATGGATGGAAGATAAGGTTGGATGAAAGGAAGATATGGATAGATGGATGGAGGGATGGATGGATGAATGGATGATGGATGGATGGATGGAAAGAAAAGGGGTGGACGGATGGGTGGTGGACGGTAGATGGCGAGTGATAGGTTGATGGGTGGATGATGGGTAGGTGGATGAATGGAAGGATGGGGGCATGACAGATGGGAGTGGATGAATACCAGGTCAGGGAAAGGAGGGAGGGGAGAAGGAATGCATGATGAGAAAGAAGGATGGATGGGTGGAAGGACGGAGGAGTGGATAGGTGGGTGGGTGGATAGGATGGATGGAGGTGTGTGAGTAGAAGGATGGATGGATGAGGGATGGGAGTGAACGGCAGGAAGGATGAGGAAAGGGAGGGGAGACAGGGTGCAGACACATGGCTTGACTCAGCTTGGCGAGCATCTCTGGAGGTGGCCCCACCCTAAGCCACTTGGCTCTGCGTCTTCCCAGGGACAACACCTGAGACTTCCCTTCCTGCCACATCAGGTGTCTGTCCTCATCCACCTCCTAGGACAGAGGGGTAGGCACAGCCAAGGACATGTCCCCGTGCTGTGCCAGAGGGGCAGGGGCAGGTGGGAATGCAGCGTGGGAGGAAGGCCTGGCTGGGGCTGATGATGGAATCCCAGCATGGGGGTGGGGCCTGGTACTTCCTCGTCTGGGTCCATGGGCAAGTTCAGAGCTGCCCAGAAGGGCACCTCACTGAGGTGTTTGGGGAAACTGTGCAGAAAGTGCTCTGCTGGGCGGTTGTGGGTCCTTCCTGCCAGGGCTCCAGAGGGTGGGCCAGCTGACCGGGAGGGGGGCCTGACTGCAGGTGGGGAGGCTGCTGGCACCTCAGGCAGAGCTGGAAGCTTCAGGGGCCCTGGCCTGTCATGCATGCACTCACCCGTGCAGTCATTAATCCAGTACTTACTCACTGGAAGCACGGTCTGCCCCAGGCTCTGTCGGGGTGCTGGGGGGAGAGTGGGCCTGGCTCACCTGGCCCCTCCATTGTGTAGTGCAGTGGGGAGGCAGGCTCCAGGAATGGTGTCTGAGCAGATAGGACCTATAGGACAGTGGGGAGGCAATGGCTCAGAGACCAGGGGCCCCAGAGGAGATTTCAGCTGGAGAGCTACAACCAGTAGCTGGAACCCCGAGGTCTCTGACCCAAGCCCTCCAGTACCGGCACAGATGGATTCTGCTGGTCCACCCCACTTCTAGGCAGGAAGAAGATTCCACAGAAGAGAAGGGGGTTGTGTTGAGGACTGGGGGTGTCTCTGCCGGTGGGTGGGGTGGGGAGTGCTGTAAACAGGTCTGAGAGTCACCAGGGTCGCTTCCAACCTATTTCTGCCCCCGCAAAGTCTCCAGGCTCCTAATTCATGGCTATGCTAGCGCGCTCTCTGACTCTCTCCGCCTCTCCGTTTCGCTCTGTCTCTCACTCTTTCTCTTTCTCTCTCTCTACCCCCTCTACACACACATTTCTCTCTGTGTTCTCCCAGCTATAGCCATGTGTCTTTGCTACCTCCCCTTCTCTGTCTGTCTGTCTCTGCTCTACCCCCAGCCTGTTCCCAGCCTTGCTCCTACTGTGTCTGTCTGAGCTACCTCTCTCTCTCCCTTCCTCTCCATGAGCTCTGCCTGGTGGACTGGCTGGCTCTCTCTTCTCTCCTCTTCTCTCTCTCTCTCTCTCTCTCTCTCTTCTCTCTTCTCTCTTCTCTCTTCTCTCTTCTCTCTTCTCTCTTCTCTCTTCTCTCTTCTCTCTTCTCTCTTCTCTCTTCTCTCTTCTCTCTTCTCTCTTCTCTCTTCTCTCTCTCTCTCTCTCTCTCTGGCCCACCCCAGTGTCACAGTTCCGAGTGTGAATTCTGGGGGCCATAGTGACCGCAGCCGGGCCTGTGTCACGAGGCCCTTGGCGTTGGCTCTGTTGGTGCCACATTGACACAGCAAACACAGGCAGCTGAGCCTTGCTGAGCCAGGGGTGCACATATGTGGCTCAGCACCCACCTTCCAGGAGTCATCCTGCAGGAGGAAGACAGCTCCCTTCTGCACCCTCAGCCTTCTGGGGATGATGAGGGGTGGTCTGCACAGGTACTCACTGAGTACTCACTCGGGAAACCAGGGTCTGGGAAGCCCACCTACAGCACCGTCAGCCAGCGTGCGTACAGAGGAGTTGCCCTCTTCCCGGCTCCTTGGCCATCAGCTGCCCAGTCTCCTCGGCCTTGTCCAGCACCACGCAGACCCCGTGCCCACCCTGCACATGCCGCTGCAGGCAGGGCTCCCAAGCCAGCAGACAGAGCACAAAGTTTGCTCCCCTGGCGGGCCTCGCTTCCCGGAGCAGATGTGCTTTTCCAAAGGTCTTCCCCGCTTCCCATCCGCCTATGCACTTGTGTGGACACAGGGCACTTCCAGCCTCTGGGGTGCTGTCTTCCCAAGCAGCAGAGGGACCTGAGGTTAGAGCAGATGTTAGCTGGGGTCCCCATCAGCCCCCAGCCTGACCCCCAGCTTGTCTCAGCCTCCCTGGCGGTTATTTGCTGTTGAGTGGGACGCCGCCTCCGAGCGACTGTGTGTGTGTGTGCGCGTGCGTGCGTGTGTGTGTGTGTGTGTTTTCTTTCTATTTTTTTATAAATCATTTTATTAGGGGCTCTTATAGCTCTTATCATAATCCAAACATACATCCATTGTGTCAAGCTCCTTTGTACATTTGTTGCCATCATCATTTTCCTTTTTTTTTTTAAATCATTTTATTGGGGGCTCATACAACTCTTATCACAATCCATCCATCCATCCATTGTGTCAAGCACATTTGTATATTTGTTGCTGTCATCGTTCTCAAAACATTTCCTTTGTGCTTGAGCCCTTAGTATCAGCTTCTCGTTTTCTCTTTCCACACCCTCCCTCCCTCCCTCACGCTTGATTTTTTTTTTCATGTCTTACACTGTCCTACGTCTCCCTTCACCCACTTTTCTGTTGTCTATCCCCCAGGGAGGGGCTATACGTAGATCATTGTGATCTCCCTTTCTCCCCCACCTTCCCCTTACCTCCTGGTATTGCTCCTCTCATTATTGGTCCTGAGGGGTTTATCTGTCCTGAATTCCCTGTGTTCCCAGCTCTGATCTGTACCTGTGTACATGCTCTGGTCTAGTCGGATTTGTAAGGTAGAATTGGGTCATGATCGTGGCGGGGAGCTGGGGGGAGGAAGCATTAAAGAACTAGAGGAAAGTTATATGTTTCATCATTGCTACACTGACTGGCTTGTCTCCTCCTCACGACCCTTCTGTAAGGGAATGTCCAGTTGCCTACAGATGGGCTTTGGGTCTCCACTCCGCACTCTCCCTCATTCACAATGATAGGATTTTTTGGTCTTTTATGCCTGATACCTGATCCTATGGACACCTCATGGTCACACAGGCTGGTGTGCTTATTCCAGGTGGGCTTTGTTGCTTCTCAGCTAGATGGCTGCTTGTTTACCTTCAAACCTTTCAGTCCCCAGAGGCTGTTTCTGTTGTCAGCCACCCCAGTTCTTAAAGGGCAGTTGCTCCATGTGTTGAGACAAGCTGGCCCCAGCATGGGGGCCTCTGGAATGAGACCCCAGCACTCCCCCCCCCCCCCGCCTGCCCTTGCAACATGGAGGGAGGGAGCTGTGGGCGTGACCGTGGGATTCGGGTTGGGAAAGCATTTGTTACCCCAATTCGCCTGCGCCTTGCCCAGCTCCCCAGCTCTGTGCTTCCCTGAACTCGACGCATGTCCCTACAAGCCTAGCACCCTTGGAGCCACCAAGCAAACCCATCGGCATCCTGACCCAAGGCCAGGGGATCTCGGGTGGGTGTGGATCATCTTCGTCTCATCAAGGGCTGTAATCAGACAGCCCATGGAACCAGACAGAGAGCCAGGCCGCTGTCTTCGCACTCCATGAGGCCTGTCTGCATTTTGTCACTGCCACTTCTCTGCCCAGAGCCCTGGTGGGGAGCCCCTGCTTCCCACCACTGCAGTCAGTGGTGTGCAGAGGTCTGAGGGGCTGGGCAACCCAGGTGGAGAAACCTGGCTGCTAGCAAAGATGGCAATGGGTGGAAGCACACCTCGGGAGCTCCTGGTGTCAGCGTTTCTTTCCGGGGAAAACAAGGCCCCCTCTTGCCAGGGAAGATGCTCCTGGCCTCCAGCTCTGGATCCCTCAGGGCCTTTACCAGAGTGGAAATTAGATGGATGGCTGTGTGCTTAATCTCCTCTGTAGTGTCTTTCTCTCCCTTACAGCAGGAGCATCACCTGCCCCGTGTGTCTGTTGGACTCACCTATGAAAGCCCACTGTCTAGCACAGAACCTGGAGGGAGGGAGAGATGATGGGTGGATGGATGGATGGATGGATGGATGGATGGATGGATGGATAGATGTTTACATGAACCATTGGGTAGATGGGTGGGTAGGTGCTGAATGGATGAATGGATGTTGGCATGCATGGATGGATGCATGCATGGGTGGATGGAATTAATAGATAGATGTTTAGATTAACCAAGAGATGTGTGAATGAATTGATGGATGTTTGCCTGGATACCTGGGTGGACAGGTGGGTGGATGAATGTTAATATGCGTACATGGGTGCATGGATGGACTTTAAACATACAGATGGATGAGTGGATATTTGTGTAGTTACATGAATGGGTGAATGGATGTTGGTATGTACAGAAGTATGGATGCCTAGTTTGTTTGGATACATGAATGTTTGTATGGATAGTTGGGGTGGATGAGCAGATGGATGGACATACAGATAGGTGAATAGGTCAATGTGTGGATGCATAAATGCATGGATAGATGAAGGGGTGGATGATAGGTGGAGGGATGGATGGATAGATGGAGGGATGGAGGATAGGTGGAGGGATGGAGGATAGGTGGAGGGATGGATGGATAGATGGAGGGATGGAGGATAGGTGGGGGATGGATGGATAGATGGAGGGATGGAGGATAGGTGGTGGGATGGATGGATGGATATTTGGAGGGATGGAGGTTAGGTGGGGGATGGAGGATAGGTGGAGGGATGGAGGATAGGTGGAGGGATGCATGGATAGATGGAGGGATGGATGGATAGGTGGAGGGATGGAGGGATTGAGGATAAGTGGATAGATGGAGGGATGGAAGATAGGTGGAGGGATGGAGGATAGGTGGAGGGATGGATGGATAGGTGGAGGGATGGAGGATAGGTGGGGGGATGGATGGATAGGTGGATGGATGGAGGATAGGTGGGGGGATGGATGGATAGGTGGGGGGATGGATGGATAGATGGAAGGATGGGTGACTTTGTTAGGGTTGAGTCCATCCCTTCATCAACATACCCAGAGCAGGGCTCTATGTTCTTGGGAACAAATACAGAGTGCTATATTCCCACCTTTGTCTCTGCCCTAGCTCCTGTATGAAGAGTGGGCGAGTTACGGCGTCTTCTATAAATATCAGCCCATCGACCTGGTCAGGTAAGGGGGAGCGAGTGTTAGGGGCACTGGCTGGTTCCAGGTGAAGGCTGTGGGAAACAAGTATGCAGTTAGATTTCGGTCCGATGACTATCCCTGTATGTCTCGGCAGTACCTGGGACCTGTTCAAACTTGAAGGAAGTTTAAGAGCTTGTGTGCAGGACCCAAGGGCTCCCTGCAGGCCTGCCAGTCTGGGCTTCCATCAGTTTATGCAATTTATTCAAATGCGCCCAGAGCGGGGCTGGTCTCCTTCAGGCTCACCACCTCTCCTCCACTAGCCGCCTGGTCTGGCCCAGCCGGCCGGCATTTGCGCTGTCTCGCCGGCACTATTCAGGAGAGAAAAGAGCCTCCCCGGGCTGTGTGTCCTTCCCCAAGGGGACCTGTGTCTTCAGTGGGGGAGGCCGGTGGGAAGAGCCAGGGTAGGGGACGCGTGGGGACTTGCCGACCACAGCTTGGCCCATGAAGAGTCATTTAAGATCATCAAGGCGCCAGTCTGCAGAGCAGGGCCGATTGATTTTCTTGGCACCTCTGTGGCGAGTTCATCCTCGGGCTTAGACTCAGAGGGATGCAGACGATGCCCCACCCCCACCCCCGTAGAGATGCCTCAGCCGCTTCCTCTCCCCCACCCCCCAACCATCACACGTGAGCCTGCCCCTTCCTTTCTGGGCACAGATGAGAAGGGGGTGGCCTTGGCAAAAAGCAAAGCGGGCTGCCAGCCCTGATGGACTGTCCCCAAGCCCCTCTCTGCTTCCGGGGCACAAGGATGAGCCTGGTGGCCCTGATTTGAGGTGGCCCTTGCTGGGAGGTGGGGGTGAGGAAGATGAGATATGCCCCCTGTCCCCCACTGGGTGGACTGAGTGTGCGCGGGTCTTTCTGCGTGGACTACCTCCCTCGGCGCAGGAAGTATTTCGGAGAGAAGATCGGCCTGTACTTCGCCTGGCTGGGCGTCTACACGCAGATGCTCATCCCTGCCTCGGTGGTCGGCGTCATCGTCTTCCTCTACGGCTGCGTCACGGTCGACGACAACATCCCCAGGTAGGCGTCAGGGCCACTCGCCCCCTCCCTGAGACAAAGAGCCCCCCTCCTGCCACCCCCTGCTGTCGCGGCAGGACTCTGGCTTCTGAATCAGGCCCCAATGTGCCTGCAGGGTCCTGAGCTGGCACATGCCAGGCCTCAGATTGCAAAGACAACAGGCGCACGGTCTAAAGGCCTGGCAACCTCCTCAGGTGCGATCGACCAAGGATGAACTTTACTCTCAAAAGACAGAAAACCATTCTCTGCCCTGTGTTCTCTTTGGGGGAAAATTTTCCCTCCCTTTTGGTTTTTATGGACCAAGACGGGCTTTCTAGTCCTGTAATCAGTTACACTTTCAGAAACTCACAGGGGGGCAAGACAGGACTTTCTGCTCCCGTGAACGGTTACACCTTCAGGAACTCACGGGGTCAGTTCTACCCTGTCCTATAAGCTCGCTCTGAGTCGGCATCAGCCCATGGCGGTGATTGGGTTTCATTTTCAGGACCCCTGGTGGGGTAGTGGTTATGCATTGGACTACAAGGTCGCCAGTTTGAAACCACCAATTGCTCTGTGGGAGATTCCTACTGACAACAATCATACAGGACAGGACAGAACTGCCCCTGGGTGCTTCCAAGACTGTCACTCTTCACAGGAGTAGAAAGTGACCCTGTAGGACAGGGTGGAACTGCCCCTGCGGGTTTCTGAGATGGTCACTCTCTAGGGGAGTCAAGAGCCTCCTCTTTCTCCCGGGAAGTGGCTGGTGGTTTCCAACTGCAGACCTTGAGATGAGCAGCCCTGATGTGTGACACATGACCTCACCAGGGTTCCTGACATGGAGTGAACTCGGCAGGAATTGTGGAATGGAGAATGGATGTATTCTGTAAGCCTTCCCCCGACTCACAGTCAGGAAAGACCGGTCTTGAGGGCACAATTCTCTGTCACACACACACACACACACACACACACACACACGGGGCTTGTCAGGAGACAGAGTCTACTCGGTGGCAGGTAGTTTGGGGGTACTAGATGCAGAACACCCTGACCTTTGAGTGGGGAGCTGATGCTGTATGCAGAGGCAGACATCAGGTGTGGGGTGCTCATACAAGAAGGCCAGAGGCACCCCTGCCTGCTCCCCCAAATACCAACCAGGTCATGAGGCAGATGGGACCACTGTGAGGTCTCCTCCCTCTCCACGGGCCACCCTGACTCTGGGGACCCCATGTGGGCCAGAGTACAAATGGGCTGCAGGTGGGGGTTCAGGGGATCAATGTCCAGGCCTTGCTTCTGAGCTTCTGAGAAGTCTTGAACCTCTAACCTCCCCTGACGTCAAGTCGGTTCTGACCCACAGCAACCCCACAGCACAGGACGGAGGTTTCTGAGGCTGTCAGTCTTTACTGGAGCAGACGGACTTGACTTTGCCCCCAAGAAGCCACTGCCGGGTTTGAACCACCAAGCTAACTATCCGCTACCGTTACCTGGCAGTGTCTATAGTCCTCCTTACCCCAAAACAAACACACAAACTCGCTTTCATTAGACCGGACCCCGTAAGGGTCTGAGACTATTACTCTTGATGGGAGTTGAAAGCTCTGTGTTTCTCCCGAGGAGCGGCTGAGGGGTTTGAGCTGCTAACCCTGCAGGTAGCAGCCCCATGTGTAAACCACTAGGCCACCGGGGCTCCCCTTACCCAAGGACATCCCAGAAAACCAAACTCAGGGCCCTGGAGTCACCCCGACGCATACTCACCTTAAAGAGCAGGGTGGGAGTGGACCCGCGCATTTCGGAGATGGTAGCTCTTTCTGGGAGGAGAAAGCTCTGTGTTTCTGCCATGGGCCGACTGCTGGTTTCAAACTGTGGACCTGGCCGTCAGCAGTCCGGTACGTAGCCACTCTGCCACCAGGTCCCCTTGCCCAGGAGCATAGTGGTCTCCCAACCCTTTGCCTTTCCCATCTGACAACATGCGCTGTCCCAGACGCCGACAGACAATGCCAGAAGCTTTCATGCCGTGTACTGAGAGAAACAGACCCCAACCTCCGAAGGGGCTGCCAGGCCAATGGGCAAAGGAGTGTGGGCCGAGGCCTGTCACTCCACCTCTGGGACTGCAAGCCGGCCCACCCTCCAGAGGCCCCGCTCTACTTCTCACTGTGTGCTCTGGCATGCGTCTCGGAAGCTGGGCACTGTGGCTCGGGGAGATGGGCCCCCAGCCCCAGCCAGCTCCCCCTGTGAGGATCCCTCACCCGTGGGGAAGCTGACTTATCACCAGAGAGCAGCCCCGCCGGGCCACCCCCGATCATGGGGCATTCAGAGAACGTTTTTATCCGTGAATCATGCCTCAAATATGCCACCCACTTGCGATGGGGTCACGGTGGCAGGCAGGAGGAAGCCTGTCCCTCTGTCTGCAGGGACGATGTGTGCCGTCAGCCCACACCCTGGGTTGGACTGTGGGGGCGGTGACCGTGTCTGCACCGTGCACGCACGTGGGAATTTTACCGGTGGTTTTGGCGATCCTGTGTGTGCCCAGTGACCCGCTCTGTACAGTCCTAGGGGCTTCGATCAGACAGAGGTCTAGGACTTGCTTCCAAGGTGCCCGTGTGCATGTGAACGGCTCTACTGTCTGCCGAGGAGCCTGGCACTTAGGGGTGTGTGACCCTCAGGGGGACAGCAGGGGAGACTTGACATTCTCATCCAGGGGTTCGGTGGAGGGGTGTCTCCCATCTGCCTCCTGGGTGCCAGACCATGTCATCTAGAGAAACAAAGCGGTGACATGTGTGTAAGAAAGGGCTGTGTCCCAAGGTGCAGTTTCATCTCCAGAAGGTGTCCCAGCCCAGTGGGACTCAAGTCCGTGTGTCTGAGGCTAGGAGGAGCCACTTCAGACACCGTAGTTGCAGGCCGCTGACGCAGAAAGGTAAAGCAGGGTGGCAGAGACAGCCCAGGCCCGTGGGGGCTGAGAGGAGTGAACCCACAGCCAGTGGGAGCACAGCAGGACACTGACAGCGCCCGGGACGGTGGTCCACATGGAAACGCCCCTGGAGGCAGGCCCAGGGCCCCAGCAAGCAGGGAAGCAAAGGGCAAGAGAGCTCAGGGCCATTCCGGGTCTCACTCAACACAGAAGGTCACGCCCCAGGGAGGTGTCATCAGGCGGCAGCTTGCTGGAAAGGTTGCTTCACCCATGTTGACCAAACCCCAACCACCCACCACCATGGAGGCCACGCCGACTCACAGCGACCCTACAGGAGAGGGCAGAACAATGCCTGCCAGTTTCTGAGACGGTCACTCTTGAAAGGCAAATCTAAATGACTGCCATCAAGTCAATGCCAACTCACAGGGACCCCAGAGGACAGCGTGGAAGTGTCCTTGTGGGCTTCCCAGTCTGGAACTCTGGTCAGGAGTAGAAAGCCTCATCCTTCTCCCAAAAGTCAGCTAGTGGCTTCGAGCTGCTGGTCTTGCAGTAACCACTATGCCACCAGGGCTCCTTGATGCTGAGTGAGGAGCTCAGCCTGCCCTGGGGGTGGATCCCCAGGAAAGGGCTCAGAGACCCTCAAGGGCGACCTTCATCACATGTCCTCCTCTGAGGACCCAGCTGCCTTCTGGGTTCACCATGGCCGGTCAGGTCCACCGGAGCCTTTGCTGCTGCCCTGCCTGGTGTCCTCTGACAGAGGTGGCGGGGGTGGGGTGGGGGGGGGGGAAGGTCTGTGTCCCTTGGAGTTGGATTGTGTCAAAGGTTGTTGGGGAGCCAGGGCCTCTGCAGAGTGCTACCTGCCCCTCCCATCCTCTCAGGAACAGCCCCTCCTCCCCAGGTAGGGGAGGAGAGGGGGGAGGGAGAAGGTTTACTCTGGCAAGAAAAGTCTTTTGTCTACTCCTGGTGTTTTTCCTGGATGCCAGGGCCCACTGGCACCATGAACCCCAGACATGCCCTGAGGTCCCCAGCCCTCCCTGGCCCCAAACTCACCGCTTAGGGCTCCAGGCCCCCACCCCCAACCTGGACCACAGAACAGGTAACCCAGGAGAGGGTCTCAGTCATAGGCAGCTGGGGGTATCAGCACCCTGTCACTCACACAGTCCCCTCTCCTCCCTAGAGAGACCCCCCTCCCCACCCCCAGAGAGAGGAACGTCAGCAGGAAGAGACGCCCCCAGTCAGCCAGCTCCAGACAGGGCTCTCTGTCCACTCTCAAGATGGTGAGGGGCTTGGTTCTGTGGGCAGACAGTAGCTGTGGGCCCACTCACCAGGCCCGCACCCCAAGGCTTCCCACACATGCACTAGTTTGACCCCTGATGGCCCTGTGGCATAGGCACAGCCACCTTGAATCTCCACCCCCATTCTACAGATGGGAACACTGAGGCCCAGGGATGCACAGGTAGCCAGCGCTGAAGCTCAGCCCCCAACCCAGAGCCGGCTGGCTCCATCCACAGTCCACATTTCCCTAGCCCCACTTCCCCGAGCTCCCCAGTGAGCAGGGGAAGGAGGGACCTTGCCTAATTTGGACATTTGCCAGCCCCACATGGTGCTGGCCTGGCCCCAGCATGCGCACAGCTCTGTTAGGAAGCACTTGCCCTCTGTAACTGGAAGAAGGGAACAAGGCCGGGTGTTCACAATAGCAGGGGGTGGGGTGGTGGAGGGTGGGCGGGATGCAGGAGAGGCCTGGAGTGCCTTTCAGCCAAGGTTACTAAAGCCAAGGGCCCTGGGGCAGGCATGGGGGCTGTGGGGGACGGGATGGCGGGTGTTACATGTATCCAGAAATTACACAAAGAAAGCATTCAAGCCTTCTGCCTTCTTCCCAAAGACCTGCTGGCCTGCATGTCTGTCTTTCTGTGGCAGAAGGAAGCGAGTCCGGGGAGTCCGGGGCCCAGCTCAGAGCTCAGGTGATGTTGTCCTGGTCCCTCTCCTGGAAGGGAAAGAAACTGAGGCCCCTGCTGGGCTCACAGAGGCAGAAATCGCGGAGCGGGGACCCAGTGGGGCTGCCCTGGCCTCTGGGCAGTGGATGAGGCCCGTCCAGGGCATATGCACTTTGAAGAGCCAGAGGAGCGGGTTCCAATCCTGCTGGGCTGTGTGGCACCAGGGCAGTGACTTGCCTTCTCTGAGCCCATTTCCATGGTAGTACAAAGCCATCGTCCCCAGTGCAGGCCAGTAACCTGGCTCCTGTGTAGTGCTTCCGCATCCGGCTGCTAACCACCAGGTCGGCAGTTCAGTACCAGCAGCCCCGCTGAGGGAGAAAAGCAAGGCTTTCTACTCCCAAAAGACGTTGCACAGCCTGAGTGAGCACGAGTTGTCGACAGGATCAGGTATCAGGCATTCAAAAATCACATCATTGTGAATAAGGGGGAGTGTGGAGTGGAGACCCAAAGCCATCTGTAGGCAACTGGACATCCCCTTACACAGGGACCCTCAAACTACGGCCTGCTGAGGACTTTTATCTAGCCCACTAGGTGTTTTTACTCCCTTTGTTTTTTTACTTCAAAATAAGATATGTGCAGTATGCATAGGAATTTGTTCATAGTTTTTTTTAAAAAAAAAAACTATAGTCCGGCCCTCCAACAAGTCTGAGGGACAGTGAACTGGCACCCTGTTTAAAAAGTTTGAGGACCCCTGCCCTTACAAAAGCATCACGGGGAGGAGACGAGCCCATCAGGGTGCAGTGTAGCAACGATGAAACATACAACTTTCCTCTAATTCTTTAATGCTTCCTCCCCCCACTATCATGATCCCAATTCTACCTTACAAATCCGGCTAGACCAGAGCATATACACAGGTACAGATAAGAGCTGGAAACACAGGGAATCCAGGAAAGATAAACCCCTCAGGACCAGTATTAGCCAATATTAACCATACCAAACCATACCAAGAGGGGAAGGGGGAGGGAGGAGGAAATAGAGGGAATCGATCACAATGATCTACCTATAACCCCCTCCCAGGAGGATGAACAACAGAAAAGTGGGTGAAGGGAGACATCAGTCAGTATAAGACAGGGGTGCTCATACTTTTTCAGCATGGGAGCTACTTATAAAATGGTCAAGTCAAAATGCTCTACCAGCTTAAAAATGCAAAACATATTCAGTTATGTATTACATATATTCATAAATGCATTGAGATTCTTCATATGTACAATGCATGTTTATGTACCTTGCATAACTGCAATGCATCCATACTGCACAACACAATTAACTACGTATGTTTTTTTGTCATTACCTGAGTTTACTCTGATGACTTGCCCTGAATGGAATGAGCCAGGGCTGCATAGACCGGACAGGAGCTGCTGACAGCCAGCCTCAAGCCCACTTCCAAATGATCATCAGTCACGGGGGAACGGCACTTGGACTTCATGATCTTTATGTGGGAAAAGGCTGCCTCACGTAAATAGGCAGAGCCGAAGAATGCGGTCAAGGAGGGAGCACGTGTTCCCGTGTTTGGGGGCTTTCCCTCTGCGAGTCAGTCTGTCCGTGCCTCTGGCCTTCAGCTGAATGTCGGCTTGTAGTGTCAAAATCTCCCCTTCCGTGCGAAAGTGATACGTTTGTGTCTTCTTACTTGGTCCAGCTCCCCCACTCATTTTAATACTCTTCCTTACGTTTAAGAGAAAAAAAGCAAGGTCTAAAAATTGGCAATCACTTAGCTTGTCAGTTTTGCTGCACTTAGCTTATCAGTTGTTTGCGCATGCGTCTGACACCTAAGCTTGCTTCTGATTGGCTGCACTGTATATCAGTTAAGCGACGGGATTGATGGTGGGCTGATGTCTATTTTTTTAATGCCATGCGATCTACCCACACTACATTTGCAATCGACATATGGAGCACCCCTCGTGTAAGTCATGAAAAAATAATTTATAAATTATCCAGGGTCCGTGAGGGAGGGAGGTTGGAGGGGGAAAATGGGAAGCTGATACCAAGGGCTCAAGTAGAAAGAAAATGTTTTGAGAATGATGATGGTAACACATGTCTACATGTGGTCGGCACAATGGATGGATGTGTGGATTGTGATGAGTTGTACGAGTCCCCCATAAGATGATTAAAAAAGAAGAAGAAGTTGCCGTCTTGGAAACTTACCGGGGCAGCCCTACCCTGTGGGCTCCGGAGCCTGTAAGCCTGCACGGGAGTAGAAAGCTCCTCTTTCTCCAGAGGAGCAGCCGGTGGCTTTTGAACCTTGCTGTTAGCAGCCATCTCAGAGCCCAGGACACCACCAAGTTTCCTACACGGATCCTATTCTTTAACATAGCGCAGAAGACAGCAAGCATTGCTATTGGGTGGATGTCAACTCGTAGGGACCACCTAGGACAGAGCAGAATCGCCCCTGTGTGTTACCGAGGCTGTAAGCCTTTACCAGAGTAGAAACCTCATGTTTCTCCTGCAGAGCACCAGGTAGGTTCGAACCACAGACCTTGCAGTTAACAGCTCAATGCTTAGCCCACGGTGCCACACCAGAACCAGGCCATTGCCGCCGAGTCCATGCTGGTGCACAGTGCAGGCAGAGTCGAACTGCTCCCTGTAAGCTGCAAAGAGCGGCTGTCCTCAGCTTCCTCTGGCTCGGTGGGGGTTTGAACCACCCACCACAAGTATCCAGGTTGGCGCTTACATCATCTCGGGAGGGGGAGGCACCAACAGAGGCTGTGGGAGCAGCTGCCCCCGTGTCCCCACCACCACCAGAAGTGGGTGCTTTCTCCCAGCAGCTCTGGTGGCTTCTGGGATGGGCTGTTCGAAAAAGCAGGGCACCTTGTTCAACTCATGAGAGAGGGTGCCGGCAGGGTATGAAGCCAAACGTGGGCCCTGGGTCACCTGTGGAGAGGGAGGGGCCTGGGCTCTGGCTGGGACCCAGAGGACACTGGGAAGGCTGGTCCGGGACTCATGTGTGCCTACCTCCCTTTCAGCATGGAGATGTGTGACCAGAGGTACAACATCACCATGTGTCCCCTATGCGACAAGACCTGCAGCTACTGGAAGATGAGCTCAGCGTGTGCCACCGCCCGGGCCAGCCACCTCTTCGACAACCCGGCCACTGTCTTCTTCTCCGTCTTCATGGCCCTCTGGGGTAAGCAGCGCCTGTGCCCAGCTCGGTGACAGCCACTCGGGGATAGTGCCCACCTCCTCCTCTCTGGAGAGGTCGGTAGCGGCGGGGGGATGGCCTCCACTTTGGCTGCAGGGCACTGGATCTGGAGGAGGCTGGCCTGGCCCAATAGCCCAGCATCCCATGATCTGGATGGGAGGTGTGGTGGGCTGAGACCAGGCAGGCCAGGGTTAGGGTCACCCCTCAAGGTACTGGGGCAGACACTGGGGCCTGCCCTGATCTCACACGGAGTCCTGGGGGCTCCGGGATACATGCTTGACTGCGATTGCGGAGTGTGGGGGGTGGAAACACCGGCTATGCCAGAGGGGAAGGGTCTGAAGGCCTGTTCCCGGACAGATGCAAACGGGGGGTGGGGTGGGGGGGTGCTACTGGCACGTGAGGTCACCAGTGCTGAAATCGGTTCAGGCACACTTCCCAATGGCTGAGCGTCCAGCGTTTGCCCCTCTGCACGCACCGCATTGGCCATGTCCTGCCTTGCAGGTCAAAACCCACCGCCGCCGAGCCTGTCCCCACTCCCAGCGACCCTACAGGACAGGGCAGAACCACCCCCTGAGGGTTTCCAAGGTTGTGACTCTTTAGAGGAGTAGAAAGCCCCATCCGTCATTCCTCTGAAAACCCATGAGTCGACGCTGGCTCACAGCGACTCTACAGGACAGACAGAATCGCCCCCGTGGGTTTCCGAGGCTCTAGGCACCAGGGGAGCAGAAAGCCTCATTTTCCTCCAGCGGAGGAGCTGATGGTTGTAACGGCTGACCCTGTGGGCAGCTGCCCAATGCACTAGCCTCGGTGCCAATGGGGTTCCTTGGCATGGCAGGTCAACAAGACTTTAGCAGGGCCTTACTCAGACGCCAGCATCAGCCAGCACGTGCCTCGCAGGCCTGCTGCACCGGTGATGTAATCATGGGCTCTCGGCCCTTGGGGCTGACCAGCTTAGGTGCCGGCAGAACCATCCTGGCGAGGACACTGTGGTGAGGGCACAGCCTGCCGGAGGAACCCGTGCAGCCAGGGAACCACCGTGAAGGGGGCAGGAGGCCCCAGAAGAAGCCAGCAAGGACCCGTTTTGCCCGAGGAAGGAAGAGGAGCCAGTGCCGCCTGCCCGCGCATCAAAGATATCGTCTACCATCATATAGTCCGGCCGAGTGTCACGAGGAGAGAGGCTGGAGGGGCCATTCAGTGGCGCACAGGGAAGTGGCTGGACTTCAGCTGGAGCCCCATGGGAGCCTCCACTGGGGGACACGCTGGCCACATCTGCCGGGCAGGGCACCAGTGTGTGGCATCCAGGGGTCACCATGAGCCAGGGCATGACTCTGTGTCAACAAACAAGGCTCCCTGAAGCCACCTCTCCCCGCACCCCCGAAAAGATGGAGAACGAGCCTTCTGACAAAGGCAGAGACCTGGGCATAATCTGAGTGCTCACTGCAGCGGGTTGAGTGCCTGCAAGGTCAAAGGTTCAAACCCACCAGCTGCTCCTTTGGAAAAACAAGAGGCTGCCTGCTCCCTTAGAGATGTACAGCCTAGAGAAGCCACAGGGGCAGCTCTGCGCTGTCCTACCAGCTTGGGCTGAATCAGAACCGACCAGACAGCAGCGGGTTAGGCCTCATTTCACTTCATTTACAGGGATCCTGGAGGGCGTGCCTCAGCCAATTTGTTGTGACTTGCAGGGTATAAATTACCACCCTCAACACCGCCACCAGACCAAGGCTTTTACAGGCCCTGGGAGGGCCGGATCCCAAGTCCTCCTGCACAAGCGTGGAACCCTGCCCATCTCCGCACGGGGTGACTAGGAGGGGCAAGGGGGTGGGAAACAGGCTGAGGAAGACTCCCTGCTCCCATGGAACCCCTCTCTCCATGCAGCCTCCAGCATATAAGACTGTTTGTGGGCACACCCTCCTCCCCTGAGCCTCCACTGCTCTGTCTCTGATCACAAGGGCTTGCCCCATAGGGTCTGTCCCAGGATGCTGAGCAGAGGCTGCAAGAGCCACCACGGAGGAGGAACCAGATCTCTCCAAACAGAGCAGACCCTCGGGGAAGGGCCCTCGGAAAAGAAGCAGACTAGGGGCTAGGAACCAGGTCCGTTCTGTCATGAAAAGCCACTGCCTCCCCGAATCCAGAGAATCAAGGATGCAAAGAAATACTGAGCCCAAAGGACTCATGGCCCCGCAAGCGCAGTGGCCACTGGCCTGAACAGAAGACTGGAACCATGGCTGCCCCCCTGGTGGGACCTCAGAAGAAGGGCCCAGACAGAGTGGAGGAGAAAGGTGGGACAGGCTGCCTGGTCTGACGGAGACTGGTGGACCCCGAGGCTGCGGTCCATAGACACCTTTGCAACCTAGAAGGGAACCCCACCCCCGGGATCATTTTTAGCCAAACCACAGCCAGGCCCCTGGCAGAGTGGCTACTTATTAAGCTGCAAGGTCGGCGGTTTGAAACCACCAGTGGCTCTGGGGGAGAGAGCCGAGGCTCTCTGGTCCCATGAAGAGTTACAGCCTCGGAAACACCCAGGGGCAGCTTCCCCCTGTCCGACAGGGTTGCCGTGAGTCGGCTTCCGCTCGGTAGCAGGGAGTTTGGGTTTGAGTTGAGCACCCGTGAGGCACACACTGCTCCAAGGAGCAAGCAGCCACCAGACAAAAAGGCAGCCTAAAAGTCAGGCGGCAGGGAAGGTTGAATGGAAACGGGGTACCCAGGGAGAAAGTGGGGGCTGCCGTCAGGGTCACCAAACCAAATGTGTAGAACGTGTTGAATAGAAAACAAACTGGCGCTGTAACCTGCCACCCAAACGCATCACAAAATAGTTTTTAAAAAGCACCCCATCAGGAGTTGCCATCAGGAGTCCCAGGGTGCAGGACTGGGTTCCCTCCGACTGCAGGTCCCAGGCCTTTCTTCCGGGGCTCCGTTGGAGTCCGGGCTCTATCCCAGGGCCTTTCGTACATGAGCAAGGCTGGCGTGTCAGCCTAGGCGCCGGGCGTTTTGCTAAGACCTGAGCCTGAATCTTATCCAAGGAGACATAAACCCAAATGGCAGAGAGGCTGCTGGCGACCTGCGGTCGGTTCTGAGTCACAGCGACCCAATGGACAACACAAGGAAATGCCGGCTGGTGCTGCCCGTCCTCATAATGGTTTGAGCCCAGGGCTGCGGCCTCTGTGTCAATCCATCACGTTGAGGTTCTTCTCTCTCTCTCTCTCTCTCTCTCTCTCTCTCTCTCTCTCTCTCTCTCTCTCTCTCTCTCTCTCTCTCTCTCTCTCTCTCTCTCTCTCTCTCTGTCTCCTGCCCTCCCTTCCCAAGGAGCCCTGGAAGTGCAGTGGTTTCACCTTGGGCTATGATCTGCATGGTCGGCAGTTCAAATCCACCAGCAGCTCTGAGGGAGAAAGCCAGGGCTTTCTAGTCCTGTAACCAGTTAAGTCTCAGAAACCCATGAGGGTGGGGGTGGGGGTCACTATGAGTCAGCATTGACTCGATGGCAGTGAGTTTGTTCGTTCCCCCTTACCGAGCATGATGTCCTTTTCCAGGGAACCTAATAGCCTATGAGCCAGCACCAGGCCTTACCTGCTGGCCCAGCCAGTCCTGGGAGAAAAGGGCTGTTTGCACCCACCCTGCAGGCTGGTGTTTCTGCTGTTTGGCCCATGGCCCCGGCCCCCTGGCTCAGTTTCCACTCTCACCCATCACCCATCGGGTTGATTCCCACTCTCAGGAAACCTACAGGACATAGCCGAGGGGCCCCATGGGCTTCTGAGGCTGTATGTCTTTGGGTAACAGACCACCCCATCTTTCTCCTGTGGAGCCACCGGTGGGTTTGAACCATTCACCTTTTGGGGAGCAGCTCCCCACTTAGCCCACCAGAGCACCCGTCTCCCTCCGTGGGGGACACCGATGTGGCCTGCTTGCAATTCATGAGGCCAGTCTCCGTCCAGAGCAAAGCTCCCGGCTCACGGAGGGAGACACATCAGCACAGCCTACTTGCCTTCCTTGAGGAAAAGCAGGTAGTTCTTCGTGGGGGAAGGTGTTTTAAAGGTTAGAAAGCAGGAATGGAAAGGTACGCTCTGCTGCCCACCCCTCTCCAGGCGGGCCCTCCTGCCTCCTCCTGCCCGCTCGCTGCCAGCCATAATTAGCCGAGGTTTCCTCCAGTGGTTTCGTCCTTGTTCTCAGTCCCTTATTCAATTACTCGCTCTTTCCTCGGGCCTGACGGCTGCTGTCTTTTCTACATAAGATGTCCTTGCTGTTTTGTACTCGCTGGTTCATGTGTCTGCTCTCGAGGGTCCGGGGCTCAGCCCAAAGCTGGCACCACCTGGCAGTGGGGAGCTAGGGTGTCTCAGGACACTGGCTGTGTGTCTCCCCCCACCACCACCACCCTGCCGCCACCCCGTCCTCACCAGTGTGAGATCCTCACGGGGACCTCCCTTCAGCCAGGGCCGCTGCTTGCCTGGAATTGAAGGCATCCCCGAGCTTTAACTACGGGGGTCCCAGGAAGCAGCCGCGCCCCCCTTAGCTATTCAGAGGATTAATTTTCTGAAATCACAATCGTTAGCATGATGGGGTTTAGCTGCCTGCTGGCTTCCCGGGAACAAAAGAGGCCATTAGATTGGAGCCAGAGGCAAGGCACAGGGAGAGGGGCCTCGCTGAAATGAAATGAGCTTCGCTGCACTCTGACCTCTTTGTGAGGCTGCCAGTACACCGCTGGGGGTCCCTCAGCTAGGTGGGGGGGCCGGGGTTGTCACTCAGGAGGTGTCACTCAGGATCTGACACCTGAACAGGAGATTAACTGGAGACCCTGGGCAGTGATGAAAGGTTGGTCATTCAACACTACCGCCAGGTGCCTTGGAAGAAAGGGCTGGCTGCCAGGTTCTGAAAGGTTACTGCTTGGGAAGCCCACTCTGCACACCCCGGGTCACCGTGAGTCAAAATCGGCATCCCTCACGTTGAGAGAGGTGGCCTAGGGTGGCACCAACTGTTAGTGCACTCACCACCTGGAGGTCCCCAGGAAGAAAGGGCTGACCCTCCTGAAAACCAGCCCTGCCGGACTGATGGGGGCATGTAACCCTGCTGCCCTGCACCCCTGGGTCCTGAGAGCATTGTGTATATTTATAACAGGGAGCTGGGGCCTAAGAAGTCCCATCTCTCCTGGGGATGGGGTGGGGGGGAAGAGGATCGACTTGTAAGGGTTGGAATGCCCAGACCCCCGATATCACCCTGCAGAGATGGACTTTCAATCATGAGCAGTGCCTGCGCCCCCCTCCTCCAGGGCCCGGGGGTGGCACCCGGCTTTGGAGACGAGACCATCTCAGAGGAGGCAGTCAAGCCTGTCCCAGGTCTCACTGCGGTGGCCTCAGGGATTCTGGAGGACTAGTCTGAGCACCTGACCTTTCAACATGGACACCTAAGAGCTGGGTGGCCGAGCCACAGTCGGGAGATTGTGCCGGCCTGACATGGTGGCAGGGTTAGCCAGCAACTGGCCTGCTGACCAGCACTGGGACCTTCTGCTGCTGCTGGCCAGAGGTCCCCCCCACCCCCTCACTCAGAGCTGACTGACTGTGAACTGGTACTTCTGAGGCAGGTGAACACAAAGACCCAGTGGGACCCTTGCTCAGTGTGTGTGGTTCTCCTTTTGATGGGATGAGCCGGGTAGGACCCCTTCCCGCTTGGCCATCTCCCAAGAGCTCACGTGGACAGGCCTCTTCTGGATGTTGCTGTGGGCTCTTCAAGTGTGGAGACTGAGGCAAGCTCAGACTGGACTCGAGCCCAGGGAGATCTCAGTCCAAGGCCCTCCGGCTGTCCCCGGATCCCCTTCAAAGATGTGTGTGGGCAGCCTTGTGTCAGGAAATCAGGGGCTGAAAGAGAGGCCTTGGTCCCCAGCCACCTGCTTCAAACATAACTCAGAGGCCCTGCCCGCTGTTGGAACCAGGATGCCCCCAGGGCTCTGGGTATGAGGTTCTCTTGTCTCTCAGCCCTCCACCCCTCTCCCCGTGGGTTGGACATTGACGCTGCCAAGCCCAAAGTCAGGGCCTCAGACCCTCCAGCCCCTCCCAGGAGAACAATGCAGCTGTCTGCTTTTACAGAGTTAGTCTCGTGAACCCACCGTTGGCTCCACTCCGTCCTGTGGGTCACTGTCAAGTGGAGTCGCCCCAATGGCTGCGGTTCAATTGTGGCAGCAGCCGGTTGCTGGGCCAGGCACTGTCTCGTGGTGTTGTGTGGACGACTCAGGGCCTGTTCTCTCCTCCCGGCGAGGGAGCCTGCCGTCCTGTGTGGCTTGAAGCTCTCAGTTCCAACCCAGTTCTTGATGACCCACATTGGCCTGCTTCCCTGCGACCCTGTGAAACTGGCCCAGTATCACTGCCATTGCACACCTGGTTTCGCCTCTGTCTGGGCCCCGCCCTTCCCTCCGAAACCAAGCTCACTGCCATTGAGTCGATGCCGACTCACGGTGACTCTGTAGAACACGGTAGACCTGCCCCAGTGGGACTCTGAGGTTGGGACTCTGTACAGGAGTAGAAAGCCCCATCTTTCTCTCATGGAGCAGCAGCCAGGCGTGAACTATTGTCCTTGAGGTTAGCAGCCCAGCATGTACCCCACTGTACCACCAGGACCCCCCATTGCACCACTCCCTAGACACATCCTTTGATCCCCTGGAGCCTCAGAGTTCTTCTCTGTCAAATTGGAGGAAGGCTTCACAGGAAACACCGCAGATCACAGGCCCAGAGCACAGACCCTGCTTCATGGGGGGAGGGGGGAGAGTGACCAGGGATTCAACCAGGCACCCATGAAGCCATCCATCCATCTGTCCATCCATCCATCCATCATCCATACCTCCATCCTACCATCCACCCATCCATCATCCATCCATCTATCCATTTACCCATCTATCTATGCATCCATCCATCCATTTACCAATCCATTCATCTATCCATTTACCCATCCATCCTTCCATCCATCTATCCATCCATCCATCCATCCATCCATCCATCCATCATTCATCCATCATCCATCCATTCGTTCTTTGATTCATTCAGTGGACACTCTTGGGCATCCATTTGTTCCAGCACTGGACCCGGCTGGCAGGGGTGTGGGCACAGGGGTACAGTAGAATGAGGCCTGGTCCTGCCCCTCACAGAAGAAGGGCCACACAATGTGGGACACGGGCCAAATGGAAGGCAAATGTGGGCACCGTGACATTCATTGCCGGGGGATGGATCTGGTCTAGGTGCCCAGGGGCTGCACTAATAAGATGCTACAAGGTGGGGAACTTTATGGAGCTCCAGCTTACTGTATCACACTTCTGGGGGCTCAAAACCCCCAATCTATCACCTGTGGGCCAGGTGGGGCCCAGGAGAGCGCAGGAGGAGGCGGCTTCTGAGGTCAGATCCCTGTGTCCTTGCTGAATAAGGACAAAGCTGTGGTCTCCTCACTCTAGGACAGGCAGGCAGTGGGCCCTGCCTCCTGGGACACTGGGAGGGCCCAATGTATCCTGTTTGTCCACCCCACCCTTGCCCCCATGGTGTTGCCTGGCTCTGGGGCACTCCAGCCCAGTGACCTGACCTGCTGCCTCTCCCACCCGCAGCCGCCACCTTCATGGAACACTGGAAGCGGAAGCAGATGAGGCTCAACTACCGCTGGGACCTCACAGGCTTCGAGGAGGAAGAGGTCAGTTGCTTGGGTGCTGAGTGCCCCTCAAGGGGCTCTGCACTCCCAACACCAGGGTTCTGTCCACTCAGGGAACCCACCACCCTAAGATGCCCACCGCTGTCTGTGACTCCTTCTGTCCCCCTCACTGCCACAGTGGTCGTTTCTGATCCAATGAGATGTGCGATGGAGACTCACATGTGGACCGGGGCTCCAGTGCTGAGCCCTCTGGGTCTGCGGGGTCTGGGGGGGCCTTCGTGGCCTTGTAAGCCATTGATGCCACCCAGAGCAATCGCCAAATGCAGCCAAGAGCCTTGGCCCCATGGGTACCCGACTGCACTCCCCAGAGGCAGCTCTCTACTGGTCACTGGGCGTGCCTGGGGTAGGTACAGACTTCACCAGGGATCTGGGTGTGGATGTCATCTCTATGTCTTTATAAGATTCCGCCCTTTAAGCCTTGCCACCACCCCATCCCTCAGTGTCACTTGGGCCCAAATGCGCCCCCTGAGGTGAGCAGGAGTGACAAGAAATGAGCATCCCCAGAAAGAGCAGGCTTGGCGCAGCCCTGGCTGTGCAGGCTGTGGGCCTCCCTGTTGTGATGTGGGAGTTGTCTCTCCCACTGTTAACCTGCTCCCCTTACCAACCCTGCTGTCTCCCCCACCCCACCCTGCCCCCCACTACCTTGGGGACTGGTTTCTCTAGAGCCGGACGTGTCCTCAGCCCTTTTTGCTCTAAAAACACAAGGGCTCGGGGGCTTGGCCATGAGCAGGAGAGATGGCCTCTGATCCTGCTGTGTGGCCTGGCCACACTGCATACCCTCTTTGTACCCCAGTGCCCTCTCTGTCTAAACAGAGGGAAGAGCAAGTTTGGGGGTGGGAGGGATTCCACCTGGCTGGCCTCACCTGTACCTGCCCTTGGCTTGGCTCTCCTCCACGCCCAGGCTGTCTGCCTGGCTGCTGCTGAAGCAGCCATACTGCTGTGCCACGCCATTTACAAGGGGAGCCACGGGGAAGCCCAGTGCTCTCCCTGATGTGCGGGGTGGGGGCGGGGCAGTGGCTGGGTCAGCCAGACCCCCTGATCCAGAGGGGCCATCCTTGCACCTGCCTCCATCAGGAGGGCTGGAACAGATCGAAGCAGCTCCGTTCTGTGGCCACCCCTGGAGTAAGGGTCACCTGGGAACGACGGTCCCCTTTGCCCAGCCGCTCAGCCCCTCAGGGCCCATCATGGCATGCCCTGCTCCAACTCAGAAGGCACTGGGGCCTGAAGGGGCCATCGCCAAGTGGGCATCCCCTCCCCACCTTCACCCCACCTCCCACTGGAGCCCTTCCTTCAGCAGACAGCCTGGGGTGAGTGAGGCTGCTCTCTGCCAAGTCCGGGTGCAAGCCTGAAACCTGAAACAGAGGCAGCCTCTGTGTGTCTAAGCGATTCCAACCCAGTTCTCACCCAGCAGTTTTCAAAAGAACTCCCTATGAGGCAGCCACCCCCACAGCCATCATAAAACCCCTGACCTCCCTGTGGCCTCCTTGCCCACCATGCCCATTGCTTGTCATGAAGGCCATTGAGAGAGCACAGCCTGTGTCTAAGGAGCCCTGGTGGTGTGGTAGTTACATGTTGGGCTGCTAACTGTAAGGTCAGCAGTTCGAAACCACCAGCCGCTCCAAAGGAAGAAAGATGGGGCTTTCTACTCCTGTCAAGAGTTACGGTCTGAGACACCTGCAGGGGCGGTGCTACCCTGTCCTGCCGGGTCGCTGTGAGTGGCATCGACTCGGAGGCAGGGAGTGAGAGCCTGTGTGCTGGAGCCTGTGAGTGGTTCACACAGTGAGTGCGGCCGCTAACAGAAAGGTTGGAGGTTTAAGTCCACCCAGAGGCCCCTCAAAAGAAAGCCCTGGCTGTCCAGGTCCCCCAAAGCACAGCCCTTGAGAGCCCCCCTGCAGCCCAGTTCTACACTGACCCGTTTGGGGCAGCCGTGGTGGGTTGGCCCAAGGGAAGCAGGTTGTGTCCACTTTACAGAAGCTGTATAAGTAATGGAACCTTCTGTTTGTTTCCTTTTACTCTTCTGGTTTCCTGAAGGAAGCAGTCAAGGTTTGGATTTTGTTTCTAACTCCTCTTTCTCTTTCTCTCTCTATAGCAGCTCTCGCGGGAAAGGGCCTTCTCTTGCACCCACCACCCGCCCCCTTCTGTTTCTGCCCCAGGGCCTCTGCTTCCCCCCCTCCCCGCCCCCTGTTTCTTCTAACCTGCACTCTTCTGTTCTAGCGCCTTCCGCTGACTTGCTGGGGGGCTCTGGTGGTCCTCGCTTGCTGACACTCACCACCGGCTCCTCTGACCCCCACGCCTCCTCCCCGGTAGACCGTCCTCTGGGGCTAGTTCATGGCTGGGTGTTCACCATGAGGAAGTAGGGTGCAGGGGTGTGCCACAGCCTGGCCCAGTGAGCCAAGGCTCCTGAGCTGCTCCAGTAAGGGGGCGCCCAGGCTGCCACCCTGATGAAATTGGAGAAGTTCAGAATCAGGAAGGTGACCAGCAGCCAGCCATGAATGGGCCCCACTTCCTACCACCCACCAGTCTCCTGTGGCAAACATGCAGACCCATTTGCCCATGGTGCCTGCACCAAGGACCCAGGGCACTGTCTTGACTCGGCATCTCCCCGCAGGATCACCCCAGAGCCGAGTACGAAGCCAGGGTTCTGGAGAAGTCCATTAGGAAAGAAGCCAAGAACAAAGAGGTAAGCTGGCCCCGCCCATTGCTTTCCGCAGCTATCCACTATGAGGTCCCCGGTCCACGCACCTCATAGGGGGCAGCCCACTGGGGCCAGATCACTGATGCCCTAGGCTCCTTAAACTCCTGTCACCAAGATCCTCAAAGCCCAGCCTGGCTGGAGTCCAATCAAAATGTATCCGAACTGGGCACCGGAGCTGGAGCTGGCCGTATAACTGTAGTTTGTCAAACTCCAGGGGGGATTTGGGATCCGTCACCTTCCTTAGCTTCGCATCCAAAGGTAGGAGATTTTGGCACACACCCAAGGGTACCTTGGAAGAAAGGCCTGGCTAGTTGTGTCCCCAAAATCGGCCCTGGAAATCCCTCTGGGTGGATGCAACTAGTTGGCACCCACCGATGCGTCTTCTTGGTGTGACCTGCAAGAGGACGGCAATTCAGCCAGCTTCTTCCCAATGGCAGCAAGAATCTCAGAGATGGTCCAACTGGTGTCACTGATGCCTGCTCCTTACAAGAAGTGTTGAAGGATGAGACAAGGGGCTTGCCACACAGGGATCCCTAGATCAGTGCCCAGCTCCTGGCTCACTTATCAACTATGAGAACGAGGGAGAGAGAGAGAGAGAGAGAGAGAGAGAGAGAGAGAGAGAGAGAGTTGTTTGCGTGATGTGCTCAACCCCATCCTCTTTATTTTTAAACAGTTTTATTGACATATACTTCACATACCGTGCAATTTAATTATTCAGTCAGATTAAGAAGAGTTGGGCAATCCTTACCACAGTCAACTGGAGAAAATTTTCTTCTCCTGCTCACTGTGGCTAGTTCCCCTCTCCCCCTAGGTCCCCCTGTTGTGCCCCTGGGCAATTCTCCACCCAGCTACTGTCTCTGTAAAATCTACCTATGCTGGGTTTCATATACAGAAAATTTCATGTCCACAAAACGATCATCTCTTTATAATAAGCTGCTTATTTGCCCCCAGGCCTCTCGTGCACATCCGTGGTCTTGTTGTGTGCACAGAGAGGTCCCTGGATTCAGTCCTCGATGGCCAACCAACAGGTGAGCAGCCTGAACCCACCCAGAGGCAACTCAGAAGAGAGGCCCAGTGGTCTTCGCTGAGAGGTCCCCCCTTGAACTGGGCCGTGGGGAGCACAGTTTTATCACTCGGCAGCCGTGGGCTCCCTGGGTCAGAACAGGCTCAGGCAGCAGCCAGCAGCAAACAGGCCCTGTGTGCTGCCTCACTGCTTGCAAACCTCCGTGTTACTGTGTGTGTGTGTGTGTGTGTGTGTGTGTGTGTGTGTAAGAGTGCAAAGCCAGGCTGGCCTTTGTCAACCCCCTCCTTCTGGGGCTGGGGCTGCTCCCATTTGGCATCCACTGGTGGAGGAGGGTGTAGGGGGTGTCGAACATTTGAGGAAGCACTTCCATCTCCCCAATTCTTGCTATCACGTTTGCATTGTGAGTCGGGGACCCACCAGGTCCTGCGGGGTCTCTGTGAGTCAGACTCGTGCCAATGGCCATGGGTGTAGGGCACTAACAGGGATCCCTTGGGGCCACGATGCCAAAGGTTGGCCATTCAAACCCACCCAGTGGATCCGCTGGAGAAAAGTCTCGGCGGTCTGTGCCCCAACCATGGTGGCAGGTTGCTGGGTCCTACCCACAGCCCTGAGGAGGCTGGCCAGACCTGAGGGGCCCCGTCACCTGAGCTTCTGGGCATGGCTTCCTCCTGCTGTCACTGACGGCTGGTGTGAGTGTAGTGTCTCCCCAGATGGCCTGTGGAGGGGTAGAGGGGAGGGCAGGCCTGCCAGAGCCTCCTTGCCAGAGCTCCTGTCCTGAGGAAACCCCCCGCACCCCAATTTCCATTTCCTTGTTACTACCTGCCTTCTCTGCCATCCTTGCTGGGCTTCGCAAGCCCGAGTTCGACGCGGGTCCGGTGGCCAGCTTGTCCAGGAGCCTGCTGGCTGCCCTGGTGGGTAATGTCCGGTGGGCACCCCGACCCCCAGGTTGGCTTCACCGCCTGTCCTTTCTTGTTCCCTCCGTCCACCCTCAGAAGTGCCACCGTGTCGCAGAGGAGTCAGCCAACAAATGGAAGCAGAGGGTCCAAACCGCCATGGCGGGGGTGAAATTGGTACCCTTCTCTCTCGGGCGCCTTGAGTCTTGACCGTTTGAGGACTGGCCGAGCCCGCTGAGTCTCCCCACCCCACCCTCCACCAGCTCTTTAGTCTTCTGTTTTGTTCTTCGTTGTTAACACTCACGCCCTCGCCACTCCCCACCCCCATCTCCCCCTCCCGCCAGCACCCAACGTGCTGGCAGGGTCACTGCATGGCCAGGGTGGCTGTGTGTGGGGTCATGCTGGCTGGATGTGGCACCCGTGGGACGCGCTGGTCACAGTCATCTTGGCTGCCCTCCCTGGCTCATCCGGTTGGCTCGCACGCTGCCCACCCTGGGGATGTGTGGCCTGGGCTGGGACGTGGTGGTCTAATCTGAGCACTTTTGTCTCTGTGCATGAAATCCACCCCCACGCCACGCCTACTCTGGAAAGCCCCACCCCCAGGCTAAGGACAAGCTTCCAGCGAAGCCTCCTCCAGACCAAGGCTCTCCTGAGCCCTGAGAGTGTTGGTCCCCGATTGACCCCAGGCCCGTGCTGCTATGCGGCAGACAACACTGGAGCATGTCAGGAATGCTAGCCGCTTGTTCTAGCTCGCTCTGCCAAAGACAAGGAAACTTCCGGTGACAGTCTGGGAGGGAGGAGGAGGAGGGCTAAACATGTCCCATCTTCTCATCTCTGACGCAAGACGTGCCGGTCAGGAAATGGACCTCACCTGCTCACTCTGCCCAGGTGTGAGTCTGTCTTTAGGAAGGTGCCTGGCACTCCGGTTGCCACACACACACACACACACACACACACACACACACACACACGCCGGGGTTCATAGTTTTTAACACCTGCTGTGGGAATGAGCAGTGACAAGTCCTGGTGGCAGCATGGTGATGTGCTGAGCTGCCTGCTGCAACGTCACTGGTTTAAAAAGCCGCTCCGTGGGAGAAAGGGGAGGCTCTCGGTAAAGAGCGACAGCCGCAGAAACCCACGGGGGGGGCGGTTCTACCCTATCCTACAGGGTCGCTGTTGGTTGGCATCGGCACAAGGGCAGGGAGTTTGTTTGTTGACCTGGTCAGAACCACTGTCTGCAGAGGAAGATGAGGCTGTCTGCTCCCATAAGGAGCCCCTGGGAGGTGGTTCCACTCAGTCCTGTAGGGTTGCTGTGAGTGGCACCCACTGGGAAATGGGTGGGTTTTTTCGACAGACCCAGTGGCAGGTCTCCCTGGGTCACAAGACCACAGCCCCTGGTGCTGCTGGAATTTGTCCCGGACATTTTCCTTGCCCTGGCCCTGCGGATGTCATGTCTCGGTCCTCCACTTTGCTCACACACCCCCCCGCGCACGGGCATGCACACACGCAGACGCAGGATCTGCCCCCACCCATCCCCATCCCCCGTGACTAACCACCCGGGGCTCCGTGTTGCAGACGGACAAGGTGAAGCTGACTTGGAGAGACCGCTTCCCCGCCTACTTCACCAACCTCGTCTCCATCATCTTCATGGTAAGTACTGGAAGGGAATAGGGGCGAGGGGCGCCCAAGCCTGGCCCTGGGACCTGAGGCTGGTGTGACTGCAGCGGTACCCCATACCCCATGTGCCAGGGTGCTGTCACCATAGGGGGCGGGGAGTGAGCCCACCAGTGACCCCTGAAATGGCACGTGGAAAGGGGCAGGACTTCACTTCCTCCCCTGGGGTCCTAAGGGCTCACCTCCCATCTGGAGAGCTGCAGAGCTGTTTGGATGCCTACTCCGGAACCACGAGAGCCAGCTGGGAGCCAGGGCCTCGCAGGTAGGGCCATGCAGGCCTCAGGGACAATGGTGTCTCGGCTGTAAAATGCTCGCCTTCCGTGGGAGTGGAGGGGGTCCCCGGCTGGACTCCTGGCCAGGACACCTCAGGCACAGCCCCAGCCCGTTTGTCCCTGGAGGTTGCAGCACAATTCAGGTTTCATTGGACCTTAAGTCTAAGTCAGACCAGGAAGAAAGACCTGGCTATCAGATGCCCACAGCCAGCCCATAAAAACAAATGGCCTCCAAGGGTCGGATTTCCAGGGGGTTGGCACAGGCTGGGTAAGGTGGCATTCGGCTGTGCGTGGGGTCGGGGCGGGCGCAGCAGCTAACAGCAGCAGTCGCCATGTCATTTAGTGGCAAAACAGAGGCACGTTAGGGAAACAATTAAATAAATGACACACCAGCCGGACAGGAATCAGCTGGAGCCACTCAGGTGACTGGGGTCTGTGACTGGGGCTTGTCACCTATGCTGGCTTTGGACAAGTGGTCAAGCAACTCCAGAGTGACTTCTCCCAGTTGGGCGCTGTATAAGAAAGAGTGTCATATCAAGAATTCTGTATCGAGAAGATAATTATGTATTAACAAGGCATCCCAGCCCAGGCCAACTCAGTCCATAAGTCCGATGCTAGTCCACAAGTCTCTCTTCAGACTCTTGCCTGCCAATGATGCAGATTGGGAAGCAGGAAGATCTCAGGCCGGTGGACGCAGAGTCTCATGGGTGCAGGGTCTCATGGGTGCAGGGTCTCATGGGTGCAGGGTCTCGTGGATCTGAGGTCAGTAGAAACATGGCCGGATGCCAACAGCCCTCGGGGTCGGCAGCAGAGTTCCAACAAGCAGGAAGGCACAGGAAGAGGGAGAGTCTCAGTCCGCCCCCCCCCCCTATAAGAAAGGCCACAGCCCCAAAGAAGCCTCATCAGACTGTGACCTGACTGACAGACTGGGCTCCACCCCTATCTTTCCTGCAAGCTCAAGTTGACCTAAAAGCAGTTAACTACCGGAGGGGCCATCAAGTGGGCCCTGACCCAGAAGCCCCTGTGACTGAGTAGAACGGCCTGTAGGGCTCCCCAGCCTGTGGTCTCACGGCTACACATTGCCAAGTGAACAGAGCTGAAGAGAAGATTCCAAAAGGCAGTTCAAGAAGACATTGTGAAGATGTACCAGGACCCAGGTCAGAAAGCCAAAAGGAGCACCCCCAGGATTGCTCAACGTGAAAGAACTGAAGGAAACATTCAGGGCTCGAGTTGCAAGAATGAGGGATCCCACGGGCAGAATATTGAACAGCACAGAGGTCATCGAAAGAAGATGGAAGGAACACACGGAGTCACGGTGCTGAAAAGACCTGGTGGATGCTCAGCGATCTCAGGACGGACCATGTGCGCAAGGGCCTCTGGCATGGAAGGAAGAGATCCCAGCTGCACTGGAGGCATCGGTGGAAACAGGCTCTGAGAACTGACGGAATACCAATATTTCAACAAAGAGATACAACTGTGGAAGCTCTCACTCGACTACGTCAGGACATTTGGAAGACAGCGATCTGGCCAGCCCACTTGAAGAGATCCCTATTCCAAAGAAAGGTTACCCAACAGAATGCGGAAGTTATCCATCGATATCATTAATGTCACATGCAAGTAAATCTCTGCTGAGGATAATTTGATGTAGGTTGGAGTAGAATATCAGCAGGGAGCTGCCAGCAATTCGAGCCGGGTTCAGAAGAGGACGGGGAACAGAGGTTATTGTTCCTGATGTCGAAGGGATCTTGGCTGAAAGCAGAGAAGTTCAGAAAGACATTGGTCTGTGTTTTATCGACTATGCAAAGGCATCCCATCGGGTTGGTCGTAACAAATGACGAGTAGCATTGCCAAATTCTGGGAATTCGAGAAGGAAGCCCTTAATTGGCATCTCACAGAACCTGTACGTAGACCACAAGGCTTTTGTTTGGATAGCACAAGGGAGTGAACCATGGTTTAGAATCAGGGAAGGTGTGTGTCAGGGTTGCATCCTCTCACCATACCAACTCAGTCTAGTTGCTGAGCAAATCATCAGAGAAACTGGCTTACTAGGAAGAAGGAGGTGGCATCGGGAGCAGAGGAAGGTTTATTAACCACCTGCCGTGTGCAGACGACACGACCTTGTTTGTTGAAAGTGAAGAGGACTCGAGGCCCTGCTGCTGAGGATCGAAGATTGCAGCCTTCAGTGTGGATGACAACCCAGTGGAAAGAAGACCAACGTCCTCACAGCTGGACCAGGCATGATGTGTGAGTCTGGGTACACTAGAGAAACAAATCCAGGGAGACTCTACGTGTGTACGAGAGAGTTTTATATAAAGGGTAATTGTACATTAGGAAAGCATCCCAACCCAGTCCAGTCTAAGCCCGTAAATCCAATATTAGCCCATATGTCCGATACCAATCTATAAAGTCCTCTTCAGACTCAAGAAACACGTGCAATGACACTAAATGCAGGACGATCACAGGTCAGTGGGTAGAAAGTCTTTGGATTCAGTGGCATTGTAAGCAGTGTTGGCAGGGGTCTCCATGTGGCTTCTCCAGCTTCCAGGGCTGCATCGGGTAGGTCCAGGGTAGGCTTCTCCATAGGGATGTCTTGCAGGGATTCAACAGAGAGAGAGAAATGTCTCCTACCTCCAAGGAAGAAATACAGGATGCCCCAGAATTCTCAGGAGAAGGCCATGCCCACACAGAGGCCTCATTGGCTACGATCTGATTGACAGGCTGGACTCCACCCCTACACTCTTAGTCCTCAAATTGACAAACAATTATATAACTACCACACATGATAAGTGGGGAAAAGGTTGATGTTGTCACGGATTTCATTTCACTTTGCTCCGTCATCAATTGCCATGGGAACAGCAGTCAAGAAATCCAAGGATGCATCACATTGGGCAGATCTGCTACCAAAGACCGCTTTCCCTTCTTAAAATGCAAAGCTGTCCCTTCAAAGACCAAGGTGCGCCTGGCCCAAGCCCTGGCAGCTTCCATGGCCTCATGTGCCTATGAGAGCTAGACAGTGAACACGGAAGACCAGAGGAGAACCACCTTTGAATGATGGTGCTGGGGAAGAAGACTGACTCTCCCGTGAACTGCCAAGAGAACAGACAAATCTGTCTTGGAAGAAGTACAGCAAGAATGTTCCATAGAGGCAGGGATGGCGAGACTATCTCACGTACTTTGGACATGTTGTCAGGAGAGATCAGGCCCTGGAAAGGACATCGTGTTTGGGACAGCGAAGAAGAAGGCCCTTGAAATGAGTGGACATCGTGGCTGCAACCTTGGGCTCGAACATAACCAGTGTGAGGCCGGTGCAGGAGTGGGTGGTGCTTCGTTCCGTTGTGGTAGGGGAAAGGTCCCATCTGCTGGGAGACCTTCCGTTAGCAGCTGAGTGCTTAAGCACTTACATCACCATGGCCCGTATACTGTGGTCACCGGGACATGGACTTGTCCTCTCGCCCTGCCCTGAGGGTCCTCACCAGCTCCTGCTACACACAAACCAGACTCTAGGGCTGGCCATCCAGAGCTCCCTGCTGGCCCGCTCAGGAGGCTCCCAGAGCAGTGAGCACAGAATGGGCACCTACTGTGTACCACCACGCTGAACCCACAGCCGGACCCCGGTCCTTCGTCCCAGCAGGAATGGCTTTGGGGATGCTGTGACTGGCTCTGACCCCAGTGAAGGTCTTCTTGCAGTGCCCCTGTGCAGGCACGGTCTCCCTCGGAGGTGCCCCAGGTCTTTCTTTGCCAAGCCCTGAGTGAGCCTTCCCTGGAAGGGAGGAGCTGGGCTTTCCCAAGAATTTGCCAGACTCCCAGCAGGCAGACTTCACAGGGTGTGGTGTGGGTGGCGGGTGTGACCACAAGTTAGTCACTCCACACATCTGCAGAAGCCAAGTTCAGGAAGCACATTAAAGGGAGAGCTTCCTAGGAATCCCCCGCCCCCAGACAGCCCAGGGGCCACAGATGACTGCCCTGCAGGACCAGGGCCGGGACCAGCCCTCTGCACCCTCAGTGGGGGTCGGTGTGCAATGCCCCAGGTTCTAGGCAGCAGGGTTGCTCCCCAAAGATGGGGTGAATGCAGCATGGACGGCCTCCTAGCAGCCATGGCTCAGACAGGAACAAGTCTGAAGGACATAGGGCCGGAGGTGCCTGGTCCTGTTCTCCATGAGGTCACTGTGAGTTGGGGCCGACCTCATGGTACCTAACAGAGCTTCAGGGAAGCAAGTCGACAGGTCTTTCTCCTGAGGGGGGTGAGGGGTGCCAAAAGCCGGGTGCTTAATTGCTGCTCTACTGGGACTCCAGGAAGGCCCCAGGAGACACAGGTCTACTCTGTAGATTCTGGGCCTCGGAATCCACCCATGGCCCGGATTGGGGGCTAGGGCTCCCTCATGGCCTGGAGCATTTGGGAAAGCTGGATTCCCAGGCTCGGGCAGGGCAGAGGCACGACCGGACACTCCCAGTCTGGGACCTTTGAGGAACAGGAGGGAGAAAGAGCCAGAAGGAGGGGTTCATATCCCTGTTAGGTGGAACAGACTCATCACTGCAGCCAGCCCCCACCCAGGTGCCCAGGGAGCCCCGGCCTGAGTCTGAGGGTGTTCTAGCTCCACGGTGGGTTTGGCAAGATGAGGGGCATGCTCATAGGGTTGGAGCCTCTCGGGCCCATGAGTCTTGGCACTGCCTGCCTGGGCCGGGGCCATGGCACACACCCTGCCACCCTCAGTATGCCTCCCTGGATGGAGCAAAGCATTTGCACTTGCTCTAGTGCAGGTTACATGTTAAGTGGCTCACCACAAGGTCAACAGTTCAAAACCTCCAGCTGCCCCACAGGAAAGAGATGAGGCTTTCTACTCCAGTAAAGAGTTATAGTCTTAAAAAAAAAAAGTTACAGTCTTGGAAACCCACGGGGGCAGTTCTACCCCGTCCCATGGGGTCGTTGTGAGTTGGGATGGACTCTGTGGCAGTGGGTTTGGTTTTAATTAATCTGGGGGTGGATGCTCAAGGCCAATCCAGCTGTGCAGCCAAAGAAAGGCCTGGCAACCTGCTGCCATTTACAACAAACAAACCCTTCCATACCATCTGGTGAATTCTGACTCAGTCTGACTCAGAGCTGTGGGTTTCCGGAACTGGAACTCTTTACAAGAAGAGAAAGCCTCGTCTCTCTCCCCTGCTTCCAGAAAGAATTCCCAAAAAAGCACACCCACAGCCACTGGGTCAGTTACAACTCCTAGCACCCTACCTGGGGGACTGAGGCCATTGGCCTTTACAGGAACAGATCTTTATGCCGGGGGGGGGGGGCAGGTGGTGGGTTTGAATAGCCACCTTTGTGGTGAGAAGCCTCATGCTTGCCCGGCAGCGCCATAGGAGACTGGGGAAACTGCTCAAGCTCAATGGTTCTGATCCGGCCCAGAGGCTGGCTCACAACAGCCCCGGCGCTCAGGTGTAAGAGGTGAGGGCAGGAAGAGATGGTCCAGGTGAGGCGTGGCCCCCTCGTCCCTGCAGATCGCCGTGACCTTCGCCATCGTCCTTGGGGTCGTTATCTACCGCATCTCCATGGCCGCCGCCCTGGCCATGAACTCCTCACCCTCCGTGCGGTCCAACATCCGAGTGACCGTCACGGCCACCGCGGTCATCATCAACCTGGTGGTCATCATCCTGCTGGACGAGGTCTACGGCTGCATCGCCAGGTGGCTCACCAAGATCGGTGAGTGTCCACTGCCTGGACCAGCCTGGGTGGCCACAGAGGGCATCTAGAGGTCTATTCGGGAGGCCCACCACTTTGGGCATCCCATCTAGAGCAGTCAGCACCCCCCCCCCGACCAGGCCTCTCACCAGGGGATCCAGGGAGGGTGCAGAGCCCCATCCTTGGAGGTCAGCTGAAGATCTGTGGCCATGGGGCCATGATCTTGTCTCCAAGCTGGCCCTGGGACAGAGCAGAACTGCCCCCACCCCACCCCAGTGTCTCTGTAAATGTTTACAGGAGTCTACAGCCTCATCTTTCTTCCGAGGAGCGGCTAGTGGGTTTGAACTGCTGGCCTTGCAGTCAGCAGCTTGACTCAGAACCCAGCAATCATTGATGAGAGCTAGGTGAAGGAAGGGGGTGTTTTAGTTATGGGGCCAGCAGTGAAGGCAAGCACAGCCTCCCAGAGCTTGTTTACTCATCTGTGGTGAGTAGTCACACACATGCACCACATGCAGCTCTGCATGCAGATGAGTAAGTAGGCACAAGTGGGCCCATGCTTACCTGGCTCCCTGGGTGCTCCGTCCTGTTGGGGACCGTCAGTTTAAGGAGTTTGGATAGAGACTGAGGCCAGTCATCCAAGTGGGATGGGCAAGCACAAATCAGCCTGTGCTGACCTGGCATGTTGGGTGACCTAGCAGGAGTACCACAAGGGAGGAGCTTTCCAAAGCAGAGATCTATTTTCTCACCACTCAGGTCCTGGCTGTAGGAGGAGCCATTTTCAGCTTCTAGGAGCCCTGGTGGCCTAGTGGGTGACCTATTGGGCTGCTTACCTCAAGGTCAGCTGTTCAAATCCCCCAGTTGCTCCTTGGAATAAAGATGAGGCTTTCTACTCCCCTGATGAGTCACAGCCTCAGAAACCCATGGGGGAAATTCTATTCTGTCATACAGGGGGGCCACTGCGAGTCGGCCTCCAATCAGTGGCAGTGAGTTTGGGATTTTGAGGGGGTTGGAGGAACCCTGGGGACAGAGTGGATTACACATTGGGCTGCTAACCTCCAAGTCAGCAGTTTGAATCCCCGAGTTTCTCTTTTGGAGAAAAGTGAGACTTTGCTCCTGTAAACAGTAACGGTCTTAGTAGCCCTGTCCTAGAGGGTCGCTGTGAATCAGCATCGACTCGGTGGCGGTGAGTTGGGGGCAGTAGCTTTCAGGGGAGCCCCGGTGATGTCGTGGGTGATACATTGGGCTGCTAGCCACAAAGGCAAAAGCTCCAACCCACCTGCCGCTCCTTGGGAGAAAGAGGAGTCCGGCTGCTCCCGTGAAGAGTTGCAGCCTGGGAAACCCACAGGGGCAGGTCCACCCTGCCCTCTAGGGTCCCCGTGAGTCAGAGTGGACTTGAGGGCAGTGGGTTTGGCTTTGAGCCAGAAGCTTCCCGCAGTGCTGGTGGGAATGTCTGGCTCTGTGGCCTGTACTTCCCCCCTCCCCGCTCCCACCCACCCCCGTGTGACTCTGTCTGTCTGTTTAGAAGGGGATGTGGGAAAGGCCCCCTTACAAACTGGGTTCACAAGTGCAGGCTCACCCGCCCAGAGGGGAGCTGAGGGTGACCTCACCCCAAGACCAGCCTCTCACCCGCCTCCCCCTTCTAGAGGTTCCCAAGACGGAGAAGAGCTTCGAGGAGCGGCTCATCTTTAAGGCCTTCCTGCTCAAGTTTGTCAACTCCTACACCCCCATCTTCTACGTGGCCTTCTTCAAAGGCCGGTAGGCACAGCGTCCACTCTGAGACCCCACTCTCATCCCACAATGGGCATCTCCCCACCTCCATGGCACCCCAGGAGTGCCAGAACAGTTACCCACCAGGAGAGGGGGGTCCAGGGTGGAAGGGCCCAGCTGCCGGCCAGCTCAGACTGTGGGGGGCAGGCACTCAGGTGGGGACCCGCCTGCCTGGGCTCCCAAGTGTCTTGCCACCACCAACCTCTGGCCACCCCGGGGTCTCAACCAAGTACCCCTGCTCCCTCCATCACCCCACAGACAGCCAGCAGGCTGCTCTCCTCACCCAGGACGGCAGGACCACTTTGGGCCCCTAGAGAGGGGGTCTATACCATCGTCCTGGAGAGGAACGGAGAGGGGTCTGGTGGCAGGCATCCCGCACTTTCGCTGGTCGCCCCCTCCAGGCCCCCTCTGCTCCACCCACCTGGCCCGCTGGGCTATTTCCTGACCAGGAGTTCCCATCCCTCACCCCTCCGCGGGCTTGGCCAGAGGCACATGTGGTCGTTTGGGGCATTTCTTTTGGAAGGTTCAGTCAGGCGGGGGAAGGACCCCTTAAACCCAGCCCAGGGGCTCAGACCCAGTGGTCTCCCCTAACTCCCCGCTTCCCCCACCTTCTTAGGTTCGTCGGACGCCCAGGTGACTACGTGTACATCTTCCGCTCTTTCCGGATGGAGGAGGTAAAAGGGGGATCTGCCCTGCTCGCCCAGGTCCGCCAGCATGGATGGCTCAGACTTGAGGTTCCTCCCTGTCCCGGAACCCACTCCCAGCCCTAGGCTGGTGGGGTGCCCCCCACCCCAGAGGAGACAGTTCCGTCAGAGTTCACGAATAGAGAAAGGGCAGGGGGTCTTTATCCGGGTTTTGAGGGGTCTGTGTTCCCGAGACCATGAGGGTCTCTGGCGTGAGTGAGATGAGCGGGAAAAAAGGAGTCTGTCTCCAGCACGCTTTGGGCTTCCCGTCGGAATGCCACTCCCAACCCACCCCCCTCCAAACACCAGGCTCCGTTAGGTTTCCACAGCCGGTGGCGTTTGGCTTCTGCTCGGCGTCTCCACCCACGGTGGGCCTGTGGAATGGAGTCAGGGGACACGGGTTTCCTCGGCTGTTTGTCCCGGGACCAACAGTTGGCTCCACGACCCCAAGCCCGTGGTCCGAGTCTCGGGCGAGCCCGTGCTTGTGTGCAGCCCATAGAATAACCCGGCCCATCTGACAATATGGTGAAGAAGACTAGGGTGGACATCAGGTAGGGGGATCTGGCTGCCAGCCCACCCACCTGCATCGCGGCTCCTAAGTGTTCCAAGACTAAGGCCTCCCCCAACAGCAGTCCGTGACCTTGGCACACTCCTATAGGGATGGAAATGTTGGGAGATGCTTTTGTGGAAGAGATTTAAGCGGAGGGCACGTGCTTTCTGTGGATCGTACGTGGCCCTCGAGGACTAACGCCAGGAGCCCTGGTGGCATAGTGGTTACGCATTGGGCTGCTAACAAGGTCAGCAGTTTGAAACCACCAGCTGCTCCGAGAGGAACGATGGGGCCCTCTACTCCCATAAGGAGTTGCAGCCTCGGAAGCCCACAGGGGCAGTTCTGCTGGGATGCAGGGTCACCGTGAGTCGGCACCAATGCGGTGCGGTGGCAGTGAGTTTGGGTTTGGTCCTGAAGGACCAATGCTGAGGGTCACTGGATAAAAGGCTCAAGACTCATCGCCATGTCCACTTTGCTTGAGCAGGGGGCTCTGACCCTCACCTACCTGCCTGACCCCTGGCCCGAGGTACACTAAATCCCTTGGGTGCAGGGACACCCAGCCTGGGAGATGGGGGTTCCTCCCCTTCCCAACTGCTTTGACCTAACCCACTACTGTGGCAATGGAAGCGGCGTGGGGCGCACACGTGGATAGTGGAAGATCTGAACTCCATCCCACTAACTCCCACTCCCCGGCAACGTGACCTAGTGCCAGCTGAAGCCCCTCCCCGTCTCAGCAGCCTGTGGGCAAGATGAACAAGTCCCCAGGCTGCCCTGACCACCCACTGCAGTCTGAGTGCCCAGTACCAGGGCTGGATGTCCTGTCTGGAAAGCACCGGGGAAGGACCCCTCCTCTCCTCGTCCCCTGGCCTGCCCTGACTCGCAAGGTGGCGTTGCTCCTACCTGGTCGTCCCAATGGGTGGCTCTGCCCAAACTGCTTTCACCAGTCTTTGGATTAGGGGCACCGGCTCCAGTCTGCGGGATCTGTGCTGGCACCCTCGTTAGGGGCTCTGCTGGTAACGGTAAGGTCGGTGGTTCAAACCCACCCACCGCACCGAGGGGGAAGGATAAGGCTGCCTGCTCCCATCAAGAATCACTGTCTCCAAAACCCACAGGGGCAGCTCTACCCTGTCTTGGAGGGTTGATGGGAGTCGGGAAGGACGTGATGGCAGGGCACTTGGTTTGGGATCAGTTCCTTTGAGAAAGGCGCCCTAGTGGTGCGGTGGTTAAAAGCCCGGCTGCTGACCGGATCTCGGTGGTTGGAACCCCCAGGTGCTCCGAGGAGAAAGCCTAGGCTGCCTGCTCCTGTAGAGATGAGTCAGGGGACCCTCTGAGCGCTTCGCCCTATCCTGGAGGTCACTCTGCATCAGGATCCACTGCAGGCCAGAGGGGCTGGGCTGAGCTTTGAAGGCAGCCCCAGCAGCCTAGTGTTCAAGTCCTCAACTGTTCAGCAAGGGGTCGGTGGTTCAAACCTTCCAGCCTCTGCATGAGAAAGCAGGGCAGTATGCTTCTGAAAGACCGGCAGCCTGGGGATCCCTGTGGGCAGAGAGAGCCACACTGCCCTGGAGGGTCATGGAGTGGGACTGGTTTGGCAGCACTTGATCATGCCAGGGTGACCTCAGGGCATCATCCCTGCAGAGCCCCATTTCCCACCAGGCCCCATACCCAGAGTCAGCTCTGAGCCGACCTTGCTGGGGTGCAGGTGCACTTGAGGTGGCCTCTGAGCTGCTTTGCGACCCTGGTCTGTGCCAGGTGGTCAGCCAGGTAGGATCTGAGCGTTGCAATGGGCAGGCAGGCGGGCAGCTCTGTGTCTCCATCTGAGCCCGGTGGTCTCGAGCATCCCCTGTCCCAGAAGTCAGTGGCGGGTGAGGGCGTGAGCGGGTGAGGGGGTGGGCGGCTCTGTGTCCCAGTCTGTGTGAGGTGGACATTGTCTGTGTCCCCATGGGAGCCCAGCGGGCACTGAGGGTGTCATGTGCCCACAGTGCGCACCCGGCGGCTGTCTGATGGAGCTCTGCATCCAGCTCAGCATCATCATGCTGGGGAAGCAGCTCATCCAGAACAACCTCTTCGAGATCGGCATCCCGTGAGTGCTCCCCCTCCCCTCTCCCTCCTCCTCTTCCCTCTCCCCCTCTCCTCCTGCTCCTCCCCCTCCTCCTCTTCCTGTCCTCTCTCTCCTCCCCCCTCCTCCCATCCCCCTCCTTTCCTTCCCTCTCCTTCCCCTACTCTCACTCCTCCTCTCACCCCCCCCTCCTCCTCCTCTGTGGGGTCTTCATCAGGCCAGGGTCATGATAGAGAGTAAATGGACCAGAAGAAGCTGATTGAGCTCAGGGGGTGCCACTGCCCTGAATGCCCCAAAACCACCGAAGCAGAGATCAGGGTGCCTCTCCCTTCCCAGGTGCCCTCCAGACACCCAGGCCCTCCTCCTGCTCCCCAAAGCCAGCTGCTATTGGGGTCAGGACAATTGGACTGTTCTCAGGGCCCTTCTCCCTAGAAAAGCAGCTAGGCTCTGTGGCTCCCTTGCCCCCTGCCACTCTCCTCCGTGGCTTTCAGCACTGCTGCCCCCCCTGGACCTCAGATGGGTGCTCTGGGGGCCTAAGGCTAAAGCAAACGCTTGGTGGCTAGAACCCCAGCTGCTCTGAGGGTGCAGACAGAGCTCTCTCTGCCCATGAAGATGCAGCTTCAGAACCCTACCTGGGGTCGCGCGAGTCAGACAGGGGCCCTGCAGACACGGTGCTGCCACACAGGCCTGCTAACTGCTAGGTTAGCAGTTCAAAACTGCCAGCCACCCTGAGACTTTCACTCCTGAAAGAGGGGGCATGTTCTACCCTGTCCTGTCATGGTGAGCCAGCATGGACTCCATGGGCAGGATTTGGATTAGTTGAGTGCTCACTTGGAGCCCTGGTAGCATGTTGGTTAAAGCACTCGGTTACTCACCAACAGGTCAGCAGTTCAAATCCACCGACAGCTCCTCAGGAGAAAAAGGAGGCGGGCCTTGGGAAACCCCATGGGCAGTTGTCCTCTGTCCTGCGGGGTCACTCTGAGTTGGCATCAATGTGGGGCAGTGGGGGCAGTGGTTTGGTGCCCCAGTTCCCTACATGGTCACAGCCGTTGTGGGAAGAGGGCACGTTAGGTCCACAATGGAGACATCAAGGCAAAGGCTTGCATGTGCAGAGCGAACCTGGCCATGTGGCCGGCGCCCGAGTCAGATGGACGCTGAGACTCCAGCCCCCACCGCACCCCCATCCCCAGGAAAATGAAGAAGTTCATCCGCTACCTGAAGCTGAAGCGGCGTAGCCCCTCGGACCGCGAGGAGTACGTCAAGAGGAAGCAGCGCTATGAGGTGGACTACACGCTGGAGCCCTTCGCCGGCCTCACGCCCGAGTACATGGAAATGAGTGAGTGCCGGCCCTGAACCTCACCGCCCTTCCCTGGGTATGCCCTCCGGTGCTGGCGGCCGGTTCAAACCCACCCCATGGCACTCCAGGGGCAGGCCTGTTCAGATGGAAACACCCCCGAGAGCACAGCTCCACTCTGCTGCTCCTGGGGTCCAAGACGGAGTACACCCACCCCTGCGAAGCTGCAGCCCCCTGCTCTCCCTGCCCCCCAACACTGCAGGTGCCTCCCCCAAGCCCCTTGGGAATGCCCCCCCAACTCATCCCTCCTCCCAGTCAGTGAGTCCCTCCCACAGGCCCCGCAGCACAGAGCAGGGCGTGAGCCTATCACCCCAACAGTGGAGAGGTGGTGCCTCACTCTCTCAGTGGGATAAGGCATCAGGGAAAGGTGGGGAGAGGTTACCTGGGGCCTCACCTCCCACCCTCCCTCTTGCCTCCTCCTCTCCAGGTATGCAATAGACACTCAGTGTGTGTGCTCCTGGAATAGGCCCAGGCATGCACTAGGTGCTCACTAAGTGTTGGATGGCTGGATAAGCCCAGGAGATCAGGCTTGATCATGCTGCCCCTCCATCCCCACCCCTACCCTCCCACAGGGTATTCACAGTGCTGGCCCCAGGCCGACCCCTGGCCCTGGCCCCTGAGCAGCAGGTGGGTGAGACTTGACAAGCCTGCCTGTAGCACAGCCCAGACCTGCCCTGCACCTGTTTTCAGGGGGCGGGTGGGAGGAGAGGGGTGACCCTGGGTGGCTGGCTGAGTTGCCGTGCTGCGCCCCGCCCCCACCCAGCAGGGAAGGAGCCCGGGACTGGGGAGCAGGAAGGCAGGGTCTCACCGCACCCCCACCCATGGCCAGAGAGGGCGTGAGAGCCTAGGGAGTGTTTTCAGAAGTAGATTCCCAGACCTTTTTCCCACTCGCACCTGCAGCCCCCCTGGGTGCTGGCTGTCTGCGGGACTGACTGCCCCAAGTCTTCGTGTCTATGATGGTTGGCATCTGGCTTAGCCTCCTTCCAGGTTTGGGGGCACAGGATTCCTGGCTCCACTGCACCCCACCATCCAGTGAGCAACTCCATGCCCCTTCCCCTCCAGGGAGCAGTCAGAGCAGGGCACCCAGAGGCACAACCCTCCCCACACAAAAGTGTTGCCATGGAGAAGCTGCAGACTCAGGGCAGAATGAGTCAAACTGTGCCAGAGGGGCATCTGATTTTTCAGTCAATCACCAGGCCTTTCTTCTGAGCCACCTCTGGGTGGGCCCAAACCTCCAGCCCTTTCAGTGCATTAACTGCATCTCCACCGCCCAGGAGGGTCGTGCCAGACGGGGGGTGAATCACCTCGGACCCCGTGGCCCCCGTACCCCACCCCCATGTGTGCACGAGTAGACGCTGTGCTCTGGGGTGTACGGACACAGATCAATCACACAGGTTTCTCCCAACCCCACTGGATAGGACTGAGCCTCCCACCTTCCAGTGCACTGCTAAGAGCGCTAACCCATCCCCTCACCCGGAGGCTCCTGGGGCCCCAGAAATGGATGCGTGGGAAGAGGAAGCCAGACTACAGTGATCCCGGCATAGCCCCTCCACTGCTTGACCTCTTGGGAGGGGGAAACTGATTGCGGCAGATGGTCTCTGAGCCTGGCAGCCTCCAGCCCAATACCAGGACCCCCGCCCGCCCCATCACAGAGCGCACCCAGGGCTCCACCTTTGTCGACTGGGCCCTGCCCCCGCAGCAGCATCTGTAGGCACCATGCTACCTCCACCTTGTGCCCAAACCATGCCCACGCCGCTGCCAGTTCCGGCTCAGTCTCCCAGCTTCCTTGTTTACCACTTGGCACCACGGGCCTCCTGACCTGGCCTCACTCCATCCAAAAGGTCCCCAACCCCTGCTTGGAGCCACCCAGGGAAGCCCCAGCTGCTTACTGACCAGGGACAGGCAGGCGAGACAGCGCTGCCCTGGACTGGGGGTTCCTCGGTACTCAGGTGCCACCACCCCTGAGCTCCTGAGGTCCCCACTCAAGTTGCTGATGGTCTCCATTCAATAGAGCATGCCCTGGTGGCACCCAGCTAAGCACCCATGACCAGATGGGGGAGGGGGTTGAGATTCTCCCCCACCACCGCCGGGCTCTACTTCTACTACCACATGCATAGAAGATGGGTGGGGCAGCCTTACCCTGCACGTGCATACACACACGACGGTCAGCAGAGGCCTTTGACGAAGTGACAGCCACACATGCAGCCCACTGGCCAGAGCACTGCTTGGGGTTAACTCGGCCCCACTCCCGCCTGGCCCCAGTCCCTGGGGATCTGCCGCCATCATGCCAGCCCCCTCTGTGTGTCCACAGGGGTGTCTCTGCAGAGGGAGCCAGGCCAGCCATGGGGAGTGAGCCATCCAGTGGCCCCTGTCTTGGGGTGAGGTGGTGACGCTGACCGGGGTTCCTCCCTTACAGTCATCCAGTTTGGGTTTGTCACCTTGTTTGTGGCGTCCTTCCCGCTGGCCCCGCTGTTCGCTCTGCTCAACAACATCATCGAGATCCGTCTGGACGCCAAGAAGTTCGTCACGGAGCTCCGGAGGCCGGTGGCAGTCAGGGCCAAGGACATCGGTGAGTGAGTGGCCCCAGCAGGGACCGGGTTCCGGGCCAGAGCTAGTTTCAGGAGCAGTGCTCGGATCCTCGGGAGCCAGGGCAGATGAAGGGAGGGTCCACGCAGGGTCTCCAGGGTCTCTTAGCCCTGGGATGTGTCTGAGCAGGAGACCACTGGCCGAGGAAAACCTGGTACTGGATTTATACTGGGTTCCCGAGAATCTCACAGTCTGGGGTGTCCTGGACACATTCTCTGGTGGCTCTCAACCAACCCCACCCCCACAAAAAAATGCCCAAGTGGTCTCACAGCCCTGAGTGAGGCTGAAGCTCTCACTCGCTGCCATTGAGTCAGTGCTGACTCACAGCGACTCCTGTGGGTTTATGAGACCCTAACTGTGGACGGCAATAGAGAGCCCCGTCTTTCTCCCTCGGAGCTGCTGGTGGTTTTGAACTGCTGACCATGCGGGTCCCAGCCCAGCTCGGAACCAGGGCTCCATGAGGCTGAGGCAGAAAAGGGCATTCTTTGCGGATTATGCAGATTAGCACATTGCTTCCCATTCGCCAGGGAAAGGCAGGATGACCCCATTCCACAGATGAGGGGAGGGTTGACTGACTCCCAGGGAGATGTACTTATCAGGGCAGCTCCAGGGCACTAAGGGGGCATGGGGGGGGCTCATCTACGTAGCTCAAGGGGCAGAGGGAGGGGATATCCAAGGTCAATCAAAAGAGTAAGTTCAGGAACCGAACGGACCCCTCGGTGGAGTAGTGAACTCCCCATTACAGAGGCATGTAAGTAGAGATAGATGGCCATCTTTGTGGAAGTGGTGAGAGATGCTGGGAGAAGCTGGGAGGTGGAGGAGGCGAGGCTCCAGACCCCAGTGATAGGCCCACCAGTCAGGAGGAAAAGGTCCAACCACATCCCCATCGGTAAGTGAGCCAACTTACAGTCCAGCTCAGTTTCAGGAAAGCAAGCCGTTTCTAGTAGAACTTCACCTGGACATTGGTTCATGTCACCTCGTAGGGAGCACGGTATTAGAATCGTACTTCCACGCCACTCCTAGAGAATCCGAGAGACATGGTGACAGTCATACCCCCATAAAATACAGATTTCAAAAAGCAGGGGGAGAGGGCAATTTGGTGAGGCAGGCAGGAGTGTTGCCTTTTGCATCCCAAAGACAAAAACCCACTGCCTTCGAGTCGATGCCGACTCATGGCCACCCTATGAAACAGGGCAAAAGGGCCCCGTGGGTTTTCCAAGACTCCACCTATGTGGTGGCCGACATCCTCATCTTTCTCCCGATGGGCAGCTGGGTGGGTTTGAACCGCCAGCCTTGTGGCTCGCAGCCCAGTGCTTAACCCCACTGTACCCTAGGGCTCTTCACACAGAAATGATCTGCAGAAATTCAGGGGGGTGGGCTTAGATGGGCTTCCAGTGGGCGTCCTCGGCTCAGGCACCCGTCCTGTGTTTTAGGATAGAGGCCTTGGCTCAGTCTCCCACCAGCCACCTCCAGGGCCCCCTGAGGCCACTCCCCTTGCATGGGGCTCCTCATTGCAGCTGAAGGAATGGCCGTTCCCACGGCCCCTGTTTGCCCCGAGCCATCTGTGGTCAGCGGTCAGTGGGCCTTGGTTCCCTAGAGAGGGACATCGAGCAAGGGGACACTGTGTAAGGTTTCCGTGCTGGCTCCCTGTGCAGCCCCCTCCTGGGTCCATTTCCTGGGAGAGCTCCTTAGAAACCCGAAGACATAAAAGCCCCTGAGTTAACTCACCCTCCCAAGTCCTTGAACCTGCCTCTCCTGAGGTCACAGGGTGACCCCTCATTCCACACCCTCATTATTGCCAGGGCTGGGGGCAGCAAGATGGGAGCGGGCCTGCACCCTCCAGAGGTCACCCCTGTTGGGCCAGGCCAGTGCCAGCCTGGGAGCACGGACTATGCAGAGGCTGGCAGGTGTCCCTTCCAAATGACAGATGGAAAACTCTCCGAGGCTGGGAGGACCCAGAAGTGGTGGTCCCTGGGCCCTGCAGTCTGGGCACAGTGTTCTCTGCTGGCTGCTAGGATGGGGTTGGTCTCTCCCATGAGATGCCTCATAGGAAAGACCTGGTGATCTCGTTTGGAAAAACCAGCCACTGCCTTGGGCACACGGTTCGGAGTTGCTGTGTGAAAAGACTCCACCTTCGGAAGGGCGGGGGGGCATGCTCTGTGGCCAGCGGCTCCTGGGGGCAGAGGACCATCCCTGTCAGGAAGAAGAGTGAGGCCAGCCTGCTGTGCCTTGTCCTTTCACGAGCCCTGGGGTCCAGGCAGAGCCCACTGACTCGTGTGCCCCTGCCATCCTTTGCTGTCTGGGACACTGGCTGCCCCCAGACCCACAAAGATGAAAGGTTGGTTGACCCCCTCCCCCTTCCCACCCCCCACCTGTTTTTCTCGTCCCGCGGGTCCAGCTGGCTGCTCACTTCCTGGTTCCTACCTGCCCTGGCCAAGGTTCAACCTGCCCTTTCTCACGGGCCTCAGACCTTCTTAACCGGAACTTTCTCTCAAGAGGCTTTTGTGTCCCTCCTGTGAAGCGTGCAGGGCCCCTGAGCGGGCACCCTGGTGGGGGAGGGGTCAGAGAGCTGCAGCGGATACCAGGACCTGGGCCCCACAGGGAGGAGGCAGAGGAGGCTGGGCAGCTCTGCCCCAAAGCGGAGGTGCCTTGGTATCTCCTAGGACCCAGTGGGAGATGTGGGAACCTGGCTGGGGCCCCGATCTTTGACACCTGCCACTACAGGCATCCTGTTCACACCCAACCCTTCAGAACCTCTGAGAAGGAGCTCCCACCTGGTGCACACAGGTCCCGGGCACCTATGCTTCTGTCCACAGGTGACTCTTGGTCACTGGTGCAGGTGCAACAGCCTGGGCCAACCAGAGGTTGTTGGGGTTGTCTGGAAACCCTTATCCTTCTCTGGCCTCTCGCTGACCTCTAGTCAGAGTTGGCAGCTCTGGGTCCCTGGTAGCTCTGAGTCCCTTTGATATAAGGTGGTTACGCATTGGGCTGCTAACCACAAGGTCAGCAGTTCAAAACCACTAGCCACTGCCCGGAAAAGACGAGGTTTTCTACTCCCCTAAAGAGTTACAGCCTCTGAACCCCACAGGGGCAGTTCCACCCAGTGCTCTAGGGCCGTTGTCCAACAGAATTGACTCGATGGCAATGAGTCTCTGCAGGTCATCTCCGGTTCTGTCACACCCCCACAGACTCGGGACCCGGTGACTTCCTGCAGTGCCTGGCAGACAAGTGTCCAGCGTACTGGCTGAGCCCCTGCTTTCTAGCCTCCGCTCCGCACAGAGGGGTCCAGCATGCACAGGGTAGGGGTGTCCCCCGCAGTTCATTGCTGGGTAGAAGTTCTGTCCGTGACTTGCCTGGCCAGGCCAGCCACAGGCTGAGGACAGAAGCAACCCTACAGTTCTGTTCCCACAGTCATGGTCGGGGACTATCAAAGGGGGTCCACTCATGGTGACCCCACGTGAGATGGAACGAAGCAGTGGCCAGTCTTCCCCATGTGTCCGACCCCTCCGTGGCTGTTCAGTGGCAGGACACCCGGGCCTTTCTGAGGAGCAGGGTGGCCACCCTGCTCAGATAAGATTCCAGCTCAGTGGTGACATGTGGCTTAGGGACAACAGAGGAATCCCTCCCTGGGCCCTGATCAGCAAGAACTGTGCTGTCCCAGCAGATAGGGTACCAGCTCAGGCCCCTCCAATCTCCATCTGTACTGTGGGGCCTCCTGTTCACTGTGGTCCATCAGCCCTTTGTCCTGCCACAGGTGGCTGGGTGGGGGCAGCCCTCACTGCCACTCTGGGACTCTCAAATGTGGGGTGTGGGGCCCACAGGCTAAGTCCTCCTCTGCCCTCCAGCACTGAGTCTGCACCTGGCCAGCCCCCAAGTCCAGCATCCCAGGTCCTCCTTACTCCAAGCAAGCTGGGCTGGTGGCACCTCCTTGTCCAGAAGAGCCCAGTGCTGCCCGGCCACCTGTGTAACTTTGGGCCCACTCGAGTCCACTGTGCACCTTCAGGGCCTTCCAGATGGCCTGGGCACGTGTCCCAGTGGTGTTCAGTTGTGACCCACAGGGTGTTTGTGGGCTGGTTTTCAGAAGCAGGTCACCAGTCCTTTCTTCCTGGTCTTCTTCTGGATGTTGTGCTGACTCCTGTCCACCTGCTGGCATTTTACATCCCAGTGTCAAAGCTTTCAGCATCACAGGAACCCAGTACCAGAAACTGACAGATGGTGGGGAGGGTGTGGCACAGCCAGGCGTAGCAGGTCAGGAGAGGTGATGGGGGCGGGGCGGAGTGGGGAGGCAGGTGTTCCAGCTCCATCTAACTCAAACCCACTGCTGACCTGCTGTAGACCCTACAGGACTGAGGAGAGCCACCCCACAGTCTGCCAGGCTGGGACGTTTACGAGACCAGACTGCCTCTTCTTCCTCCTACAGAGGGACGGGTGGGCGCAGCCCACTCTTGGTGTGTGGCAGGGTGCTTTAACCACTGCCCCTCCAGGGCCCCCTCTGGCAGGCACAAAAGCAAACCCCACCCCACCGCACCCCCACCAATGAGTCGATCCCGACTCCGAGTGACGCTGTGCAGGGTCTTCCGAGACCGTGCATCTTTCCTGGAGCAGACGGCCTCCCCTTTTCCCTGCACAGCGGCCACTGGCCTTGACCCACCCACCCTGCCTGACCCACAGTGCCCCCAGGGCTCGATCCAGATGGCAATCCCCTGACCCAGCCTCCAGGTCTCTGATAACACCGGCTCTGTGGGGTGGGCGCTGCACCCGAGTGGGATCCTTTTTCCTTTTACTTCATGGTGGTCAAACCCCTGCACCGCCACCTAGAGCCTGCCATCTGCCACCGAGGCGGTTTCTGCCCGCGCCACTGGGCGGTGCCTGCTGAGGCCCACTTCAGCCACTATCTCTGGCAGCACTGGCAGCCTCGTCACAAGCCCCGCCCCCCAAGCAGCCCCCAAGCTCTGCCGTTGCACATGGGTCTGTTTCCCCACCCAAGAAGGCCAGCGTTCCGTGGGGCCCGTGGAGTGGACGTTTAAGCAAATGCCGACGCGGTGAGCCCGCAGGAAGCTTCTTTTCCTACTGAAGCCACGCCTTCTCCCTGAAGCCCAACTTCTTTTGGCTGAGTTCTGCTATTGAAGCACGTACCGAGTGGGGTTCAGACGCCCACATTGGCGCCTGTGTGTGTGTGTCTCTCTGTCCACAGTTCCTCCTGCAGCTCAAACCTTCTCTTTCATTTTTTTCCCCAGTTGGTTTTTCTTCATGGCAGAAAGACAGTTTTAATGAGGCTTTTCCCCTTGGACTAATTGTTCTCAACCCTTCATTACAAAACCATCCAGACCAAAGAGCAAACCCACAGCCATGGAGTCGGTGCCGACTCACAGCGAACCCACAGGACAGGATAGAACCTCCCGGAGGTGCCCGGAGTGGATTTGAACCTCCAACCTTTAGCTTAGCAGCTGAACATCTTAACCGTTCCCTCCCTCTCCCGTGGACTGCAAGGTCATTCCCAGGAAAACCAAACAACCTGCTGGGTAGTCAATTCCGACCCCTGGTGTCCCTGCGTGTGTCAGTGTGGACCTGGCTCAGGGCGGGGGGGAGGGATTGAGGGGGGTGTGCACTGGCTGGTTTTTCAGAAGTAGACCACCAGGAATTTCTTCCAAGACACCTCCGGGCTGGACCCATGAGCCTCTGGGCTTTGGGTTGGTGGCCCAGTGCTTAAGGCTCTGCAGCACCAGGCTGGGTCAGCAGGGCCCCTTAAAGCAGCAGTTTTCTTCTCCCTCAGGAATCTGGTACAACATCCTCAGAGGTGTCGGGAAGCTGGCGGTCATCATCAATGTAAGTGAGGGAAGGGACACCCGGCTGGCCGGGCCAGCAGGAGGGTGGTATCCCTTGGTCAGGATGAGGGTGAGGTCCAGTGTTCCAGCCCATCATTCAGATGAGGAACCTGAGGCACAGAGGACGAGCCACCTGCAGGTGGTCACACAGCCTGGCGTCCACTCCGGGCCCCTGCACCATACCATGCTGCCCCGAGACCACCCCACTGACGGTCTATGCCAATACCTTCCCTGCCGCCCCCCAGCTTCTCAAAGTGTCCTGTCAGTGAGACCAGTGTCCCGTTTACAGATGACAGTGGGGGGCTCAGAGGGGTCACGTGGGTCTGAAATCGCACAGCCCGTGAGAGATTCCTGAGACTTCCCACTCCGGAGGGCACTGACTGCCTCCTGGTCATCTCCTCAGCTTCCTGTAGGCACACTCTGGGCAGAGGCCGTGGGCCCGACTTCAGCCCTCGTGGCAGTGGGCCGGCCCTTCCTTATGCCCCCTCCAGCTCCACCCACTGTCCACCCCTTGCTCCACCCCATGGAAAGTGGCCAGCCTCCTCCTCCCACACTTAACCCACTGTCTCCCCAAGGTGGAGACAGCCCTCTCCTCCCCCCATGATGGACAACCCTCCCCCGGATGGTGGGTATCCCTTCCCCCTCCAGTATTCACCCAGCTGACCCCCCCTGGTGGGGGACATCCCTTCTACCTCCCTCCAGGTATTGGGTAATCTTCCCCCTCAGTGTTAGACAGCCACGCCGCCCCCGGTGGTGGCCAGCGCTCCCCCCACTCACCCCGCTGTCCCCCCCCCAGGCCTTCGTGATCTCCTTCACGTCCGACTTCATCCCGCGCCTGGTGTACCTGTACATGTACAGCAAGGACGGGACCATGCACGGTTTCATCAACCACACGCTGTCCTCCTTCGATGTCAGCGACTTCCAGAACGGCACGGCTCCCAACGACCCCCTGGACCTGGGCTACGAGGTGCAGATCTGCAGGTACCCTCTGGACCCCTCCACTCAAATGTGCGAGCTCGGTTTCCCACAGAGCCAAGAGACCGACTCAGGGGTAGCCTGGTCCGGTGCCACCTTCCCCCTGGCAGGCTTGTCTTCCACAGTGCCCCACTGTGCTGCTAGGGAACCCCATGGGCTCCCATGCAGCCTCCGCCCTGCTCAGCCCCCTGGGGTCCATACAAGGCCTGCCAGGGCTGGGGGGATGACTCCCACTGGCTGGGCCGGTCATGCATCAGGGGAGGGGTTGTGGTCAGAGGGGCCCGGGAGGACACTAAGGTGGTGGAGCCTGCAGGAGAGGGCACCGATGCTGGGCAGCCAAAAGCATAGAGCTTGGCGCCGGCCCCATCAGTCACTGCCGCACAGCTGCTGCACCTGGCTGGTGCTCAGGGCAGCAGAGTGCCCCAGGAGGATGGAGGACAGGTCATCCACTGCACCCTGCCCTGGTGCCAGGCCCGCAGGCTGAAAGGAAGAAGTAGCCCAGAGGGAGGCCGGGAGGTGTGCATGCTTCTTTCTGCGAACACCTTCCCCAAAACGGGGCTTTCTACTCCCATCAAGAGTCGGCCTCCCAGAAGCCCACTGGCGCAGTTCTACCCTGTCCCATGATATCATTGGTTAGGTGTGTGTGTGTGTGTGTGTGTGTGTGTGTGTGTGTGTGTGTGTGTGTGTAGGGGTAAGCCCAGGTTTTCTGGAGGGACACTGGATGGCGGGTCCCAGGCTCAGGTTAAGGAAGCGGCTGCCCCCACCGGCACCCCAGGGGAGAGGCCCAAGCAGGTGGCTGTGGCTGTCCGTGGCCCTTGTTGACGGCATGGGGGTACACACAAGGAAGCAGCCGTGATCCTGGTGCTAGGAGTGTTGTTGCTTCAGCTCATGGGGACCAGGAGCTGGGAGGAGCAGAGCATGGTGCTCCTCAGGCTTTACCCAGCCGCTCCTTTCCACCGCTGGCCGCATCAGGTGCAGAGGCAGGTGCTGACCGCTCCCAGGAGAGTGGGCGTGGGAGGAGCTGTGCCCAGCCCAGCCCAGCCCAGCCTGCCTGGGGCTGCAAGCTGACAGTGCTGCTGGCTACTGCCCGAGCTGAAGCAGCCGCACCCAGAGGAGGGCAGCAGGCTGCCCCCTGCAGGTACCCACAGGCTAGGTGAGGGGAGGGGCACACACAGAGATCTGCTCAGATACGGTTGGCTCAAAGTCTCTCTGGACGCAGCTATGAGTGGGCTTCGAGGGGTGCGTAGGGGTTGGCCAGCTGACCCCAGGGCATGTTCCGGCATCCTGGAGCAGCTGGCCTGGAGTGCGGGAGGCAGCAGGGAGGAGCAGCATATGGGGCTGCCTGTTCCTCTCGGAGAGCAGGTTGGGCAACCTCTTATCACTCAGCCGCTGGCACCCGTGCCCCTGCCCTATCTCCGAGTTGGCAGCCTCCAGAAATACAGCCCCGAGGAGCTGGGCCTTGTCTGCCAGCTTCCCGCTGACTTGCTGCCCAAGAAGGGGGCTTGCAAGCAGCTGTGGCTCGATGGGAGAAACCCCCTCCCGTGCCGGGACCCCAGTTCGATTCCCGGTCCATGCACCTCGTGCGCTGCAGGGGTGCTGTGATTACGCTGCTGAGCAGAGTTTCGCAGAGCTTCCAGCTTGCAGGGGACCTGGCAGGCAGGCCTGGTGATCTGCTTCCTAAAGTGAGGGGAAAACCGGGGGGGTCCCCACAGTGTGGGAGTACAGGGCCAGCTAGGGTTGTGTTCACTGGAGCCAGCAGCAGCTCACGGCAGCAGAGCGTGCCTGCCACTGTGTAGAAAGACAACCAGCACCGGATGGGGAGTCTAACCCACACAGGGGCCTGCAGGACCGAGTGGGCTTCCCGAGACTGTTCCCTGGAACCCTTCCTGATGCCCCAGAGCCACTGGTGGGCTCAAACCAGGGCTTCTTAGACACTCGGTCAGAGAGTGTCCCGATTGGCGCCCAAAAAGGTTGCTCAAGCTCACACAGCAAGCCGTAGCAGGTATGAGCTGACCACCAGGGCTCAGAGTCCCTGCCAGGGCACTGCCCGGTGGCTCCCAGCCCTCCTTCGGTTTTCGGTAGCACCTGCAGCCCGGCCCATGAACCCCGCCCCACAATGACACCATGGGCTTGTCATTGGACTCTGCAGCCTCCTTAAAACCAAAGCCTGGTTTGGGGGAGCATCATACCCCAGAATCAGGGAGCCCTTGGGGACCCTGGGTGGAGGTGAGATCTCAGGCTCTCTCCCTCACACTGCCCCTCCCAGTTGTTTGGGGGAAGTGCTGGGCATCTCAGGGTATCTTAAAAGTAGGCAGAGAGCAAGGGGCCACTGAGAAGATAGGCCGGTGCTACAGTGTGGACTCAGGAGCCGAGAGGGAAAGAGAGGGGTGAGTCCGTGGGTTCGAATCCACCTAGAGGTGCCTTGGAAGAAAGGTCCGGCACGCTGCTGAAAACCAGGGCAGTGACAACCCCCTGGAGGCGCACCAGCCTGTCCCTCGCCATGAGTCAGAGGTGATGCCACAGAACCCAGAAGGACGGCTGCATTCCACGGGATCCGGATGTCCGCCGGCCACGTCTGAATGGAGAACTCAGGGCTTTGGGTCTCAGGTCTGCCTATTATTTCAAGAGCAGGGTCAAGGTCAAGAGTAGACAGCTGGAGTCATGGGAAGCAAGCGGCTGCCTCCAGCACCGGAATTGGGGTGTGGCGGGCAAGCTGGCTGGCCGGGGACAGCTGCTCCAACGGGCCCCGACTTGCACCTTGTGCTGAAACTCAGAGCCGAGCGACCTTGATCAAAGTTCCGTGCCTTTGGTTTTCAAGCACGTCCTACCCCAAGACTGGAAAGGCTCAGCAAGTGGTTTTCAGGTCGCCTTCCTGGAGCCCACCCTGATGGTTACATAGGAGGGGCATGTGGTGGGGTTTAGGGCCGGAGGGGGCTCAGTCTTACAGAATCCACTTCCTCCCTCCAACCAAGGAGACTCGGCTGTGCTTGCCAAAACCTTTGGGGTCTACGGCCCTTCTGTCCCACTTAATGTTTCTGCCGTGAGACAACGTCTATCCCCACCTCAAGCACACCCACCTTTCCACCTGGGGCAACCTGGTGAGTCCCATCAGGTGGTGAATTGTCCCTCACTTCACAGTGCTGCTCTGGTGGCCGCCCCCAGCCTGGCCTTCTGTGCATCCACCCAGTCTAGCGTCCCTAGGAGAGACTGCCCTCACTCAGCACCCTGAACATCAGGTGTGCCCTCATGGGCATGTGCACAGGACTTGGGTTCCCTTTGCTGGTGGCTGTTGCTGCATGCGTCCACTCCATGGTGCTCAGACACCTGGGAAGTTGCTGTCTTCGGCCACTGCTCTGAGCATGGGTGTGTGACCCCCAGGCATTTCAGCTTTTGGCCTGCCTCTGACCAGGTGGCCACAGCCCTCGCCTCTGTGGGTGGCAGCACGGCTGCGAGGATGCCGGTTACTTGCACAGAACCCCTGAGTTCTTGCCCAGTACCTGGTGTTCCCGGTCTTTCTCCAGGGCCAGGGCTCCTCATGGCGCAGGCTGCCTGGCAGCTCCCCCCTTGCACTGTCCAAGCCCATGCTCCCTCCCGGAAGGTCCCATCTTCACCAGCCCTGATCCCGCATGCCCTGCAGGTACAAAGATTACCGTGAGCCCCCGTGGTCCGAGCACAAGTATGACATCTCCAAGGACTTCTGGGCCGTGCTGGCGGCCAGGCTGGCCTTCGTCATCGTCTTCCAGGTGCGGGGGGCTGTGGGGGTCCCGGGGGGGAGAGAGTCGGGGCTCAGAGGAAGTGAGGAGAGCAGGGTCGGCATGGGGAGGGAGCACTGGCTTACCTGTGCTTCCTGGTGGGTCTGCCGTGAACTGCTTCACACGGTTCCATCGGGTTGTTCCTTGCAGACGCTTGCCTCGCCGTCTGGACCTTCTGCCCCTGGTAGCAGGGGTTGTGGATCCAAAAGAGGGTCCTGTGGGGTCTAGAGAGAGACACATGCCAGCCAGACCTAAGAGCAGGGGGTTGGGGGGAGGTGTGAAACTGTTCACTGGAGACCACCAGGCTTTGCTGCTGAGGCACCTTGTGGTGGCTGGACCAGCTCACCATTCACATCCCCGGTTGGCGGCCCAGGCCACCCCAAGGGGCCTTGGAAGAAAGGCCGGGCGATCTGGGTCGGAAAGGTCGCAGCCTGGAGAGCCCAAACAGGCACAGTTCCACCTGGGCCACCCTGCGTTGTAACTGGCTTGGACGACAACCAAGGCAATCCCGCCAAAGAATTTCTTTCAAAAAGTTTCCAGAGGGGCTGTTGGGGGAGTCCCAGCTGCTCAGGAAAGGGCCGGAGGTTCCTGCCCACTCGCAGGGGGCTCCGAAGAAAGGGCTGGCTCTCTCCTTCTACAAATACAGCCCCTGAAAGCCCCCAGGACCGTGTTGCTACTCTGGCACACACAGGGCCGTCGGCGCCCCTAGAGGGTATCCAGAGAAGGGAGGGGTCTGCAGCTGCTCCTGGGAGGTGGGGGGTGCACTGTCCCCTCCCCGCCTCACGAGCCCGCTGGTCCTTGCAGAACCTGGTGATGTTCATGAGTGACTTCGTGGACTGGGTGATTCCCGACATCCCCAAAGACATCAGCCAGCAGATCCATAAGGAGAAGGTGCTCATGGTGGAGCTATTCATGCGGGAGGAGCAGGGCAAGCAGCAGCTGCTGGACACCTGGATGGACAAGGGCCGCCCTCAGGACGACACCTGCAACAACCACGCCGCCAGAGCCGGCCAGGACAGCCCGACCATCTCCACCGGCGCCCTGTAGTGGCCGGACGAATGGACCCCTTCTCGGGGTGGACAGCCTGGTCTTCCCCATGAGCGTCCCGTATCGGCCAGTCAGCCGGGCCCCTTCCCAGGGTGGGCAGCCTGGCCTTCCCCACGGGCACCCTATAGCAGCCCGCCAGCAGGCCCCTACTTTAGGGTGGACGGGCCTGCTCTCCCTGGGGTGACCTGTAGTGTCCAGCCCGGCTCTTTCTTTCCAAGGGCTTCCTGACAGACGCGGGCCTCTTTCCGTGATAATGGCGTTGCTCTCCCTTCTTCCTGGTTGGTTTTTGTTTTGTTTTGCTTTTCTAAGTCTTTCCTGGGTTTTTTTGCACAAAACTATTGCGCAAGGAATTCCCTTTATCATGTGTCTCCGCGGTGGAGGGAAAGAATCACTGGTGTCCGGCTGAATGGCAAAGACAATGCTTAGAAATAGGTTTTGGCGGTGGGGGGAGAGGCTCCTTTGCATTGAAATCGAAATCGCCGTATTGCTCGGTTTGGGGACCCTCGGGGGGGGGGGGCCCAGGATAGAAGCAGGAGTTCAAATCCTTGCCTGGGCAGGTGCAGGGGAGCTTTCTGAGGGGTGAGGAGAAAAGGAAGCAGGAATCTGCGTCTCCCTAAGGCCTCCTGCCTCCGGTTCGGAGGAGCCCGGCTTTTTCCTCTGGGAGTTCAGAAGCTAGGACAACCAGGTCCTGGGGGGAAGGGGGCCTAGTCCCCTCACCCAGTCCCCGGAAGGCTTCGGAGGGGTTTGTTTCACTCTTGGAGCGGCAGTGAGGGGGGGGCGGCGAGAGAAGCACTGGGGCCCATGATTGGAGGGGTCACCTGGCCCCTTAGAGCCCCACCTCTGCCAACCCCAGCACTAAGCAAACCTTCGTGGACATCATGAGGTAAAACCAAGTCGACTGACCAAAAAAAAACAAACACAAAAATCCAGAGACGGGACCACCCCGAGGAATCTCCAAAAATGACGTAACGATTCGCAGGTGTCTAAGGGCTCGCGAGAGGCGGTGAGCCCAGCCTTAAGATGATGATTGATTTTTTTTTTAAGAGAAAAACTCAATCGTGTACCAGATTCGAGGGCTTGGGGTTTTGGCGGGTTTTTTTGGGGGTCGGGGGCGGTTATTGTTCTGTTTCTATAGCTTAAAATCTATATTCCTTATTTATTAGTTAGCCCACTACCCTTGGGGGGGACGTCAAGAACCGTTACTACCAAAGATTTTTCGTAACAAAGCCTTCTATTTTGGTAACACTTCTCTATATTTTTACTCACAGGACATCCCTGGGGGCTATTCCTATTGCTAAAGCTGGCAGCCTCACCTCAGAGGTGAGGGGTGTAGCTCTGCAGTGCTGGGGGGGCCCAGGACCTGTGCGGCCTCAGGTCGCACCAGGACCCACGAAGGGGCAGCCTTCGCGTGGGTGCCAGGCCTCTGTCCTCTGTGGGGCCCAGGGCCCCACGCTGGGCTCCCAGCATGCCACCTGACGCTGGTCTTTCCTCTTGTACAGTCAGTGGTTTGAGATGGGGGTTTTGTATATAAATAATAAATATTGTATTAAGAATTGGGTGATGTTCTTTTTGTGGGAACTTTCGATTTTTCTCAGGTGATGGGGCACTGCAGCCGAGCACACCCTCAAATTTGTCTGAGCCCACCCGTCCGTGCTCGGAGGGGCACTGCCTGCAGGGATACCCTGTCCCCGAGCCCTGTGTCTGCTGTGGGCAGGTGACTCCGGGGTGGGCCAGACCTGGGGCCTTGTTTCCCATGCTCCTGGTACCTCGCCCTGCCCTGTGTGTGTGTGTGTGTGTGTGTTTAGTTATTTGTGTGTGGGGGTGTCTGTGTGTGTTCATGTGTGTGTATATGTATGTGTGCATGTGTGTAGTGTGTGTACGCCAGTATATGTGTGTCTGTGTATATGTGTGCATTGCCTTTGTGTGTCTGTGTGTATATGTATGTATCTGTGTGTGTGCATATGTGTGTATATGTGTGTTTGTCCGTGTGTGTCTGTGTGTGTATATGTGTGTATATGTGTATGCCTGTGTGTGTCTGAGTATGTGTGTATGTCTCTGTGTATATGTGTATGTCTGTGTATATATGTGTATATGTCTGTGTGTGCGTGTGTGTCTGTGCGTGTGTGAGTCAGTTGGGGAGGGAGCTGGTGGTCGCATACTCTCTGCACAGCCTCCTCTTCTGGACACATCCAGTCTTCACCTCTGACCCCTGACCCCACAACCCACAGATCAGTGCTGGGCTCGCAGACCTCCAATTCCGCGGAACCTTCTTGGGACCAAACTAGGGTTGCTGGTGTCCCCATGCGGGCACACGGCATCTTTTAAACAGCTGCCTGGAACCACCGTCACAAAAGCGGGCTTCTTTCTCAGAAAGCGTCTCTTCAAGCAGTGGGTGTGGTCACTGGAACCTGACTCAGGTCAGCAGCAGGTTGAGGGCGCCACCTGGCGTCGGTACCCCTCTCCCGGGAAAGCAACCCCCCACCCAGTTCAATGCTCGGAGCTGCTCCAAGTCTTTCTTTTTTGCTCTCTCTCTCTCTCTCTCTCTCTCACGCACGCACGCAAGCACGCGTGCCCACACTTCCAGAGCCGCCACCTTATCATAGGTTTCTCCATGGAGCAGGGTGGCCTGTGACCAGCCAGGGACCCCCTCCACCCTCCCTGCTGTCCCGTGTCCTGCCAGCAGCCAGTGAGGCCAGGTGAGCATGGCCAGCTCTCTGATAGATGAGGAAGCAGACTTGGGGTGGGGGTCAAGACTTGCAGACACCAGAGCAGGGAACCAGACACCATAGCCACCCTCCACCACCCGGCCACTTCAGGAAGTGCTCATTGGGTGCTTGGCTTGAACCAAGCTTTAGAAGGGGCGTTGGGGGGTGGGGGTGGATGAGCACTGAAGACGTGAGCCCCTTCCCTCAGGGGGTGACATCCTTGTACATACAAACCATATCCTCTAGGAGTGACTAGGGGGTGCAGGGAATGTACACCAGGAGAGTGACCAGAAGTGAGTTGGTGGCCAGGGAAGCACCCTGGACCTGGGCCACAAGGACCCCTACCCACAAAGCCCTGGAGGTGGAGGCACCTCACCTGGGCTGTGGGCTTGGCCGTCTGAGCATTGGCAGTGGTCTCCGTGGAAGCCCACGAATACGGCTTCCGTTCACTGGCCCGTGGAAGCAGCCTTTCTTCCTCACCTGGACATCTCCGTCTGGACACTCTCCTGAGACCAGAGTCCTTGCCACACACAGCCTCCACTTACCGCAAGGGGGGTGGGAATGGAACCCCGGTCTCCACACCTGCCCCATCCTTTGAGGATGCGAGGAGACAACCAGCCTGTTGCCATGGTAGCGGTTAGGCAGCACATGATGGCATGGGGGGGGTGTCGGCTGACATCTTTACAGGGGTGCATCACCAGGTCTTTCTTCCACATCACCCACAGTGGGTCCAACAGCAGACCTTTAGGCCTGAGGGGCAGGGGCCAGGCAGGCCCAGGTGGATCTGACAGCGTCCCCAAGGGACTGGTTTGCACTGCAGCCATGGAAGGACATTACCACGGGGAGGGATGCAAGGGGGCAGGGGTGGGTGGGCTTGGGCTTGGGTAGGGGAGGTAGGGGCCGGAGGAGGGGAGTCAGAACGGCACACCCATGAGCCTTGGGGTCTGTGAGGAGAGGACCCCAGGGACGGCCCCAGGGACTAGCCCGGTGCTGCTGTAACACAAGGCAGCCACAAGAAGGCTCAGAGCAGGCTGGACAATACCAAGGGCACATAGCACAGAGCCACATGGCCATCCCTCAGACATGACACCTAGTACCCAGCCCTGACAGTTCCCTCCTGCCCTGCTGGTCACTGCATCGCTGCAGGTGGGCACTGCAGGTGGAGACAGGTGAGCACTGCAGGTGGAGACAGGTGGGCACTGCAGGCGGGAGCCAGGTGGGCATCCCCACAAGACCACATGACAGTTCTCTGGAGTGACACCCAAAATGTCCTGCAGGGGCTCAGCTGCCATCTCAAGACAACCTTCACTTGGGAGGGGCTCAGACTGGGCCGAGTTCTCCTCTCCCTGCACCTGTGAGCCTGAGCTCTTTGGAAATGGGGTCTCTGCCTGGTTTTCAGCTGCGGTCCTATGTGGTCAGAGGGGGTCCTTCCAGAGAGGCATAGAGACACTGTGCTCCGCACAGGACATCAACCTCATAAAGATAAGTATTCTGTGGTGCTGTTACTATAAAGGGAGTGAAGTCTGGGTTTTCACACCAAAGGAGAAGATTTTGGAGACTAGTGTTAATGATCTTGAGTTTTGTTCCCATTGGAATCCCACTCTATCCAGGCCTGCCAAGGGGACCCTTTCAGAGCCTTCACAGTGACAGCCAAGCACCATCTAGCTCTTCAGGTCTCTGGGTGGTGGAGACAGGTCTCAGGGGTGGTGGGGACTGTGGCTCCTTTGGTCTATTGGACGGACCGTTGCCATGTGTCCTCCATGCTCACCCCTCTTCCTTTTCCCAGTAAGAGACCCCCAGGAGCCCCGCTGCTCACAAGCTTTTAAGACCCCGTCCCCACTCGGCCTCACCCTACACACACACACACACACACACACACACACACACACACTGTGACAGCGTGCTTCCCACTTCTCGGGGCCCTGTGTGTGACAGAGTCAAACTGCCCCGTCGGGTCTTCTTGGCTGTGATCCTGACAGAAGCAGGCGGCAGGCCTTTCTGTTACCACGAGGAAGACCCCCTGGGTCACCAGGATGTGGAAACAGAATGTGAGCGCACTTCAGAAGCCCCCTTCTTGCTCCCTCTCCAGACACCCTCACCCCGACCCCTTCACCCAGCTGGGACCCCCATCCTGGTTCAGGTGTTTAGCTCCCCCTGCCTGCCCCACCACAGGTCCATTTGTGATCGTTGGTGTGGTTACGAGTTGGGCTACCATCTGCAAGATCAGCAGTTCGAAATCACCAGGCGCTCAGTGGGAGAAAGATGGGGCTTTCCCCCTCCCACGGTAAAGGGTTACAGTCTTGGGAACCCACAGGGGGGCAGTTCTCCTACAGGGTGGCTCGCAGTCAGAATCCACTCCAAGGCTGTGGTTTGGGTAGAGGTTTGGTGATTGTTGGTGGCTACTTCCCTCTGCTGGCCACACGCAGAAACCACACCCAGGAAAGGGAAGGCTCCAGGTGGCCAGGGCCCAGGCAGGGCCCCAGACAGGGATCACCCCGCTGCTACCCGGATCAGGAGGAGCCTGCTGGAGCGAGCTCACCAACCGGTGTCCACCCCAGTGTGTCCGTCGTGGGTCTGACCTGGCATCTGGTCTGGAGAAAACTGACAAGTCCCAGGACATCCAGAAGGGGGTGAAGCATGGCAGATGGTCCCCTAGGGGCTTTCTGGGCTACACTGAGGATCGGGTGACTTTCACAGTGACTCCCACTTTGATGCTGGCCCTCGGGGGTCATTGTGTAAAGTTCATTCTCTGGGATGACAATGGGCTTGGCTACAGCAACAGAGTGCTAGACCTCCTGGTCCTCGTGGCCGTGAAGGCGTACGACCCCAACCCCCTCCCCCCCCCCCCCCAGGACCACCAGCCCCCGTAGCAGCACTGGAGGAAGAGAGATGCTGGGGAGGCTTTGCTGGAACTCAATCCCCCAACACACTGAGTTTCCGTGCAGACCCCATGAAGAAAGGATGGGGCTTAGAGAGCCCAACCTTGTCACGTACCTTCACTAAAGAACCCCCCCCCCCAAAAAAAAAAAAACAGAAAAAAAACACTTGGTTTGTATTTGAATTGGCTAATCTGAAGCTTGCTGAGGGGGTGGGTGGGAGGATAGATTTACTTGCAAGGGGAAGGGCTGTATTGGGTTACACTGGACTGCATGCAAGAGCCCTGGGTGCGTTGTCGTGGTTACCTGTAGGGCTGCTAATCCCAAAATCTGCTGGAGGAAACCCAAACCCCTGTCCTCCAGAGGGGAAAGAAAAGGCTCCTCTCCGTTAAAGAGTTGCAGTCTCAAAAGCCCACAGGGGCTCCAGGAGGGAAGAGGAAGGTGTGGGCAGAAAGGGGAACCGATCACAATGGTCAACATATAACCCCCTCCCGGGAAGACGGACAACAGAAATGTGGGTGAAGGGAGACAGCGGTGGGTATAAGACATGACAAACAATTTTATAAATTATCAAGGGTTCATGAAGGAGGGAGGAGAAGGGGGAAATGAGCTGATACCAAGGGCTCAAGTAGAAAACGTTTCGAAAAGGATGATGGCAACCTACGTACAAATGTGCTGGACAGATTAGATGGATGGATGGATTGTGATAAGAGCTCTAAGAGCCTCCAATAAAATGATTTATTTTAAAAACCACCACCATCCACAGGGGCATTTCTGGCCAGTGCTACAGGGTCACTGTGATGTCTGGAGCCGGGACTGTGAGTTTGGCCTGCACCGAATGGGACCTACTCAGTGTATTCGTTGCATGGATTGTATCTGGTGAGTTTTAACCTGTTGCCTGGGGCTCTGTGCTGGGTCCCCTGGGACCCTCAGAACCACACACACACACCCAGTGCCCTGCTGCTCGGTGGCACAGTGGTCAAGCGCTCAGCTGCTACTAGTCCTTAGAACAGGAGCAGAAGTACAGCCTGAGAGTCGGCAGGAAGCCAATCCACCAATGGACCCTGTCAGGTGGGGTCCACCTGCTTCCCAGCTCCAGGCCAAGCCCATCCCGCCTGCACCTCCCTGGCCGGTCCACGGTGCACGGTGCACGGTGCGCGGACGCTCCATCCTTCGGCCTTTCAGTGCTGCAGGAACCTACTCTCCTGCTCTGTGGTTAGCCTAAGCCCGGCCGTGTTTGCCTGCTTCCTGCCCCAGCCTCTGCGGGATCTCAGAACTGCCCATCTTGTTCAATGAAAGACTCACGGCTCGTGATCCTCTGGGTCAGCCGTTCTCAACCTGTGGATCGAGACCCCGTTGGGGGTCAAACAACCTTTTCACAGGGGTCGCCTAAAACCATCAGAAAACACATTTCTGATGGTTTTAGGAGCCGAGACACGACTCCTCTATCCGTCTCCAGGCAGGTCTGCCCACATGCAGACAAGCTGATCTGGTGAGAAAGAAGCTCTCTCAACCTTCCTTGGCTTTTTACACAGACTGTCCCAAAATGCAGCAATGTGGTTTACTGTTGTGTATTAAGACTGCTACCCATGCTTCCAGACAAAATTTCATTTACTTTTAATTAGAAATAAATATTTCACTATATAATTACATCGTTTTTCTGACTAATCACAATGTTTTAATGATGCTCAATTTGTAACGATGAAAATAGATCCCACGTATCAGACATTTACATGACGATTCATCACAGTAGCAAAATGACAGTGATGCGAAGTAGCAACAAAAATAATTTATGAGTGGGGGGGGTCTGTCTTATGAGGACCTGTATTAAAGGGTGGCAGCATTTGGAAGGTTGAGAAGCGCTGCTATGGGTGGTTCTGCACAGAGTCTGGGCATCACTCTGCCTGCAATGGGAGGGGTTGGGCGATCACTAAGCCATCGATGGAGATTGCTCCTGCATCGTGTTGCCATTAGGGCCCATTGAGTCGGTCCCGACCCATAGCGACCTGGTGGTGCACAACAGAACGAAACCTCCGCCTGGTCCCATGCCAGCCTCACAATCATTCCTGTGCCAGCGCCCATCGTGGCAGCCACTGTGTGGAGGCATCTATCTCATCGAGGGCCTTTCTCGCTTTCACTGACCCTCCACTTGACCAAGCATGATGTCCTTCTCCAGAGACCGGTCTCTCCTGACAACACGTCCAAAGGACGTGAAAGGAAGTCTGTCGGTCTGCGGTGGCTGGGATGCTGGGAGCTCGGTCACTGGAGTTTCCGATGCCAGCAGGGCCACTCAGAGTGAAAAGGTTTCAGCGGAGGTCCAGACCGGGAACAGGCTATGGAGAAGGGCACGGCTGTCCGTCTGGAAGAACTGGGCACGGAAAACTTTAAGGAGAGCACCGTGCCTCGTGTGGCTTTACCTGATTGCTGTGGTGCATGTACACACCTGGTGGCTCCTGGGAAAGGACTAGACTGCTACAAAATGAGTGAACATCTGTAACCTCTGCATTCTGCACACACACAGACGCCATCAGGACAGCCGTCAGTCTCCCCAAGGGCGTCCCCTCCTCATAACCTCTTCTTCCCTCTGAGACGCAAACTCACCATCCCTGGTCCTAGTGTGACTCCTAACTGCAGATGAGCACTGGCCCTGCATGGCTCTGGGACTAACTCTGTGTGGGAGCAGACAGCGCATCTCTCTCCTGCGGAGGCTGGAGGCTTCCAGTGGTTGGCCTTTCGGTTTGCAGCCCAAGGCACTATTTTTTAAAAAATCACATTTGAGTCGCTTTTGATGCGCAGTGACCCTATAGGGCAGGGTAGAACTGCCCCTGTGAGTTTCCCCAAAGAACTCTTTAGGGAAGTGGGCAGCCCGCCTGTCTCCCTCCCACAGAGCTCCAGGTGAAGTTAGCAGCCCAGCGGTCGTCCACTTAATCCGCTGGGGCACTTGAGGTTCCTTGGGCGGCCAGAAAAGTTAGCGGTTCAAAGCCACCTATAGGTTCCTAGGAAGAAAGGCTTGGTGGTCAACGTGGGCACAGAAAGGGCCTCAACTATCGTTCTACTCTGTGCAAGTGGCCCGTGAGGACCAACTCGAGGTCCATGTCGGTCTTCCTAGAGGGAAAAGGGGTCCTCACCGAGTTCGGGGTTCGCGATTTGGGGTCGGGGTGATGCGGGCACAAAGAGGCCCAAAAAGTTCTCTTTGGAACCCGCCAGCCAGCCGGTCTCTGGCACCGCCCCCTCCGGGCACCGCCCCCTCCGGGCACCGCCCCCTCCGGGCACCGCCCCCTCCGGGCACCGCCCCCTCCGGGCACCGCCCCCTCCGGGCACCGCCCCCTCCGGGCACCGCCCCCTCCCTGGCGCGCTCGTCCCCGGGAGGTGGCCGGGCACCGCCCAAGCGGAAGTGGCTGCAGTTGGATACGAGGCGCCTGCGCGGCGCCCTCAGTTGTCGCGAGATCTCTGGCGCACTTCTGGGGAGGGGTCCGCGGTCGCGGCTATGGACCCGTTCCTGGTGCTGTTGCACTCGGTGTCGGTCCGGCTGTCGGGCAGCGAGCTGGACGAGCTCAAGTTCCTGTGCCAGGAGCGCGTGGGAAAGCGGAAGCTGGAGCGCGTGCAGAGCGGCCTGGACCTCTTCACCCTGCTGCTGGAGCAGAGCGAGCTGAGCGCCGAGCACCACGAGCTGCTGCGCCACCTGCTGGTCTCTCTGCGCCGCCTCGACCTGCTGCGCATCTTGGACGACTTCGACGGCGACGCCAGGGCCAGGGCGGGGACCGCGGGGGAAGGTGAGTGTCCGCGCCGGGGCAGGGCCGGGGGTGGGGGAGAAAATGGGTCCACGCCAGGGGGGCGGGGAGAGGTGGGAAGAGGATGAAGTCACACCGGGCTAGGGGAAAGTGGGCGGGGCCGGGGGGTGCTTTCTCTGACCCAGGACAGTGGCTCTGCCGCGGGTCACCAGCTGGCCACACCCCCTGTCTCTGTCCCTCCTCCCATTTGCTCGCAAAGAAATGAAACACACAGAAGACGGTGGTGTTCCCGGGAGAGTCCCCGGCTCCCATCCTTTCCCTGGGAGAAGGGCGGACAGGATCCAGGTGGACCTGGGTGGCCAGGCTGTGTCCGGCGGCTCTGGGCGCATGCCCAGCACACGCCCCGCTCACTGTCTGGCGGAACTGTGGCCGCCTTTGACTCTCAGGCGCCCTGAGAGTGTACTTCCTGTTAGCAGCCCGAGTGTCGGCTTCAGGCTTTTCCTGGCTTTGGTGGTGCTGTGGGGAAGGTACCGGACTGCGAACTGCAGGGTCCACAGTTCAAACCCACCAGCCGCTCTGCAGGAGGAAATGAGGCTCTCCTTAAACATTGGTACTTGATGGTGTTAAGGACCATCAAGTCGGTGGTATTTGAAGTGGTACTTGATGGTGTTAAGGACCATCAAGTCGGTTGAGAGCCATAGCACAAAGGTCCTGAGCTATCCTCCCAGTTGTTCCTGTGCCTGAGCTCACTAATGCCGCCACGGTGCCAATCCATCCTTCAAGATGCACTGCCCCGGACACCTCACAGAGCAGTTCTACTCCGGCCAGCGGGGTCGCTGGCAGTAAGTTGGCGTTTGGTTTGATCTTTAAAGACCTTTGGGGGGGGGGGTGTTAAAATAAATATAGAAAATAAATAGACCTTTCTGTTAGCTGAGAGCATGCCAGGTGCCTCTCTGGGCAATGTAAATGATGTGTCATTCTCACCAGCCTCCTGTTAAGGATCCTGAGGGCCAAGCATTGAGAGATGCAGGAAGCATCGAGGGGAGACAGAAAGAATCCTCAGTCACTAGACCAAAAAGAGCGGGTGGGCATTCAGTTTTCAGGAAGCTGAAGGGCGAAGTCCACGCCGCACTGAGGGCAGTAGCCAAAATCAAGGCTCCGAGTGTCGACAGAATAGCAGCCGACGAAGCCCTGGAAGCACCGACTCATGTCTCCCAGGACATGTGGAAAGCAGCTACCGGCCCAGTTGACTGAAAGACCCATGTTCGTATCAAACAATATCATTCATCTCACAGGCAAGTCCGTTTTTGCTGAAGGCAATTCACCGACGGTTGCAGCCATACATGGACGAAGCAGCCAGTTTCGGGAGGGGACAGTGTGGGAGGAGGGATATCATTGCTGGTGTCGGATGGACCTTAACTGAAAGCAGAGGGTGCCAGATAAGACAGCGGCCTGTGCTTTATTGACTCAGCAAAGGCATTCCAGTGGACTCTGGGGAGATCGCATTGTGAAGAATGGGAATTCGGGAACGTTTAATGGTGCTTTTGCAGAACCTGTACATAGACCAAGAGGCGGTCCTTTGAACAGAACCAGGGAAGCTCCATGGTTTAAAAAAATCAAGAAGGTGTCTACCAGGGCTGCGTCCTTTCACCAGCCCCCCTCAGTCTGCGTGCGAGCACGTCATCGGAGAAGATGGGCTGTGGGGAGGCTTCTTAACCCGCAAGACGCAGGTGACACAGCCTTGCCCGCTGAAATGGGGGGGGGGGGGTTGAAACTCTTCCTGGAGACCAAAGACTGCATGCCCATGCAAGCAGCAGCTAAACGGGCAGATGGCATGCTGCACTGGGTGAACCTGCCACAGCTGTGTTTAAAGAGCAAAGATGTCCCCAAAGATGACCAAGGCATTCCTGACTCAAGCCCTTGTATCAGTCACCTCAAATGCACGCAGCAGCCTGATCATGCGTGGGCAGAAACAAGGGCATGGGGGCTTTGAACTTTAGTGTGGGCAAAGGATGCTTTGTGCCCCCCGCCCCCAGCCTGGTAGTGGGATCATATCTGAAAGGACAGCTAAGAATGCTCCTTTGGAAGGAGGATGGCGAGGCTTCATCCCACCTGCTTTGGACAAGTTATCGGGAGTGGCCCGCCCCTGGAGAAGGGCATCCGAGAGGAGGGGGGCCTTAGTGGTGCAGGGGCTGCAGCCGTGGCAGGGAGGATGGCGCAGGACCAGGGGACCCAAGTTCTCTTGTTCACCAGGCACCCTAAGTCAGAACTGACTCCTCTGCACTAAGCTGTGCGTGTGTGTGGTTCCTTGTTGCCGTGTGCTGGAAGGAATGACAGGAGGGCAGTCGTCTGTGGGACCTGCTTCTTCCTCCCCCCTCCCCTCATCCTTGGGCTACACCCACTGGGCCCCACCCCAGGTCCTGTCTGCCCCACCCCGTCTCCCAGCTCAGGTCCTCCTGCAGGAGCCCCAAGGTCGGGGTCCCCCAGCCTCAGCGTGTGCCTTGCCTCCCCAGACTTGCATGCGGCCTTCAACATCGTCTGTGACAACGTGGGCAAGGACTGGCGCCAGCTGGCCCGGAAACTGCAGCTCTCCGATGCGAGGATCGATGCCATCACTGAGCGCCACCCCCGAGACCTGATGGAGCAGGTGAGAGCGGCGCTGAGAGTCTGGGAGGCCTCCCAGAAGGACGCCACAACGGTCCAGCTGGTGGCTGCCCTGAGGGCCTGCAGACTGAACCTGGTGGCCGACATGGTGGAGGAAGATCAGGCCAGGCGCCTCCAGAACGGGCATGAGGCCCCTTGTTCACGGCCACTTGCTTTCTGAGACAGCCCAGGGTGCCCGTGTCGCTGTCTACTTGGATCGCAGTGCCAGCAGTCAGGCTGGATGCCAAACAAAGGGCTGGAACAGCCCCTGTCCTGCAACAGCCCCCACCCCACAGCGCAGAGACCCCCGCTGAGCCTGCCTTCCACGCTGTCGCCCCTCTCCAGAGCCCCAGCCCGGTTCTCTGACCTGCTGCAGCCCCTGCGGGCGGCCCGGAGTATTCTGGATAGTCTTGGGTTTCTTGATAGCCTTGTTGGCAGTGGGGCACACACGGCTCCTACAGCCCGGCGGTTCCTCAGGTGAAGACAGGTGGTGCCTTCATCACTGCAGTCAGCATCCGTGGCCCGGGGTTCCTGGTGCCCCACAGAATGGCTCCAACCTGTGCATGGGAATTAGGAGAAGAGTTCCCACCACCGCCCGCCCGGCACCCCATGTGGAGTCGGGGTGGGCCTGGATTCTTCGAGGGCACCGCCGGTTGAGCCCTACCCTCGTCACTGCACAGCTCTTGTGAATGGGACCGCTCCACTCCCCATCAAGAGCGTTGCCCCCTCCCCACAATATACACACATACACGGCCTCCCAGGGGCAGGCCAGCCTCTAGCAGGCTTGGGCAGCCAGCAGCTGTCTCGTCTCAGGAAACCAGCAGGACACACCCTCTGCTCGCTGGCCCAGGTGTGGGGGTGTCCAGTGAGGCAGGCCCACAGAGTCCAGCTGGGTGGAGAAGGGGGCTTGATACTGGCAGGGCTCCTGAGGTGGCTGTGGCTTGTGCCCCCGAACTCATCCTCACCCCACCCCCACCCCTACCTTCTCAAGTCCATGGCAGACGCCCCTGGGAAGCGTGAGCCTCTGTTCTTGGGGTGCTGCACCATGGGTGGAGGTGGGTTCATCTGCTGCTGCTGTCACATGCAGGTCCCCAGCCCACCTTGCCTGGAGGGGCCCTCAGGTACCCAGTGCTGTGACCTTGGGCGGCCATCCACTTATGCCTACGTCTATGTGCTTTGTACTTTCTGTAATAAACTGTACAGAGTAATAAACACACGTCTCTGGAGAATTGTCGAGGAGGCAGTGGCCCACCTCCCACACAGGGTGCCCAAAGCAACTTGAGCTCCTAGTGGGGATGGGGGGCTGTGCGGCCCACGGGCTGGCTGGCTGCTTGTGTTATAAGCACCAACCAGCTGCCTGAACTGGGGGAGTGGAGGATGGACCTGCGGAGCTTGATCCCACTGGGGACAGAGCTGAGCAGGGCTCGGCTCCTGGGTAGTGTGGGGGCAGTGTCCTGTGGGGTGGGGACTCCCTAGACACCGCTCCTGCACACACAAGCCACTATTCTGGACAAGCCGTTCTCAGCGAGCATCCCAGAGCCTGCCTCTTGCACCTTGGCTTGGTGGAAGTGGCGTCCTGAGAGCCCTGGGGAAGAAAGACCCAGGTCCCCCCCCCCCCTACTACGGCGGGCAGCCAGGTGAGTGGAGACCAGTGTCCTATGTGTGCTTCCGGGCAGTTCTGCCTCGTCACAAAGTGCCCCTCCCCGACACAGCCAGCCCAGTCCTAGGCACCCCCAACCCTAGCCATGGTCTCTGGTGCTTTCCTCAGTATCACCTGCATGGATGGTGGCCTGGCAGGACCCCTCCACCCTCCTGTGTTCCCCCGAGCCCTGTGGCAGCCTTATCCCAGCTTCATGAGTATGCACGTGTGCACACTGGGGAGCGGTGGTGAGTCCACAGTTCACTCTCCTGTCCTGCAGGCTGCCCACCCTTCCTTCCCTGCACCGACTTTCCCTTCCCCTGGCCACTCCTCCTGTGCCCCTGTCCCCGTCATGCGCTCTCCATGCTGCCCTGTGGCTTGTCCCCAAGTCCCTAGAGCCCCAAGCAGGCTGCCAAGGGGGAGATCTGGTGACATGTGTGCATGACCCACTGTTTGGAGGATGTGGTAGGTGAGTCGGTGAGTTCTGTTTTGTTTTTCATCCAAGAGCCTCCGGCTCCCTGAATGACAGGCTGTGGTGATCCGGGCACCCACCGAGGAGTCATCACCAGGGAACACAGGTGAGTTCAGTGTCCAAGGGAAGCCACACAGTCCCTCTGTGCACCCCACCTTCAGGATGACAGTGACCATGTACCCGACCCTGACTCGCCAGACAGCAGCCTGCAGACAGGCTGCTGGGTGGGGGGATTCCCAGCACACCCCTTGTGCTGAAGGAGCGGAGTCCCCGTCAGCTGGGTTGAAGGCTGCTCGTCCTCGACTGTGGCTCAGGCGGCAGCAGTCACGGTCACACTGGGCGGAAGAGCAGGGTGACGGGGAGGACTGGGCACCCCGGCCCGGCCGTGGTGTTTCCAGTCCATGCGCTGCTGGACAGAGAATAAGGATGAACTAGCAGCTCTGTTGGGGAGAGGCACAGCCTGAGTGCTCCTTAGAGGCCCGCGTGGAGAAGCGTCCCCTCACAGACTGCACTTGCGTCAGGAGAGGCCAGTCTCTGAGAGGGACGTCACACTTGGTGACGTGGAGGGGTGGACACAGCGGCTGCCACCATGGGCTCCCACAACCAAGGTGAGGACCGTGACGGAGCGGCGGTGTCTCCTCCTCACCGCTGTGCGTTCGAGTGGACTGATTGGCCACCTTACCAGAGGCTGGTCACCCGCCCACAAGGACCGCCCGGCTCTACGCTTAGCTGTGCTTCTTGCACAGATGGAGTGCCCCTGGCCAAAGGGCAGCAGGTTGGAGAAGCCCAGCTACGGAAGGATCCCGTGGGATCCCCTGGGAGCAACAGCCCCACCTCAGCCAGGCGAGGGCGCACACTGGGTCAGCGTCAGGCAGCGAGAGCGCGCCAGGTGACGCTGTGCACATCGTTACCGTGAACGTGGGCGAGCTGGGCGGGCACCGGGCACTCACTCTGCTCAGCACAATCCCTCTGCCCTACGGCAGTGCCCTCAGTTGCCATGGAAGTGACAGCCAGGTCAGAGCAGCACGTGTGACAGACAGCATGGCCTGCCTCGTAGGGAAGCAGACCGGCAGCCAAGCCTTTTCCCCAGGGCAGCCCCCAGCTGGGTCTGAACCCCCAACCTTTCAGTAGGTAGCTAAGGGCTTACTGAATCATTGGGCCACCAGGAAGGACTCCCTTGTACGGTACTGAATATCTCTGGGAATTACTGCTCTGGCGGTGGGCCTGCCGGCGGAAGGACTGAACTGGGGAGACGTGCTGGCCGGGGCTCCCCAGCCTGCTCCGACTCCTCGCAGCCCCACGCACCGCAGGAAGGGACACTGCCGGTCCTGCACTAGCCTCCCCACCCCCGCTGTGTTTGAGCCCGCGGACGCGGCCACTGTGTCAGACCATCTCACAGAGGGGCTTCCTCTTTGACTGTGACCTGCTTGACCAAGCATGGGGTCCTCCTCCAGGGACTGGCCCCTTCCCCTGACGCCATGTCCGAAGCACGTGAGATGAAGTCTCGCCAATCTTGCTCCTAAGGGCATTCCGACGGTCCTTCTTCCCAGACAGACGTGTCCGTGGTGTGTTCAGTGTTTTCCACCGCCCTTCTCTGGTCGTCTTCATTCAGTGTCCAGCTTTACCGCGCAGAGGAGGCAACTGACTGTGCCCTGGCCCCGGCCGGGCGCCCATCATTCCTCACAGCCTCAGCTTGTTGCTCTCCAGCACGGCGGGTTTGGTAGCAGATCGGCCAGTGCAGCGCGGCCCGTGATGTCCCCCCTTGCTGCTCCCCTGAGCATTGTTCGTGGCTACACATGGAAGTGCGGTCCAGGACAGCTGCGACCTTTCCTCCCTGTGCCCTGAGGCTGCTGCCCGGACCAGCCCTGAGCTTTCATTTAGCGTGGAGACATGAGCCTCACGGAAGGCTGTGTGGACTCAGCTTCATTGGCAAGAGCGTCGAGTCGTCCTTGCTTTCAGCTGGTGAGGCTGGGCCATCTGCACTCGGGGAAGCTTGTGAGGTTACGAGCCTGCCTCCCTCCCCCCACCGCCGACCGCGTCCTCCCCCACAGCGCAGCTCCGGGAGTGCAGGAGGCTGGTTAGGAGGCGAGGAGAAAGTTCCAGCATGCAGGCCAGGAGGTGTGGAGGCTCACAAGAGTGCAGTGTGAGCCTGAGGGGTGTCCGGGGCTCCGGGATGGTGGCATAAGAGGGTCGGCATGGACACCTGGCCAGAGCACCGAAGCTGTGTGCAGGTGAGTGGCACAGCCACATGGCGGCCGTTGGATCAGACACTCAGACCTGTACACCGTTGCCATGCTCAGTGACCCAGAGGTGCAAGTCCTGGCAATCACCTTTTGAGAATCAGCCTCTGGCCCCTGACGGAGCACAACTCTGCTTGGACACACACTGCATCTTCATGAGCCAGCAGCTGGTCCCCCGGAGAGATGCTCAGGACACCCACCAGGGTGGGGGGAGTGGGCGAGAGGCTGCAGCCTTGGAGCCCAAGGGAGAGGGGTGTGCACCAGTACAGTCCCTCGAGGATCCGTCCAATGTGGCAACTCATGACATCTCAGCTCCTGGGAAGTAAGACCAGCCAACTGAACCTGCCTATCCCTGCCGCTCCTCCACCCTCCCTCTGGCCGCCCTCCACCTAGTGACGGTGACAGGCTGCGTGGGTAAGGGTGACACCAGCTTTACGGATGTCTTGGCACCGCCCTGCCCATCACCCTCTTTACCTACCTGCAGACTCTGGGGTCACCTGGTTGTCACCCCCTCCAGGACAGTGGGGGGCAGTTTGCATCCCATGGAGCAGCCCCTGGTGTGCAGCAGGCAGTGGGCAGCAGTTCTCTGGAGAACAGCTCAGGGAACAAGACCCTTCAACCCACACACCCTCTGTTTCCAAACACACGTGTAAGACTCTTCTGGAAATTGGTTCAGTGGGCAGATTCCCAGGCCACGCCCCTACCCCCAGGAGTCTGACTCAGGCGTGGGTGGTGCCCTTGGCAGTGCCAACCCTGGGCAGAATGAGCACGTCACCAGCTGCGGAGAGGGACTTGTCGTCCAGGACTTGAGGGAACCTTCCCGTGGGTGGGTCCCAGGGGCCAGGGATCTGTTCTGCCTACCTGCTTCTGAGCCTGTACCCCAGGGGTTGGTTCACGCTTGTCTCCCGAACCCCGGCTGCCACTCGGCTCCCAGAGAACACCTGGGGCCCCAAGAGGGTAGAGGGTGTGTACCTAGCTTTGGGAACCAGAGCAAAGGAGACACCAGTCAAGCCCTGATGCATAACCAGCTGGGAGCAAGAGGAGTGAGAGCTAGGGTGGGGGGCAGGACATCTGTGTTTCTTGTAGGGTGATCTGAGCAGCGCTGCTGTGACTCGGCGTGGGGGTGGGTGGATAATTTACTGAGGGTCCCCGATAGGGGCTCCTGGGACCAGGCTCAGCTGCCGCAGGTGGGAGACAGTGGAGAGTTTGCCTACCATCCCTCCTGACAGCCACTGGCTGCCTGAGGCAGACCCATGATGGACAAGGCCCGTACCTTTTCCTAAGCCTTCCCGTATTCTAGTGTGGAAACCAACCCCACCCGCCCCAGGCTCAGTTTCTCAAGGAGTCAACTTGGGGTATCCTCATAAGGGAGATGGGAGAAGAATCGACGCGTTGGGATCACGGCGTTGACAAGCATTGGAAGTACCCTGGCCCTCACAGACCAGAGGACACATCCAGGTGCGGTGTGGCACTGATGAACCACCTAACGGTCCACTTGTTCCTTGAGATTCCCATGCTCGTGTGGTCCGTCCATGATACATCTCACAGACCACGTCTGACTGTGTCTGTTCATTTGTACATTGACGATTACTCCAGACGTGGTCGCCCAGATGGAGCACCCTCAGAGACAGTCACGGGAGTATGTGGTCCCTGAGGGTACCAGAAGTGAGGGGGGTTGATAGCATTGGTGATTTTGTAGCCCCACCCAATGGGATTGAACAGCAACTGTATGGGGAGGGAGGGAATGTGTTGGAGTGAGTAAGATATGTCAGTAAATATAAGGACGTGCCCTGGTCCGCCAAAAGAACAAACAAATCTGCCTTAGAAGAAGTACGGCCAAAAGCCTCCCTGGACTTGAGGGTGGCGGTGAGACGTCTCACGCATGTTGGACTCGGGGGGGGGGGGGGGAGGAACCAGGCCCTGGGGGACATCATGCTTGGTGGAGCGGGTCAGTGACAAAGTTTGCGGCCCTCGAAGAGATGGCCCGACAGGGTGACTCCAGCTGGAGTGTCGGACCTGGGGTTGCAGAGCGGGAACTGGCTAGATCGCGCCTGACCAGCGCCACGGCGGGAAGAGACCCGGCCACCAACTGACGAAACCAGCCAAGAACACGCTGCTGCAACTCAAATCAGCAGCCGGTCAGAGCACCAGGCAACTCCTGCCCCTCCGTGCAGCCCTGGAGAGGGCTCCAGGCCCCGCTCCCGCCTCGCCTCCGCAGGCTGACACCAGCCGGTGGGCACCAGGGCAAGCACTAAGGTCACACTTCGGGGCACTCCCAAACCACTCCGCCCAGAGCACAGCCTCCCTGGAAATAGACCTGCCTCCTGGCTGTGCCCAAAGACTTCAGGGTGGGGCATGGAGAGGTGTGTTTCTAGCCCTTCACCTTTTTGTTGTGGGAAAAATGGGCCCCACCCCTCCCAAACTGACTGAGGGTCTAGACCAGGCATCCTCAAACCGCGGGCCACATGTGGCCTGCCGGGTGTTTTTGCCCCATTTGTTTTTTTTTACTTCAAAATAAGATGCGCAGAGTACGTAGGAATTTGTTCATAGTTTTCTTTAAAACTATTGTCCAGCCCTCCAACGGGTCTGAGGGACAGTGAGCTGGCCCCCGGTCTAGACCAAGGATGCGTGGGTATCGGAGCCTATTAGAAATGCTGCCGTCTGTGTCCATCCGTCCACTCCACGTCCAGGGCCTCTCCAGAGGAGAAAGACAGGCTCTCCACTCCCATAAGGAGTCACAGGCTTGCATACCCACGGGGACGTTCTCCTTTCTCGGGGACGCTGTGATTCGGAATCAACTTGACGGCAGTGACTTTGGCCCCCTCCTGCCTGCTTCTCTCCTCACAGCACCATCTAACCCTCACCTCGTGGGCATTTTTTGGGGGGTGAGGGTGCAGGTCCCGGCCCAGAGAGGGTCGAGTGTACTCTGCGCTCGGGCGGGGCTCTGGTGTGTGAAGTGTGCCGTTTCGGCAAGGACTTGAATGAAAGTCTCTGGATGGGGTGGGGGGGCGGACGGGCGCTGTGTAGGTTCTTTCAAAAGTAAAAAGGAGAGGTGCGGGCTCCCGAGCCAGCCTGGGCTCCAACACGTGCTGGCTGGCCGGTACCTGGGAGCCAAGGGTCTGCTTCTCTGCCTCAGCCCGTGGTCGGTCAGATGAGGACGATAGCACCGGGCATTCATAGGAATTGTCCCCCCAAACTCACTGCCATCAAGTCCGATTCCATACGACAGAGTAGAACTGCCCCTGTGGGTTTCCGAGACGCGTCACTTACCGGAATAGAAAGCCTCATCTTTCCCCCCTGAAGCAGCTGGTGGTTTTGAACTGCCAGCCCTGCGGTGAGCAGCTCGACCCATAACCGTGACAACACCAGGGCCCTCTCGCTGTTGCCGTTGGGGGCCTTCCCATCCATTCTTGGGGCCCGTGTGGAACAGAAGGAAACCGTCCTTGGGCCTGTGTCAGGCCCCTCTTCCTGGCCCACCTCATCCGGATGCCCCTCCAGCTGACGCTGCAGCATACCAGCCTCCATTGACAGGCGGCCAGTTAGTGGTTTGGTTCAAAGTGCGTTGGCTGGGAGTCAAAGCTGGGTCTCCTGCACAGAAGGTAAGTGTTCCACCAGGGACCCCCCCCCCAGCGCCCCTCTCTACTGTTAGAAATGTGGTTCCTGAGATCATTTGAACTCCCCAGGGGAGAGAGAAGGGGCCCTGCGTGGGGCCTGCGGGGTCAGTCCTCAGGATGGCCTGGGTTTTTGAGGTTGGTGACCCTTAAAGTCACCCTTCAGTCTTGAAACAGCTCACCCCTTTCTCCCCCTGCCTTTCACCCAAACAACACATGGGGGCAGGTGGAGTTAAATGCCTTAGAATCATCAACCAGCTGCTCAGGTCCAAAGGGTGGCCTTTGCCCGGGGCCAGAGTTCAGAAGGGCTGGAGAGGGGGCAGGGGCGGAAAAAAGGAACCCGGGATGACGTGGGTAAGGACTGTCTCCTGGGAGGATGACCATGGAGGAGCTGAGGCAGACCGACCGGTCTGAGCTGCTGAGTGGAAAACGGGTGACCTGCTCTGTAAACCTTCACCCAGTCCACAATGGGTATTTTAAAAGTTTTATTGGCATATTTTAAACATTTTATTGGCATGCTGTTAGGCCAGTTTAGAGAAACAAACTCAGTGATACATATGTGTAAGAAAGAAGCATTACATCAAGCAGCAACTATACACCAAGAGAACAAACAGCCCAGATCAAGTCCGTAAGCCCCTCTTCAGCTTCCCACAGCCACACACTCTGATGCAGAATACCGGGAGAGCACAGGCTGGCCGGTGCGAGGTCATGTGGATCCAGTGGCAGTGGATGCATCTCCAGGGCTCTGGCCACCATCAGGATCAGACAGCAGGAGGCTGAGGTTCCCGGGACCCTCAGGAGAGGGCCACACGCTCACAAGGAGTCACGATCGGGATAAACTCCACCCCTACACTCCATATGTTCAAGCTGACATGAGATTATGTAGCTGACAGCATGCAATTGGATAGTTCTGTTAAGGAGAGCTGTGTCGTCATCGCAATCTAGAACATTTTCTTGTTTCTTGTCCATATTAGAACAGCAAAGTCGCTTTTTAAACATCCTGCAATTGAGGCCCAGAGAGGACCAGCTCACCTTTGCTGGGTGCCAGCCTGGGGCTCACCAAACGTGCTGCCACAGGGTCCATCCTGACTCAGCCACCCTCTGGGACAGAGCAGAACTGCCCCTGTGCGCTTCTGAGACACTTTACGAGAGTCGAAGTCTGGCCTTTCTCCATCAGAGCAGCTGGTGGTTTCAAACTGCTGATGTTGTGGTTAGGATTCCGCCATGACAGCCCTGGAAAGAAGCGCCACTCTGCAGAAGAGGCTCGGTGGCAGCTCTGGGCCACAGCCCTCTGGCGGCAAAGCCAGGGCCTGGAGTGGCCATTTCTCTCCCGCCCCCAGGGTAAAGGTCACAGGGGCCTGTACCATCCCACTTTCCAACCTGGGTAGTGGCCATGGGCCATTCTAAGGGTCAGGAGTGGACTCCACCCCCTGCTCTGAGCAGCAGTGCTCAGAGGGCTCGGTGGGCACAGGTGGTCTCTAGCCCCTGGGACAGTCAGGTCTTTGTGGGCACTGCCAGCAAATCAGCACAGCCAGCTCGGTGGGCAGTCCCCTCTGGTGTGCCAGCAGGTGGTTCAGGAGCAGCAGGTAGAGCAAGATACTTGTGGGACTTGTTTCTCTTCACCCCACCCCAGCCTCCCACCTTCCTCAAGACAAGAGGAGTGACATCTTCCTGCCCCTCAGCAACTGGAGACTGCACACCAGCCCAGAGTCAGCCCCTGCGCCACCCAAACCTCCCCTCGGGCCACGCGTGGCCCTCCCTGCCCTCACTGCAACACACCAAACCCGACTCGCCATCCAGTGGGGTCCTGGCTCCCAGCGACCGGTACAGCCCGGCAGAGCTGCCTTCGTGGGTTTCTGAGACTAACTTCACGAGAGTAGAAAGCCTCATCTTTCTCCCTCAAGGGAGGGACTGGTGGTTTCAAACTGCTGGCCTATGGTTGACAACCCAGCTCTGCCACCAGGGCTCCGTCTGCTAAATGAATGTTGGATGTGATTTCTTTTTCACCAGTCTTATTGGCACATCATTCACACAATTCAGCGGCTTAAGTATATCTTTCAAAGTTATACAACCATATGAAATAATAATAGATAATTGATCAAGGATTCACGAGAGTGGGAGGGGGCAAAGGAGGAGCTGATATCAAGCACTCAAGTAGAAAATGTTTTGGAAATGATGATGGCAACATGTATAAATGTCCTAAATACAACTGAATTATGGGTTCTTATAAGATCTGTAAGAGAACCCCCCAATAAAATGATTCATAATATGTACAAAAAAGTTATGCAGTCACCACCACAGCTACTTTTGGACATCTTCCTCATTCTTGTATCCATTATTAGCTCCCCTCTGGTGCTTTAAACAGGAGCCCTGGTGATGTTGTGGTTAAGCAGTGGGGCTAACCCGCAAGGTCAGCAGTTCAAAACCACCAGCCGCTCAGTGGGAGAAAGATAGCACTTTCTACTCCCATAAGCAGTTACAGCTTTGTCAGAGTAAAGCAGCCTCTAACAACCGCAGGGTCCATAGGCATAATGGAACGCCAATAATATATGAAGATGACAGTAAAGTCAGAGAATAGGAGGTACAGGAGAGAAAATAAAATAGAGAAAGAAGTCAGGCACATTTTATGGTAGCATGCTCACCTCCAGACGGCTGTGATCTCAGCAGCCAGGTGTGCGCAGAGAGAGAGAGTATATTTCTAACCAAGGCTTATATATTTAGGGGGCACGCAAGTCCCCCTGATTACAGGTAACCACATACATCACAGGAATGGGTTGTATCATAGGTAATACAAGCAATGGGAGGGGGCATCAAAGGGTGTGCATGCAATAGGAAAGGGGGGACTAGGGGTGCACATGTGACAAGATGGACAGATCCTAGATTCAAGAAGGCAGCCTAATCTTGGTCCTCCTGGAGTGGGCTTGACCTTGTCTCTGGGCTCTCCTTCAGGGAAACTATCGCTGTCCTTATCAGCAGGGAGTGGGCCCCACCTGTGGTGGGACAGACACTAGTGTCTGATTGCTCTAGGGGGCTGATATCCTCAGGGAGAAGACCTCTAAGCAGCTGACCACTCACCACGAGCTAGCAAGCAAGCAGCATCCTAGGCTTGCCATCTATTTGGGGTACAAGCTGGGGAAACGCTCTTTTGCACCCCACACAGCTTACGAAACAACGGGGCAGCTCCACCTTGTCCTATAGGGTAGCCGTGAGTCAGCATCAACTCGATGGCAGTGCATCTGGTTTGGGTGGGGTTTTATGGACAGGTATGTTTGTGTGTGTGTGTGTGCACCAAACCCACTGCCATCAAGGCAACCCCAACTCATGGGAACCATATAAATCAACACAATGGATGTATGGACAGTTATAGGAGCTGGAAGAGCCCCCAATAAAATTATCTTTTAAAACATAAACCAAAAGCCAAACTCACTGCCATCAGGTCGACGCTGACCCACAGCAACCCCGTAGGACAGAGGAGAATAGCCCACTATGGGTTTCCGAAAACCTTTAAGGGAGTAGCAAGCTGTAACAAGGCCCTCTGGTGGTGCACTCCATTAAGCACCAGGCTGCTAACCTGAAAGTCAGTGGTTCAAACCTACCAGGTATTTGGTGAGAGAAAGATGAGGCTTTCTACTCTTTTCTACAAAATGCGTAGCAGCCTCCGAAACCATGGGGGCAGTGCTGACTGACCTGGAGGGGGCTGGGAGTCGGAATTGGATGGCCGGCAGTGAGTTTGCTTTGTTGATGTAACAATCAAGTTTCTTCTTTGAAAGCAAGTTCAGAAAGAGACTCCAGTGGATGCCCAGGCCGTGGTCCACGTGTCCCACCATCCCCGGGCACCTCTTTCCTAGCTGGGGACCAGCCAGTCTCCTTACATGGCATCTGCTCCTCTCTCAGAGCAATTCCGGAGGCAGACCAGAACGGCTGCTGACTTACTAGGTGTCGTGGGGAGAGGGCGGGAGCAGTCCCTGAGGACACCCCGTTCCTGGCTCAGGGAACCTGGGGTGCAACCCCCCTGCAGAGACAACAGAGACAGCAACAGAGAGGGCCTCGATCTGCACCAACAGCCCAGGGCCAGTCCCTGGGGGCCAGAGAACTGACACCCCGCCAGCGCTGACACCTGTCACCCCTCCCCAGGCACCCTCCCCTAATTCACTGTGGGACCCCCACAGAACTCACAGACCACACTTATGCTGATAAGGCTCTTTTGGCAAGTAACGGGTTGCAGCGTGCCTGGTGGCATGGCGGGTTAAGCATTGCACTGCCAAGCGGAAGGTCACCAGCTGCTCTGCAGGGAAAAGGTGAGGCAGTGGCGTCCACGAAGGTTTGACCTCAGGAGCCCACATGCTCACTGAATCAGGATCGGATCCACTCACCCGCAGGCTCACTATGAATCAGGATCGGATCCACTCGCCCACAGTGGGTTGAGTAACAGAGTACAATTCAGGATCAGAAATGACTCAGGATACAGTTCTCCGGTTGAACACGCCTCTCACTGGCCCTCAGTCCCTTGGCTTCTGCCCCACTGGGTCAAGAGTTACAAAGCTCTGTTCATTCTACTGATTCCAGCCCACGTACCAGTATGCCTCGGCCCAAGGGTCTCAGCTCCCCCGCTCCAAGGAATGGGAAGCCCACAGCGCTGACTCTCCTGCCCTTGGTGGTGCTGTCTCTGCTGCTGCTGTCTCTCTGCTGCACGCCACACTGCCGCTCGCCCTCTGGTGTCACAGTGCTCTCTCCTGGATGGCCGAGGCTCCCAGCCCAGGGACCTCTGGGCCCCACTCCAGGCTACTCTGTCTTGACGGTGATGGGGCTCCCCTTTCTGTCTCTGGCAAAGCTCCTGTGAAGTCTAGCGGGCAGCCCAAACAGACCACCCCCCACCTTTTCGTCCCATAGACCTGTCGCCAGAACCTGGTGACATAGGGTGACATAGCCGGTTACTCCACCACCAGGCCACACGCTCCGAGGGAGAACGATGTGACTCTCTGCCCCATAAAGATTTAAAGCCTCGTAAAGCCTTAGAGCAGCGGCTCTCCACCTTCCTCATGCCGCGACCTTTCACACAGCTCCTCATGTTGCGGTGACCCCCAACCAGAACATTATTTTTGTTGCTACTTCATCACTGTCATTTTGCTGCTATTTTGAATCGGGTGACCCCTGTGAAAGGGTCACTGAACCCCTAAAGGGGTCTTGATCCACAGGTTAAGAGCCGCTGCCTTAGAGGGTGGCTGTGAGTCAGAATCTGCAGGGGTGGCAGCAGTGGGGTTTTGGTGAGAGGCTTGTTTGCATGGTCAACCCCCCATAAGGGGGCCATCCACCTTCATTGTATTCTCAGCTATCCGATCCCCTTGGTGGGCCACAAGCACTTCATTTGCTTAGTCCCACTCACACACTGTCTGTCTGGGAAGCATTGGCGTGCTAGCCAAAAGGGCCGCGGTTCAAACCCACCAGCCTCTGTGGAGGAGCATGCCGAGGCCGTGTGATCCCATAAAGAATTACAGCCGCAGAGTCCCTATGGGGTCCCTGTGGGGTCCCTGTGGGGTCCCTGTGAGTCAGCATCGACTCGATGGCAGTGGGTGGGCACACAGACATTGGGGGGGGGGGAGTTAGGAAGATGGTGACTTCAAACTCACAGCCACTGAGTCCATGCCAAGGTCCGGTGACCCTGCAGGATTGGGAGAACAGCCACTATGGGTTCCTGAGACAGTCACGGGGGCTTAGTGGGGCAGAAGCCTCTCTCCCCTGCGGAGCAGCTGGTGGTTTCGAACTGCTGACTTGACAGTTAGCAGCCCAATGTGTAGCTGCTAAGCCACCAGCCCTCCTCAGACTCGAAGGGCCGTATTAAGTCATCCCAGGCACTGCACCCCCAGAAAAGGGGGGGAAATGCAGGGTCCAGCAGGTGCCTGGCCGGCAGGGGAGGCTGTCTGCTCCGGACAAGAGTGACAGTCTCGGGAACCGACAGGGGCAGTTCACCCTGTCCTCCCTCCAGGGTCCCTCTGAGTTGTCATCGACTGGACAGCAGTGAGCTTGTTGTGTGAGAGGGCATCAGTGCACGCTCGCGTGTTACACACACACACACACACTGCGGTCGTGGTTTCCTTGTAGGATGGAGAACTTCCCCGTGGGGTGTCCAAGACTGAAGCTCTTCATGGGAAGAGTGGACGGTCTCTTCTTTCTCCAAGAGCAGCTGCTGGGTTTGAACCACTCACATCTCAGCTGGCAGCCCAGTGCCTTAACCACGGTGCCACAGAGGCCCTCTGACACCAGAGGGCAAGGAGGCAGGGACGCCGGTCACAGCTGGGAGGTGGGAGCAGCAGCCAAGACACGGAGTCAGACTCTGAGGAGCCAAGCCAGGTCACCTGGGGTCCGGGGAAGTTTGGGGGACTAGGGGCGGGCAACCTGAGGACACTGAATGTTTTTTCCATCCCAGGTGGGGCATCTGGAGTTAGAGAAGAGCTCAGTCCCTTGTGCTCGCCAGCTGCCCCCCATCTTGTTCATGGACACCCACTGCCATGAAGGGATGGGGGCTCACTGTCTTCCCCAAGCCCCCAGGTGAGATGGCCGCTCTGCTGTCCACTGTACACCACCCCCCACTCTCCACCCCAGTGAGAAGGACATAGAGGTCACTCAGAAGGAGAACAGTTCCTCGGCTCCCGCCCCCCGCCCCACCCCAGGCATCACTGCTTCCAAAGTGTGGGACACCCCTTGCCCCATGTATGTGGGGGCCACAGCAGAGCTCACCTCCACGGGTTCCCACACTAGACCCATCGAGTCCATGTCGACTCACAGCGACCCTACTGGACAGGGTGGGCCTGCCCCTGTGGATTTCGGAGACTGTAGTCATTATGGGACCCGAAAGCCTCATCTTTCTACCTCGGAGCCCCTGGTGGTTTCAAAGTGCTCACCTCCTGGTGAACAGCCCAGTGCATAACCACTGCACTCAGAAAGGGGTTGCCAGGCCTTTCTTCCATGGCACCTGTGGGTGGACTAGAAGCACCAACCTTTCCATCAGCTCCGGGGTGCTCACCCCTCCTTCCTAGGGCTCCACATCCATTGTGGTGACCGTGTGTGTGTGTGTGTGTGTGTGTGTGTGTGTGTTGCATCTTTGGAAGCTGATGGACAGGCTCTTCTCTGGAGGTGCTCTGGATGGATATGACCCTCTGGCTTTTCTGCCAGCTGCCCGACTCTTGAGCATTCATTCCAGTCTCCCAGGGCTTCCCCATACAGGAAGAGTGGCAAAGTCAAAGTTACACATGGCCCACAAGCCTCTGACACGGGGTGTCGTGTGGGGCCTGTCCCAGGGGAGGCACAGGCTGCCTACCTGCTTCTCTCCTGCCCTTCTTTTACTAGAGTCCTGGCCACCTCGGCTGGCCGTTAGAACGCCCTCTGAGTGGGGGTCAGTGGCTGGCTGGCCCTGTGGCAACATGCAACCTTAGCCCCTCTACCCAAAAATGCCCCAACCTCAGCTGGGTGCCAGCCACTGCCTGGCTGGGTGCCCACACAGGTCCACCTCATGTGGAACCTGAGGGCAACCTCTAGACACAGCGCTTGAGTTCTCAGGCCTAAGCCCTCCACTGTCCAATCAATTCCAACTCATGATGACTCATGATTGAAGGCTTCCAAGACTGCAGATCTTCACGGAGCAGATAGTGGATTTGAACCGCTGACCTTGTGATTAATGGTGTGATTCCTAACCCATGGTGCCATCAGGCCTCCTTATAACACAGCCCACACCCAGTTGTCAAGTTGGTGCTGAATTGGTGACCCTATGGGACAGAGTGAGCAGCCCTGGCCGCCTAGTGGTGATGCATAGGGCTGCTCACCTCAAGGTCAGCAGTTCGAAACCACCTGCCATTCTGAGAAGGAAATATGAGGCTTTCTACTTCCGTGAGGGGTTGCAGTCTCTCAAGCCCACAGGGGCAGTTCTGCCATGTCCTATAGGGTCGGTATGAGTTGGCATGGACTCCATGGCAGGAACGAGTAGACCTGCCCCGTGGCATGCCTAAGGACGTAGATCTCCATGGAAGCTGATGGCACATCTTTCCAGGAGCAGGTGGGGGATTCAAACTGCCAACATCCAGTTAGGAGTTAAGGGAGTAAACACCGCACCGCCTGCCCCACTCACTGCCAGCTAGTCTTTTCTGAGGCACAGCAGTCCCCGGCAGGGCTTCTGGGGTTGGTTACCCCTGGGGAAGCACACAGCCTCACCTTTCTCCCTGGGAGCCGCTGGTGGGCTTGAACCATCAACCCAGCGGTGAGCAGCCCCACACGCACCCCCTGGGACCATCAGAGTTCCTTTCAGGGCACAGCAGGGACAGCAGCATAACCCCAGGTTTTACTCCTGGGTGAGCCCTGGGCTGCTGTGGAGTCAGCCCCACTCTCTAAGCTGAGGCTTCAGAGGCAGGTGACCTGGCCTTTCCTCCAAGGCACCTCGCATGCACTTGCTCCTCCAGCCTTCCCTTCTGCAGGGGCCACGCTAACCCTTGACGCCCCCCCCAGGGATCCAGGGAGGGTCTCTCCCCCCCCCAGGGACCCAGGGAGGGTCTCCCCACCCAACGTCACACTGCCAGGAGGTGATGGAGCTGGCTTCCAGACCCCGGGGCCTGTTCCCAGCTACCATCCAGCCTGGCAGTGTGGGTGCCTTTCAAACTGGCCACAGACACCCAGAGACTCCTGTGGCCTGCTCCAGGCAGTTGCTCCTGGTCTGCAGGACAGGACAGGTGAACTGGCCAGGCACCTGGCACAGATCTGCAGGTGTGATCCCCAAGCCAGGTGATGCCGGCTCTAGGCCCAGGCCTTCTTGTCCTCCTGGCCAACAGCCCCCTGCAGCTCCGATTAGGTGGCCTGACTCCCCACCAGCCTTCGGCACCCCAGCTCTCTCTCTGCCCCCGGGTCTCAGGTGTGTTGTCCACCCACCTGCCCGTGGACGAGGTCATGAAATGAGAAGTCTTCATGATCGTTCTCATGGAGGCCTATTATTCCCAGCAGGTTCTGGCTTGGCAATGGGGTGGGGTTGGGGGGACCCTGAGCATCCACAGCCTCCCACGCACCAGTGGTGAGGTAATCCAAAGCCCATGGGAAAAGGGTAGGGAAGCAGGAACCCCAATAGCCAGCCAGCTACCTCCCACAGAGAGGGCCTGGGGTACAGTGAGAACTTCTTTCTCCCTGAGGCAGTGCAAAGCTGAGCCCCCACCTTTGGGAAGAGGGGATGTGGGCAAAGTGGTGATAAGGCAGGCTCTGGGAAGGCTGCCTCTCATCCCCCTGTGCTTCTGCCCGCCCCACAGCAGGCCCCTGGAAGCCGGCTCCCACGCACAAGCATGACTCCCACATGCCCCGCCCCCCTCCCAGGGGACCCTCTTCCAGGACCACAACAGGTCCCAGGGCCTCCTCCCACCCCTCCCTGCGCCCCCAGGGCCCTGTCCTTCACCAGTCTTGGGTTCCTGGATGACCAGGGACACCATGTGCCTTCAGCCCCTGGCCTCACACTGCAGCTGAAGGCAGACTGGTGGGGGGTGGGGGGCGCGGAGCAGGGGTTTCTTCTTCCAGCTTCCTCTTTCCGGGATCATGCTCACCCCTGGCCTGAGGGGCTGGCTTCTCGCTGCGTTCAGGGTGCCAAGCCTGGAGCAGAGCCGAGCCCACAGAGAGCCTGGCAGGAGGGGTCGTGTGGCCTGGAGACTGGGGCTGGGAAGGGCAGGCCAGGGAGCTAGGGCAAAGAGATGCAGCAAATGCAAAGGCCCTGGGGCAGGGCCAGCTGGCAGCGGACAGCGCACTTGCTGTGGTGTGAACTGGCACAGAGGCCCAGCAGGGGTCAGCAGGAACCCTTCTCAGCAGTGGACCCCTGGGATGAGTCTGGGATAACGTGGGGGCTGAGAAGCAGGCCAGCGCAGCGGGAAGCTGCCCTCCCTCTGGTCAGCTCCAGGGGGCAGACAGTGGTCTCTAAGCAGTCCAGCTTGGAGGCTAGAACAGGTGGCCAGCCCTCATCAGGCTCAGTTGTATTTACACAGCAGTGAGGCACCCTGGCCGTGTCGTGGGCTACACATTGAGCTGCTAATATCCAAGGTTCAAACCCACCAGCTGTTCTGAGGGAGAAAGATGAGGCTGTCTGCTCCTATAAAGATTTACACCCTCAGAAACCCAACTGGGGCCGTTGTCCTCTGTCTGACAGTAGCGGTGACTGAGAACCGGCTGAGTGACAGCGGGTGTCTGATAAGTCCCCTCACAGAAAAGTGTTCAGTCCTGTGACAGCTGCCGACGGTCTTCTCTTGTTCTCTGAGGTGGCTCTCCCTGATGGAGCCCACCCCTGGCCCCCCAGAGGCTCATGGGGGTTCAGACGTACCCTCTGATCTCACTATTCCTAAGGGGTTCATACAGTGCCTGGGGCTGGGGGAGTGATGAATACAAGGGGGTACCCCCCTCCAAAAAATCCAGAATTAATTTTTTTCAAAGCTATGTATTACAATTTATTTTACAAAACAACCATATCACCTTCAAAGTATTCTCCATGACACTTAATACAGTTGTCAAAACTGCGATTCCCTTCTTGGAAACATTGTGTTCAAACTCATCTGTTTGGATGGCTGACAGCAGCCCCCTCATTTTCTTCTCCCCTCTTCTACGTCATCAAGTCGCTGTCCTTTCATGTCCCTCTTCATTCGAGGAAACAAAAAGAAGTTGCACAGAGTGAGGGCAGGTGAGTCACGTGCGTGGGGCAAGAGAACCATGCTGTTTCTTGCCCCAAACTGGCACACTGAGATGGCTGTGTGAGCAGGTGCATTGTCGTGGTGGCAAAACCAGTCCCCGTCTGCCACAAATCAGGCCTTTTTTTGTTGCACACTGTTACACTATCTTGTCAGAACCTCTAAATAGAGAGCTTGATGAACAGTCCTACCTGGTGGAACAAACTCCAAATGCACTAAGAGTCGACTTTTTTATCCATTCGGAAAGTTGACGGATGTCCAGAACGAGGTTTGTCAACAATTGACATTTCATGAGAAAACCACTCGTGCATGTGAGTTTTCCCCAGAGCGCCGTCCTTGAAAGCTGTGCTCAGCATCCCACCCAACAGTTTCTGCAGCATTTTTCCTGAGCAGGAAACAAAATTTCAGAGCCGCACACTGTGCTCTGAAATTGGCCATCACAAAAATGAAGTTTGAGCAAAGCTGCATTTTCAACAATATTCACAGTGACCAGAGAGAACCTTCCCAGGGATGCCCTAGTGCCCTAGCCCAGAGCGAGCTGCTGGATGCTCACCCTCCCGGAAAAATGTGTACAAAGAAAACTCCACCCAGGGGAGATTTTCCCCCCATTTTTTTCAGGTACTCCCTTCGTAAGATAAGACAGGTGGATAGACTGACAGCCTGCTGCCCAGCCTCTGTTCACAGTCCAGGGCAGGTCATCGGCCAGGAAACGCCCCTTCTGCCTGAGGCTGTGCCCACCAACTCCTACAAGACCAGCCAACCAGGCCTTTACTGCAGCTCTTACAGTCCCCCCATGGCTGGGGCTTGAGGAAAGGCCCTTTTGTCTTCTGTCTATTGGCTGGTTGGCTGTGTTTGGGGTGTAAGGGTCATCTTTCCAAGCTGCTGCTTGACGATTTTCTGTCCCCAGGACCCTAGGGGTCCCATAAAGACTCCCCACTGGTTTCACACGGCCTCAGTGAACAGGCGAGTGGTCCCAGCAAAGCTCCAGTACCCTGGAGAGTCACGTCTGGACCCACAGCAGGTAAGACACGAACTCCCCATGCCGGCAGCCGTGAATCCGGCCTGCACACCCTTGGAAGTCCGTCCAGGAAGGCTCTTGAGGCTCCCCCTAGTGTGGGCTACAGGAAGGCTTTTCCCAGGCTGTCCCCCATATTCAATGTCTATACACTTGGAGGTCAGCTGTTTAAAGGCTATCTCCCGAGGGTGTCAGCCATCTAAGCAATCACTCTATAGTCTGTCCCACCCTAGGTGGGACCCCCCCCACCCCCCGCTGATAAGGACAGTGGATTGTTCCCCTGAAGGAGAACCCAGAGATGAGGTCAAGCCAACTCAAGGAGGACCAAGGCTAGGCTGCCTCTTGAATCTAGGGCCTGCCCATCTTGTCACATGTGAGCCCCTAGTGCCTCCCTTCCTATTGCGTGTGCACCCCTAGCTCGCCCCCTTCCTGTGATGTGTATGCCTGTTGTACAGCCCCTTCCTGTTATATATGTGGTTACCTATATACATGTGGTTATCTGTAATGGGGGGGTGTACGTCCCCTAAATATATATAAGCCATGATTGTAATTATATTCCCACTCTGCTCAGATCATGGCCATCCGGGAGGTGAGCAATTTCATACCTTATCTTGTCTGATGTCTCTTTAATTTTACCCCTCAATTACACAACCGCCCCTTGGACCCATTCCATTGTGGAGGCTGGTGCCCCACACCCCAGGGCCCCTTCCCACTCGGAGCCCCAGTGGGTGGGCTTGGGCGCTGACTGGAGGGTAGCGCCCTCCATCCACCCCCCCCCACACACACACAGCAGAACACTCACTGCCAACTCTCCACCCCAGGCAGAACCTCATCCTGCCTGAGGTCTCCCTGCCCCTCTGGGAGTCACTGCCCACCCTGCCTTCAAGGAAGCTAAAAACTTGGATCTAAAGTAGTGGTTCTCCACCATCCTCATGCCGTGACCTTTTCATACAGTTCCTCATGTGGTGGTGACCCCCTAATCGTTGCTACTTCATAACTGTAACTTTGCTACTGTTAAGAATCCAGGTGAAGGGGTCCTTTGACCTCCAAAGTGGTCGCAACCCACAGGTTATGAACTGCTGATCTAAAGTTATGAAATGTCTCTGCCCACTGGCTCCTTGAGGCTTCCTCACCCCCCACTATCATGACCCCAGTCCTGCCTCTCACTGCGGGCTAGACCAGAGCATGTGCACAGGTGCAGATAAGAGGTAAGAGCTCACAACACACGGAATCCAGGACTAGGAATGGTAGCTATAGTGATACCAGGAGGGGCGGGGAAGGTGGGAAGAGGAGGGGAGGAAGGGGGAACTGATCTCAATAATGGACACACACACACACACACACACACACACACACACACACACACCAGGGGGATGAATAGCAGAAACCATGGGGGAAGGAAGACAGCAGTCGGTGTAAGATATGAGAATAATAATAAGCTATAATTTATCAAGGGGCCATAAGGGGAGGGAGGGAAAAAAAGAGGAGCTGATACCAAGGGCTCAAATAGAATGTAAATGTTTAAAAAATGATGGCAGCATATCTGCAAATATGCTTGATATAATTGACATATGGATTGTTAAAGAACTGTAAGAGCCCCCAATAAAATGATCTTTTAATAATAGTTTTTTTAAGTCTCTGCGTTCATTGCTTAGGGATTGGCCCTCCGCCCCTCAGTCTTGTTCACATTCTCAGGCACCGACCAGAAGGGCAGTCATGGCCGTTTCTCCATCCCAGGGCCAACAGGAGCTGCGGGACCGTGGGCCCCTGGGCCTCACCTGATACCAAGGAAGAGAAGGTTTTGAAACTGATTGTGACAGCAATTGTACAACACTGCTGGCTGGGATGACATGACATCTAGATCAGCTCCTAACAAAATGGTTAGGGGGAAAAAAGTCTTTACAGGAGCAAACAGACAGACTCATCTTTCTCCCGAGGAGTGGCTGGAGGGTTTGAACTGCAGACCTTGAGGTTAATAGCTCACAGCCTAACCCGCAGGGCTGCCACAGCGCCTTCATAAAAAGCATCCTGTAAGCATTTTCTACACCAATAACCGGTGATAAAATCATTGTTCTCTCATTAGCTGCAGCTGAGTCTGACACACGGTGAGCCCAGTGTTGCTGACCTGAGCCGCCCTCGGGCTTCTCTCAGGGTTGCGACCTTGTAGACAGGAGCCCTGGTGGAGCAGTGGTTACGAGTTGAGTTGCTAACTTCAGTGTCAGCAGTTTAAAATCAGCAGCCGCTCCCCAGGGGAAAGACGAGGCTGTATACTCCCATAGAGGATTCTACCCTGTCCTACAGGATCACTATGAGTCGGCATCGACTCGATGGCAGTGAGGGCTCTGTGTGTGTGTGTGTGTGTGTGTGTGTGTGTGCCGGACCTTGTGGAAGCACAGTTCTGGCCCTATCTGCTGAGGCATAGCTGGGTGGGCTTGAACTGCCTACCTTTCTGCCAACAGTTGAGGGTTTAGCTGTTTGTGCCCCCAACCCACGTCCCCTTAAAATATCACAGATAGTATTTTAATAATCCAAATAATACGAGGGGGCTCCACAGAGCTTGTGTAAAAATGGGCTTGAAGACATAGTGGAAATTCCCCATATGCTTCTTAAAGACACTCCCCCACCACCCCCTGTACATGAAAATGACCTTTACCTAGGCAGATGCTCGATAATAGAAAGTACTAGAAGGGAGCAGTACCAGGAGACAAGTACCTTGTAAAAGGCACGTGCCACTGAAAGCTCCTTCCACGAGCCCTCAGCGCTTAAAAGAGGAGCGGACCCATGCGGTCCCCGGATACTTATTTCCCAGCAAACACGCCGACGCGGGCAGCACGCTTTCACTTGCGGGGGGACCAAAAGCATCGCCCATCTGCACACCCGGAGGAGACAGGTTGGTGTGCTCAGGGTGACGGCGATCTCACTTGCTTCACGAAGAAACGCAGTCCGTGAACAGATCTGAGCAAGGCTGTCAGGGTGAGGACGGAGGTATGCCTGACCCAGGCCAGGTGTCTTCGGTCCCCGCCCAGGCCAGTGACAGTTGGGCACTGAGTAAGGACAAAGACGGCCGCAGAGGAATGGGTGCTTTGGGAGTGTGGTGCTGGTGAGGAATCGGGGAGAAGCAACAGGAGTCCCGGAAGAAGCCCAGCCAGAGGGCTCCTTAGAGGCAAGGATGGAGAGGCTGTCCCACGCCCTTGGACGTGACGGGCGGGAAAGGATATGCTTAGCAATGTAAGGGGGCGGCGGAAAAGAGGAAGGCCCGGACAAGCCGGAGGACGGACACAGCGGCTAGCAATGGTGCTGGTGACCCAGGACGGGCCTGCGTTTCGTTCAGTTGGAACCAACTCACGGGCAGCTGACCACGTCACCGGAGCCAACCTTTAAAGACGGGAAGGCGAATGTGATGGGGCAGTATTCAGAGACCACAAGATTCCTATCTCGGCAGAGGCCCCAGCAGCAGCCTGCAGAATCTATGTACGGCCTTCCTTGTCTTCTTCCTCAGAACCCAGCTCCCAGCACCCATGGGAAGTGCGCTGCATGAAGCTCTCTGACGTTCACTGCACTCGTTCACTCCACTTGCAAGGATGACTCCCTGTGGGCGGAGGCAGGCCCAAGAGGGTGCCCGAGGAGATGACCCAAACCAGCAAAACCGGCTGATCGTGGTGGGGTGGGGCGTGGTTGTCCTAACTGCTTCCCTTCTGCTTCCTGGAAATGCTCACCTCCACCTACAGGCCTCGGACCGCGGTCCACCCCTGCTCCAGCTGAGAGCAACAGCTGTTCCCAGCAAGGTTCAGCCCTCAGAGGACCGTGACGCCCCTCCCCACCTCACCCCACCTCTGGCCTGATTCTCATCACTCTTCTGGACTCCATAAGGCACTTGTCTCCCCCGCAGCGGCGGGAATGGATCCCGGCAGGGACACGTGATGGGCAGGATCTCACCTCTGCTTTCAAGACGGCAGCCCTGGGGGCTGTCTGCAAAGAGGCCGGCCAGGGCCAACAGAGCAGCAACTGCTGCGGGAGGTGGGGCAGGGGTGGGGGTGTGCTTTCTGCCCCAGGAGGAAAATCCCAGGAGGCCCTGCCCGTGGTCCGCTCTGCACGCATGATCAGAAGAGGACCCAGGCCCACCCCTACCTCACATGGCAGAGGAAGACGGGGTACTAGAGCCCCGTGTAGGCCAGTCCTGACTCACACCAGAGGGATGGGCAGGTCACCGCACACAGGGAGCCACTGGGGATGGGGCAGCGGTGGCTCAGTGGTTCCATTCTCATCTTCCGCCCTGGAGACCCAGCCTAGCTGCTCATGCACAGCCACGATGCATGTGCCCGTGGAAGGCTGTGCGTGGCTATGACGTTGAGCAGATTCTAGTGGTGTGTCCAGACTGAGAGAGACTAGGAAGGCAGGCCTGATGACCTCTTCCCCAAACTCAACCAGAATGGATTCTGGTGGTTGATACCAGGGAGCCTCCAGTTGTGGGTGGGGAAATTCCACTGTTTTTTCACACACACACACACACACACACACCTTTTCTTTTTTTTTTTTTAATCTTTTAGGAGTGTCTGGAAACTTCCTGGGAGAGTGCTTCCCCAGCCACTTAACCCAACAGAGGCCCAGAGAGATCAAGCCGTGGTCTAAGAGGGTCCAGCCATCAGGAGCCGCAGCAGGGCTGCTGCCACACTCCAGAGTCCGCATTTGTCACGGCTGTGTGGATTCCCCCCATTGACGTGCAGAGAGTGACAGGGCAGGGAGCCGCTCCTGGACAGAGGACTTTCTCGCCACGGCAGGTAGCGTGGGCGTAATTACGTCCCTCTGACGGATGGTGAGACTAAGGCTTAGCGTGGGCTTGGCACATCACCTGAGGCCATTGGCAGGCGACCGTGAGAGCTGATGATGTGCCGACCTCTGCCTTACCATAGCTGGGCATTCATTTCACCGGATGCCCGACGGCTGATCACAATGAAGTTGTCAAGGGAAGCCAGGGAGCTGCGAAAGGCTGATGACTGACTTGCTTTTAAGGTATAATTATACGCATGAAAGAGACAGAAGAGGTCACGCCTGGGCCCACGAGCAGGGCTTTCTCTCTGTGTGTCTGGCATTGTGCAGGAGACCTGGTAGTGGGGTCCTGGAATGGGTACTACATTGACCCACGTGTTTTGCCCATGAGGAGTAGGCCTGAGGAGTCCCTGGGTGATGGAAATAGTGAGCCCACTTGGCAGCTACCTGAAGGCTGGGGGTTCGAGCCCCCTAGAAGGCACCTTGGGAGAAAGGCCTGGCCATTGATTTCTGAAAACGCAGTCATTGAACTCTCTCTGGTGCCCCGTTCTGTTCTACTTGGACATGTGGGCTCGCCCCGACTCGGGCTGCCTCGGCGTCAACCATGTACGCAACCCAGAGACATGTTTGCTGCTCCAGCAAAAAGCACAGGCTTTGGAGGTGGGGGCGGGGGGGCGGGGCCTTTAAGAGATGGATCAATAAAATGTTAGCTCTGTGTTTCTATCCATTGTCCTGGTTGACTAAGCTCCCTGTCTCCCCACACACCCACCCCTCACCTTAAAACCAAGCAAACAAAACCACTGTCATGTCACTGAATGGACCCTGACTCACAGTGACCCTGCAGGACAGAACAGCACTGCCCACAGGGTGTCTGAGGCTGTACACCCCTACAGGAGCAGACTGCAGCTTTCCTTGGTGGAGCAAACCACGGGCCCTCTGGTTTGCAGCCCGCCCCCCCGGGGCTAGATCACCAGACCCCAGGGCTCCTTCATCACTTCCCACCCCCCAAAACCACTGCTGTCAGGATACTCGTGACCCCATGCAGGGTTCCTGGGGCCGTGGTGACTCTTCACAGGAGCAGATAGTGCACCTTTCCCCCAGGGAGCAGCTGGTGGGTCTGAACCACCCGCCTGTGGCTAGCCCAACGCCTAACCCACTGTGCCACCAGGGAACCCCCAAGGGCGTTGACAGTAATCGTTGATGTGGCTCGGGGGATGAAGCCCTGGGCTTGACCGACCTCTGCCCTGGGGTCCCTCTGTGATTGTCCTTTACAGCGACCACTCCTTGGTCAAAACAACATGATGAACAGTCCCAGCTCGGCCCTAAACTAGCCAAGTTCCTGTGGACAACTCATTTGAGCTGTGTCCTCAGTCCCCAGGGCCCCCCCTCTCCCCACAGGGTTCGTCAGCTCCCAGGATTATGGAGGCACAAGAGCTTCCATTGAATGGATTCTGGGCAGAGGGGAGCACAGACATTGGGTCACTCAGCGGCCACCCTACTCCTGTGGCCACATATCCCAAACCAGAGCTATCAAGTCTCTACTGACTCATAGATGCATAGCAACCCCCGACAGGCCGGAGGAAAGCTGCCCCTAGGCCTCCCAAGGCTGTGATTTTTATGAGAGCAGGCAGCCACACCCTTCTGGGGGTGGTGGTGGGGTCAAACCACTAACCTTTCTTTCGGGGCTCCGTGCTATCTATCCTGCTGTTTCTGGGTGCCATGGTGTTGTCATTCACCTCGACCCGTGCAGCACAGAACCAAACACTGCCCAGATCTGCACCAACCTCACCATCGCGGCAAATGTGACCCCATGGCTGCAGCCACTGTCTGTCCCTCCATCACCTTGAGGGTCTTCTTTGCGGCTGACCCTCTACTTCACCAGGGAGAAAGGCAGGCTCTCTACTCCCGTAGAGAGGGAGATTCAGGAGCTCACAGGGGCAGTGCTACCCTGTCGATGGCAGTGAGTTTGGCTTTTGGTCCCTCCTGATAATGTGTCTAAAGTATATAAGGCCTTGTCTCACAAACCTGGCTTCTAAGAAGCACTCCAGGTATCCTTCTGCCAGGACAGATGTATTTGTTCTCCTGGCTGATTAAAACGGGCACAAGAAAGGTCTTAAGTCTGTAGAGAGACAAAACCAACCACCCCCGGGGGACAAAGTCCCGAGCCAGGATCCCACCAGTGGCTTCCCACAGATTCTGTTCTCCCAAGCTCCCTTGCAGCGGAGCCTGACATTTGCCACTGTACAGGTGAGGAACTGGCTCCCAGAAGGGTGTCATTGCAGGCCAGGATCCAAGGGTCAGTGCTGGGAGGTGACCAGCGTGCCCAGCTCATGCCAGCATCGTGCCCTGCATCTCTGCCTCCCAGGTGCCGCGGGAAACGGCTACGTCCTGCACGGACCAGCTCTGGGTAGTCCGCCTGAGCGGGTTTGGAGGACAAACAGGGCGTCAGGCGGAGGAGAGACTGCGGAAGCGCCAGAGGCTCTCTGACCTGCATGCAACCCTACCCGGCCAGGTGAGAGCCTGGCTGTCCTGGAGGCACAGCCAATCAGCACTCGAGAGGCGTGGCCGGCCCGGCTGCGGAGGCGGCGCTTGCGCAGTGGGCGCCTTCCCCCAGGGCCCGGGCGGCCGGCGTGCCGGGCGCTGACGCTCTCGCTACGCGCCCGACGTCGGGCACGTTGACGCCGCTGACGCGCAGGCCGGGCCCGCTCCTCCTCCGCTCAGCAGTGTCCGGCCCCGGGCCGGCCTTGGTGACTGGGGGCGGCGGGCCCGGGTGCGGGCGGCGGACGGGCGCGGGCGTCCTTCGTCGGCGGGAGCGCGCCGGAGCGAGCAGCCGCGCGACCCCCGCCCCGCCAGCGGCAAGGTGAGCGCGGGGAGGCGGAGGCAGCAGGCGGCGCGGCCGGGGTCCCGCGGGGGTTGCGCGGCCGTCGCGCGCCCTCCCTGGGGCCAGGGCCGCTGCGGGGGTCGGGGGCCAGGCTCGGGCGCCCGGCAGGCGGGTGGAGGGACCCGCGACGGGACTCCGGCACCGCGCGCCCCCCTCCGCCTCGGGGGACCCGGCGGCGCTCACTCCTCCCGGACCCCGGCGCCGGGGGGCGTCGGCGTGTCCGGCGCGAGGGGCGGGGACCTGTGGCGCCTGCACCCTGGGTGAGCGCAGCCACCCAGGCCGGACCCCGCGGCCAAAGGCGTCCTGTACCCCAGTTCCGCGCACCTGGAGCGGCCGCGATGGGGGGGCCTCAGGAGCTCTCAGGTCCTGTTGCTGCCTGTTGCGCTCTTCTGGGAGGCATCTTTGCTCTTTGCTGGGTCCATTGCGAACCCAGTGCAGCTCAGGACCCTCCAGAATAGGCGCCCCCCTCCCCGTCCTCCTATTGGTGACACTTAATAGTCTCTGACATATCACCTTTCTCTTCCTTCCTAACTGTCCCTGCGTATCTGCCGACCTGCTGTGTTTCCACTGTGGAATGTGTGTGTGTGTGTGTGTGTGTGTGTGTGTGCAGTATGTCCCCTGCAAACTCACTTATGCCAGGGTGACCAACTCCCCAGCCCCACCGGTTCCCCTCCTTGGCCTGCTGTCCACTGTCCCCCCCACCCCGCAGCTGACCACACACATTTTTGTAGGAACTAACACGCCTGGTGGATTTTGTACTTTCCCCGGCAACGGGCTCTGATCACCCTCTGCTCTTCCTGTAAAGAAGTGGGATTGGTTGGCTCATGTGTTTGGGCTTTCTGGACAACCCCACCCCCACCTGGGGAAAATGTCTAAACCACACAAAGAAAGCAGCAGGTGACTCCACACGCCCATTTTCAGCCACATCCACCAGTCCACACAGCTTTGCAAACAGAACCCCGCAGGGGGTAGGGGTCCCAGGGAGTCCCCGGGCTGCACTGGGTGACTCCGCCACCCTTTCCGACCTGGCTTCCAAGCAGACCCCTTGGTGGTCACCCTGGCTTTGGTTCACTTAAAAAAAACCTCAACCACGGACCCGCCTCCGGCCAGTCGGTTCCATCTCAGGGGCAGGCCCTGTGTGTGCCACCAAGGAGACGCCATCTGGTCCGGTCTGCCCTTACAGAAGCGGGTCACCAGGCCTTGCTGCCGCAGCACACACCTGTCGTCACTGCCCCTGCGTTGATGCTGACTCATAGATGTTACAGGACAGGGTAGAACTGCCCCTGGGGCGGGCGTGGGGAGGTCGTTCCAAGACTAACTCTTACCGGCAGTAGAAGGTCCTGTCTTTCTCCGTTGGAGCAGCTAGTGTTTTCACACTGCAGACCTTGCGGTCAGCAGCCTGACGCATAGCCACTGCTCTGCCACTGCAGCTCCTAGGTGGGTTCAGCTTAGTGGCCACGCTCAAACTCGGTTTCTCAGCTGCCGCCCCTGGTGGAGTCCAACCTGAGTTACCAGATGCTAGTGAAGTTGCGGGCTTGGGGGGTGGGGCGGCCTCGATTGTGCATGTCGTCACCCTGGCCCATGTGCTTTGTCCCCAGATGATGTGCGAGGTGATGCCGACCATCAGCGAAGCCGAAGGCCCCCCGGGAGGCGGAGGGAGCCAGGGCTCGGGCTCCCCGACTCAGCCCGATGCGGACTCCCACTTTGAGCAGTTGATGGTGTCCATGCTGAGCGAGAGAGACCGCCTCCTGGACACACTGAGGGAGACACAGGAGACGCTGGCCCTCACCCAGGGCAAGCTCCAGGAGGTCAGCCACGAACGGGACTCCTTGCAGAGGCAGCTCAACACGGCGCTCCCGCAGGTACGCCGGGCCTTGTCCCCGAGAGTGCGCCATCCTCCCAGACCGAGCGCTTTGAACCCTCGGTCACCAAACGCGTGGCCCACGCCCTGGGGACCGCACAGAGAAGAGTCCAGGGCCGTCCACCTCGTAGAGCAAACTGCATAGTCCTCGTGTGCCTCAGGGAAGTGCCTCATCTCCCCCATTGCTTCCTTGGGCAGTGGAGAGGTGGTGCCCAGGTGTCAGGCAGTGCTGACAAGTGTCCAGAAAAGGCTGGGGGCAGCCTGGTGGGTGGCCATAATGTCCAACGCCAGCAGCTGCTCCTTGCCAGGCAGCCTGTCGCAGGCACTTCCAGCCTTTGAATGACAGGATTGTTTCAGGAGAACAGGATCGATGGCCTCACGGCCCTCCTTTCCCAGAACTCCTATCTCCCCGTCTGACTTGTGGGGGATACTGGGAGATCGGGACAGGTCCCTTCGGACCGTTCTGGGGCAGCTGAGGTCTGCGGGGCGAAAGGCCCCACCAAGGTTATGGCTTTTCCGTCAGGAACCATTTTCCTCTGAAAACCTCTGCCATGGTGCCGAAGGGGTGGCCAGAGAAGAGGTGGCAGGAGGGGGAAAGGGGGGCGGTAGCTGGTACTGCAGACAGTGGGTGACAGCAAGGCCACAGAAGTGTGCGACGATGTCTGGGTGACAGAGGTGGAGGTAGATAGATGACATTGGGGTGACATGTGTATGTGATGTCGGGATGACCAAGTGTATAGGTGAGATGTCTGGGTGACCAGGTGTGTAGGTGAGATAATCTAGGTGACAAGGTATGTAGGTGACATCTGGGTGACCTGACGTATAGGTGAGATGTCTAGGTGACAAGGCGTATAGGTGATGTCTGGGTGACAGGTAAAGATGTATATGTGAGATGTCTAGGTGACAAGGTGTACAGGTGATGTCTGGGTGACAGGTGGAGATGTGCAGGTGACGTTTGACCAGCAGGGATGTGTAGGGACATCGTGTGGAGGAAGTGTGTATGTGGCATCCAGGTGGCCTTTCCTCTCCTAGGAGTGGGGGCCTCGATGGCACTTCTGGTCTCTGCTGAGTGAGTGGTGAGGTGGTCAGTGACAGGGAGTGGCCCTAGTGGGCCCTGCCTGGGCCCCTGCCTCCTGAAGGGTTGAGGAACCCACTTGGATTTCCTTGGAGACAACAGCCCTTCGATAGGTGTGCTGCCTGTGAGGGGCATCTCATGCTCCCTGAATCCTGCTTCTTGTGTGTATTTCCTGGCGGCTGGCTTAGAGAGCAAGGGTATGACTTCCTTTTAGGGCCTCCCAGGTCAGCCGTTCAAAACCACCACTTGGGCCTTGAGAAAGAGATGAGGCTATGTCCTCGCATAAAGAGTGAAGGTCCTGGAACCCCCCGGGGTGGCCTCTGCAAGTGCATTGTGGGTGCGGCTGCAGTGGGCTTGTGCGTGTGGTTTTGGGGCGGCATGTGAGCTGCATGGAGGGGTGGTCGGGGTCAGGAGCAGTGAAGGGATGGGCCTCTCACGAGGATGGGCACCGGGCATGCACTGGGCTAACGTGCTTTGCACAGCGCTCTCTGGGGTGGAGGGAGGCAGTCAGTGTCACCCTTGTGGGTGAGCCTGTTGCTGGGGGATTTGTTTCTAGCGACTGACCTCTCAGCATTGTTGCCTGAAGAGGCTGCATGCCTGGGTAATGGGGCTGGGTCAGTGGGTCACAGCCCCACCCCAGCACCTCGGCCTCGGGTTTCAGAACCACAGTGGCCACTAAGTGAATGCCCTGTCCATGCTCTCCTTTCCATGCTCAGCCTGGTTTGCCGGCTACCCACCGTCCATGTCCATTCTTCCTAGGCCTGAACAGACCAGAGTTTATTAATGCTACTGTGCAAATGCAGCTGTGAGCGAGTGTTCTTGGTGGTGGTGGTGTGTGTGCGTGTGTGCGCGTGTATGTGTTTTTCTGGCTTACATAGATGAGCTGTAGGTGTGTCCAGGGGGGCAGGACATACATCTGGCCAGCCATGGTAGGGAATGCCCCATGTGGGGGTTGTAGCCTGGCCAGGCTGGAGGAGCCAACTGCTCCTGCTTCCCTGGCCTCCCCCCAGTCTCGCTACTGCTGCTGGGGACCTTCGACTCGCCACCAACTCAGAGAGACCCTGCTCACCGTTCGGGTTGTGTTTGAGCCCTTGCTTGTCGCAATGGTGCCCATCCATCTCATCCAGGGTCGTCCTCTTTGTCACTGACCCTCTTCTTTATCACCTGTGAGGCCTTCCTCCAGGGACCGGCCCCTCCCTCCGATCATGTGTCGTCCACAGCATTCTGCTTGCAGGGAGCAAGTAGTGGTTGGGCTGAAAGAAGACAGTAGCCTCAGATTGTCTCTCTTCGCAGCCACAGCGCAGACTGATGCCCATGAGGCTCGGGCCAGGCATACTTCCTCTCTTCAACCTTTCTGCCAGTCCTCATGCCCGAGGCCAGCACTTCCTACCCCTCTGCTGGGACTGCAATTGGTGCAGTGGTGACGGGGTGTATGAAGGATGTAAGCAACTACAATGCAGGATCGGGGTCGACTTGGCAGTGCTGGAACAACTCAGGACACTGTTCTTTGACCTGGACACCATTGTGCCCACAGACAGGCCTCTGTCACCTGGCCCTTCCCAGGCTTGCCCTCTGCCCTGCTGGGTCATATGGTATAGCCTTTGGCTACTCATGGAAGTACCTGGAGGCACCCCGCTCCTCCAGGAAGCTTCCTGCCCGAAGGTGCTTAGCTTCCTTGTTCTGTGGGTCTGTGAGCTCCTCCCACCGTCCTGTCTGCTGGTCCAGGCCGCTGTCTGCTGGTTCAGGCCGCTACCTGCCCTTAGCGCTCTCAGTCTCCCGGTTCCAGGGGCCCTGGGCCCAAAGCACTTGCTCTGCTCCCAGCTCTTCTTGGCGGCGGTAAGTTCCCCTTTCTGCGTGTGGACTTGCCTCTTTTTCAGCCCAGTAGGATGACAGAACTGGCCGACCTCCTTGGTGGGCCTCAGTATCTGCTTTCCGAGTTGTTGTTAGGGGCCGAGACATCGGTTCTGACCCATAGCGACCCATAGGCGCAACAGAACCAAACACTGCCCGGTGTGCGCCACCTTCAAACCTGCTTGTGTGTTTGAGCCCTTTCTGACAGCTGCTGTGTCCATCATTTCGTCGGGTCCAAGCATAGTGTCCTTCTCCAAGGACTGGTCTAAAGTACGTGAGATGGAGGCTCACCATCCTCGCTGTACTTCTTTCAAGCCAGACCTGTTTGTCCTTTTGGCAGTCTACGGTGCTCGGTGCTCCGAGTGTTCTTCCCCAGCACCGTGCTTCCAATGCGTTGGTTCTGCCTCAGTCTTTCCTGTGCAGATGAGGCGATTGAAGGTACCTGGCTTGCGTGAGGCCTGCCTTAGTCCTCCAGGTAACCTCCACGCTTTTCAACACTTTAAAGAGGCCTCATGCGCAGATGGGCTTTGACTGCTGCTTCCATGAGCAGTGGATGCAAGCAGGACATGTTAACCGTCCTCTGTCATGACGGGTGAGGTTTGTGCGGTTGTTGTGCTCCACGTTGAAGGCCGTAGTTAGTCCTCCTCATTTTCAGCGGGTGAGGCGGTGTCGTGTCCACGTCGCAGGTGTGAATAGACTGCACTCTTCTGCGCGTCCTCCAGCTCCTCTGCTGACCTGCTCAGCATACAGATTGAACAAGTAAGGATTGAACACGCCTTTCCTGAGTTCAAACCGTGCAGTACGGCATTCCCTTGTTCCCTTTGCACATCATCCCGCCCAGTCGCCTGTGGGGGCCAGAAGACCCCAGCCAGAAGTGAACCCAAGCAGAGAAGCCCGTCACCCTGCAGAAATGCTGAGTCCGGACACCCGAGGCACTGGGGGGAGGGGGGGTGCTCTCCAGATGCCGCCTTGCGGTCATTCCGCCCCGACCTGGGGCATCCTATGTTCGTGCTGAGCGTCTGCAGGTGTGGCAGGGCTGCCTCGCACGTGGTACAGGTGAACAGTGTGTTGATGGCAGAGGAAACAGGCGCACGTGCAGCCTGACATTTCACCCACGGCCGACCCCTCCCTTCCCTGCTGCCTGCTCTCCAAAGCCCTGCCTGTGCCCTTGTCTTTGTATGGAAGTGAGGTCATGCAGACTTGCCCTGATGTGCTGGGCTGGGTGCACTCAGTGTGGTCTCTTCCGGCTCCACCCACATTGTGTCACTCCCTGTGGGGACTGCGTTTCTCCTGCTGATGGTGGGGCACCCACTGGGTGTCCGGCATGTTTTGCTCACCCATTTGTCTGCTGGTGGGCACCCTGATGGCTTCTACCTTTGGGCTGTGTGTACATTGGTGTGCCAGCCTCTGTGGGGGGTGGGGTGTTCCACTTTCAAGACTAAGAATATACCGAGGGGTGCGGCTGCTGTGTTTATGGTGTGGTTTTGGTGTTTTGGGGGGGAACCATCATGCCCCTTTCCACAATGGCTGTGCCATTGGCATTCCTCCCCTCTCCCCCCAGCAGTGGGCTATGGCTTCCTGCTTCCCCACATCCTCACCAGCATTTGCTCTTCCCTGCCCTGCCCACTGAGCCGCCCCAGAGGGAGTGGAGGGATTTCTCCGCGTGGTTTTGCTTCAAGTCTCTCCGATGGTGGGTGGCACCCAGCACCTTTTCACGTGTTCAGTGGCCACTTGAAGGGCCTCTTGGATGAACGGTCTATTGTCTGGGGCCACTGTGCAGGCCACCGCAGCCTGTGTTGCTGGGTGGAGGGGTGGGGATGTTGGAGTGGTGGTTGACCTCCTGTGTGTGACTGACTGCTGGCTCTTCCCTGCCTGCCTCTCCCCACTGCCTCCCGCTGCCCCGATTCAGAGTTCCTTAAAGGGAGCCCATTTCCTCATCGTAGCTCTGTCTGTGAGTGTGTGTGATATCGGCGTGATGGTTTGTCTCCCAGGATCCAGCTGCGTCCTGTGTGGAAGAGGAGCGAGCCTTCAGTGAGGGGCAGGCGTGCTTCCACAGAGCGCAGACCCTCTGCGCCGGTTCTGCTGCTCCTGGACAAACATCACCGACCGAGCTTTCATGGAGCTGATTCCCCCGACCCAGTGGAGAGTGGATTTAAATCACGACCTGAGTCTGGGCCAAGGTGCACTTCTAAGTGGCCTCGTGTGATATCTGTCCCTTAGTGACTGGCTTGTCTCCCTCGGTGTTGTTTGCCAGGTTCTTCCCGCCTTGCTGCGTGCCACGGAGCACGCGAGTGTGAGTCTGTTTGGTTTGTTTGTAGCAGCGGTTCTCAACTTGTGGGTCAGGACCCCTTTGGGGGTTGAACGACCCTTGCATGGGAGTCACCTGATTCATCACAGTAGCAAAATTATAGTGGTGAAGTAGCAATGAAAATAACTTTATGGTTAGGGTCACCCCACATGAGGAACTGTATGAAAGGGTCTCGGCATGAGGAAGGTGGAGAACTGCTGGCTCATGGACGTGGCATATCTGACGGCTGACCTCTCACAGTCCATTCCTCTGTGGTGACTTCGACCCCAGCCACCCTGTGTGCACGCACAGGGCCACCGCAACCGGTCCTCGCTTACCGATGTCCCTGTGTCCCAGCCCATCCACACCCACACGGTCCCTGGGCATCTGCCTTCCTCTCTTGTCTTTAATTTGTCATCATGTTTGCAGCTCTCTGTGTATCCGTCTTAGAAGGCTTTCATTAAGTTTATTCATAGATGGGTGGGGGCTTTTTTAATTGCATGATCTAATTGCTTATTTGTAGCATATGAAGGTAGTTTTGAGTTTTGGGTACTCTCCATGCTAAATTCACTTGTTTCCTAATCATGCGTCTACATTCCCTTCATGTTTTCTGTGAATACCCAGATAAAGGGTGACAGCCTCACACACCCACAGTGGCAGTTCCACCCTGTCCTGTAGGGTTGCTGTGAGCCAAGTCTCCTCCAGGGCAGTGTGGGGGAGGGGGCAGTGAACTGCCCATTCCTGTTTGTCCCTTCAGGCTTTTGCCTCCAGGCTGCTTTCAGGGGGGTGTCATGCTGTCCTCTCTGTAATATTCTTCTGGCATGTTGCAGGTTTTATTTTATCAGGAAATTCTAAGTGACACCATGTATTGTCAATTGAAGCCTCAGGTGGCCGTGTGTTCAGGGGTCTGGCAGTTAGACCGTCTGCTCTGCTCCTATAAAGGTACCAGCCTTCGAGCCCCAGGGCAGTCTGCGCTGTGCTGCAGGCTCACAGTGAGTAGGTTTGGTTTGGGGACTGGTACTTGTGTGGTCCTTCCTTCAAGTCACCTTGTCCCCCACGCGGAGTGGACAGTATCATCCCTGTTTCACGCGGATGGTGTGACTCACGCACATTCTCTGCCGCTGCCTGTCTCACTCCTCAGGAGCGCCTTCTGTAGCCCCTTCATGGTCAGGGCCGAGGGGACACCTTGTCTGCGTCTCATTTGTGTTTGGGTGACACGCCGTCCCTGTTGGGGCCATACTTTTCTGCTGCTGACAGATTCTCAGGGTGCCGGCCCAGGCCTGACACGCAGCGGTTAGCACTTGGTGTTGGTTCTGCTGGTGGTGCGTCGCCCAGGCAACATCTCTGGCTGCTTTTCCGGTGGCCGGAGGCATTAGCAGATGCTTCAGGAAGTTATAGGAGGCTCCCCCCATCCTGAGCTGAATTGGTGACTCCCTCTTTAATCCACGTGGGGAAAACTGTGACCATCATATCAATAAAACCCCTGCTTTTCACCCTGGTCCACTTGGGGACACTGTGTATGTCCCGGGTCTCCTTTCGCTCCTGCCTGTGTTTTGGGGCCTCCTGCACTGAGATGTTTGTTCTCCTGATGCTCAGCTCCCCGTCTTCTCCAGCTGCGTCCCGTCTGCTGTTGGGCCCGTGGGTCTCTTCTGAGAGCTAGGATTGGGTCCCCTCGCTGAGTAGACTCTGCTCCTCTACTGCACGTCTCCTTTGTGAGCTGCGTGCATTTGCATTGAGGACCCTGGTATAGACTTGCGGGTGGGTCACCCAGGTCTCTGGTTTGGTGGTTCCCCCCCCCCTGCAGATTCCCTTCTGGCACCTGACAAGCACCTGCAGGAGGCCATCCAGCCAGGTGCAGAGGGGTTTGAGGCTAGAACTAGGGCTGGGTAAGAACCACCTGCCCTCCTGGGGTGTAGTGCTGGGACTTTCCTGTGGGAGTCTGGGGTGTTTCCCAGGCCCCTCCTTGGAAGGCTCAGTTTTCGTCTCCTCTGCACTGTAGTGCCCAGCTCGCACTAGGTCTCTGGGCTCCACTGCCGGGGCCCTGCCTGTCTTTGGAGACACTGCTGCCACCGCCAAGCTCCACCAGCCACTGCTTTCTGCTGCCACTGCTTCTTGGGGTGCCTGTGTTAGCCCAGGAGCCCCTAGGATCAGAAGAGCAGCACAGGGCTCCCCTCTCTGCGGGCTCACTCGGTGCAGCCCGGGAGGCGGGAGAGGTGAAGGGACACTGGGCGGGCGCAGCTCCCGAGAGTGCTCTTGCTTGGGGTATGTATAAATGGCCACTGCGGGTCACACGTGCCCCCGTCCCCCATTTCAGGTTGAGTTGGAGACGCGCACTCTGTCTGAAGGCTGAGTGGTGGCCTTGCAGCCACTGAGTTCTGTCAGAGACCCCTTGCTCAGAGATGGGTGAGGTGGGAAGACGGGGCAGAACCAGTCCTGCCACCACCCTGATCCACGTGTGCAGCATCAGAGCCAGTGACAACTTGGAGCCTGGCTGGAGCTGACAGCACACACCAGCCCTGAGTCAGGACACATGCCCTTGCCCAAGGTGGGGCAAACACAAGGAACAGGTGACAGGAACACCACTTGAGGCCAGGGTGGAGCTGGGCTGACGGGAAGGGAAGGAAGACAGGCGGGCACGTGTGGAGCTGCCACAGCTAGAGCCCAGGGGCCGCGCTGATGCAGGCACAGGCAGGGCTGGCACACATTCTCACAGAGTGGCGGCTCGAGGGCCATAGGACCAGGTGTGGGCTCACCTACTTTCTGCTTCCTGGGAAACCTTGACGTGTCGTGTGTGTGTGTGTGTATGTGTGTGTGTCCCCAAATCTCCGTTTGTGAGCTTGGTGAGGGCATTGAGCGTGCACACCCAGAAGGAAGCACAGCCCAGCTGTGTGAGCCCACTGCTTCAGCCACTGTGTCCATCCGTCCACCCACCTGGCAAGGGCCTCCCTCATTTCCACCCACCCTTGACCTTGCCCAGCACAATTTCTTTCTCCAGGAGACAGTGTCTCCACATCCTGGCTCATAAGGAGCGCTGCCCTGGCTGTCCGTCTGTGATTTCCTCCACATTCATAGTTTGAATGCCAGCAGTGATCTTGCCTCTGAGATCAGGCTTGATAGCACATCCTTTAGGAGGAGGGGGCAGTGTGTGTGTGTGTGTGTGTGTGTGTTTGTGTGTGTGTGTGACAGAGAGAGAGAGAGAGAGAGAGACAGACAGTTCAGTCCCTAACCCCAGGATAGGGTTCCTGCTAACCAGCACTCGATGTATGATGTCCAGGAAATGCAGGCCACTAGGAGCCACCAGACCCCAAATGTCCCCCAGGCCAGGTTGAGAACTCTGGTCCAAGAGGTTCAGGGACTGGGTGCAGGCTTTTCATGAGTGAGTCGGAGTCTCTGAGGAGGCAGCCTGTGGAGCAATAAGTAGCTGCAGGCCCACTGGGCGCTGCCACTGTGTCTGCTGTGTCCCTCGGGGTGGGAACTGACTGAGGGCATTGGGTCTGTTTGTTTTCTCTCTGGGAACCATTCTGAAAAGGCCATGCTCTCCCACCGCCCTTCGTTTTTGGAAACGTGCACTGTGGATCTTTTAGAATAGCCATGTCCTGCACCTGCTGAGCAGCCTGCCTCCATGTCCTCTGCCCCAAATTGTGCGGTCTCAGGAGACAGGAGGGGCTTGCCCTCCCCAGGTGAGGCGTTTCCTTGGTCATTGCAGGTGGTGGCTCCTGGGGACATGCGTCTTGGTGGGTGCATGGCTGCCCAGGTCTCCTGAGACCTGCTGGGCAGGGAGCAGGTGCCTTCTCTCAGGAGCCAGGACCAGGGGCGAGGAAGAGGCTGGCCGTCCTGGGAACAGAGCCAAAGCCATTGTCCTGGCTCAGGCCCTGAGGGAGGGCGGCTGGGAGCCAGGGGAGGCTGGCTCAACCCTGGGACCAGGTCATACCGGTTCCTGCAGGTCAAGGCAGAGTTGGGTTCTTATAAGTGCTGTGGAGAGCCGGGTACCCGACTCGCGGAGGTGTTAGAGGGGAGGGTGGGCAACCCTATATGGAGAGGGACCCACGTGCGCACACAGCACTCAGTGCTCGCTTTTCTTCTTCTTTTTTTAAAAATCATTTCATTAGGGGATCTTATAGCTCTTATCACAATCCATACATCCAACCATGGGTCAAGCGCATTTGTACATTTGTTGCCATCATCATTCTCAAAGCATTTTCTTTCTACTTGAGCCTTTGGTATGAGCTCTTCATTTCCCCCCCTCTTGCCCCTTCCCTCCCTCCCTCCCGAATCCTTGATAATTTATAAATTATTACCATTTTTTCAATATCTTACACTCTCCAATGTCTCCCTTCACCCACTTTTCTGTTTTCTGTCCCCCAGGGAGAGGGTTCTATGTAGATCATTGTGATTGGTTCCCTCTTTCTACTCCACCCTCCCCTTCCCCTCCTTGTATTGCTACTCTCATTATTGGTCCCGAGGGGGTTATCTGTCCTGGATTCCCTGTGTTTCCAGCTCTGCCCTGTACCCGTGTACATGCTTTGGCCTAGCCGGATTTGTAAGGTAGAATTGGGGTCATGATAGTGGGGGGGGTAGAACATTTAGGAACTAGAGGATAGTTGCATGTTTCATCGGTGCTACACTGCACCCTGACTGGCTCCTCTCCTTCCCGAGACCCTCTGTAAGGGATGTCCAGTTGCCTACAGATGGGCAGGGTCTCCACTCCGCATCACTCTTCTTAAGGAACAACTTGTTATTGTGAATTAGGTGGATTTTCACATTCGGATCATCGTTTTCTAGTCAAGTACTTAGTGCCCTCCTCCCCATAGCTCACTCTCCTCCCTGCACCTGCATTGGTGCCTGGCACCCTCTAGCCGTGACTTCATCTCCCCTGCCCCGGTTCCCTTTGTCTTGGTCCTGCTGCTGCCTTTTTCTTCTGTGCCCCAGAGCGCGTGCCCATGGGACGCAGTCTGCCCTGATGCAGGTACCAAGTGCCTTCTCTCGCCTGCCCGGGGCCTTTAGGGCTGCCATCGCTGTGCTGTTGCGAGCCGTGCTGTGATGAGCCGCTGCAAGGGAGGAAGAGAGGCTGCCCACTTCCATACACGATTGTCGGTCTTCCCTGTGCTGGGGGCCCTCTAGGAGCTGGTGGAGGCCGGAGGGCAGTGGGCTTGGTTCAACTGGCCCTGCAGAGCTCCTGTCCTTGCCACCTGGTTCGGCTCCCTTGCCTCCCCGGAGCCCTGGCACCTTGCAGGGAGCCGGGTGGTGGTCCTTAGAATCCGGGTTGTGGGGAGCGTGTGTCCAGTCCCAGTGTTGGCCAGCGTGCTGCAGGACCTTCTGGGAACGGAGTGAGAGGGAGGACATGGACAAGCCCCCAGGTCCTGTTGATACTCTGCTCAGCGCACACGTGACAGGTCTGCTCTGTGCCTCCTCTAGCTGGGGGGTGGGGGAACGGCGGGGTATTGTAGTGCCAGCTGTTCTGGGGGGTGACTGGCTAGGGCTTCTGCGTAGCCCAGGGGCCGCCCTAAGTCACTGTCTTACAGTGTCCCTTTCCCCTCTCTTTTGGAACTATTATTTTTCAGAGAGAGAAAACATGGTTGACTGGTTGCTGGTTTTAAAAGGCCAGTTCCACTCCTGCCCCCACCCTTCCAAGGTTGGGGCCCCCCGTCTTTGCCCATTCCCCCCCAGAAGCTATTGAGGGGCTCTGACGGGGCGCCTGCCCTGGCGGGGACAAGTGGACAGGCTGTTCTGCGGGCTGTGGTGTCTGTGGGCCAGGAGCGAGCTCTTGGCCAAGGGCTGCGGTCTTTGGCAGGCAATGTCCTAGGACGCCCAGGGCCCCTGTCGCCTTCACACAGCCTCATTCTCATGCTGAGGAGGAAGTCTTGTTGTGCGCAGAGGCCGGAGCCGAGGCCCCGTGTGTGTGTGTGTGTGTGTGTACGCGCGCGTGTGCGCGAGTGCATGCGTTGCACACCCAGTGCCTCTGCTTCTTTCTCTGGGTTTGACCATGGCAGCCTGACCCTAGCCCACAGCGCCCAGGGCTGGCCTCCTCAGGCCATGCTGTCCAGCCTGGACCAGCAAGGTGGCGAGACGGCGTTACTCTGGGAGCCCAGGGTTTCCTTCGGGCGTTTGAACAAACAGGGTTTGTGTCTCGCAGACTGCGGTACAAAGGTCCTCGTTGTGATGAAATCTTGACGCACACCCAGTGAACCGGGCCTCCTGCCACTGTTGCACTGCTTCCGGCTCCGGACAAGCCTGGGGGAGCCGGTGGAACTGCCGCGGGGTTTCCGATGTGAGGATGGCGTGGGACCGGCAGGGTTGCCTTCTGTTGTGCACGGGTCGCTCTGGGTCAGAGCCAACAGAACCAGACTCTGGCTTTGAGTTGCTCATCAGGGACAACCTGCGACTGGCCAGAGGTGGCGTCCTGTTGTCCTGGGTTGCAGCCACTGTGTCAGTCCATCGCCTCGAGAGTCTTCCTCATCTCTTGGGCCCCTGATTTGACCCGGCATGATCCCCTGCTCCAGGGACTAGTCTTTCCAAACGACACGTCTGAGTACCCGAGACGAGTGTCCATCCCCCTCCTGAGGAGCATCCTGGCTGTGCTGCTCCCAGGACAGGCAGGCTTGCCTTCCGGCCTCTCCCGGGCTTCCCCCCCTCAGCGTGCCATCACCCCAGGCACTGGGTCCCTCAGTCCTCCTGATTCACCGTCCAACGCTCAGCTGCAGACGCAGAGGCCATTGAAAACACCATGGCTTGGGTCTAGTCCACGTCTGCAGAGAGACATTTTTTCTCGGTACCACTTTAAAGAGGTCTTCTGTGGCAGATTTGCCCAGTGCGATAGGTCATTTAATTTCTTGATTCTGCGTCTGTGGCCACTGATTGTGGAACTCAGTCCGATGAGCCCCTTGGGAGCTGCAGTCTGTTCTCCATTTATCACCAGGCAGGTTTTCTTTCTCTCGAGCCGCAGTAGTTCATACCGAAGGCTGCAGTCTTTGATTTTCAGTGGGCAAGGCTACGTCGCCCACAGAGCACAGGGGTTAGTGAGTCACCTTTCCATCCGAATTCCACGTCCAGCTTCTCGGTGATTGGCTCAGCACACAGGTTGAGTAGGGCAGGTGAGAGGCTACAACCTGGACACACCTTTCCCGATCTTAGACCACGCAGTAGCCTGTGTTCCGTGTGACCACGTCCATGTGCAGCTTCCTGGACAGGTTCTTCATGAAGCGTTCTGGAATTCCATTCTCCGCCCTGCCAGCCATGCGGATTGTTTTGATCCTCACAGTCGAATGCTTTTGCATAGCCGATTAAACACAGGGAAACATCGTGTTTGTTTCCAGCCGGATCCGGCGGCTCAGCAGTGAGGTCCTTGGTCCTCCTCCTGAGAGTCCACCCTGCATTTCTGGCAGCTCCCTGGCAGGGCACTGCTTCAGCCACTTTAAAGTTGTCTTCTGTAGCATCTTGCTTGTGGCTGCCAGGTAGAATGAGAACTCACTTCCGTCTGCCCCTCTGGAGCCCAGACCCACGACCTCACCTTCCCTGCAAGTGCTTCCCGTGCCTGGCTCATGGCGGCCCGGGGCCGGGGCCTCAGTGCCCTCCATGAACCGGGGCCGTGCTCTCCGCCATCCAAGATTCAGAGATGCCGCAATGACTAGACCAGAAGCGAGTTACTGCCGTGACGATTCTTATCGCATGAGTACTTCCTGTAACGCCTCAGAATGCGCACTTTTCCTCAATTTGATCATTTGAATTAACGAGGCTACTCCTTCTTAAATGTGCATTTGAACAGAGAACACCAGGCAGTTAGCCTCTTGTGTTTCATTGACTGCAAGGCATTCCTCTCTGGATTGTAACAAGCTATGGATTACATTGTGAACAAGGGGATTTCCAGAACAACCTGCAGTTGGACCCAAAAAGGCAGAGCAAGGGAGCGCTGCATGGTTTCACGTGAGGAACAGTGTGCGTCGGGGTTGTAACCTTGCCCCACTTCCTCAGCCCGTGCGCTGAGCCAGCCGCCAGGGAAGCTGGAAGGTGAGGGCAGGCCCCTTCGCTGCCCTGTGCAGTTGGCTCCGAGTTGCCCACTGGGAGAAGGACGACTGTGCTTTGAAGTGAGATGTTGTGACGGTCGCCAAGTGCCAGTTCCGACTCACAGGGACCCAGTGGGCAACAGCACAAGACACCGCCCAGCCCAGCCCCATCCTCGCCATGTGTTATGTCTGAACTGCTGTTGGAGGCCCTGTGTCCCTCCGTCTTGTCCAGCGTCTCCCTCTACTCCTCCAGGGACTGGTCTCTTCTCAACATGTCCGACGGACCTGAGACAAAGTCTCTCTATCCTTGCCTCTAAGGAGCCTTCTGGCTGTACTTTTTCTAAGACCTCTGTTGGTTCTTTTGTCAGGCCCTGGTGCTTTTAATACCCTCGCCAGCACCACAACGGAGATGCACCCATCCTTCTTCAACTTTCACATGCGCAGGAGGGGACTGAAAACCCCTTGGGCTGGGTCGGCGCACCTTAGTCTCCAAAGTAACATCCTGTGTGAAGTCTTAGTTAAGGTTCTCTGCTTCACTTCTCTGGGTTCTAATACCCCGCACACGAGCTACCCAGAACTCACAGACAAAATTCATGACCAAAGGGTTGATGAAGGAAGTCAACAAGTTGTCATGCCAGTGAGAATGCTGAGAGTTGAGTTATCCGGACATGTTGCAACGTTCTGTCAAGTTTCAGTCGGAAGGCTTAAGCTCCCTGAGTTAGGCTCCCCACTCCAGGAAACCTCAGCAGAAGGCACTCAGCTCCACTCCCGTGGCTCAGCAAGGCCAACTTCCCCAACTAAGTTCCCCGAGAGACCCCACTCTGCAAGCCAGCCGCCTGCACACAGCGCTCTGCTTACGTTGCTTGGAATGTTGGGAAGTCCATCAGTCTAGTTCATGCTCTGGCTCCTGGTTCTGCTGACATGGTATTCCCATCTTCTGGATTCAGGAGGTTCACTGGGCAGGGATCTCGGGTCTAGGGGGCGTGCTCACTCCTGGTCCATGCTGGTAATGAGATCCCTCCTTCGCGTCTCAGAGGGCTCGTTGTATACACAGGGGTGGCACTCTGGGATATCCCGTTCACACTTACTCAACCTTGTCTCCGTTGATCATGACATTACTTGTTGGTCCAGTTTTGAGGATGTGGGCCCTCTTTTACGTGGCGTTGTCATCCCACTGGTCTTCATCAGCCAGGCCTTGCAGCCCTCCTTACTCTCGGCAAGCAAGGTTGTGTCTTCTGCACACGGCAGGTTAATAAGCCTTCCTACAATCTTGATGCCACACTCTTCCCATGAGCTGGCCTCGGATGGTTTGCTCAGCATACAGATTGAATCAGTGTGGTGAGAAGATATGACCCTGGCACACGCCTTTCTGATTCTAAACCACGCAGTCTTCCCATGTTCGGTTTGTACAGCTGCCGCTTGATCCACGGACAAGTTCTCCATGAGCACAATGGAGTGTTTGGGAATTAATTCTCATTCTTCTCAAGGCTGTCATAGTTTGTTACGATCCACACAGTCGCATGCCTTGGTAAAGTCGGTAAAACACAAGTAAACACCTCTCTGGTGTTCTCTGCTTGGAGCCAAGATCCATCTGACATCCGCAATGATATCCTTGTTCCACGCCCTCTTCTGCATCTGGCCTGCACCTTTGGCTGCGCCCAGACAGTGTACTGCTGCAACCTTTGCTGAAGGGCCTTTAGTATTTTACTGCACGTGATGCCAGTGACATGGTTCTGTGGTCTTCCATGCACATGATGTCAATGACATGGTTCTGTAATCTTGTATGCACGTGATGTCAATGACATACTTCTGTAATCTTACAAGCCTGTGATGTCAATGACATAGTTCTGTAATCTTGTATGCACGTGATGTCAATGACATAGTTTTGTAATCTTGTATGCACGTGATGTCAATGACATGGTTTTGTAATCTTACAAGCCTGTGATGTCAATGACATAGTTCTGTAATCTTACTTGCCTGTGATATCAGTGACATGGTCCTGTAATCTTACATGCCTGTGACATTGATGATGTTGTTCTGTAACTTGCTCGTTCTGTTGGTCACTTTTCTTTGGAATGGGTGCAAATGTGGATCTCTCCAGTCACTGGGCCCGGGAGCTAGCTAGCTGTCTTCCTGGTTTTCTGGCAAAGAACGCGTGCTCTCAGTGCTGCGTCAGCTTGCTGAGCACCCGCTGGTGTCCCATCAGCTTCTGGACCCTTGTTTTTGGCTAGTACTTTCAGTCCCTCTTGGACTTCTTTCTTCCCAACCATCAGTCCTTGGTCACGTGAATGTCAACCTGTTCTTTCTGCTAGTGACTCGGTGTGTTCTTTCCATCTTGTTGTGACGCTTCCTGCGTCATTCAGTATTTACCCATTGAATCTCAAGACTGGAATATTTCTTTGTTGTTATTATTTTAATCATTTTATTGGGGCTCATTCAACTCTTATCACAGTCCATACATACATCAATTATATAAAGCACATTTATACACTTGTTACCCTCATCATTCTCAAAACATTTGCTCTCCATGTAAGCCCCGGCATCATGAACCCTTGATAATTTATAAATTAATATTATTTTGTCATCTCTTACACTGTCTGACGTCTCCCTTCACCCACTTCTCTGTTCTGTTGTCCGACCCCCAGGGAGAAAGTTATATGTAGATCCTTATAATCGGTTCCCCCTTTCCAACCCGCCCTCCCTCCACCCTCCCAGTATCACCACTCTCACCACTGGTCCTGAAGGAATCATCCGCCTTGGATTCCCTGTGTTTCTGGTTCCTATCTGTACCAGGGTACATCCTCTGATCTAGCCAGACTTCCAAGGTAGAATTGGGATCATGATAGTAGGGGGGTGGGGATGAAGCATTGAAGAACTAGAGGAAAGTTGTATGTTTCATTGTTGCTACACTGCACCCTGACTGGCTTGTCTCCTCCCTCAACCCTTCCATAAGGGGATGTCCAGTTGCCTAGAGATGGTCTTTGGCCCCTACTCCGTACTGCCCCCCCCCCGCATTCACAATGATAAGATTTTTTTGTTGTTGTTTATTGTTGTTGTTCTTTGATACCTGATACCTAATCCCTTTGACACCTCATGATTACACAGGCTGGTGTGCTTCTTCCATGTGGGCTTTGTTGTTTCCAAGCTAGATGGCCACTTGTTTACCTTCAAGCCTTTAAGACCCCAGATGCTGTATCTTTTGATGAGACTGGATTTTTTCTTTTGAGTTCTTTCAGCTTCAGGTGTGCTGAGCAGGTTCTACTTTTTTGGTTCAAAAACTCTCATTCCTTGTACTTTCATTATAATATTTTTCTTTGTCTTCTCAAGATGCCCTTTGACATTTTCTGTTTGACTCTCCGACGTCTCCCTTTCTTCCATTTGCCTCAGCCGCCTTGTGATTACAGAGCAAGTTTCAGCGTCTCCTCTAGCATTCCCTGGTTTCTTCTTTTTCCCTGGTCTCTTCAGCTCCCTCTCACTTCACAAACCACGTCCTACATCCTCCCAGAGTTCATCAGGTCTCCTGTCATTAGTGCTCAGTGCTCCACCTGTCTTTGAGACATTCTGGAAAGTCAAAGGGGATGTCAAGGTCATGTTTTGGCGCTCATGGACATGTCTGAATTTTCTCCCGCTTCAACCTGAACTTCTCTTTGAGGAACCGGTGGTCTGGTCCTCAGTCGGCCCCTGGCCGGGCTGCCCCTGCTGATATTGAGTGTCTCCGTGCCTCTACAGGCGTTGCTCACAGGCCTGTGCTTCAGGGGCCCGCACCAGGTGCCCGTACCAGCCCATTTCAGCCCAGCAGTGCCAAGAGCAGCCATCTTGATGCGTGCCCTTTCATTTCTGATGACTTCGATTTTCTCAGATCCGTACTTCATACAGCCCAGGTTCCAGTTGTTAATGTTTGCAGCGTTTCTTCTCCTGTTGAGCTGTGTCCCATTAGCAAGTGTAGGCCCATGCACGTCTGGTCGACTGCTGGAGGAGGCAGCGCGCCCTCCGTCCTGCGTGGAGTGCCTTCCGACCTGCGGGGCTCGTCTCCCGGCACCATCTCGGACGGTGCTCATGACGTTTCCAGTGGCTAACAATGCTGTGCTGCTGTCCATGAGGTCTCCTTCCTCGCAAACGGACAGACTAGCCTGCTCTCCGTCTGGAAGCTCTGCTGAAGCCTGCTCACTGATGACCTCGCTGGTGTTGGGCAGACCAGTGATAGGGCTTCCAGTGTCACGGCACACTCAAGCCCCTGAAGGACCACAGACTGACGGGCAAGGTGGAAGGTGGTAGTGGTGACGTGGGAGGGCGACTCAGCACTGAGGTGGGATGACAGTGCAGTCGGCCCCCGGGGTGGGACGTGGCACTCAGGGAGTTGGGCTGGGAGGAGGGGGAGCCGTCAGGCGCGGGCCAGCACTGGCAGAGCTGTGAGCTTGTGCATAGCTCCACAGTTGGCATGTCTGGAGGGGTCTGGCCAGGGAAGTGGTGGTGAGAAGACAGGCAGACCGATAGGCAGTGAGGCCTCGGGGCTCTGAGCTCCAGGAGAGTGATGGCCATGGGTGTGGGCGTGGCTGGTTGGAGGTTACCCACAGGTGGACGGACAGACGGCAGCATCTGGACCAGCTCAGAGGCTGGGTGCTGCGGCTGCCGAGGCCTGTGGGAGCTTCCTTTGCAGACAGGGAGGCTGTTCTTGTCCTCAACCCCCACCCGGCCATTCATGGTCCTGCTGCGGAAAGTGCCACGAGAGACTGGCAGCCTCTCGCCCCTCCCCCAGGCAGAGGGTCAGCACGTGCTGTCCGAGCCACACGCTGCTCTCTGCCTCTCATTCTAGTTCCTCTGCATCGCAGACAATCCCCCCCCACACTCCCCATAAAGCCTCGCTCCCTGTGGCTGCTCCCAGGCTTTGCTGCCCCAGGGTCCCCGGGTAGCAGCGTGGCTGAGGTGGCCCTGATGACTGGACTTGACTGGACTCCTGGAGCATTGCCGTCTCTGCACCGTCCTCACAGCCCCACTGTCCAGCACCGGGGGTCTGTCCCTGCTGGAACCCTAGGCTTTACCCCACAGGGGTCTCTGTAGCGGCTGCCACCCTTGCTTCTGAGGCACATGCTGGGCGGGGTGTTTCCAAGGTGGATTTGCCCATTCTTCTGGCAGGGTCCGGCTTACCTGGCATACGAGATGCCAGTGCCACCAGAGAAATACAGGCAGTGTGATCAGATGGGGGTGCGGGAGAACTTGGCATTGGCTGAAGAGGTGCATGGTGCAGGTCCACGTCCAGCTGTGCCCCCACCTACCCAGTGCCCCCTCCTGACGGTGCGGTTGACTATTACAGTGGCGTCTATCCTCTGCAGCCTATACCCACAGGCTTTAGGGGGGCAATGCAGTCCCGGTTGTCATAAACGAGTGTTCAGTAAACTGCCTTTGACGAGGGGCTGGTGAACCACCAGGTGCCCCGTGATAGAGACGAGCCTTTCCTTGCACCCTCAGAGTGACAGTCTCAGAAACCCCAGGGGCAGTGGGCTGGAATTGGGCAGTTGAGTTTGTCTTGTTATGCAAATGCGGGGACACACAGCTGAGGTGAAGCACTGGGACCTGCCCAAAGGCGGGCAGTTCAAACCCATCCAGGCGCACCTCAGGAGACGGGCCTGGTGGGCTGTTCCTGAAAGCCTCCAGTGGACACCCCGGGGGCACCCTGCTCCTCGGCACGGGTGGAATCTCAGGGGCTCTAGCAGCAGCTCCAGTGCCCCCACTAGATCCCCATCAGCTCTCCATCAGCTCTGCAGGGTGGCCACTGCGCAAAGGCCTGTGACGAGGGCCAGCCTGGTGAGTGTTGGGGAAGAGATGGGCTGGCGCCACCATCCTGTGGTGTGCGAGTGCCCCGCTGCTGTGAAGAGGGGACCAGGGGTGGCGGCATGCAGTCTCCTGGAAGCTGCCCGAGGCATGGACTCAGCCTGCAGCCTGGAGGGAGGGAGGCAGCAGGAAATCGAAGACAGATCCCAGTGCAAGTCAGCATTAGGGTCTGATGACACGCTGGGCAGCTAGCTGTCCGGCTGCAGGCTTCCTGGTGTCCTGTCCCATTCGTGGGGAGTCTGAGCAGTAGTGTGTGCGGGCATCCTCTGGCTCAGACCTTCCAAGGTTTCACCCCCCCTTGCACCTGCCCACGTGCCACCTGGTGACAGTGGCACAGACTGGGAACAGGACCTCGGTCCAGCAGTAGGGGAATGCCGGGCAGCTGGAGTGTAGTGGAGGATGCTGTCTTGAGTTGGTGTGTGACGATGCCGGGCCTTGTGGTAGTGTGAGCAGCACTGTGTGTTATGCAGAGCAAGGCTGCCATGTGGACACAGGCGTGGGAAGGTTCAGGGTGGGTGAGGGGCAGGTGGGCAGCCGTGGGTCCCTGTCCTGGCACGTCTGCAGCCCTGTGTCACAGTTCAAACTGCTGCACAATGTACTCCAAGGTTTGTGTTTGAAAGACAAAAAGCAGCCCTGACCTAAGTCTCCTCTTGTTGCTGTGACTGTTGCTGGCTTTCCAAAGCCTAGAGCCTGGCGGCGTGGGCGTTAGTTATGCGGCCCTTTGAAGCCACCTGCAGCTCCTCTGGAGGAAGACTGTCCTTCACTCCCAGAAACCGTCACGGTCCTGGAAACCCGTGGGGATCCTCCACGGTGAGCTCCGACCCCGGGACAGCATCCTCACTTTGCTGTCGCCATTGGTACAAGCTCGTCTTAATTTACACACCGCCATCATCAATCGCTGCTTCCTGATCATTTCCTCAACCTCTGCATCGCTTAACATCTCGCTAAGGTTTCTTGCCACGTGACAAGTTCTGCCGCAGCAGCATAGCCATTGCCACCCTCATCAGACCCACGGACGCTCCGACTTCCTCACGGCCTGTGCCCTTCCTGTCGGCAGGCATCTACTTCACGAGTCCTGTCTTGTATGGACTCTGCTTCTGTGGGTCTCTGCCCAGGGGCCCGCTTGACGGCCCCCACTTCCTTCGTTGCTGTAGTTCCAGCCCCTGCTTGTCATGTAGTGAAAAAGCTTCCCAAGGTATGTGGTCAGTCCTAAAGTCACTTGTCAGCCACGCTGCCAGTGCTGTTGGTCTCCGAGACGTGTTCACATGGCTCCTGGCTGCACGGCTTCTCTTGTTGGCACCACGCTTCCCACAGTCGTCTCCGACAGTGCCCTCCAGTGCACTGCTCCGCCTTCCCACTCCGGCTCCCACACGTCCAGGGAGCTGCTAGGGAAATACCCTGGTTTAACACCCTTGCTTTTCAACGCTTTAATGAGGTCTTGTGCCGCTGATGGACCCTTGTGGATCCAAGCAAGGCGGGAACCCTTGACACCGTCCCCCTTTGCTCCGTTGATCATGGCGGGACCTGGTGGTCCCGTGGGGAGGATTTGGCTTTCTCTACACTGAAGGCTCTATCCCTCGCCTTCACCAGCAAGGACGCCGAGTCCTCCTCACTTTGTCGCCTGCATCGCTCAGTTGTTCAAAGGCTTGCCTCCAATCCTGTGCCACAGTCTTCCCCATGTAAGCCAGCCTCTCCGAGGATTTGCTCAGCAGACAGACTGAATAAGGGTGGCGAGAGGAGGTGACCCTGGCAGACTCCTTTCCTGATTTTAAGCCACGAGTATTCCCTTGTTCTGTCCGCACACCTGCCTCTTGATCCAGGTCCTCACGGGCACCATGCAGTGCCTGGAATTCCCATCCTCCTCAAGGCTCTTCAAGCTGGTTGCGGCCCACGCAGTTGAATGCCTTGGCATGGTCAGGAAGACACAAGGAACGTCTCTGGGGCTCTCTGCTTGGAGCCAAGCTCCATCTGATGTCAGGAGTGAGACCCCTTGGTCCACGTCCTCTTCTGAATCTGGCTTGAAGTTTGGAAGGCAGCTAGCTGGCCGCCTGACTAGAAGTGTTTGTACCCATTCCGGAGAAGGCACTGCCGCAGTATATGCCAATTGCAGCCAACCGCTACTGGGATTCCAGGGCGCGGGTGGCCGCCTGATTTCAACGAGGTGCCATTCACCAAAACGCTGTGTTGGCGGGCTCGTTGGCGCACAAACAGCAGCGTGCCGTTCCTCAGCACAGCCCGAGGGGAGGGGAGCAGAGTATTCAGCCCACTCCTCCCAAGGGCCGCAAGTGCTCCAGCTTGTCCCCTCTCCCGGAGGGAGGGGCAGACACAGCTGGGTCCCAGCCCTGAAAGGCTTGTCATGTTGATGCTTGCCCCCATAGCGGCGGAGGGTGGACATGGACACATGACGCGGAGAGGACGGGGACCTGGTGTGATCTTGTGTGAGGGGCATGTCCACCCCGAATGGACAGTGTGTGAGGGGCAGGGAGGATGGGGACTGGGGACCACCACTGCCTCGTGCTGCAGGTGGTGAGAATGTTCTGGAATTGGAGGTGATGGTGGTGGAACGGCATGGAGGACACAGGAAAGCCAGCCGCCTGTGCAGGTGGGGGAGTTTTGAGCTCTGGGTTTCAAAGGTGTGGGTAGAGAATGCCGGTCTGAGGCATGGCTGCAGGATATTAACCATTGGGAGGAGCTGCCGGTGAGCTGTCCCCTGTCTGAGCCCTGACTGTCCCCTACCTGTGCTTGGGGTCCCGAGCTCCAAGTGTGCGTGGCACAGGCCTGGCTGATGGTGAGCATGCTCCCGTGCTGACTGGACCCATTCATCAGTCTCAGGAAACACTGGATGCACGGCAGCCAATCACAGTCAAGACAGGCCAGCCCCGCAGCTATTTTTAGATGGACATTTTTTATTTTCTTCTAAAGAGGAAAAACTCTAGACGCCGGCAGACTCGTGATGGCGATAAAAGGGCCCATTCTTGGACGTCGTTGGGGCTTCTCGGGGCTGCCGTGAGCATGTAGTACAGCGCACAGAGCGGCCTGCTTCTGGGCCCGACGTTGGCATTTCCTGCCCAGTGTTTATCTAAACTCCTGAGTTAAAGTCGCTGCCAGGGGCACTTTCTCCTCTCTGAGTTCAGGGCCAGGCTTGGCTCCCAGCCATAGCGGGGACTGTCAGGGCGTCACAGTCAGGGGGGACCCATGCCTGTGAGCAGTCATGCAGATAGGAGGAATCCGAGTCGGACGCCCGCCCTGGTGGTGCTATGGGATAAGCTGTTCACCACAGGTCGGCAGTTCAAGCCCACCTGCTGCTTGGCAGGAGAAGTAGAAGGCTGCAGATGTCCTGTAAAGATGGACAACCTCAGACACCCTGGGGTGCAGTTCCGCTCCATCCGGCAGGGTGGCAGTGAATTGGCATCACCTGGCAGGCAGTGGGTTGAGCTTTGGGGTCTTCTGGGCTCAGAGGCAGACCTGATGGGGAGAGGTGAACAAAACTGCCTGGCCTCGTATGGAAAACTCTTCAACTAGGACTGTAGCCTGCGCGGGAAGCGAGCCGAGCTGATGGAGTGGCCTGAGAAGGGCTTGGGTGTGAGTGAAGGTAGGCCCCGCGGAGGCCTCGCATCAGCAGAGCTCTGCAGCACGGACTCCTGGGCTGAGTCCCTCCCTGCTGGGCTCCGAGCAGGCATGTTGTCAACAGCTAAGGCGTTGGGACCTGCTGGTCATTGTCCTTCCCTCCTCTAATACTGTCCCCTCTTTGCTTGTCCATTTTCTCCCTGGCATTCTGCTCCTTCAGTGTCGCCCTCCAGCCCTGTCTTTGTCTCACCTGGTCCTATTGTGGCTGTTAGGGGTTAGTGCGGCAGCTCTGCCCCCCGGCAGACCCATGCACCACAGAACAATGCCCGGCCCTGCACCCCCTCACCATTGCCATCATGGTCAAGCTGACTGTGCCAACTGCTGTGTCCATCCATCTCATTGCGAGCCCGCTACTTCATCAAGCACAGTGCCCTTCTCCGGGGCTGGGTCTCTCCTGACATCCTTGGCTCTGAGGCGCGCTCTGACTGCACCTCTTGTGAGGCGGCTCTGTGTGTCCTCTAGCACCGCCGTTCAAGTGCTGCATGGTTCGTCTAGGGTCTTCCTGCGTCGGTGTCCCTCTGACATCCACACGCACAGGAGGTGATTGCAGACGCCTGCCTGGCTCGGACACCTTCATCCTCACACTCACACCGTGGCCTTAGGTAGCCGATTTGCCCCCTGCGGCATCACTGTATTACGTGTTAGTAGCCTGCACGCCCTTAAACCCACGCTCTGGCCCTCTCCTGGCTCCTACCCTCAGTGGGCAGCTTGTTCAAGAGTTGGTCCCGTCCTCTGTGCGTAAGAACTGACCTGGCCGCCAGGCCCTCCATGCCTGCTGAGGTCTGCCCATCTGTCCCACTTGGGGGGCAGGTCGAAACCCTCCAGAGTAAACCAGGAGGTCAGCAGTGCAGCCCCGAGAGATGAGGTGGTCTGCTCTGGAGAGGACAACAGCCTGGGGCAGTCCCTCCACACAGCTGGTTCCTGCCAGCCACAACAGACTCCAGGCCCCAAGGCTGGCTCTGGTTTCTACCCTTAGAGACACGTCCAAAGCGGGGCTTCCTCGGCGCCTTGGCACTTGCTTGGACTCTGCTTCAGGGTGGCCGAGCGTCCTCAGGGACCATGTCCGCTTGGCCACACTGACAAGCCTCCCTACACCTGCCCGCACAAGACTTGTCATTCGGTTAGGTTTTCTCCTAAATGCTGTCTTATGTGGGATACTTTTCCACTGGACTCCTTTTACCAACCTTGAGACACATGTCAGCATCATGTGTGTCTCTGTCCCCTGCTCTTGAGCCCGACCCCTTCCATGTTGGGTGTGGGTGCCCATGGACCCTGTGTTCTGGTGTCCCCTACTGTGTGGGGAGCACGTGTGCTTGTGTTGTATGGCTGTCCAGGGGGCTGGCAGCTGACCTTGGGGGGACTCTTCCCCCACGGCCTTGCTCCCCCAGGGGAGTTAGATTCCCTAGAGAAGGAGGTCGGGGGGCATCGAGCACATGTGTCTGTGAGTCGTCCAGGTTTGTAGTGCTTGGGCTGAGCGGAGGCCTCAGATGGCTAGCTCGAGACGCCTCGTCCATGGCTTGCCTCCAGATGAGGCTGGAGGTGCTGGCCTGAGAGGGTCCCCTCCCTGCCCTCCTGCAGGAGTTTGCGGCACTCACGAAGGAGCTGAACATCTGCCGGGAGCAGCTCCTTGAGCGGGAGGAGGAAATCGCTGAGCTCAAGGCAGAAAGAAACAACACCAGGGTGAGTGGGCCCTGCCTAGATGGCGGGGCTAGCACCTGGGGGTGGGTCTCAGCACAAACCAGAAGAAGGTATTTGGTCTCTGTGTACATGGGAAGGGAAACCCAAACAAACTCACTGCCACCACGGACCCTGTAGGACTGGGTGGATCTGCCTCTCTGGGTTACCGAGGCAGTGACCTTTCATGGGAGTAGAAAGCCTGTCTTTCTCCCACGAAGCAGCTGGTGGCTTCGAGCTGCCAGCCCCGCAGTGAGCAGCCTGTGTGTACCTGGGAAGTGGGGAGGCCTTCACTGTCTGCTTCTGGCGCAGCTGCTGCTGGAGCACCTGGAGTGCCTGGTGTCCCGGCACGAGCGGTCTCTGCGGATGACGGTGGTGAAGAGGCAAGCCCAGTCGCCGGCAGGCGTGTCCAGCGAGGTTGAGGTCCTCAAAGCTCTCAAGTCCTTGTTCGAGCACCACAAGGCCCTGGACGAGAAGGTACTGCCTGCTCCGGACTCACGGGTCCGCTGTGTATGCTGCTCAGCCCAGCGCGTGCTGTGTGGTGGGAGTGTGCTGGGGCGGGGGGCGGGGGGAAGGTTGATGCGGTTTGGCACCAGACGCCGTAGACAGAGGGTGTCGTGTGTTAGGAATCGGTGACCGCCCTCATCTCAGGGTGCGGTGGGGACTTTCTCACACCCACTGGAGAGCCGTCAGCCCTGGTGCTCTCGACGGCGAGGCCTGTGGCGATTGCTGTGACCTTGTCTGAAGATGGCAGCGTGCAGCGAACAGGCACACGCTCACCGGCCCCTCTCGCTTCCAGGTGAGAGAGAGGCTGCGTGTGGCCCTGGAGAGGTGCAGCCTGCTAGAAGAAGAGTTAGGCACCACCCACAAAGAGGTAAGCGGGGCGCATCATTGGCCTGGGGTCTGAGTTGGGAGAGTCTTCAACAAAAGCAGCCCTGAGGACGGAGCTGGGCTCTGCCCCTCAGCTGACTCTGCTGTTTCTGGTGTGCATGCTCTTCAGTGAAAGTTAACCCTTTATGTGTGTTGTTGTTGTTGTTGAAATCACACAGCAGAGCACACGCCCCATGCGCTACTCAAGGACCTTGGTGACATGCGTCGAGCCACGCTGCCACCGCCCGTCCTGCTCTGAGTCGTTCCTCCCTCTGGGCAGGAACTCGCCCCCACCCCGCTTCCTGGCAGTCTCTGGAGTTGCTGCTGCCAGTCTGATTCTCGGAGGTCGTGCTGTGGAAGAGCCCAGTGCTCTGAGCAGACGAGGCCCCGGTTAGGCTCTGGATGAGGGCATGTCCAGTGGCACGGGAAGGGCTTGGCGGTGAGCGCTGTTGTTTTTGTGCAGAGGGAGCTGCGCTGTCTGTTGCTCCTTCCAGTGAAGTGCTTCCCTCCTTCGCGCCTGTCTCGGTTTTAGCTCATGATCCTCAAGGAGCAGAACAGTCAGAAGAAAGCCCTGGCTGACGGGGTGCCGGATGGGAACCACGAGCAGGAGAACACGCCCAGCACCAACGGGAAGGCAAGTCAGCTCCTGGCCACCTCTCCGGGTGCTTGCAAGGGTTCTGGGACCCAGCCCCGTGGCTGGCACCGGCTGCCCTGTGGGCCTCTTCCCCTGTCGCCCGTGTGAGCTGCATCTAGGATGCATGCAGAGTGGGGCAGTGCCGTGAGGGGCCTGTGGACCAAGATCTGGGAGCTGGCATCAGCGATTGTGCTGCTCCCGGCCCCTGGCAAGGCCCCTCACGAGGGCTGTCCTGCAGAGGTCGTCAGATGGCTCCCTGAGCCACGAGGAGGACCTGGCGAAGGTGGTGGAGCTGCAGGAGGTCATCGACAAGCAGGCCCGTGAGCAAGGCCAGATGAAGGAGCGGCTGGCCGCCCTGTGCAGCCACGTGGCCGAGCTGGAAGAGGACCTGGACACGGCCCGCAAGGACCTCATCAAGTCCGAGGATGTGAATACCAAGCTGCAGAGGGAGGTCCGAGAGGTGAGGGTGCCGCAGTGCCCGACGGACTGTCGGTAGGGGTGTAGCATCTGTCCCTGACTCCCAGGGCCTCAGCAGGCAGGGGAGGGGCAGAGCCACCAGGAGGCTCATAAACACCTAGGTCGCCTGGCCATCGAGTCAGTGGGACTGAGCAGAACTGCTGGCTCAGTTCCAGAGCCCAGATCTCACAGTGCCCTCCGAGTGACATGAGAGGTTGAGCACCCCGGCGTCACCTGCGGTACCACCACGCTTCCCATGTCCGATGAGCCCCGCAGAGCAGTGTAAATCATGCGCATGAAGCTGAGCCCTCCCCTGCGAGATCCTGGCCGGCAGCCCTGGATCCTGTAGACCCTGTCCACTCAGCTTAGTGAATCCCAGCGTCACGCAGATTGCCCCGAGTCCCCACAGTATCTGCACAGACCGTGCTGGGGCCTGACTGGGCCACACCCCCTCCTTCACCAGGAACCTCAGTGACAGACGACTATCCCAGGGGTGGACTTCTCCTCCCCAGGGCCCGGGCACTGAGTCCCGGTGGGCAGGCACACAGATCGAGACAGTGGAGTGTGGACTTAGCCCGACTAGCAGGGGCCACCTGCCCTTCCTGTCTGTGCCCACTTTGGGTGTGCATCTGTGCGGAATGCCTTCTGGATGCTCCCTAGGGGCCCTGCAGTAGGGCCGTGTACTGCGGCCTGCCTGGTGGTCCCCTATCCTCTGGTCGGCCTGTGTGTAGTCCAGGTGTGCGTGGCTCAGCGCGAAGCAGAGCGTGGCCGTGCTTGTCTGTGGACACGCGCCTTCGTGCTTTGGGAGCAGTGCTCGCTCCAAGTTCTTTTCACCTTGTCGTTTCCGATCCCAAGACCTAGCTGCTTGCCTTGAGTCACCGCATAGGGGCAGGGGCCTCCTTCCTGAGCTTGGGGACGAGGCGAGGAGTGGCCCTGTGAAAGGTCTGGCCCAGGTCTCACCCTATGGGGTGGTGGTGGGAGGGTGGTTTTGCTGTGGAGGTTGCCTCCAGGCTTTTCGCTGCACTGAACAGCGACACGTGTTGGCATTTGTGATCCTGGCATGGGGTTTCAGGAGTTCTGGTGGCGCCGTGGCTGAGCACTGGGCTGCTGCCTGGTGTGAGCCTCCCCACTGCTATGGGAGGAAAGAGGCGGCATCCTGGAAGGCCACAGGCCGTCTGTGCATTCTCGGGGCTGCGGGAGTCGGAGTCCGCTCCTCGGCACAGGGCAATCTTCCTCCAGAGAGGCCTCGTGTCCACCCCAGGGCTGTGAAGGCGGCCCACTGCGTCCTGCAGCGCTGGGCATGTGGTGAAGGGGCTCGCTCGCCGGGCCACTGAGTGGCTGGGGCAGTTGGGTCGCACTTGGTGGGTGAACTCGTCTGTCTCTGGAGGTGGGCTCATTGTGACGCACACTGGGGACGGCTCACAGTGAGCTGCTAACCGCCAGCCAGCAGTCGGAGACCACCAGTCAGCCGCTCTGTCATAGAGTCCAGACTTGGACATCCACAGGGCCAGGCTGACTCCACGGCAGTGCAGGCGTGTGTACATGCATGTGTGTGTGCGTGTGCACGTGTGTCTGTGTGTGCGTGTGCACATGCAGCAGGTTCAGTGTCAGGTTGGCTGGGCCAGCCCCAAGGCTCTCGGGAACCTTGCGGGTCAGTGCTGCTCCATGCTGGTGTGGGGGGTGGGGAGGGGGAATGCGACTGTGAGTTGGCATCCCCTCAGTGTTTTGAACTCATCTGCCCTCCTGGAGGTGAGTATCTCCTGCACTCAGTCCGCGCCCCCCCTCCCCCCTGTCCCCCCCCCCTTGCAGGCCATGGCCCAGAAGGAGGACATGGAGGAGAGGATCACCACCCTTGAGAAACGCTACCTCGCCGCACAGCGTGAAGCCACGTCCGTGCACGACCTCAACGACAGACTTGAGAATGAGATTGCCAACAAGGACTCTCTGCACCGGCAGGTGAGGGCGGGCCGGGCCGGGGCACAGTGCTCAGCTGCTGACCATGAGGCTGGCCGGCGGAGAAGTGGAGCCAGGCTGTTCCCACAAAGATGGCAGCCTTGGGAAGCCCACCGAGGGCAGTTCCACTCGGGGCTGTGTTCTGGGGTCCTGGAGCCCGCTGTTGGTTTCTTGCTGAAGGGTGGTAGGCACTGCGGGGGCCAGTACGGCTACCCTTGGACGACAGGATCAGGAGACCCACCCATGGTGAGGAGTGGGCTGTCGCACTGTCTGCCTCTGCCAGCTTCCTGACCATGAGCTAGCAGGGTTTTATAGACGATTTAGCCAAAAAGCCAACGTTGGAGGGCCACTGGGATGGTGTCACACGTGACATGCACCCACAATGGAGGGAACGGGAGAGCCAGAGCGCAGACCCAGGCTCCCAACACCCACGTGGCCGACCTCATTTGAAGCCTCCTTTCCTTGTTCGGTATCCTCCTCGATCCCTTCCGTTAGCAGTGTCTGTGTGAGCGTTAGAACGTAACAGAAATTCACCCGCAGCAATGTTGTATGTGTAGCCCCTGTCGGTGCTGGTAAGATGATACAATGTAACACCCCCTCCAACAAACACACAGGGCAGGTGGTGTGAGTGCCTGCTCTGTAACTCGGGTGCACTGCGTGTGTCTTTCTCAAGGATTTGGAGTATAGCGTATTGAATATGTACAGATGTAGATGTGTGTGCATGGGAAAACAGAGCAACTTTCAAGTTAGAAGCGATTCTTTATAATTCCCCCTTTTTTGAGTAAGTTACTTTCTAGGTTGAAATCTGTGTATACAGGAAGAGGGTTTTGTAAAGAACAATGTTTTTAAATCCCTTGACCCTCGATTCCCTGGGCCTTTTCTGGAAGGCTGTGGCGGGCAGGGGTGAGCACCCTTGATTCCCTGGGATGTGTGAGAGGGCAGTGAGTGTGGTTCCTGCGGGCACGCGGCTGCTATCAAGGGATGCTGCCCGAGGCAGCGTGTCGGGGGGTGGGGTGTCTGTGGAGCAGACCCAGCTTGGAGCCTCCTTGTGCGTTTTCTCCAGGGAGGAGGGTGCCCTCATGGACACGTTCACCGCTGCTGCCGTGGCCACCACCCCTGTGCCGCGGGGTCATCCAAACTCAGCCCCTGCAGGACAGGGGACGCTGCCCCTGTGAGGTGTCTTGCAGGCAGCCGACTCCGCCTTTCTGCCGTTGAGTGCTGTCGGTTTGGCCTGTTGGCAGCCGATTGCGGTAGCCTCACAAACCCACGCCATCGAGCTCCTTCTGGCTCACAGTGGCTCCCTAGGACAGTAGAGCTTCCCTGATGACCTCGTGCAACTGTGTGTAGAGCCCTGGCTCTGGTCGCACCGATGGCCACGCCCACACGGTGCTGCCAGTGCCCCCCCCCCACGCATGGGCGCAGGACTTCTCTCTGCAAGGAAGCTCCTGTTAGGATGCTCAGGGGGGCACATTCTTTGGGGACAGTGCTGCCCGCTTGCTGTGGCAGAAAGGATGTGCCCTGTGGTGAGCTCTGGATGCTGAGCGGGGGCGGGCAGTGTGGTGACCCTGCCTTCTCTTTGCAGACAGAGGATAAGAACCGGCAGTTGCAGGAGCGCCTGGAGCTGGCAGAGCAGAAGCTGCAGCAGACGCTGCGCAGAGCAGAGACGCTGCCCGAGGTGGAGGCGGAGCTGGCCCAGAGGGTGGCCGCGCTGTCCAAGGTGTGGCGCATGGGGCCTCGCCCGCGGGGGTGGCAGGTCCGGCCGGTGTTGTTGCTCTCAGATGGCGCAGGCATATCTCTGGCTCCTCTGTGAGCGCAGCCCTGTCTGTGCTGGGCGTCTTCCAGGTTCTTGGTTCCCGAGTTACTTACTGTCTGGCCAGCCTTGTCCATGGGTGATTGAGCTCGGGGCGTGTCCCGCTCGGAAGCCTGGTGGGAATTGGCTTTGTCTCCTGGGCTGGAGGGGTCATTGTCTCTTAAAGACAATCAGGAGGGGGCTGTGCCCTGGAAAAGGTTGACCTGATGAGGGCTTTTGGCCAAAGCAAATTGGTGAGGCTTGGCCGAGACACGGTCCCTGTCCAAGTTCTCGCCAGCTCGGGGGACCGTCAGCAGGTTGACAGGCACTGTGACAGGAAGAAGTGGATTCTATTTCAGGAACCCCCCTACCCCACCCCCCTTGGGTCCTGAGGGATGGGGCAGGCAGGGTGGACAGCAGGCCTTCCAGGCCGCCACCATCTCTGAGGAGCCTCGGCGGAGGCCTATTCCCTGCTGAGCAGAGGGAGGTAGGGCTGCTCCTGAGGGGGAGCTGGGGAGCAAGGCCCTGTTGGTAAAGTCTTGGTTTCTCTCCCGCCACCTTGCCCGGCCTGTCGCCTGTGCAGTCCGCCCTCTTATCTCCTGAGACCTCTACTGCCGAGGAAGCCCGGCTGGCGGGACTTAGCTCCCGGCTCAGGAAGGTAGAGGCCGGAGCTGTCACCCACTGCCTGCCGCTTGCCACTGTCCATGCCCAAGCAGGGGTCTTGCACCCTGGAGGCGGACCCCTCACCCCGTCACCACGCCCACCGGCCTCTGGCCATCAGCATGAGGGCTCATGGCTGCTTGGGTCAGCCCACCCGCCACCTTGGCGCGTCTCCGGACGCATGCCGGGCCCTCGGCCACAGCCCACGCCACGCCTGAGACACTTGTTGCCACAGAGCCGCAGGCGGCGTGGTGCCTTGCCGTGGGCTGTCCGCTCATGCTCGCCCTGCTTCTACCTGCAGGCCGAGGAGAGGCACGGCAACGTGGAGGAGCGCCTGCGGCAGATGGAGCTGCAGCTGGATGAGAAGAACCAGGAGCTGCAGCGGGTATGTGCCTCCTGCCCCAACATGCCCTGTGGTATTGACCCTGGAGCAGCAGCATGTTGCCCTGGGGGTCACCTCAGCACCCATGCAGTGAACCCAAACATCCTCAGTCTGGTTCGTAGGCAGGGCTGGCTTGCTGGCCCTGGAGGGCAGGTGCCTGTGGGCGAGGAGAGCTGGGCAGAGTGAGGATCTGAAGGTGCCCGTGTGCCTGCTGGGCTTCAGGGAGTATCGCTGCATCCAGGAAGCAGATATGGCTCCGAGCTGGCCCCAGCTGGCGGCAGCCCTGATGCGTGATGGAGGCAGCGGGAAGCAGACAGCTAGAGGCAGGGCTCCGGGGCCCAGTCAACCTCCTGGCCGCATGCTGAGTTCGGGAAACAAGCCCACTTGGGTTCCACCTCCTTGCTGCACTTGGATCCTGTCATTAAGACCGTGATGAGTCCATATGGTCCTACCTCAAGCTGCCGGTCAGTCTCTGCTTGAGAAGGGGCAAGGAGGAGTGTGTGCCAGTCCGGGCTCTGGCTCTGTGAACAGACCCTTGCACAAACCTCAACATGCCTTGGCGCAGGGTCCCCTCACCAATGCGCAGAGCCAGGGGCAGGCGGAGCTGGCCTGGGCAGACAGCGGAGCGTGCTGCCCACCAGCACTTCTGCTCCTACTGGGCACCACTCGTGTTTGTGCAGGTTGTGGGCCAGAGCAAAAAGCCCAACGCCCACCATCATGACCAGACTCGGGCACTGTCGGGAAAGAGAACACGGGACACTGGCTTTCCACGCCCTGCCTGAGGCCACAATGCTGGGAAAGGCCAGCCGAAGCAGAACACCTCAAGATTCATCCCGAAGAACAGCACTGCCCATGGGAGGATGGCATCCTATGGCCAGAAGGAAGATCAGTCAGTGCGACCGACTCACGTGTACACACCAACCCCGTTGTCAGCAGTGAAGAGAAGAGCCGCAGAATGGACCCCGTGTCCCCGGCAAGGCCTTCTCATGATGCAGGGACCGTGCTCAGTGGCCTCGCCAGGTGGAACGCTGGGAACAGACTGAGCGCATCTATGGGAAGAGATAGATGGTGGCGGAACTCAGTGCTGTCAGCCAAAACAGGGCCGGGGCCCACTGTAGAGGAGCAGCTAGTGCTCCCGACAAGTTCAAGTTGAAGAAAATGAAAGCAAGTTCACGAGAGCCCCAGAGTATGACTTTGGGGATGTCCCAGTGACATTTCGAGACTGTCTCAGAGACAGGTTTACATGGTGAACAGACGCACTGTGGGCTGAGACAGACGCCGCAGTGAATGAGGAAAGCAGCGGGCCAGGAGGAGGACGAGGAGGAAAGGAGTCGGCGGCACGCACGCTGGGCTGCGGGAAGGGGCGGGTGGGGGGGGCAGTGAAAGAGCCTGCCCAGTGCCTACGGGGGGTGCGGGGATGGCAGGAGGTCATAGAAAGAAATGTACAAAGACGGAAACTACCAAACCAAAGGGAAACATGCTCCGGATTTCTCAGGCCGAAGAGGAGCCTGAAGGGAACATCCAAGCCTGGAGTTGTAACCCTGAAGGATTTTTACGGACAAAAAAAAAAGAAAGGTGGGAGACGCGGTCGTTGTGCCACAAAGAATCGGTGGGCTCCCAGCCGTCTCGTGAAACCGCTGTCACCTGACCAGAACATGACGGCGTTGGAGGACGAATGTCCCACACAGAAGGCAGCGGGGCAAACAAGACTTGGCGGCTCCTAGTCTAGGTGTCTCCCCAGATGGAGGCAGCGCTGGAAGCACCCACTCCTGTCCTCTCTGCTCAGAAGCTTGGAAGGCAGCTGCCAGCCAGCTGCCTCAACTTGACCCATGCTTGTGCCTGTCCCAGAGAAGATTGGCCCGACAGTGCAGAGACGGTCAAGTGCCACGCGCAAGGAAAGTGTGGCTGAGGTCACGCTCAGTAGCACTGAACAGCAGCAGCCACGTGAGACACTGAGCTCCATCGTCACAGCCTGGACAGGGCGATTCAGTGTTCTTAGCGAGCACAGTGCCCACACGTCTAAGGGACACAATTCAGCGCTTTCGCTCACAGATCCACAGACATTTTGAAGACTTCCCCCCCTTTTTTTTTCTTCCCACTTTTGCATCTTAAAACCCTTGTTTTCTCCTTGAAGGCAGACATGAGCTGTTACTCACCACGGCGGTTCCTCCCCCGTGGGTAGGTGAGCTCCAGGCGTGGCGGTTCACAGCCAAGGCCCCACAGAACGGTGCAGGACCTGCCCACCCTTGAGACGTGCCCCCGCCCGGGCCTCCCCCACACCTGGGCTAGCCCTGGTGGCCTCACCGTGGCCCGCTGAGGATGGCCGAGGGGCGGGAGGGCCTCCAGGAGCAGTAGCGTGCTGCCCCCGGTGTTCACCTGCCCCCTGCCCCTCTGCAGGCGCGGCAGAGAGAGAAGATGAACGAGGAGCACAACAAGCGCCTGTCGGACACTGTGGACAAGCTGCTCGCCGAATCCAACGAGAGGCTGCAGCTGCATCTGAAGGAGCGCATGGCGGCTCTGGAGGACAAGGTGGGTGGCTGCCCGGCCTCGTCCTCTCTCGCCCGCACGTGAGGAACATGTTTCTTGTCTGGGGACATGGGCAGCCCTCAGAGCTCCGACCGTTCTCACATGAATGCGGCGGAAAGGAGCAGGCACCTTGATGGTCCCGTCAGCCGATGGTGGTCTCAGCCCTGGGTCTGCCCCTTTGTTGCTCTTAGCCACCCGTTCATCTCTGTCTTGTGGGGAGAGACCCTGGGGCCAAAGCACCAACCCACTGAAACCAGACATTCCCACAAAGCCTGCAGCTTTGTCCTGCCTGGGGTCTGCAGGGACAGCCCTCCCTGGGAGACGCGTCGGCCAGAAATGCGTCTGTGTGGGAGACTCCCCAGTGAGCTTGTGTGTTGGGACAAAGCAGAACTCTTGTCACCATGCTGGCATCTCTAGAGAGGGCATCACTGGACCCCAATGCTGGACAGGGGGCCACCTTTGCAGGGGACATGGATTGGAGTTGTGGAGTGCACAATGAGGTGTCATTTTTGGCTCCCAAAGACCTGGTGGACGACGGTGCCTGAGTTAATTATCCCATGACCTTTGCCCTGAACCTCGGGCCCCTGCTGGGACCCGCAGGGTGGCTGTTTGAACCCACTGGCCCTCTTGGCGTCTGCTTCTGCAGCTAGAACGAGACGCACTGCACTCGGTGTGCTCCGAGGCCAGCAGTCTTCCCTCACATGGCACAGCCAGGGCGACAGCCCCGGAGTCCTGCGGGCAGCTCTGCTCCCTTGTGCATGGTCCTTGTGAGGCGGGTCAGCCTCCTTTAGAAACCGTGGTCAGTGGAGGCCAGCTACCCGGTCAGAGACAAGCATGCTGTGGTCCCCCGGGCCTCCTTGTCGGCACACCCGCGTGGCTGTGTGGCCCACGCTCCTCTGGAGCCCCTTTCCCGCAAAGCGAGGGGCGCCATGCAGAAGTGGCACTGACGGGCCTGTCTCTGCAGAACTCATTGCTGCGGGAAGTAGAAGGCGCGAAGAAGCAGCTCGAAGAAATGCAGCACGACAAGGTGGGTGCCGCTCCCCGCTTCTCAGTGCCGGCCAGAGGGGAGCGGGGCGGGGCTCGGCGGGCTGTGACACGGTGGCCACGTGTCTTCTCCGAGTTCTGACTCCTTTTTGGCTCCTTGGACATCAGCCTGTGAGCATGAACCTACTCCGAGCAGTGTGACGTAAGCACACGTCCCCTCGTGTCCCTGTACATCTGTCCCCAGCAACCCCAGAGCCAGGGAACCCATGCGTCCACGGCGTGTCGGCATGTGTCACGTGAACGGTGCCCGACCCCGGAGCCGTTCTCTTTGTCCCGCCCATGGAGCCTCTCTGGATGGCCACTGAGCTCCGGGACACTTGTCAAGCTGGCTGGCTGGGGCTACTGTCAGAGTGCACGTGTGTCTGTGAGGCACTGTTTGCGCACGCGCGCACACACACACAGATGCCCCCAAACATGGGCCCCACACACAGTTTGTTTCATATCCCCCCTTCACTGTGGTTCTCTTAGAGGCTTGGTGGTATGAGTGCACGCGTGGGCGTGAGTGTGCATGTGTGTACCTGTGCACCCATGTGTTTGCACGTGTGTGGGGGCGTGTGTGTACTCATGCACCCACATGTTTATGTGTGTGAGCGCATGGGCATGCACCCACCCTTGAGTTTGTGTGTGCGTGAGTATACACGTGCCTGTGTGTGTGCGTGCTTGTGTGTGCAAGCCCAGCCTCCCGCAGGCCTTGTCCCGGTCCCCTGAGTTTGGTGGTGCTACTGGCACGGAGAATGGACGTGGTGCCCACATGCTTTGCCCTCTGCTCTCCCAGGAGCAGCTTGTGCTGAGCGTGGAAGCGCTGCGGGCAGAGCTGGACCAGATGAAGCTGCGAGGGCCTTCGCTTCACCATGGGTACGTCGCTGGCCAGTCCTTGTCCTGTGGCCTCCTGGCCCTGGGGGGCGAGCCTGCCCTCCAAGAGGGGGCATTCCCTGAGAGGGGCTTAGCTAACCTCCTGGGGTGTCTCCTCGCCTCAGGACATACCTCAGGAGCAAGGGTAGGGGCCTGGAAGGCGGAGCGCCACCAGCTGGTGTTTGGATGCAGGGGAAGGACTTAGGATGACCCAGTGTGTCCCCAGGTGTCCTAGGAGGGCACCTGCTCCCGTGGACGAGCACGGTCCCTGTCCTTCACATGTCTCCTGTGAAGGAGACGTGTCCTTCATGCGTCACTGACATGTCGAGGAGTGGGCCGCCTGGATTCCCACCTGCCCCACCCCGCCCTTTCCCCAGTGTGAGTAATCCTCCGTGTCCTGATACGCCCTGTGCTCCAGAGGCGGGATCTCATCCAGCCAGCCTGAGCCACAGACGGGCACAGGGCTTTGTGTCAGGCAAGCACTGGCAGCGTAGTGGTTAACGTGCTGGGCTCAAACCACAGTCACTGGCAGCTCCAACGCAAACGGACAGATGGGCTTTCTGCTCTTGTAGAGTCACAGGGCCAGTTCTGCCCTGTTCTGTGGGGTCTCTGTGAGAGGCAGCTCTGCTCTGTCTGGTAGGTTGAGAAGAGTCAGAATCGATTTGCAGGCAGGGAGTTAGGTTTTATTGTTGGTGCTGGCTGAGGGGGAACTTCATGTTGCGGGGTGAGGGGGAGAGCGTTGCTGCAGACATACGGACCTGTGGCTGTGGGACTGACCCTCCAGGGAAGGAAACAGGAAGGCAGGTTGGTGGAGAAGGAGCGGCAGGAGCAGGTGGAGGAAGCCCTGAGTGAGTGGCCAGTGCCATCAGCCTTTCAGAGGGCCTGCTGCCCAGTGCTCACGTTAGGACGGAGTGACCGGAAGGAATGGGAGTAACTAGGTAGACAGGAAGTGAGCCTGCTGGCGGTGAGTGGAGAGAGACCGATGAAGGACGGGGCCGTGCATGTGTGCACACTGAGGGCCAGGCAAAGAGCCCTTGCTCCAGAAAGCCCAGAAAGCAGTGAGTGGGACCCAGGCACCTGGTGCCCGGTGAAGAGGGACGGGCAGAGCTGCATGTGTCGGGCAGTGAGGGGAGCGGGCCCAGCGAGTTGAGCACCCAGGCCCAGGGAGGATGCAGCAGTGGCCAGCTGTTAGGACACGCCTATGCGTTCTTTGTGACTCTCAGCCAGTCTGGCTTTTGTGTGGAGAGGAAGGGCAGGCACCCTTGGAGAGCTGGAATGGTCATCGGCGGGCGGGCGGGCATAGCACTGACTGTGGACTGAGCAACAGTTGGGGACTTTCTGGGAGAAGTCAGTGGTTGACTGTGTCTGCAGGTCCCGTGGAGGGTAATAGGGGGCTCAGTTTGACCCAGTGAGTGGGATCTGTGTCCCAACATGTTTGAGGGGTCTGGCCCTGGGGCCAGGTTGCCCAGGCCAGGAGCCCTTGTAGGGGCTTCCCCACCCCTGGGGGGCAGTGGCTCTGTCTTGTCTGTTTCTACAGCTCCCCCAGCCAGGGTGGCTGGTGGCTGCTAACGGGACTACACACACAGGCTGTGGTGCCTCGCTCGGGCAGCACCAGCAGGGGAGTCTGGGAGGAGGGTCTGCAGGCAGCGGGAGCACTATCTTGGCGTGCTGGCTGCGTGGGGTGGGACACCCCAGCCCTCCACAGAGGTGCTGTCTCCAGACTGATTGCTCTTCTCTCACAAGCCCCCTCTGTGCCCGTCCGTCTAGCCGGCCACACCTGGGCAGTGTCCCAGACTTCAGGTTCCCAGCAGCTGATGCCCATGTAGAGGCCTACAACACTGGCCCTGTGCTGCGCCGCCCCCAGAGAGGCCGTGTAGCTGCTCTTCGAGACGAGCCATCCAAGGTGAGGACCTGAGTGCAGGTGCTTGAGGGTCCTGGCAGGGTCTAGGGGTGGGAGAGGAGCGTTTGAAGGTCCTGGCAGGGTCTAGGGAAGGGTTGGAGGGTCCTGGCAGGGGTGTCTTTTCAGCAGTGCTTCCCACGAACCTGGGTCTTGGGGGTTTTGCTCTATTGTGTGTCTGGTGAGCGTGTGTACAGCAGGTCTGGATCCCACTGATGACTCCCCACTCAGCGGGGGGGGGGGGGGGGGGGCGGCACAGCTGGATTTGCCACGTGGCCCTGTGTTTGCTCAGGCCTCTCCTGCCCGCCCCGCCCCCACGCAGGTGCAGACGCTCAATGAGCAGGACTGGGAGCGCGCCCAGCAAGCCAGTGTCCTGGCAAACGTGGCACAAGCGTTTGAGAGCGACGTGGACTTGTCCGATGGGGAGGACGATAGGGATACGCTCTTCAGCTCTGTGGACCTGCTGTCGCCCAGTGGGCAGGCCGACGCCCAGACCCTGGCCGTGATGCTGCAGGAGCAGCTGGATGCCATCAACAAGGAGATCCGGTTTGTGCTGCCCCTCGCAGAGACACACCCGTCCTCACGCAGGTCTGCGTGGTGACCAAGTCCTGCAGACTCGAGGTGCACAGCCACAGGAGAGGGACCTGCACACACTAGTCAGCGCGTGCAGCTGACGTTGTCTGAGTTACAGGGTTCAGGGGTCCCTGCCTCTGCCCAGGTGTTAGGGGCCTGGCTGGAGAGGCCTGGAGGGGGAGCTCACCACTCACCCAGGACACTGACAAAACAGACACACCCACACACACCCCCATCAGAAGCTGTGCCCCCTGGCTGGATGGGGATCGCCCTCGGCTTGGCCCTTCGGTGGATGGAGCTCAGGCTCCACCCTCCTTTGAGGCCACCCCTGGCCCATTGCAGCGTGCCTGCTCTGAGCCCTCTCTTCACTAGGCACCCAGCCCCCAGTGGCCCAACAGGGGGAGGTGTGTGTGGGGGAGGAGGATGTGTGTTTGTGTCTGGCCTGGGTCCTGGTCTGCGCAGGCACTGAGCCTCGCTTCTCCGCAGGCTGATCCAGGAGGAGAAGGAGAGCGCTGAGCAGCGGGCCGAGGAGATTGAGAGCAGGGTGGGCAGCGGCAGCCTCAGTGACCTTGGTCGCTTCCGGCCCCTGGGCTCCGTTCCCCCACACCCCTCCTCGGCACTGGCTGGCTCCTCCCCTCCAGGCAGTGGCCGTTCCACCCCGAGACGCATCCCCCAGAGTCCAGCCCGGGAGGTGGACCAGCTGGGCATCATGACACTGGTGAGCAAGCCCGTGGCCCCTCCCTTCACCCTGCCCGGCGCAGGCCTGAAGCCCAGCTTGCAGTGGTCAACATCCTGGTCAGCAAATGCTGGGGATCCCTGGGCGATGGACTCGCCTCACAGAGGCTTCTGTGGCTGCAACTGTGTGGTCAGCAGCCTGCAGGAGGAGTTTCTCTGGGGACGGATGGTTGCGGGGTGCCTGGTGGCACAGTAGCCAGAGATTTGAGCCCAGCCGCCGCTTCTCGGGAAAAAGATGAGGCAGTCTGGTCCTGTACAGGTAGGCAGCCTCAGACAGCCTCCTCCAGGCAGACCTGATCTGTCCCAGAGGGTCACTGTGGGTCGTCATTGACTTGATGGAAGCAGCTTTGGTGTCAGGCCTTTGGGAATAGACATGACACGAGTGACATAGCCTGGGCACAGAGACAGTGTGCCCAGAGAAGGTGGCATCCATCTCTCATTGGGAGTGCCTTGCTGAGGGAGACAGGATGTGCCAGCCAACAGTACGGATGCACCCTCAGCTCACTGCATCCGAGCCGGGCCTCGCACGGCGGCTGGGATTGCAGGAGGGCACCCCCGTGCCACTGGGAGCCCTCTGGGATCTAGACCCGGGGTCCATCCAGGAGGGCCCACGGCTCTGGGGTCTGGCCTGTGCCGGTTTCCTGAAAGCCCTGCCCGCTTGCCGTGCGGATGGTGGGGACAGTACCCACTTGGTGTTGGCAGTCTTGGTTCCCCGTTTCTGTGTCGGCTGCTGTGTCAGCCAGCGCTGGAGCAGAGGGCGTCGTCGCAGTCAGGGCCCTCCACCTTGAGGGGTTCCGTCCGCGGCTGTCATTCCTGTGACGTGGTAGTGAGTTAACTCTTGGAAGGTTTTTGCCCTCCTGTCCCAGCGTGCTCGAGAAGCAGTGGGCTCCACCCCGGCCCCTGGCCCTGTGCAGCCTGTGCTCCCAGCTGCTCCCTCCCCGGTGGCCACAGGTAACCAGCAGGGCCAGCAGCTATAGCCAGATTTGGAGCTGGGCTGCAGGAAGGACAGGCTGCTAGGGTCTGGGTTTTTTTCTTGGTCTGTCTGCATTTCTCAAAACACGAAAAAAGACCGGTGGGTTCTCCTTCCTGCTAGCAATGCACACAGGTGTCCCCTGGGAGCAGCTCCGGGAGCTTCGGGAGGACGTGGCCGCTCTGCACCATCTGCGCACAGCTGGCGAGCCTCCCATACAGAGGTGCCCAGAGCTGCCGGGCTTTCCAACCGCACGTCTCCCGCGTGTAGAACGCACCTTCATAGGGGCCCTGGTAGCTTCGTGGTGACCACAGGGTCAGCAGCTGCTCCTTGGGAGAAAGATGAGGTTGTCTACTCCTGTAAAGACCAGCAGCCTCTGGAACCCACAGGAACAGTCCTGCTCTGCCCCACACGGTCACTGGGAGCTGGAGTGATTCCTTCCGCTCATGGAACTTTCCAGATAAAAAGACCTGATAGGAAATGCAGGCTGTACGGCTGGGCAACCCCACCTGTCGGGGGTTGGGAGAAGGGGGGCTGTGTCCTGGGGTTCTGCTCATAGAGTGCTTCCCGTGTGACACCTTATCTTTGCGATGGTGTAGCCCAGTGCCAGCGGAGGGTGCTGTCAGCTGAGAGTGGGAGTGGGCCGCCCCCTTCTACCACAGGTGCCCCAACAGCTGCTTCCCCGTCAGGCGTCTGCCCCAACTAGATGGGCTTACCGTAGCCTGTAGCTCTGTGGAATGCATTTCTCAAAGGGGACCTCAGGGAAGGGGACGTGGTGTTTCGTGTTGCAGAGGGGGGTGGGGGCACCTAAGTCCCTGCTTGCTGGCTCGCTCGCCCGTGTGCCTGGCTGTCCCCACAAGGGTGGGGATGTCCGCAGTAAACCTGCTCTCTCTGTCTCTCTGCATGCTTCTCTCAGCCCAGCGACTTAAGGAAGCACCGTAGAAAGGTAACGTGCCCCTAGCCCACTGTGGTCTGTTCCCCACGCAGCCTGTCCTGAGTGAGTGAGTGACATAGACTGTGGTGACCTGACCGGGCCTTCATTCCTATGGGCACCGGCCATGTCTGGTCTCCAGAGCAAATGGGCTGCCGCAGAATGTGCCCTGCACTCAGACTGTCAGCCCCAGTAATTCCTGCCGCCGCGGCAGGCTGTCTGCGGCTTTGCATTTGGAGGGCCCTCGCTAGCATTAGTCCAGCTGGGACTGCGTGCCAGGCTCCGTGCCCACCCCACCCCACCCCACAGACAGCAGGCCCAGGGTGCCGTGGGGAGCAATGCAGGCCCTGCTCCCGGAGAGAGTCCAAGCGCCCAGAGGAGCTGTCCGGTGTGGCCCTCTCTGTGACCACTCACCGTCCCAGGGCCCTGGCCAGCTGACCACAGACCTCAGGGTCTGTGCACACCCCATGCGGCCCAACACCCTCCTTCCCCACTAAGTGGTGTGTGCAGGGCCCAGGCCCCACTGGGCACCATGCAGAGGGTGAGGCTTTAGCCCCGAGTTGGGTCCCTATGTGAGCAGATGCCCGCACGACCTCAGCACTGCCGACTCGTCACGATGGCAGCCCTGACCTCGGGGCTCTCACAGCCCAGCAGGACGCAGCTCTGGGCGGGTGTCCTCTCAGCTGCCCCCAGGGATGCCCCGAGTCTGCTCTCAGGCCAGAATCTGACGCCTGTCCCTGGGTTTCCCTTCACTCAGTCTGGCCTTCCCAGCCCTCTCCTTGTCTCATAACCACCCCCTGTTAGAAAAAAATGACTCACCCCAACCCCTGCAATGAAACCTTTGTTCTCTGGCCCATCATCCAGGATAGTGTAGGTCTCTGCTTCCATTCCAGCACCGCCTCCTGGAAGCACTGGTGTGCAAGAATGCCTGTGCGGGGTGGAGTCTGTCAGAACCTCCGTCCTGCCTGGGGCTCTACCGCTGAGCCTCCCAAGTGAATGGGCCCAGCAGGGAATGCAAGTGGATGTGTGTGTGTGTGTCCCTAGGAACCTGTGTCGGGCATGGCAGTGGGCTGCTCTGGATGCTTCCTTTTGGGAGGGGGTGCGGCAGAGCGTGGTTCTGTCCACAAGCTCTTCGGCTCTTAGGGAGCCATGGTGGTGCAGTGGTGAGCCCTAGGCCCCCTGAGCCCCCGCTGCGCTGCAGGAGAGAGATAGGCTGTCTGCTCCACGAGGGAGGGACCCGGGGGGTGTTGTGCGCTGTGCGGTGAGTCAGACTGTTACTGTAGGCAGCCTCAGGAGAAGAGCAGGAGCCGGTGTTCCGGAGCGCAAACCCGCACTGAAACCCAGGGGCTGCCCTCAGCCTTCATCCAGCTCTCCACAGCCTCCAGTGCTGTGCCTGGGAGACCAGGGCCTGGGGGTGGGTGTCCATGGGTCCGGCGAGAGTGACCTTCTGCTCACCCATCACCCGCAGTTGCTGGCTTCCCGAGAAGAGGTACGAGACGACAAGACCACAATCAGATGTGAGACGTCCCCGCCCTCGTCCCCACGCTCCCTCCGGCTGCACAGGGGGGCCTTCCATGCAGCCAGCCACGAGGACATCAGGGACATCCGCAAGTAAGGGGCCCGCTGCACAAGTCCTGCGAGGATGCATCCTGGGGCAGTGGGGAGTGGTAGTGCCTGCGGGTCAGGAAGGGGTGAGGCGGCGACCAGTCAGAGGCCAACCCTGAAGGGGAGGGAGGCGCCCAGGGCTTGGGCTCTCGCAGCTCTGGTCCACCGGTCTGGCCGGCCCCCTTGGCTGCAGGTCCTGCAGACTGGTCTCCGTCCAGCTGCTCTTGATGGGACTTGCCGAGCAAATGAGCCCTTTCTCATCGGTGGGCCCTTCCTGACATGAGGGCCGGCCTGCTTGGTTAGGCTGCTGGGCACTTGGTGACATTCAGGTGACTCTGGCCTCTTGGGGGGGCACCCATGCCCAGCGTGCTAACTTCAAGGAGCAGTCAATGAGCCTGATCCTACACACTCCTCTCCTGACACTCCCCCTCCTACACTGACACACCTCTTCCCTCACTGATACTCCCCCTCCACACTATCACGCCCCCCTCACACATCCTCCCCCACCGACATGCCCCTCACACCGATACACCCCCCTCCCATGATGTTGTACCCCTCCCACACTGACATGCCCCCCATTGACATGCCCCCTCACACCGATACACCCCCCCTCCCATGTTGTACCCCTCCCACACTGACACACACCCCCACTGACATTCCCCTACACACCTGTCTCCCCCTCCCATTGCTGACATGCCACCCTCCACACCAGCCCATTAGTGACTTGGAGGTGGGCCAGGTGGCACCTGAGGGCTCTCCTGCCACTGCCCACCTGGCAGTGCTCACTGCTGCCATCACACTCGTGGTGGGGCAGGGATGCTGGAGCTGGGCACCTGGACTTTCAGGAGCCAAGGCTGAGCTGGCTTCATTTGTTGCCCTCCTGATCGTCCAGGGGCGCTGGGCTCACCTCTGACAGGACACCAGCCGGTGGGCAGGGCTGCTTGCCCTCCCTCCTCCACGTGTGGTGTGCTGGCGTGTACGGCCAGTCTCCTGGGCCCCAGGTGTGAGTGAAGCGACATGAACCGCTGCCTCTGCAGGTCAAGCTGTAGTGTCACAGCTGTGAGGGCCCAGCCGGTGCGGCTGAACTTGACACAGTGCAGGCTGATGCTGCCCCACAGCCCGCAGCCCTGCCTGACAAGCACTGAGAGTGTTTGTAACAGAGTGCTGACCGTCGGTATCAAGAGCCGCATCTGCAGAGCAGCTCTGCCACTTGTGGTTACTGGTTGGGCTGCTAACCGCAAGATCGCAGGTTCAAAACCTCCAGATGCTCCTCAGGAGTAAGGGTGACTGTCTGGGAAACCTGCAGGGCATATGCACCCTGCAGTGGGCATCAGCCCATCGGCAGGGAGTCTCCTTGCTGTGTGGCACACAGAAGACCTGAGGGAGGCAGAAGGGCGGCTTCCCTGGAGCAGTCGTGAGTTCTGGCCTCTGTCAGAATGGGAGGCAGAGAGTAGATGGAGAGCGCTGTGACTAATCACAGCCTGCCGTATTAGCTGGATGCGGAGCCCCAGACAGTCTCTCAAACAGTGAAGAAGGAAGAAAGGAAATCTTGGGAAAGGGGGCGTCAGATGGATGGGTAAATGGGTGCTGCAGCGGCCACGGGAGGTGGTGGTGTGTGTGTGTGCGCGCGTGTGTGCGTGCACAGGGTGGAGGTCACTCCCCCCTCTTGCAGCTCCACAGGCTCCCAGGACGGGCCCGTGAGCAACCCCAGCAGCAGCAGCAGCAGCCAGGACTCGCTGCACAAAGCCCCCAAGAGGAAGGGCATCAAGTCCTCCATCGGCCGCCTCTTTGGCAAGAAGGAGAAGGGCCGGCCCGGCCCAACCGGCAAAGAAGCCCTGGGGCAAGGTGGGTGCTTTCTGGGCGCTTCTAGGCTCCTTGGGATGTCTGAGGGTTGGGCGGAATGTGTGCTTGACCAGAGCTCTGTGGGTCCATTTCTTATACGCACGTACACTCACAGTTGCAAATACACACTCACACACGTACACTGACAGTCACACACGTAGACTCACACATTCACACCCGTGCACACTCACAGACAGCCCCTCACTTGTGTGCACTGCTCTCTGGAGCGGAACCCACGGGACAGGTGCTGGGCAGGGTGTGCGCTGACTGCACTGTCAACACTGCTTTCTTCCCCCAGTCGGCGGGGCTGAGACCGAGTCCACTTCTCCAGACGCCTTGGGCATCAACAAATTGGGCGGGCAGGCGGAAAAAAATCGTAAACTTCAAAAAAAGTAAGCGGAGTTTCCCCTTCCCTGGGTCTTGGGAGTCTGTTCATCAGCAAGAACTTATTTCCAACTTATTTCCCACAAGCAGGCTTCCCCCCCCCCCCTTCCCTGGTTGGCTTCACGAAGGCTGACCCAGTGCCTGCGTCCAGTCTTGGGCCTGACCACCCCCGGCCGCCTGGTTGGGCTCAGCTGGTGCCTGTGCTGCAGGCTGGGCAGCACTATGTGCGCTCCTTCTCACCGGGTACCACCCATCACTGCCTCTGGGGCTCTGGGGGCAGCTGGGACAGTGCGTAAAGTCAGGGCTCCTTTTTTTTTTTATCCTTTAACTGGGACTTGTATACCTCTTATCACACTCCATCCATCCATTGTGTGTCAAGCACATTTGTACATTTGTTGCCCTCATCATTCTCAAAACATTTGGTTTCTACTTGAGTCCTTGGTGTTAGCTCATTTCCCCCCTTCCTCCCAGATCCCCACTCCCTCATGAAACTTTGATAATTTATGAATTATTATTTTGTCCAGGACCCCTTTCTGACACCAACTGGGGTGGGCATTGCTTCTCTTTGCCAGCCCCTCTCCCATCCCTCCCTCAATCCTCCCCCCCCCATCCACTATCCTTCCCCCTTACCCCCCATCCCTGCTCAAGGTCAGTGTGCACAGGTTAGCAGGATGCCACCTGTCTGACTCAGGCAGCTGAGTCTCTCTACCCGAGGCCTCTTTGGGCTTGATGACTCAGTGAGGCCAACATGACCAGGAAGTGCTGGGTCAGGGGCCTGTACCCCCCTCTCCAGAGGGAAGGGGAGCCACAGGGAGAGGGGCTCGACTGACTGCACAGTTAAGGATTTCTGAGATGTGTCACCCTCTGGGGGAGCAGACGGCCTCCAAAATATCCTTTGGAGATATTGGGGGTTTGAATCCCCGGCCTTGTGGTCAGCAGCCCTGTGCTAACTCCCCACCTGTCAGGGCTCCTGGTTAGATGGCAGGAACCTTGACTTCAGCAAGTGCTGAAGGTTTGCCGTTCTCGCTCCCGGGAAATTGAGGCAGATGGGCCTCCTCCTGGGTGTCTGCTCTCCTGAAGGCTGACAGCTTTGGCCTGCCCTGGGGACTGTGAGCCGGATACCGGTGTCCCCATCCCCTGGCAGGTTTCTAGGCCGAGGCCAGAGCCCTGTCAGGCAGAGGATGGTGGTGCTGTGAGCTGACAAGCGAGAACCTGAGCTGGCCGTAGGGAACAGGGCCATTGGCTTCTTGGGTCTCGCAGTGTTCGTCCCTTTTGCAGACACGAGCTGCTGGAGGAGGCTCGGAGGCAGGGCTTGCCGTTCGCACAGTGGGACGGGCCAACAGTTGTCGTGTGGCTAGAGGTACCTTACTGCCTGTCCCCCACTCGTATCCCTGCCTCCCCAAGCCCACAAGGGATGGGGCTGTGTGCCATGGGCAGGGCCCAGTCTGGCCTGGCCTGACCTGCTCATCTGCCTGCAGCTCTGGGTGGGGATGCCGGCCTGGTACGTGGCAGCCTGCCGTGCAAACGTGAAGAGCGGGGCCATCATGTCGGCACTGTCAGACACAGAGATCCAACGGGAGATCGGCATCAGCAACCCCCTGCACCGGCTGAAGCTGCGCCTGGCCATCCAGGAGATCATGTCCTTGACCAGCCCGTCGGCCCCTGCCACGTCCCGCACGGTGAGTGGGGCGGGGAGCGCTGCAGGCTCACAGCATCACACGTGCTTGAGAACCCTGCTCATGCTGTCTGTGGTTGTGAGTGAAGAAGCCTTTGTGGGAAAGTCATGCTCTTCTGCGGGACTTCTCACCCCTGGGGCAGCCAGCGGGCTTCTGAGGGAAGGAGGAGCGCTGGGAATGGGGCTGGGTCCCGGCTCCCTCTCGCAGCTCACGCAGCATCCGTGGTTGGCCATGGGTGTCTGCTCCGGACTGTTTGCAGAGCCGTGGCCTTCTCGGTCTGACTGCCCGGCCCTTCTTCCAAGCACCCTCGGGCAAGGCTGAACCACCAGCCCCTTGTCAACTGTGCATGCCACCAGGGCTCCTGAAGTAGGGATTCAGGGGGGCCCCGGCACCAGTCTGTGTGCTAGACAGAGCCCAGTGTACCTGCACCCACAGCTAGAACCAGGGCCCCACCAGGCCCAGGGGAGGCCCCCCGAGAGGCATAGCTGTGGAGAGCTTTGTGAGCTGCCCAGACCCCAGCCTGGCATCTACACATGCTGTGTCTGAGGTCTGTCTGCTGCACAGTCATGGGCTCCAGGGAGCCCTGCTTGACTGTGGGGGCCCTGCTCCTGGGAGAGACTGGCTAGCCAGGCAGTACTACTCCAGGTGCCCCAACATAAAGGCCACACTCTTGGGGTACAGACTCCAGCTGAGGCATTTCCATCCAAGGGCATGCAGCCTGGATCTCCTCCCTGAGTCCTCTCCCTGAGTCCTGCAGCCTCCCGCCTGCCTCCTGCGACAGGACGCCCTGCTGCTTGCCCGGCAGGAGTGTTGTTGCTGCCATGTTGGAAGCTCTGCCTGGTGGGGTCACCCCACCGTGGCGAGGGACTGCTTCTTGAGGATTGTGTTCGTTGCTCACAAGTGCGCACGGGTTTCCTCTCGCTCTCGCTGGCCTGCCTCATGTTGGCAGTGGCGGCCCAGTGACCGGAGGGTGTGGACATTGAAGGTCATGGAAGTTTCCCCTCTGGGCCCCTGCTGCCGCTGCGTGTCCCTGTCGCTTACCTGTCTGCCTCCTCTCCTCTCGCTGCCTGGACGTGACGGGCGTGCCGGGGCCCCAGACCACAGGGAATGTCTGGTTAACACACGAGGAGATGGAGACGCTCTCGGCCACGCCCCACACGGTCAGTGCGGCCGGCCCTCGGCCGTTGCGCTGGGGGGCGCTGGTGTGCATTGAGTGCCCAAGGGGAGCCTGTGCGTGTCTGCTGTCCAGGGCCTGCCTTGCCGGCGCTGCAATCCTCCAGAAGGGCCAGGGTGGGGAGATGCTGGCCCCGGTCGGGTCCTTGCATGAGAAGGGGTTGCGGGTGGGCATGCGCCCTGCATGCAGCTCTGAGTGATTTGTTGCCTTGTTTTTTTGTTTGCTTTGCGTTGCTTGGGGCCTGTGTGCTCAGTGCAGCTGTGCCAGCTACACAGCTTCGAGTGGCCCGGGACTCTCACCCACACTAACAGTTCTGTTCTTTTGCATCCTGACCACGTAACCTCAGGAGGATGAGGAGGGAAGCTGGGCTCAGGTGGGAGACTCTCTGTACTACTCCCAAACCCTACGGCCTTAGCACAGACCAAGAGGGACCCCTGTTGGCTGCCCCCCTGGGTGCAGGCCCAGGGGGGGGTTGCATGTGGTGGGGGCCCCGGGATGCAGGCCCCGAGCTCAAGTGGTGGGGGCCAGAGCAAGGCTGACGCACGGCTCATGGACAAGTTTGACCTCCTCCCCGGGGCCTGCACAGGGCATTTGCTTTCCTTCACACCAGTTGTGCTGGAACACGACTTCTTCATGGGGAACCGGTTTCTGAGGCAACGTCTGCCACCCCACTGGGTGGGGCTCAGCCTCGGCCTGCTGCCGGGGAAGCTGGGTCCTAAGACATTTCTGAGTGCCCCCTCCATGTCTCCAGGGGACATGGTTCTGTGTGCTGCTCAGCTCACAGGCTAGGCTCCTCTGAAACCCTGTCTGCTCTGCTTCCTGCATGCTGGACAGTCCACGAATTTTACCCCCACAGCCTGCGCCCTGACCCCCGACCCCCCTCCCTACACACACTCACTCCCACGTGGTCGCGTCTCCTGGAAAACACTTCACCTGGGAAACTCCAGCTGGTCTCAGCCTGGCTGCTAACACCATCGTCCCTGCTGTCTCTGCTTCCCCTGAGCTGATGTGCCTTGGGGTCTTGATGCAGCCTCCCAGCTCGGTTGGCCCGCCCTCACTCATGGGGGAGGCTGCGGGCGTCTCCGGGGGTGGGTGTCAGTGGGCATTGCTGTGAGTGAGGCCGAGTGCTGCCGGTGGCACCTCGTGTGTAGCCAGTCCCTGGGGCCCTCGGGAAGGAGCGTAGAGAGGAAGGCAGGGCACAGCGCTGCTGCCTCCTAGTGATCCTTCAGGCTTCAGGTCAGCCCCGGCTGCTGTGGGTCACACAGGTATCCACACCACCAGAGCCGATGCTGTACACACCACCCACTCGGTTCTCAGACGATGCTGTGGCTGCTGGAAGCCCAGGTTCTCAACCACACAAAAAGCACAGCCAGGACCTGTGCACAGTCGTCTGGCTCTGCTTCCTCGGAATGCTCCAGACTCCGTCCTTTCTGTGTGCGTCCACGTCGGAGCCCTCGGGCACAGCCGGAAGATGGTGCCAAGCAGCCCCACTGTGAGGGCCAAGCCGGTGTGGCCAGAGACCAGAACACGGTGACATTGGTATCTTCACAAGTACCCAAGCCACGTGCGGGTGACGTTGGGAAAACAGGGAACCGAAGCTTCCTGGGGCACGGGAGCTCTTGTGTTGGTGTGTGGGCCGTGCCCTCCGGGGGCTAGAACAAGGGGGGTGGCACAGGTGATGGAGGCCAGATTCAGGGCAGAGCCGGCGCAGTTGGAGCTACTGTTGCTGGGAGCCCAGGCCTGCCCCCCCTCAGACTTGTGAGATGTTGCCGCCTGCCCTGCTATGCCCAAGGGGCCTTTCTCAGGGGGTGTCCCCCTCATGTTGCTGCTGGCTGCGGCCTTAAAGAGTTCGTGTTCTCGAGACGCTCTGTCCCTGGTGTTTGCCAGTTGCCAGTAGCTCGTTGCATTGAGAGCTGTGATGGGCTCTTCTATGTTGATTTTATAAATTTGCTAAACTTGCTGGTTCTGACACAAAAATGCAAATAAGAGCCTGATTTCTCATCCAGCTCACAGGATGGAGTTCCTTTCTGCTGCCCCGCCCTCATCTAGAGCCTCTCCCCACCTGTTGAACTGAGGGGAGAGAAGACCCCGCCCTGGCCCATGATCTTGGGAGGATGAGGATGCTGGGGCAGTGCCTGCTCTCAGGGTGGGCAGGCTTCTCCCAGTTCTGGACAGTGCAGAGCCCTGAGAGTGAGCCAGGCCTCTGTGTGTTCAAGTGCTTCTGCACAGTCTGTTAATAAGGCAAGTTAGGTTCAAGGAGACCACAGTCACTGCCATCAAGTGGAGGCCAATACACCGTGACCTTACAGGGGAGCGTGGAACTGCCCTGTGGATTTCCGAGACTAACTCTGTACAGGTGTAGAAAGCCCCGTCTTTCACCTGAGGAGTAGCTGTTGGTCTCGAACTGCCAGCTTTGTGCATTATAGTCCACTGCGTAACCCCTGCACCACCCGTGCTCCCTTTTTAAGTTTCCTGAGCCTAATGCTCACCTGCATGCTGCGTGCTCCTTCTCCTGTGTCGGGGGTGTGATTTGCTCGGGTGTGTTAAAGCTTGGCTTCCCTTTGTCCTTGCTGACGACCGCCCAGCAGCCTTTGGGCTGTGCGTCAGAGGTTCAGAAGACCATATGGGACAAACGATGCCAGTGCTGGTTTCAGAGCTGTGAATACCAGGAAGATGTTTATTTGTGTTTTATTGAATATGCAAAGGTATGCAATTGTATGGATCATAAATTGGATAATCTTTCAAAGAATGGGAATTCCAGAACACTGCATTGTGCTTGTGCAGAACCTGTGCATGGATTAAGAGGCAATTGTGCAAACAGAACAGGGAATGCGCATGGTTTACAATCCAGCCAGGTGTGCATCAGGGCGGCTTATTAACCACCTGTGCTATGCAGGGACAGGGCCTGACGCCCTTCCTGGAAGATCAAGGGTTTGCAGCCTTCAGGACAGATGACCACTCAAACGGTAAGACCCAGGTCCTCCCAACTGGACCAATAAGTGGCATCGCAATCAATGGAGAACTGGTTGGAGTTTGTCGAGGACCCTCCGCCGTGCTCGTGGAAACAGTCCCGAGAGATCAAGGGGCTTACTGCATGCACGGTCGGTCTGCTGCACGCATCCTCTTTGAAGTGTCGGACATCGAGGACGAAGCTGCACCTGGCCAAGCCATGGTATTCTCCACCGCCTTCTCTGCACGTGAAAGTCCGACGCTGACTGAGGAAGACGGGAGAAGAGCTGATCATGGAAAGAACCAGGACCGCCAAAGAACAAGCAAACCTGTCTGGGAAGAAGTACAGCCAGGATGCTCCTGAGAGGCAAGGATGGGGACGCTTTGTCTCCTGTGCTTTGGGCATGTTGAGAGAGGGGAGACTAGTCCCTGGAGGAGACATCATGCTTGGGAAGGTAGAGGGGCAGTGATGAAGGCAAAGGCCATGGACAAGCCAGACAGACCGAGGGCAGCAGCCCTGGGCTCCAACAGAGGAACCACTGTGAGGACGGCAGCCCAGGGCCGGGGGTGGTGCGCTCGGTTGCGCGTGGTGTCGCCATGGTGCGGCACGGAAGGACAGTGTTTCTAAGCATGGGAGGTAGGTCTCTCGTCGGACTCCTTGTCGGTGCCTCGCTCTGGTGCGGGTGTCGGCAACACCGGTTTCATATGGCGAATTAGGACACGTCTGCAATGGTTCGTACTAACTTGCATAAAACCCACATTTATCCATGACTGTGTGGTAGAAATCACTAGCAGAGCCCTCCAGGGCAGAGTTGTTTCCTTGTTTGTAGGGTTTGGGTTTTCGTGGGTCGACTTTGAACTACAGCTTCACGTTCCTTGGCCAGAAGGTTGTCTGTGTGGTCGTCTGTTGTCTGCTGCTCCCCCCAGAGCTCTGACGGCTGGCACATCTCAAGGGGCATGTCTTTCCACGAAGTGGGTGGAAATGCCCACATGCCCCGTCCTCTCTGCTGCAGCGTCATCTCCCTCTCATCCTTGATGTTTGGCATTTGGTTATTTTATGAGATCCAGCTTGCACTCCGCCCGTGTCTCCATGTGGCCCTCTTGGGACGCTTCCTCCTCCTCCGTGGCAGATGCTCCTGTGCTTCCTCCCTCGTTCTGCGGGTGTTGGCTGCTCTGGTCGTTGTTTTGTCATTTCTGACGGTAGACAGATGTTGGTTTGGGATCTGCCCCCTCAGAGGATCTGGTCCTCAGAGCCCACTGGGACCGGACCCCACACACCTGGGAGGTTTTATGGCTTCCACCTGCACTCCGTCCCGGATCTCTCCCCCTCTTCCTGTGACAATGTTGACATGGCTTGTTTGGAAACAAACTTGATTCTCCGCGAGCGAGGGATTTTCAGCTGCCCCGCAACATGGGATTCCTGATGGGATTCTCTTGCACTGAGGATGCACCTTGGATACGCTCTCTGCCTTCAGATAGGGTGCCAGTCTCCTGCCTGGGGGAGGGCCCAGTGCACTTGGAGCAGGGTTGCGTTCCCCCCCACCCCCACCCCACCCCTGGGAGCAGGGGGCCTGGGAGGGCTGATCTGGGCCTTTCATTCTCTGAGCCGCCGACGGGAGGGCCAGCCTTCACCCAGCTCTGCTCCTCCTGGAGGGTCCCTCAGCTCTCGCTCTGCCTTGTCCGTCTTTAGACTCTTTTCATCCCGTTTTCCCTTGGTTTGGGGATTCCAGATGCCTCTTCTCGGTCCTGCGGGGAGGAAAGCTCTCGTCGGAGCCCAGCTGGAGAGCAGGGTTCTCACGGGCGGGTATAGGGCTGGCCCTTCAAGCTTGTTCATGAGTCGCGGTCTGCCCGGGCGACTGTGTTGCTAACCAGGAACAGCCTCTCAGGCAGGCTCAGGGCAGCTGCAGCCTTCCTGCTCTGGGGGTCCGTAAATTCCATTTTAAAATGTGAATGAGGCGTCCATCTTTCAACAGAGCCCTCTGGCCTGTCTGGTCGCTCACTGGCATTGAAATGGGCAGGTGTGAGCAAGAGCAGTGTGGCCCTCGCTAGCCCCCGGGCACGCCCGAGCCCCCCACGTGTGCTGCTTACTTCACACAGACGCTGGCGTATGGTGACATGAACCATGAGTGGATCGGCAACGAGTGGCTGCCGAGCCTTGGGCTCCCGCAGTTCCGCAGCTACTTCATGGAGTGCCTGGTGGACGCCCGCATGCTGGACCACCTCACCAAGAAGGACCTGCGCGGCCAGCTCAAGATGGTGGACAGCTTCCACAGGTGGGAGCACCCCCCCCCCCCCCGGCCAGCACCCAGCCGCACGGGCACCTGGGCACCTCCTCCTTCCTCCTCTCACAGAAGCAGTTTCCAGTGCGGGATCATGTGCCTGCGGAGGCTGAACTACGACCGGAAGGAGCTGGAGAGGAAGCGGGAAGAGAGCCAGGACGAGATCAAAGGCCAGTATCTCGCTTCCAGCATCACGCAGGCACGTGCCTGCGCCCAGCAAATGCCAGCCTGGCTTCCTGGGTGGGGCGTGGGGTGGCTGAGCTGCCCCTCGGGCCAGAGGAGAACTCAGACCCACGTCTTCAGGGACACATTGCCAGCTGAGGGGCGCGGGACATTATAAATGCCATCAGCGTGCTGTTCTACGGTCTGCATGCTGCTGGGCAGAGGCGGGAGACACGCATGCTCATGGTCACATGCCTGTAGCACACGCACGTGGTCATAGGCCAGCAACACACACACTGAGCCTCATGCTGGCAGAGCACACAGCTGTCCAGTGGGCAGCGGGCACTGTACAGCCCTGGTTCCCACCCTTGATTTCACAGGTGCTTTTGCGGGCACAAGAGCCCACGCGCATAGCTCTGTTCCCAGGGCATCCTGGCTGGTTCTAACGAGGATGGTGTTCAGGTAGTGAGGGGGCTCACAACACAGGGTTGAGGTTGGTGAGTAGGCTGGGGGCCTCGTCCCATGGGGATCACAGGGCCAGCTGTGGCCCATCGCAGTCCCTGGCGGCCCCTGCTCTGAGGAGCGCGTTGTCGTAAAGGAATTACGGACAGGAAGCAGCCTCTTGGAGGTGTAGGGATTCCGGAGTAAGACAGTGTGGGACCCATGAGAAGACCATGGACGTGGGCACCCTAGAGCCAGGAGGTCTCTATCCACGAGTCTGCAGGGACTCCAGGGACTGCCGCTGGGCTACAGTTCATAGACGCCAGGTGCACCCCAACAGAGCCCTGATGGCCGCCCCTGCCATCGTCAGGTGCTGTAGGGAGTCTGCTCAGTCATGCGCTCCTCAGACTCACCGGGACGCCTGCACAAAGGGTCCATTCAGGGTGGTGGCTTCTAAGGGGATTGGCGGGGCCAGCTTGCCTCCAGGCAGCAGGGGATGGGGACTGTTTCTCAGGACCCCCAAGGGGTGACCTTGACGGGTACTCTGGAAGGATGGGGGACAATTTCAGGGGCTTACGGGGAGGGTTCAGAAAACAGGAGCGTCTGTTGGTGAAAGACCAGGAGATTTGCTCTGAAGGACGTCCCTGTCAGGACAGTGCCCCTGCTCACTCTGCAGGCATCCCAGGGTGGCCCTGTGTGCGTCTCATGGGAACGACACCCTGCCCAGCCTCCAGCCCTGAGCTGCCTCGCACTCTTGTGCTGGGTCCCCGGAGCTCAGAGCCCATTTAGAAGGAGAGTCTGGTTGGAGCCCCAGAGGATGCCCAGCCCGAGTTGCCTGTGATGTGAATGGAAGTGTGCTGGATGTTTGGGGGAGGCTGGTGGTGGTGGTGAGGTGCCCTGGTGTCTCTCCCAACCCACAGCATCCCGATGCACAACAGGACACACCACCAGGTCCGGCATCCTCCTCACCATTGATCTCATCCATCCGTTTGTCCGTCTCACCTTCCTCAGGGCCTTGCTCTCCTTTGCAGCTCCTCCACTTTCCCAAATGCAGTGTCTCCCCCGAGAGCATGCCCTGAGTGTGAGACGGAGCCTCAGCAGCACCCGGCCGTCCCTGCACACAGATCTGCTTGTTCTCTGGCACGTGCGGTGCTTCCAGTATCTGTGCCAGCTCCATCCGTCAGATGCACCTGTTCTTCAGTCTTCCTCGGCCAGTGTCCAGCTTTCACCACGTAGGAGGTCGTGGAAGACACCACGGCCTGCGTCAGGCACAGCTCGGTGCTCAGAGTCCTTGCTTTCCAGCACCCGAGAAGTCTGTGCAGCAGTGGCCACGTGCTGTGCGTCACTTGATCTCACTGCTGTGTCCTTGAGCACTGATTGTGTCCAAGCAAGACAAAGCTGACAGCTCTAATCTTTTCCCCATTTATCATGATGTTACCTATCGGTCCAGTTGTGAGGCTCTCGATCTTCTCTCCATGGAGTTTTCTCCACACTGAAGGCTCCGTCCTTTATCTTCATCTTCAGCAAGGGCTTCCAGTGCTGCTCGCTCTCAACCAGCAAGGTGGTGTCGTCTGCACACTGCAGGCGGTTAAGACACCTTCCTCCAGTCCTGCAGCCACATGCTTCTTCACAGAGTCCAGCTGCTCAGCGTACGGATTGAATATGTGTGGTGGGAACATAGAACTCCGACACACACTTTTCCTGATTTTAACTCAAAAAACTCCCCAAAAAACTCACTGGCATTGATTCAATGCCGACTCATAGCAGCCCTGTAGGACGGGCTAGAACTGCCCCTGTGAGTTGCAAGACTGTAACTCTGTACATGGTAAGAAAGCCCCATGTTTCTCCCGAGGACTGGCTGGTGGTTTTGAACTGCTGACTTTGCAGTTAGCAGGCCAACAATTAACCACTACGCCACCAGGGCACCAGGATCTTAAACTGCACTCTTCTTTCGTTCTGTTCGCACAAAATGCAAGTCAGTATCTTTCTGATGTTCTCTGCTTTCAGCCAACATCCCTCTGACATCAGCAGTGGTTCCCCTTAGTGCCCAGCCCCTTCTGAATCCAGGCCGGACCTCCGGCAGCTCCCTGCCAGTGTGCTGCAGCAGCCCCGCAGGTGGACGGTCTTCAGCGGGGTGTGGCGTGGGTGTGACATCAGTGCTGGTGGTCTGTAATCGGAGCCCTCTGTTGGGACACCTTTCTTGGGAATGGGTGCACACATGCATCTCTGCCAGTCAGTGGCTGAATGGCTGTCTTCCAAATCGCCTGGCACAGGCGAGCAAGTCCTCCCAGTGCTTCATCAGCGTGGTGCTCCAGCGATTCCTGGAGCCTTGTTTTTGCCTAACGCTTTCAATGCGCCACTGGCTCCTGATCCTAAGCTGCCTCTTGAAATGGCTGAACGTCAGACCAGTTCTTTCCGGTCCAGTGACTGTGTGTTCTTCCCATCTTCCTTTGATGCTTTCTGCGTCATTCAATATTTTGCCCATGGAATCCTTCAGTATTGCAACTTGAGGCTTGAGTTTTTTGATGAGAAAGATCCGTTTCAGATATGCAGAGCATGTTTTTCCTTTTTGAGTTAATGACTCTAGGTCTTTGTGCATTTCTTTATGTATGTCCTTTTTCTTTGTCTTCTCAAGCTGCCCATCGACTCTTGTTCAGCTCTCTCTTGACTTCCATCATTTCTTCCATCTGCCCTGGGAACTCACCATGCAGAGCGGGTTTCAGAGTCTCTGGCGCCCACTGTGAACTTTTCTTTCCTGTCGTTTGTTTTCTCTTTTTAAGCATATAGTTCAAGGACTGCTTGTTGGTCTTTACGAGTTTTCCAGTCGAGTCTGATGGGGTGCTACACTCTGTCTCCATAGTCTCTTTTTGCTGTTCCCCGGGGATTTCATCCCTTTGCTCCCCTTGCTGCTCTGTTGCATGCCCTTAGTGTTACCCCCCAGTGTGATGGGGTCAGATGGCCACAGTTCCTCTGCTGTGTCTCCAGTGTTGTCCCCTGTAGCGCTATCAGTCACTGAGGGACATCGTGTCTTGAGGTGGGGCCGGCCCTGTGGCCCTCTGTGTGCATTGTCTGCTCTGAGCAGGACTGTCATCCTTGGGACTTGGTGGGCCAGGATGTGTTCCCCTCACTCTCCATCCCGCTCCGTTTCTCCCATGTGCTCTAATCAGACGTGCCCCTCTCCCCAAGCTGTCCTCTGAAGTGCATTCTTCCGGGGGGGGACGGGGACGGACACATAGTTGGTATTGGAGCCGGCCCCACTTTCCTGTCCTTTTAATAACCTTTTGTTTTCTTCATGGATGCTGTTCCTGAGACGTTCCCAAGATTCAAGTGGGACAGACTCAAGGCTGTGTTTTGGCTCTCGGAGACTTATTTCAATTTTCTTCAGCTTTACCTGAACGTACACACGAGCAATTGGTAGTCTGTTCCATGGTCACCTGGTTTTAGCTGTTGATAATTCAGCTTCTCCATCGTCCCTTCCATGCACCCATGGCATACATGTAGTCGGTTTGGTTTCTCTGCCTTCTGTGTGGGGACGCCCATGTATGTCGCCAGTGTCTGTGTTGTTGAAACACGTGTTTGCGGTGAACCAGTCATTGGTCTGGTACCATTCTGTCATGCGGTCACCAGCTTTGTTCTTGTCACCAAGACCTGCCTTATTTCCAACTTTTTTGGTTTTGTTTTTTTATTTTCCAACTTCTCTTACTTCCTCTTTGTTTCCAACTTTTGCATTTCATTGGCCAATAATTATCAGTGCAGCTTGATTACATCGTTGGGCAATTTCCAACTGAAGACGTCCGTGGGGCAGACATTGTCCTGTTAGAGGCAGTGTTGTCCTTCAAGGACCTTCAATTGTCCTTCAGTTGACCACGAAAGCAGCACCCTCTTTACGGTGCTGCCATTCCCGGCGTGGTAAAGAATGCTGGCTGTCTGGGTTCACTGGTGCCCAGAATGCCCATTGGTGTGCGCTCCATTATATTCTTGACAACAACTCCCAGGTTTCCTTCATTCACACTTCGTACAGTCCAAATCCGATTGTCAATTGCTGGCGGCAGCTGGTTCTTCTCATTTGAGTCGTACCCCATCAGCGGCAGAGGGGGTCCCGCAGCCCCTGCACCCACAGGCTCTTCTCTGACTGAGTCATTGAGGCCGACTCTGCTCTGAGAAGTCGCTCTGCCTCAGCCCGTGTCCTCTGGCACTCCCCGCCAGCGTTCTGCTTCTGCTCCCTTGGGGTCCAGTCAGCATTTCGGTGCTCCCTACCCACGAGGCTTTCACTGGCTCCTTGCGCGGAGGCCGGTAACCTACTGCTGCCGAGTCCCAGTCGGTCGGGAAGCTCCACTGAACAGGTCCGCCGGGCCGTCCTGTGGGCCCTGAAGGACCGGTGACAAGGCAGCACACAAACCAGCACAGCACGACCAACGCACCGGACGTGGGGGAGCGTAGAGGAGGGCCAGCGAGACGGACACATCGCCTTCAGGCGTGTAGACCCCGGTGGAGGATCCGTCTAGAGACAGCACCTTCACACCGTGTGTGTGTGCTGTGTGTTTTGAAGATTCCTGTGTTTTGGGTGTTGCTGGCAGTACTTCTGACTCACCCTGGCAACTTCATGTATGTCCTCTTGTCCAGGAAAGGGCACTGGAGAGGAGGCACGTGAATCTATTCCACTCGTGTTCTGATAACTTCTCTTTAAAATCCACGGGTTGGCCTTGCACGTGATTGGTGGTCACCTGGATGTAGTCACACCGTGACTGGCTCTAGAGCTCTGTGGCTCCCCAGCCACTCGAGGTCAGCCCTCCTCCAGCCCCCACCATGACCCAGCCTATTCACCTCCTGCAGTATGAGCATGGTCCGCAGGCTGGAGGTGGGGCTGGTGGGGCCTTGAGCCCAGTGGGTGCTCGGATGTGGAGGTCTTGGTCAGAGACACTTGTTTGAACTTGTAGGTTCATCTTGTCACTTAATCCTGGGTCCTCACCATCCCCCACTCCCTGGAATAAAGTGTGCACAATACCATCACCCCCTTGGGCTCACTGGAAGAGTCGGCTCTAAGGGAAGTGTCCTCGTGGGGGTGGCCCCGCCCTTTGTCGGGGCCTGCATGGGGAGGGCCCCGCCGGCTGGTCAGGGCCACCCATGAGCGGTTTCTTTGGAGGCCCTCATGCCACGCCCGCTCTCTCCCACAGACGTGCTGGTGTGGAGCAATGAGCGGGTGGTGCGCTGGGTGCTGTCCATCGGCCTGAAGGAGTATGCCAATAACCTGCTGGAGAGCGGCGTGCACGGTGCCCTGCTGGCGCTGGACGAGACCTTCGACTTCAGCACGCTGGCCCTGCTGCTGCAGATCCCCACGCAGAACACACAGGTAGCCCCTGCCTGCCTGCTGTTGGACCGAGGCAGGAGCCTCAGTCCTTGGTCACATCCTCCCTATGTCATGCAGGCCCCATCACCCCCACCAACGCCAAGGGGTTCTGCCTGCTTTAAGCCAGGTGGTGCACTCAGAGAGGGCAGAATGGGCAATGAATTGCCTTGTAGAATTTTTCCTGAATCTTGGTTCACTTGAGATCTAGGGCATCTTTCATTTGTCATTTTTACTAAAATGCTTACAAATGGTTTCTGGCCAGTCACTTGGCACCACCCCCTCCCGACTGCTGGCCTGCCCTGTGTCTCACTCAGTGTCTCCCTGAGGGGCCGGCACTGCCCACACTGCGACCTGCCCCTTGTCCTGCGTGGTGGGCTGGCTGCAGCAGAGTGGTCAACTGCCGGGGGGCGGGGTGTTGAGTGATTTTTACTTCTGAAGGGGGCAGCAGGCTAGATCCCAGGGAGCCTGTGGTTTGAAGGACAGCTGATGTAGGAGTGCTCTTCATTCCCCTGAGGCGGGAGGGGGGTGGGGGGCTGTGGCCAAAGCTCTGTCCTTTCTGCCCCTCCAGGCGCGGGCCGTGCTCGAGAGGGAGTTCAACAGCCTCCTGGTCATGGGCACCGACAGAAGGCTGGACGAGGTGAGCTGCTGGGCGCTGACACAGCTCGGGTCCCTTCTCGTCCTGCTCGATCTGCCCACGGCCCTCCGAGGGCACAGCTCCACAACAGAAAGGCGGTTAGAAGCTAGTGTTTCCCACCAGGCAGTGAGCGTGGGAGCCCAGAGCCCCCAAGATGCCACCCAGCATGGGGGGCCACCGGAAGCCGCTGTCGGGGCAGCCTCAGCCTGTCTGCATTCACCCCAGACCTCTTTCCTTCCTTGCTTGCTTCCTTCCCGCACTGGCACGCGTGCCTCTCCTGTTGGGCCTCCAGGGTGGGGTCTGGGGGGAGGCGGGGGGCAGCCGAGGACAGTGTCTCAGGCAGAACTTTACAAGCAGCTCAGAAACTCATGGCTCACAAAGGGTCCTCTCGCAGCATCAGTGGGTGATTCCTACAGGCTGGGCCCCCTCCTCCACCCTGTCCCAGTCCCCACTCTCCAAAGTGACTCCCTGGGGAGTTATGCTATGAACCAGTCACGGACTGCCCACCACCAAGAGAAACCATGCCCAGAGACAAAGCTTAGGAGCAGCAAGGAAGACAGGTGGACCGAAACAGGAAGCCCAGGGGAAGTGGGAAGAGGCCTCCGAACACCCCTGATGGGGCCCCAGGTCGCTGTCGCCAGTCCGACGTGTGCCCCTTGGAAGCGAGCACCGGCTCGCCCCGGCAGCCTGCCCCCCAGCACAGTTGGAAAAGCAGGGGGCCTTGGTGACCTTGAGGGCCGTGGCTGCGCCCTTCTCTCAGAGCGCCCCGGGTCCTCCTCCTCATAGGACGACGACAAGAGTTTTAGGAGAGCACCTTCCTGGAGGAAGAAATTCAGACCCAAAGACGTCCGTGGCCTCGCGGCCGGCTCAGCCGAGACGTTGCCTGCAAACTTCAGAGTCACGTCGTCCATGTCCTCGCCCTCCATGCAGCCAAAGAAGATGCAGATGGACGGTAGGTCCCGCTGGACACTGGCCAAGCCCAGCCTTGGGCTGGCTGGACATGAATGCTGACTCCGTCCGTGGACGCTGCTTCCTTAACTCCTGTTTGGGGACCCCAGCGGCATCAGCTCCAGAGTGATGCCCGTGTGTGTGTGTGCTTGTGCGTGTGTGTGAGCTCCCGCACGGGTGTGAGCAGCGTGTGGAGAGTCCTGGACATTTGGGAAGGCTGAGTGCCGGCCTGTGGACCCGGTGCTGCTTATGGAAAGCTGAGGTTGAACCTGTGCTTCCTGAGACCCTCTGTTCCCCGCTCGCTGTCCCAGCACACCCCATAGTCACAGCAGTGTTCAGCTCACACCCATCTCTGCACACGCACATACACAACACACACACAGCCCCGCACTCACAGACAGCCCCCCACCCGTCACAGCTCAGACGTTTGCTCCCAAGACACACGCACGCACATGCACACACGCTACCCCATCCCCTTTGATCACAGCAGAGGTTAGCGGTGACCTGCCTCAGCGCACACTAGCACCTGCGCACTCACCACCAGGGCAGTGTTTAGCTCCGAGGAGATGCCCGGCACCCTGTGAGCCTCCAGGTGAACAGCCCATCCCAGTGGTGAGAACACAGGCATGTTTGGGGGCCGTTATACATCCTCCATCCAGAACCCAAAACACTACTGCTTAGAATCTGCCCCCGGCAGCCCCAGGCTTCCTGGGAGAGAAGGAACCAGCTTCGGGCAGGCAACTCTCAGGCCCAGAGCCTGGGACTGGGCACCCCACCTCCCACCCCCCGGGGGCCTTGGGAATCTGCACCCCGTGTGACCGTGTGAACTAACTGCACGCTGTGCTCTGCATGCTCCCCTGCGCTGTCGGGATAGGCGACGTGTCGGGGACACAGAGGCTGGACTCGGCCACAGTGCGGACCTACTCCTGCTAACGCCCGCCCTCGGTGAGTAGAGCACCTCGCCTGGGGCCTGCCAACTGGTGGCTGGCAAGGTGGAAGCTGCCAAGGACACCACCTGGCTGCTCCCTCGGTGGCCAGCACGCAGATCACAGCTGCTGGGGGACAAGGATTCTGCTGACACCTTTTGTCTCTCTCTGTGCCTGTCTGTCTCGGGGGTGGGGCCAGAGCATGGCAATAAAGGATGCAGACTCGGCGCCTGTCTCTGAGCTGAACCCCTCTGCTTTAGCGCTGGCTGGCATGCTGTCCCCCCGGGCATGGTTGTTGTACCACAGATGCACGCTCCTGCCTGCCTCACTGGGCGTGAGGCTGTGCCCTCGCTGGGCGCCTGGTTTTCAGATGGAGGCACTGGGAATGGAGTGTCCCTGGAGGCATGGAGTCCGCCCTGGCCCTCCTGGGCAGCTGCAGGTTGGCCGGAGCCAGGCAGCCCGACTGAGAGCCTCTTCCTGTCTGCTTCTCTCTTGCAGTCTACCCACACTATTTCTACCGATGACACGCGGCGTCCTCGAGCCCACCGACGCAAGCAGGACCCCACGGCTCCTCGAACCTGTTGATACTTGTTATATGGACCCGGAGATATTTTATTACAGAGTTTTTAATTAGTGAGAAATTCAAGAATACCATAGAGAAACTATTTTAGAATTTAATGTTTCTTATATTTATGTAAACTTACGAGTCTTCATTTATACGGTGACTGACTTTTCCATGGACTTCCACTCTGCATTACCTTGCCCCTCAGTCTTGTCGTTCTCTGTACCTAACCGTCTGCAAAGGAATGTACTGTGATGCCTGTCTGTATACTTCCTATAGACGGGTAGGGCTTTTGTATTGTGATCTTCCCTGTTGGAAATTTTAATAATAAGCCCAGCCCACGGAGAGGATTCTGCTGCGTCTGTCTCGACCTTGACACCGCCGTCGTCAGGGTCCCCCTCCGGCAGGCCAAGCTAGCGCCCCACTAGCGCCCCACAATCACTTTCACAGCCTCCTGCGGCCGTACCTTACTGACTGACCATCCCCAGGCCTTTAGGAACTCGTTCTAACGCATTCCCGTGTGGGCGGCCTGCCCACCTGCACCCAGGAAGACTGGCACCTGCTCCAAGCACTTCACTGGCACACCGTCGCCGGCCGCCAGGGCCTGGGCGGGTCGCGGCGGCGGCTGTGCAGCCTCCTGTGCCTTCCCCAGCTCTGCCGCGCGTGTGCGGGCGGGCGCCCTGCTCAGAGGACCAACCCCGCCCCGCCGCCAGCGCTCTCACCACGCCTTACCTCGCCAGCGCGCCCCGGACGTTCCGGCTCCCACGCCGGGGCGCTCCGCACTGGGCTGGAGTCGCTCGTGGCCAGTGGCAGCGCCCCTACCCGGCGTGCGCGTGCACGGGCGCGTGCTGCGGCCCGGCTGCCCGGTCCCTCCAGGCTGGCCTCGCTGCTCGCTCGCTCGCTCGTTCGTATACTGCAAGTCCTTGATCTGGCTCCGTTTTTCTACTAATCTTTTTGTGGACTTCCCGATTATGTAACAAAGTATGTACAGTCTACTTTTTGAACTATTTTTATCACAGTATTATTTATTGTTGTCTTTCAATAAAGTACTGAAGCATTTTCCACTGCCAACAAAAAGGCCCGAAGAACAAGCCGTGAGGGGCCCCCAGACACCTCCCTTCAGGCCTCCAAAGATGGCTCCCAGGAGCCTGGAAGGACAACCCCCCCCCCCCAAGCCTTAAGGGGTGCCAACTGCGGGGGCAATGGGCGTGGCGTCCAGGCTGGAGGCATGGCGGCCAACATGAGAAAAGGGGGTTCAGATGTCTCCCAGACCTCTGACCGGAAGACCCAAGCCACCTGCCAGGCAAGGAGGGGGCCCAGACCTGTGGTCTCAAACAAGAACTGGTCCCAGGGCAGCGCTGGACTGCGCCACACCGAAGGTCGGGCTTCCTTGGGAAGCTGCCTCCTCCCCTCGCAGGGGGCCCGGGCCCTCGGTGTCCATGCCTCTACCAGGACGCCCGCGGCCGGCCAGCTGCAGCCTGCCTGCGCCTGTAGCTGGGGTCCCTGAAGTTCCCGCGGGGTCCCAACCCAGCCTTCATGCCTCCTGCTCCTCCGTCCTGGCCCACTAAAGCCTGTGCCTTTAGGGCGGTCAGTGAGGGGTGCCCCCACCCCACATCCCTGCTACAGGTTCAGTGACTGCCCCTGGGCTGCGGACTGCTCATGTCCAGGACTCCCTACCTTTCGCGGTTTTGTCGGAACCATGCCGCCCACCTCTCACTTAGGTCAGAGACCCCCATTGTCCCGCCTTCTGCTGGGCCCACACCGCGTGCACATGCGCACCAGGGGAGCTGTGGGTTTGGGTTTTGCTGAGTGGCCACTTGGGGCTTGCTCTCGCTCAGGATGAGTTTCCCGGGGAACCAGAGCGGTTTCCGGGAAAGTACAGGGTGGGCTGGAGGAGGGATCCAGGGTTTCCACCACCACCTGGCCGCTTCCTGTCACCCGCCGCGAAGCATCCGCATCATTTCATTTCAGGCCTCTCATTTTCTCATTTCCTTGGGGAAATGAGTAGCCGGGGAGGTGGCGGCTTTGTTCCAAAAGGTGCCTTCCTCCAGACCCCGTGTGAGGCTAGCATGTCACACACCCCTGTACACAGGTGCCGAGGGTCTGCGCCGTCAGTCCCCAGGGAGGAGAGGAGGGCGCTGGTACTCCCTGTGCTGGGACACCTGCTAGGGAGGGGGCTGAGATGGAAGAAAGCAGAAGAGTTAGATATTCAGATGACCCTTGACCTGAAATGGGTGTGGCTCCAGGGCAGGTGAGCCTGGAGGAAGTATTCGGAACTGCCCTGGCGAGTTAGCCCAGCCCAGGTATGCAGTGGACCCAGTGGTCAGCCGCCAACTGGAAGGTCAGCCACTCAGTCCTAGCAGCCACTCTGGGAGAAGGATGGAGCGGTCTTCCTGTGTGCAGACGGACAGCCTGGAAATGCTGGAGCCATGCAGCGTGCCTCGCTGCACACAGGTTGCCGTAACTGAGCGTGCTGCCCAACAGGTCGCTTGGGGTTGGGATTTTGGGCTCCACTCAAGTGTGTTTGCACCCTCCATCCCCCGATTGAGCCCTGGATGCCACGCCTCTGGCTGGATTTGAACCTCCAACCTTTCCATTAGCAGCTAAGTGCTTAGCTGCTGTTCCACCAAGTGTCCTTAAGGCAAGTGCACAGCATACACACTCACACGCACACACACACTGCCATGAGGTCCATTCCAAGTGCACACACACACCACACACTCACTACCATGGAGTCCATTCCAAGTGCACACACACACACCACACACACTACCATGGAGTCCATTCCAAGTGCACACACCACACACACACACACACACACACCAATCCAGTTGATTCCGACACATACTGAGCCTATGTAGTGTTTCATCTTCCTCCTGAAGAGTGGCTGCCGGGTCTGCACCTGACCGTTAGCTGCCCACCAGGAGCAGAGCTCCTGCCATGGGAACGAGTTACCTGGAGACCCAGATGAGGAGAAGGCTGGTGTGGCTCCAGGGGAGCAAGGGAAACCATGTGGAGGTAGAAGATGCGCTTGGAAAGGTGGTGTGAGCCCGTTTGTATGGGGAGCCCAGTGCTCTGCTCATGAAGACGGGCAGAGGCTTTTGAGCTGAGCCTTATGGGGGTTATACTTTTGTTAAACCTTCCTAAGCTGGGAGGGTCACTGCTGGTGGACAGGAAGTGGGTGGGAGGTCGGAAATGAAAAGGGAATGTGTGAGAAGGATCAAGTTCTGGGCTGGAGCCCTGGTGGTGGGAGGGATGAGGCCGGTCCCTCTGAACGAGAAAGGCCGCTGGGCGGGCAAGCTTAAAGAGTTCTCATGAATTCTGAGACACCTGTTTCCTTATCACCTTTATCACATAAGCAGGTGGGTCTATGAGTCAGGACCTCTCCTGGCATGACTCAGGAGAGACATCAGTTGGGAATGAGGCATCTGTTAGTATCTTACTAAACATGAGAAGCAGCTAGGTGACGCTGAAACTTTAAAATACTAACAAACCAAGTGTCGGACGCTCAACTAACAGAGGGTCGTCAACAACCTAAGATGTCGATATAAATAATCTCTTGAAGGTTTTGCCCATTAAATCCCTCAGACCTAGGCTAGTGGAACCACCACCACAACCCCCTGTGGCTGGGCCATGCCAACCATGGGGTCCACAGGGCCACCTTCTGCAGGAACACTCAGCCCAAGATGGGAAGCTGCTTCTTGAGCGCCCCAGAGTCACTGTGGAGGAGGAGGAGGCAGTGGGCCCCACCTAGCTGTGAGAGTGCTGGGAAATAGGCTGTTTCCAGGACCTAGAGACGTAGCAGAGGTAGGTGAGCACTATGAGTCTCTGCCACTGATGGAATCCAGGGCCTGCAACTCGGGGTGAGGTAGAGGGAAGAGACTAGATGGGAGGTGGGGGGGGGGTTAGAGAGAGAAATAGATCTGCTGTGCTGGATGCTGCTGAGATGAAGAGGTGGTCACTGTATCTAAAATTGTAGGGGTTAGTATTCAACCTGCCAATCATGTAAGCCTGATGGTAGGGGTAGCCCTCAATCTGTCCATCAAGGCTATGTGGGCGTGGCATTCTCATAAGGAGGGCCCTGGGAACCTCCCTTTCTCTTTCTGCCTTCACCTTTTCGCTGGCTGGCCCTGATTATTGCAAGAGCCCTGGACAATTACAACTGCCATTGGATCCACATGGCTTTGCACCCACAGTGAACGTCCTGCACTCTGCATCATTGCATGTGGCTGTGTGAGTCTGAAGCAGCAGGGCTTAGGGACTCGTATCACACTTTAGGATGGGCTGGGCTGTTTCTTGATAGATAATTACTTCTTGGTAGAAAGCTCTTTCTTACACATATGTGAGGGTCACTGAATTTGTTTCTCTAGTCAACCTGGCCTCACACAGAGCTCAATGCTGCCACTCCATCTTGTGGAAGGTCTTCCTTCCTCTATTTCGCTGGCCCTCTATTTTGTCAAGCATGACGTCTTGCATGCTTGAGAAGCTGGACCCTCCTGACAACCTGTCCAAAGTATATGAGATGAAGTCTCGCCATCCTTGCTTCTAAGGAGTATTCTGGCTATTCTAAAACAGATCCCCTTATTCTTTTGGCAGTCCAGGGTACTGTCAATATTCATCATTACCATAGTGTGGGATATCAAGAGACTTTTTCCCAGCTTTGTCTCCCCCAAAGACATGCCAAACATTAGAGGCTGTTTGCCAGCAAATGGTGGGAGGTCAGATGCTTAGAGGCATCTGAAGGCATTAAGCCACTGGTAGGGCCCACTCCCTGCAGTTCAGGACAATGGGCTACTTCTCCCTAAAAGCTTGTGGCCAACAGTCTGGTCCCTGTAGGCGGGGTTCACACCCTACTGATAATGGTTTCCTTGGAGAGCCAGAGAACAGGTCAAACCTGCTGGTTGACATCCAAAGTTAGGCTGCCTTCCTGAATTTGGGATCCGCCCTTCTTGTCACAGGCATACCCTTAATCCCTCCTCTTCCTTTAGTGTGTGTACCTCTAGGTTGTCCCCCTCCCATCACTGTATATTACCTATCGGTGCAAACCCTTCCTGTGTCTTATGTCTTTATCTGTAATTAGGGGTCTTGCATGCCCCCCAAAGACATATAAGCCTTGGTTAGCAGGTAAGAAGCTCTCTCCCCTCGTTCCCCTCCTCTCTCTGCCAGATATCCTTCCTCTCTCCCTCTTGCTCCCTCCCCCCCTTCCTCTCTCCCCTTGTCCTCCTTCCCAACCCCCCTCTCTCCTGCCTTCCGGTCTCCCATCTCTACGTGGACCAGCATGCGGGGCTGAGGTGAGCATGCTACCATGAAATGTGTCAGACTCCATTATTTCAATCTCTTCTATCTCTCCTTACTCTTTATGACTTTATTATAATATAATCTTTATATATCTCACCTGTACAATTGTACCCATCGAACCCACGATTAGTTGTGGGGGGCTGGCCTTTCCCTCACACCATAGTTGAAAGGCATCTATTTTTCTTTGGTCTTCTTTTTTCAATGTCCAACTTCCCAAATATGAGGCGATTGAAAGCACCATGACTTGGATCAGGCGCACCTTAACCCTCAAAGTAGCCTTCCTGCTTTTCAACACTTTGAAGAGGTCCACACGGCACATTTACCCCGAGCAACGCCCCCTTTGACCTTTGACTGCTGCCCCAATGACATTGATCGTGGACCCAAGCTAGCTGAAATCTTTGACTTCAAACTTTTCTCCATTTGCCGTGATGCTACCTACTGATCCAGGTGTGAGGCTTTGGGTTTTCTTTACATTGAGCTGTAAGCGGTTCTGAAGGCTGCAGACGCATAGTAACCTTATATTGGGCTCATATAGGGTTGCAGACCTTATACAGGGCTGAGGTGGGACGTTGTTACGGGAGTGGATAGCTTCATCTTTCTCCTCGGAGTGGCTGGTGGGCTTGAGCTGCCTGTCTTGTGGTAAACAGCCCAAGGCTTACCCCGCAGGACCAGCAGGACTCCTGACGAGGAAGAAGGATGGACAAACTGGCCGTTGGAAATCTTAAGAGTAGCAGCAGAATGTTATCTAACGTCGTGCCAGAAGGTGAGCTCCTCACGGAGAACTGCCTCCTCAAAGCAGACCTGAATGTCATGCATGAAGCACAGCCTTCAGGACTTTCCTTGGCTGACATGGCGTGACTCAAAACGAGAAGAAACGACTGCAGAGAGCCATTAGCAATCAGGTTGTGGGATGTACCATGTATGGCCCTAGAAAATGGGAAACTGTCAAAAAAGGGGTGGAATGCTTAGAGATCAGTGTCCTAGGTGGTGGTGAGCGGAACTGTATTACCCATCACATGCCTTAATGGCGCACTACGCCAGGAGTGAGGACCAGCCACGTCTTCATCATCCCAAAAGGTAACACTGCCACTGATGTAAGCAGTCTGACCATCCTATGACCACCATGTTAGGAAGTCCAAACTAGCCATGTGTGAAGCTGTACTCAGAGAAAGATGGCCTAATTCCAGTCATGCCAGCCAAGCGGTCATCATACTGAGAAAAGCCACTATCTTGAACCATACAGCCCCAGCAGCTGCCACGTAGAGCGGAAGAAACACCCAGCTGAGCCCAATCCAAACGGCCGACTCATGAAAAATTAAAAAGAACAATTAAGCCACTAAGTTTCAGAGTAGTTTGTCACACCGCAATGGGTGATTGATGTAAACACAGATCTCTCTGCGAAAGATTTCTAATGGAAGGTAATGCTGAGGAATGGGGGAGTAGGTATAAGTGGTCTGCGGCCAAGGAATATCTTCGTTTCTTTAATGGGTTTAAAGGCATATTTGAGAGGTCACGTGAATGACCCACTAGGCCGGGATGATGCTGAGGCCCTGCGGTCATCTTGTTCCTTCCTTGTATTCTTTTCCACAGGCTACAAATGTCCCCAATTCAATTCCCTGTTTTGTTTTGATTTATGTTGTTTTTGACATAAAGGAAGCTTACTAATGGAGGAATATAATCTGCGCATACAAATAATTTATTATGAATTATTTCTGAGGCTAGGGAAGTTATTTTAATGTGTTAAAAAAAATGGGGAAGCTTTTTGTAATTTAAGGAGTGATTCAATAGCCAGACTCTGAGATTAGCACCAGGGAGTCTCACCTCCTAGAATTCCCACGCGGTGCCAGCTGCCCTCATGCTGTGTATCACTGAGCTGGGTAACTCACAGGACACTGAGACAGCGACAAGGCCACCAGACACTTTGATTTTTACTCTGCTCTCTCTTGAGGCACTCACCCCGGAAGCCAATAGCCTTGTGGTGAGGACACCTAAATAGTCCTATTGAGCGGTTAGTGCAGCCAGGAACCGGGGACCCCAGGAATCCAGAGGAAAGGGGTCCTCCTGCTCCTACCAACATCTGAACCGCATGTTCATGAGCCATTTTGCATCAGGGTCACCAGTACAGCCACTAATCCTTGGCCTAAGCAAACTGTGCTGAGGTCATAAACGTGGTGTTGTACGGCGTAAGATTGCAAGTGGCGAATAACAAATGGGAAATTTTCTGTCGTTGAACTCTGGAAGGTACAAACCATTTCAACAAAAATCATTTACATAAACTTTCAAGTACTTCTGCCTAACAAAAACCAACATAAGTGAACAGAAAAATGACAAATGTGTGGGGGATATTTATGAATTGTATCCCAAACGTGGGTTAATTTTCCCAAATGTATAAAGAGATGATAAAAAAGTAAATTTTAAAAATAGGTTAATAGCACAATTTGGAGAGAAAGATGAGGCGGCCTGCTCTCACAAAAACTACCCCAAGGAGTGGTTCTGTTCTGCCCGGAAGGTTTGCTGTGAGTCAGAACTGACACAGTGCAGGGAGTTTAGAGAATAGCCCAATTAAAAAAAATACGTAAAGGATATGAAATTCCCTCTCTTCTAATACCAGAAATATAAGACTTCCTGAAGGAGACTTCCTGTCCAATAAGCTTAATGGAAGTGCATTTAATGAAGAGTCCACTTTTGAGGAGTGACCAGGGTTAAAGGAACCCACCAGAGATGGCGACACAGCCAGGGAAATAGCAGTAACAGGAAGTAACAAAAGTCCGAGGGTGAAGGGAATGGAGCCCAGTGAGAACAGAAATGCTGGAAGAAGGGCTATGGTACAGCAGGAGTGGTAAGAACCTGCACACTTAACCCCCACATTCCAGCCTCCTACCCATGCGTCTCACTGGCTGAACTCAACTGGCTAGTCAGAAGTCAAGGGAACCCAAACACAGTTCAAAGCAGTCAGCCTTCTGGGCAGAAAACACACACATACATCCAGAAGATAATTTATGTGGACACACAAAGAAAAATCAGAGTAAAGGAAACATGAAAAGCATCATTTCACATTATTAGGAAACATTTAAAAAACGATCCTTGGTGCTAAGACAGTAAAATAAAATAAAATAATTGGGAAAGAATGATCTTTTCAACTGTTAGGACAACTGGATGTCACACCCTACCCAAAAATCACTCCAAATGGATCACAGACCAAAATATGACATTTTCACCTAATGAAGAATCCTAGAATGTAAATCTCTTTGACCTGGGATTTGGCCTTAATTATGACACAAAAAGGACAACACCTATAGATTAGGCTTCTATCAAAATTATACTCTTGTGCTACAAATGGAACCTTCACAAAATGAAGACAGTCCGTTAGATGGGAGAAAGTATTTGCAGCTCACATTACCTACCTACCTACCTATCTATCATCTGCCCGATAAGGGACTTGAATCCAGAATATGTAGCCCCACATAACGTACCGTTTCCCCGAAAATAAGACGGTGTCTTATATTAAGTTTTGCTCCCAAAGACGCTCTAGGTCTTATCTTCAGGGGATGTCTTATTTTTCATGAAGAATACGGTACACATTTATTGTTTTATTAAAAGAGACCTCACACTTCCTGTCTGCTCCAGCTGCGCTGAGGCCAACAGTGAGCTGTGCTGCAGTGCCCGCTGCTAAGGTCCAGAGTCCAGAGTTACAGTAGCTTCGGTGGGCCTTGTTTTCGAGGAGGTCTTATTTTCGGGGGGGGATGCCTTATATTTCAGCAAGAGGCGAAACTGTAAGTAGGTCTTATTTTCGGGGGCTGTCTTAATTTCAGGGAAACAGGGCATATTATTCAATACTAGGAAACATTGGATTATACTCTTCCAACAGTGACTTGGATTGTATGTGGATTAGACTTCAATCAAGCTGTGGTCTTGTTCTTTTATAAACATCAACCCCATAGAGCTGTGTGAGGAAATGATGAAGCATCCAAACCAAGGAACTTCGCATGTGCCCCAGGAAGCCAGACTGTCTTCTCTCGTGCCTTCTCCCACTTCCAGTTCCCGGGACCCTACTTGGCCTCCAATCTCCGTATTCTTTACAGCCAATCAGGCAGGAAATCTCCAAGGGCGCTTCCTCCAGAGACCTTTCAGCCCAGGCGGCCTGAGATGCCCAGTAGTTGTCCTTGTAAGCAAGGCTGAGGAGGGAGTGTTTGAGTCCAGAGAAGGTCGGTCTCCTTCCATGCTTTCAAACATACAGTGCGATTTTATAGCTGTGTTGGTATAAAGGCAAATCAGCTTCATGTATTACCACGTTTTCTTCCACCTCAAAGCTGACACTCCTCCCCGACTCCTCTTCAAAGGCAAGAAGGTGTTTTTTGGGGTGGCTCCCGAGAAGCTAGGTCCCAGTCCCAAGCTTAAGACTTGTGTGGGGGAAAGGCCAGCGATGTGATTAAGGATCCTGAGGGGACAAAGTTCCTCCTGGCCTCTGGGTCCTCAAGGCCCTGTCACAGGCCAAGGCTTCTGCCTGGCGCCCAGAGAATCGACGACGTTCCTTTGCGGTGGCCTTTCTTCAGGGCAGCCACGGAGGCGGGACTTCCGGGCAGCCCTTGGAGGTGCCCGCGCGTCCAGCCGCGGCCTCCGGTCTCCTCGCAGCGACGTCGCCGCCTCCACAGTCCGCTACTCTTAAAGGCCGTCGACCGTCAGGACGGGGGTGGGGGGGTGTCGGGGCTCCGTGGCCGGGGACAACGGGGTCCGGCTCCTCTCATGGCCTCGCTTAGTCCTCCGGTGGCCGGGCGTCCCCTCCGCTGGCTTCTCGCTCTGCGGCCACGGGCTGTGGCCTCCCCTCCCCCAGGGACGTAGGTGGCCTCTCGCCTCGCGCGCCCGCCGTCTGGGCTCCGGAACGGAAAGCACCGCCCACCGCTTTCGGCAGAAGCCCCGGGAGAGAAACCTCATTGGACCAGCTTGAATCACGTATCAGTCACTGAGCCAATCAGCGGCGAGGGGTTGCAGGGTGCTGATTGGAGGAGAACTGGGCCTGGGCCTGGGCCTGGGCCTGGGGTGGGTGGGCTTCTTCAACTTGGGGTGGGGGTTTGAAGAGCAGAATGGAAGGATTCCTTTATTTCCTGTGTGGCATCAGCTTGAGGTACCCAGCTTGTCCGGTTTCCCTGCGTCTCTGTTTAAATAAAATGGAGGCGCCAGCACCTGCCCTGCCTGCCTTCGGTGGCCAATCAATGGCCCATGTGTATTGGGCTTGTGGGGCTATGCCTGACGATGGTGACAAGCTTCCCTAAAGACTGGGACCCCAGCCGGACAGCCCTGCTCTGACCAATAGGGCCCCTGGCTATGAGTCAAAACGCACGCGAAGACAATGTCTTTGGGCGTTCCAGGCTCTGGGCCACTGGAACATGGCGCCATGCTTTGGTCTCATTCTGTCTTCATACAATTCCAGCACGTAGGGGCCATGAGTCTCCTCAGACATTGAGACTCAGAGGCTGGGTTTTGTAACCAGAGGGGAGCCTCCAAAGCCTTTATGCTGAGCCTGCGCGACCTGGTGCCCTCTGTGGAAGATCCCACTGAATAGATGTCTTCCCAGACATAGGTCCAGGAGCCACTGGCGTGCTACTTGTCTGCACGCTCAGTTGTTTTGCGTTTGCTGTAAGGGTGAATGTGAGCGTGCTTATATGGCTCGAGTTAAGCTAAACTCAAATGTTTGATTCTCAGTAGACTCCAGGGGATATTTTTGGTTGAAGAGCTACAGATTATTTGAGGGCTGCAGTTTCTGGTTTCTTCCAGCCTCCATGGCTCTAGAATGCCTGGGTCCCAGGAGATTTGGTACTATCTCATCTGCATTTTCTCCCGTTTGATAAATCATGTCTCGTAATGGTGGCAGGGCACCGTCTGTTTTTTTCTGATCTCACGGGGTGCCTTTATTTTTTAAATATTATCTATTTCAGATAAAAGCTTGTAGAAAAATGTCAGCAATGCAAATAACGTGTGTCCCATGGAATTCAATCGATGAAGTGCCCTGTGGATAAACCAGCTTTAACAAATGCGTTTCACTACCCTTTGACTTCTTCTCTTTTTAGGAAAATCATTTTATTGGGGGCTCGTACAATTCTTTAAAAAAATTAATTAATTAATTTAAAAAATCATTTTATTAGGGGCTCATACAACTCTTACCACAATCCATACATACATCAATTGTGTAAAGCACATCTATACATTCACTGCCCTCATCATTCTCAAAACATTTGCTCTCCACTTAAGCCCCAGCATCGGGTCCTCATTTTTCTCCCCCCTCCCTACTCCCCGCTGCCCCATGAGTCCTTGATAATTTATAAATTGTTATTTTGTCATATCTTGCCCTGTCTGACTTCTCCCTTGACCCACTTTTCTGCTGTCCATCCCCCAGGGAGGAGGTCACATGTAGATCCTTGTATTCGGTTCCCTCTTTCCAACCCACTCTTCCTCTATCCTCCCAGTATCGCCACTCACATCACTGGTCCTAGAGGGATCATCCGCCCTGAATTCCCTGTGTTTCCAGTTCCTATCTGTATCAGTGTCCATCCCCTGGTCTAGCCAGACTTGCAAGGTAGAATTCAGATCATGACAGTGGGGGGAGGAAGCATTTAGGAACTAGAGGAAAGTTGTATTTTTTATCGTTGCTACATCACACCTTGACTGGCTTGTCTCCTCCCCTAGACCCCTCTGCAAGGGGATCTCCAGTGACAGACAAATGGGCTTTGGGTTTCCACTCTGCACTTCCCCCCTCATTCACTATGGTAAGTTTTTGTTTGTTCTGATGATGCCTTATACCTGATCCCTTCCACACCCTCATGATCTTAGAGACTGGTGTGTTCTTCCATGTGGGTTTTGTTGCTTCTGAGCTGGATGGCCGCTTGTTTACTCTCGAGCTTTTAAGACCCCAGATGCTATATCTTTTGATAGCTGGGTACCATCAGCTTTCTTCACCACATTTGCTTTTTCAACTGCTTTGTCTTCAGGGGTTGTGTCAGGAAGGTGAGCATCATAGAATGCCAACTTAATAGAAGAAAGTATTCTGGCATTGAGGGAGTACTTGATTGGAGGCCCAATGTCCTTCTGCTACCTTAATACTAAACCTATAAATATAGGCACATAGATCTATTTCCCCATCCTCATATATAAATATATTTGCATATGTACATATCTTTATCTAGACTTCTATAAATGCCCTTTACCTCCCAGCTCTTTCCTCTATTTCCCTCGACTTTCCACCTGTGCCAGTATCATGCTCAATCCCCACCTGGGTTTCAGCAATTCATCTTGGTTACATTACCCTTGATCATGCCCTACCAGGCCTCCCACACCCACCTCACCACCAATTTGGATCACTTGTTGTTCCCTTTTCCTTGGATTTGTTAACACCACTTCCTTTCCCCCCACCTTCCCCTATCCCATGTCCCCTGGAACTGTTGGTCCCATTGTTTTCTCCTCCAGATTATTCATCCAGCCTATCTTATTTAGACAGACCTGCGGATATAATAGCATGCGCAAAAACAAGACAGACCAAAACCAAGCAACAATATACAACAAAACAACAACAACCCACTGACAAAGAACAAAACAAAACACAAGAAAGAAAAGCTTGTAGTTAGTTCAAGGATCATTTGTTGGCCTTTAGGAGTGTTTTCCAGTCCAGTCTGTTGGGACACCACGCTCTGGCCCCAAAGGCCACCTTCAGCATTCCCTGCGTATCTTGCCGCTCCATTCCCTTGCTGTTCCGCTACACTCCCCCAGTGCTTTGCCTTGGTGTGGCGGGATCAGATCGAGCGCAATTCCCACACTGTGTCTCCGGCGCTGTACCCCGCAGGGCCATGGGTCAGTGAGGGGAGTCATGTCTCATAGTGGGACTGGCTATGTGGTCCTCTCTGTGGACTGGCTGCTCTAATTGGGGTCATCGTCCTCTAAGCCTGCTGGGCCAGGATGTGCTCCACTCTCTCCTATTCCCCTGTCATCTGCTTCATTGTGCTCTGATCAGATATGTCCCTCTCCCAGAGCTGTAGACTCAATGCCATCCTTTGAAATAAATTCTTCTGCGGGGAGGGGCAGGCATCCACTTACTATATGGGACTGGGGCCAGCCCCCCAGACCTCTCCACTAGTTTCGTACTCCACGCCGGAATGTTGCATTCACACCTTGGGGCACTGGGTTGAAATCTGGTCTCTCTTTCTCTGTGGAGATATAAACAATACCCTCCCCTTGGGTGGGTTTGTGCCCTGTGCCCCCACTACCCATTTCTTCCAATTTTCATCATATTTTTCCTTTCCCCGCCTCCCCCCAGTTGTCTACCATGTGCATCCTGCATTTGATCTGGTCTCTGCCATACTACATGGTCCTCACCCCAAGAATTCTTATCACCATCCATCCATCCATCCATCCATCCATCCATCCATCCATCCATCCATCTATCCATCGTGTCAAGCACAATTGTACATTTGCTGCCATCATCATTCTCAAAACATGTGCTTTCTACTTGAGCCCTTGGTATCAGCTTCTCGTTTCCCCTCTCTCTCCCTGCCACCCCTCCCTCATGAACCCTTGATAATTTATACATTATTATTATTTTGTCATGTCTTACACTGTATGACGTCTTCCTTCACCCATTTTACTGTTGTCCACCCTTTGACTTCTTCTTTGAAAGACTGCAACCTCAGACTGATTCCTTCATTATTCACCCTTCAAATAAGACCTTTGACGTGTGTTCATGTCATTTCTTTTTGCATCATGGTTTTACTTTAGAACAAAATGTTCTTGGGCGGCTGATATCATCTTCTCCACGATGTCTCCAATCTATTCTTCATCTCTGCGATTTAGCTTTCTACATGCCTTCTGTATCCTGCTTGTTTCTAGCTCACCTGTCACCACCAGTGTCCTGAAGGAGCTGCCAGCGCCTCTTCCCACCCACACTACATCCAGAGGACTCTCATTACCACTCAAACTCATATGCTGGCTGTCCCCTGCTTAACTTCCTCCAGGGGCTTCCCATTGCCTTCAGAAGACAAGACTCCTTACTCTGTCCTGCCAGCCCCTGGGCGACCAGATCCCACCCTATCCCACTGCCTCGCTGCACTGCTACAATTCTCCTAGGCCACACCCTTGGTCCCTCTGCAGTGAGACTTTCCTGGCCTCTGGGTTTTCTTGCGGGCTAGATTTTCTGCTGGGAAATTCTTCCTTCCTTCCCATGTTAAAGTAATACTCATATCTTGACTCAAATGCTAATTGTCTGTAGACACTTTCCCTGGCCTTCATGATGGGACGGGTCCCACATTTCCAATATAATTTCATGACACATTTTATTTCTTCATAGCAATTATGTCATTACCTAATTATTTAGCTATGTGGTTTGAGGCTAGAATGTCTGTGTATCTGACTCTTCTATCGTGACCTAAGACAGATGGATGGATAAGTGGATAGAAGGTGGAGGAGGATTGATAGGTGTCTGATGGACAGATGGAAGATGGGTAAATATGAATGAATGGGTGGGCGGATACGCATACGGATGGAGGGGGTGATAGGATGAGTGAGCAGAGCATGGATGGGCGACATGTGAATGAATGGCTAATAGATAAGTTGTTGAGTGGATGGAATAGACAAATTATGGCTGGGTGATGGATGAACAGATAGATGATGGGTGGAATGGAGCATGGATGGACGGAGGACGGTGGATGAGTAGCTGGTGGGTGAATGATGATGATGATGAAGGGGCTGGTTTCCTCTAGCTGACTGGTCACCATAGAGATCTTTATTTCATCCTCAGTGATCAAGGTATTGTCCCTTCCTGCAGGTGGCTTTCTTCCCTTGAGACCTGGACAGTGCAATGGACCCTGAGGGCCATTTCCTATCCTCTGAGCCTAAGCGCACCTGTATCCGCACACAGTGGGCCGCTCCATGTATAAAATTATCTTCTTTTCAGGCCTCGCTTGCAGGCTTGCACCCTGGTGGAGCTCCGCGCCGTCCCCCGCGGGGCCCTGCTGGCGCCACATGGGCGAAGGAGGCGGTGAGGTCCGCGGAGCCTGGGTTTCTTCGCCGCACGGCAGGGCTGCGCTTCCAGCTCCACACCCAGGGGAGAGAGGCCCAGGACTTCGGGCGCGGGGGGCGGGGCGCCCGACTCAGAGGGCGGGGCATCCTAGGCCGGGGGCGGAGCCGCGCCCCAGGAGCCGGATGCGTCCCCGCCCCCGTCGCCGCGGAACCGGAAGTGGAGCGGGGCCTGGGAGCGGCGGGGACCGGGAGACGGGCCGACCCCGGGGTGAGCGCTCCGCTGCCGGCTCGGGACGGGACAGGGGGGCGGGGGGGAGCTTGCGGTCAGCGCTCCCCGTCTGGGCTCCCGCAGCCCCGAAACGGGAAGGAAGCGGCGGTCGCGGCTGGCTGGCCGCTTCCGCTTGCGGTTTCAGGCGCGGGGGGGCCGCGGGCCAGGCTTCCCCGGAGCGAACGGGGGGTCTCGAGGGGGTGAGGACGGAGAGAGGAGACCCGACGGGGCGTTCGAGGAACTGCTGGGGGCTCGGGGATCGGGGGAAATGGCGTGTGAAGGAAAGGGGGCGGGGCCGGGAATGCGAGATGGGGCGGGGGCTGGGATCTGGATGGTAAGATAGGGTTGGGGGTGCACGGATCAACTGAGATCAGGGGGTATGTTGTCAGGGGTGGAGAGGCTGGGGTCGTACGGGTCGGGTTCAAGGGAGCGATGTTGGGGTTGCACGAGGTGGGGTCATAAGGTGCGGGGTTCGATGGTGCTGGTCTGGGGGTGGGATGGGGCTAAGATCCCATGGTGGAGGGCTGGGGTCGGAGGGGACCAGAGAGTGGGGTGGAGTAGCGGTGGGAGGGTGCGGGCCGAAGTCACCTGGGACTGAGTGGAGGCTGGGCGGTGGGGAGTCTGGTTGGGATAGGGGAGGGGCTGAAGAGCTCTGAGCCTGGGTCAGAGGGTGGGGGGGTTGGGGTGATGCGGGGCGGAGTATAAAGGTGCCAGGCTTGCGGGGGCGTGGGATGAGACCAGAGAGGAATGATAGGCGTCCGGTGTCCCTGGGGGCCTGGGGTCGGAGAGTGGGGGAGGTCAGGATGGGTTAGAGCCCAGTCTGGAGCTGGAGGTGGGGTTGCACGGGGCAGGGCTGGGGAGTGGGGAGGGGAGGTTTCAGGGTGGGATGGAGCTGTGGTTCCAAGAGGGGAGGGGTCAGGGTCCTGGAGGGTGGAGCGAGCACCTGAACTGAAGCTTCGCAATCAGGTCACTGGGAAAGCAGCCACTCAGTGCTGCAGCTGCTGGGAGTGGGGGCGGGGCTCTGGATTTGTGTTTAAAATCAGCATTAAGGTGCTTTAGGGTGCCCCCCCACCCACCCATCTTACCCCAGTGGATGCTTGGTCTGTACCTTGGAGGGTCTCCAAGAGGCAGGGGCGGGTTCTTTGGACAGGAATGGGGAGGAATTCCATTGCACCCAGCTCGCGCCCTGGAATTCTGCAGTTTATGCAGAATTTAGGGGTTGGCTGCTCTCTCCTGGCGCCTGAGCTAAGAGCTGGAGCCAGGGCTAGCCTGGGGGCCCCCACCTCCCTCCACGTGGTTGACCACGGGATGAGTCACAGGCCCCTGCACACTTAGTCAGGCAGGCTCTTTCCTTTGGCTGGAAAAGTCTGATATTGGCGGGGAGGCATATGAAAGGGGTTCTGGGATATAGAGCAGAGCAGCGCCAGGGGTGGAGCCTGTGAATTTCCATGGTCCAGCCCCTCCAAGCTGAAAGTTGACTCTCACTCAAGGTGTCTTTTAGCTAAAGTTTTTGATAGTCCTAACTTCAAGGGGTTTTAAAATTCAAAATCTCAGCATGGGGCTTGAGCTCTAGCCTTACATTCTGCTGTGCAGTAGATCCCAGGGACGCTGTAGGATGCTGTAGGGCTTGCTGGGCTGTAATCCTAGGAAGGGGTCTTGGTGACGGTCTGGCTTAGTCATTGGGCTGCCAACTTCAAAGTCGGTGGGTTAAACTCACCAACCACTCCGGAGAAAGATGAGGCAATCTGTTCCTTTAAAGATTTATAGCCCCAGAAACCCACAGGGGTTCCTGTAGGATTGCTGTGAATTGTCCTATAGGGTCGTAATTGAGCCCCCGTGGCAGAGGCTCTGGTATGCCATCTGCCAGAGAGGTCTAATATAAATAGTGCATGGTGGAGGGTCATTATCTAACATTGTGTGTGTGATTTGAGTGGGAGTGGACAGAACAAATGGGGTTCCCATCCAGCAGTACATAAAGAGAGTTTGATTTGTGACTTGGATGGCAGCCCCTACAACGGAGCAGCCCCCTCCTTTCTCCCTCCCTGGCTCTCCTGTGTCCCCTCCCTGCCAGCTTGCCTGCCTGCTGAGTTCCCTGGGCAAAGCTTCCCCTTTGGTCTTTAGTAGATGATTGTTCTTAGGAGTGGGGGCCTTCTGGTGCTATTGTTCATGCTATAGGTCTGCCCATTGGCTGCTTGGAAGTGGAGCCATGGGGTGAGGTCAGTTCCTGCCTTGAAAGGTGACTAAGGGCCATAGCCTTGGGCATAACTGTGTGTGTGTATTTGGTAACAACTTTCTAAGTACACACACAACTCACTGCCATTGAGTCAATTCTGACTTATAGAGAGCATGGGATGGAGTAGAACTGCCCTCTGTGGATTTCCAAGGCTGTACCTCTTTATGGGAGTAGAAAGCCTTGTCTTCCTCCATGGAACAGCTGGTGGATTTGAACCCCCAACCTTGCGGTTAGCAGCCCAACTTGTAACCCACTCCGTGCCCAGGATTCCATAGGAACAGCTTTATTGAGAGGCAACTTACTACCTTACAGCCTAGCCCTCCCCCTCCCTTGAAGTGTGGAATTCAAATGTGAGTGGCTCTTTGCAGTCCTATGAAGCCCTCAAGGTCATGGACTGACACTGAGGCTGCAGCTGTGGGCTCAAGCAGGGGATCCACAGGCAGCATTCTGTTCTGTTATGCAGTGAGTGGGTCGCTGTGGGCCGGAACCAACTCGATGGCATAAGGACACAGTTACCCTCACAACTGATTGTCCTCACCCCATCAAAAGACCCTACAGCATTTGGCCATGGCCTGCTAGGCTCTTTCCTGGACCTACCTTGACCAACACAGATCTGTCTGCCAATCTGCCCGTTGTTTTATATAAATGACGTCATGTAATATGCGGCGTTCTGTGACAGATGCCCTATCACACTGAGTTAGACCTCGTGGTCCGGCCTCACCACAGTCCCCCGGCCCTCGCCTGTCTTGGGACACTGGCTGGCTTCCACTTGCTGTCAGTGTGCTGCTGTGAGCGCCTGTAGGTGGCCTGTGGGGATATAGGGTTGCGTGTCTCCTGGCTGTACACCTAGGAGCCCTGGTGGCATAGTGGTTGAGCATGGGGCTGTGATCTGCATGATTGGCAGTTTGAAACTCCCGGAAACTCCGAGGGAGAAAGGTGGCTTTCTACTCCTGCCAACAGTTGCAGTCTCGAGTCGCTGTGAGTCAGCCTTGACTGATGGTGGTGAGTTTGTTATTTGGTTGGCTGTGATTCTTGAGGAAGCCGTATTGAGGATCTGCAAGGTTGTTCCCAGGCCGAGGTCCCACCTCTCACCCCACCAGCAGCGGATTTGGGCTCCAGCATCTCCACGTCCCTCCGTCTGTCCTTTCTGCTTCTGCCGTCTGCCTCCAAGCTGAATCCGGAGAAAGACATGCTGGTCAGTTTCTTAGAGACCATGGCCACCGAAACCCCTCGGAACTCAGTTCTACTCTGAAGCCCGACACGGAGGCCCTGAGTCAGAGTCCCCTCCACGAACAACCAACCCCACTGCCATCAGCTCTGGCCGACTCACAGCAACCCTGGAGGAGAGTAGACCAGCCCGGAGGGTCCCTGGGTGGCCATCTCCCGGGCAACAGACCACCACACCTTGCTCCCTCAGAGTGGCTCCTGGCTGCAGGCAGCCGGCCTTCTGGTGAGCAGCCGAGCACAGGGGTGATCTGCTCCCGTGCCTTCGGGCTTCATGACTCTGGGCTCCATTCCCAGGCCCCATGTCTGTGACGCCGACCACGTTCAGCAGACCTTCCAGACAGAGATGAACTAGGAAGAGAGGCCTGGCCGTCAGCACCCCACAATCCGCCGATGGAAACGGGGTCTGACCCACCCCCAGTCGTGGGGCAGGGTAGCCCTTGGCAGTGAGGGTGCCCGTGGTGAATGAGGTTGCGCCGCTGTGTTTTGACTCTTGGTAGCTCTTGGGGAACGGCCCCGCAGTCCTGTCAGGACGGCATTGTAAGAGCCCTGAGGTGTTCTGGAGCCCCGTAGGGGTGTGGCCCAGCGGGCTGCCCTTCCTTGGCGGTGCCCTCTCCACCCCCAGGCACTACGGATCACAGGAAGTGTTGACTGTGGTGTGAACTGTGGTGTGACTGGTGTGGCTGTAGTATAGCTGGTTTGACTGTGTGGGGTGACTGGTGTGGCTGTGTGTGTGGTGGTGTGACTGTGGTGTGACTGTGTGGGGTGTGACCCCAGGGGGATTGTCTCAAGGATCCCAAGGACCCAAGCTGTTTGTTTACGGACCAGTTGTGCGCCTAACTTCAGAAAGTGCACTTGTACAGAAGCTATGTGGGGTGCCCTCCGGTGGCTCTGTTCGACTCCCAGCTGCGAAGGAAGCACTGCCGGTCCGGCACGACCCTCCCGGCTGTTCTGCCGGAGCCCCTCATCGCGGCCCGGTGCCAGCCTGCCTCCTTGAGGGTCTTCCTTTAGCTCACTGACCCTCTGCTGTATGCCCTCCCGTGGGAACTGGTCCTTCCTGGTAGCACGTCGACCCTGCATGTGCGGAAGCCCCTGGCTTCTCAGGAGTGTCCTGCATGGTGGTAGATCAGAGACGGGCTCTGCTGCCCTTGTGCAGACAGTCATAGAGGCTGACGGATTTCATGGCTAACCCTGGTTCTCACACAGATCGAGCAGTCTGTAAAAGCTTGGGAGCCCAGGGTGGTTGGGGGGGCAGGGAGAGAATAGCTGAGCATGGGTGGGAGCTGGCACCAGACCTTTCCTGGGAAGGCTTCCCCAGGACCGGTCTTCTTGGGCTTTTGCCTGGAGGGAGGTGTCCAGCAGCACCATGTGGGGTGGGTAGTGGCCAGCTGGTGGCTTGGGCACATGTGGGGGATCCTGTGACTAGAATGACCAGAAGCAGAGACTCACTCAGGATGGCAGCAGACCGGAGGCACCTGCAAGTCCCCAGGCATTTAGGGGAAGCCTTTGCGCTGCGGTTAGGGCTCCGCTTCCGAAACGTACCTCTGGTTATTTGCATGATTTCTTGAGGTTTGGGTGAAAGTTGAGCGCGTGGGCAAGTTCCCCACTCAGCCCCTCATTCACGTTTGGCTCCTTGCTGGGGTGAGGTTGCAACCCTGTCCCGGTACCAGCCTCTTCCCACTTCCTCCTGGGCTCCTGGTCCTCTCCGGTTTTCTTCCTGCTTCCTGAACCGGCGCTCTGTTTTGTTTTTAGCTGTGTTGTGATTTTGGCAGATCTGAGTTCTCCAGGGTGTTGACGTGGCGTTCTCTCTGACATCTCTTCCCAGAGCCTCATCCGTGCTGGGCCCCCAAGGTCACCCAGCACATTCTCCCTGCCTCCAAGGGTCCTTAGAGTGCCCGGCTGGCCCCCTTGCGAGCGCTCTCCATCTTCTCTTTCTGACAGACGGAAACTTCCCCAAATGCCTGGCAGCCCTTCCCTGGACCACTAACGCCTAACCCAAGCTTTGTGGACAAGCCTGTCGTCCATCCCAAGGAAGGAAGGTAGGTGTCTCCAGAACATTCTAGCGGGTGCTCCCTTGGGAGGGGGGGAGGGTGTGTGTGTGTGTGTGTGTGTGTGTGTGCGTGTGTGTGTGTGTAGCTCCTCCACAGGGCCAGTGAGGACAGAGGGGGTCATTGTCTGTCGTGGAGAAAGGTGGGGCCCGGGTCTGGAACTAAGGAAAGAAGCTTGTGTGTGTTTTGGGCTGCAGCTTGGAAGACGGGAGATCCCCCCACCTGTATGGAATCCATGCGGGGCTTCCGCCCTGCCTCTGGCTGCAGATGGTGCCTTCTCTGCTCCTGCCCCTGCCCCACTTCTGGGTGGGTCCAGGGTCCTTGTCCTCGCTTGCTAGACAAGAACACTGGGACCAGATTATCCGGTTTGGCCTCCCGAGGTAGCAGCTGATGGTCTCTTGCTCTTGAAACCGTTTCAGAAGCAGGCCTAGGGAGCAAGTTCCTGCTTCCATTGTCCTCTGGGACACACAGACAGTAGGGGGCCTGGTGGAGTGACCTCTAAGGGACCCTGGTGGTTGGTCTGCCCCACTGGTGGGACCTCCCAGCCTGCATTGGGTGGCAGGATCCCCACTGGGAATTTGAAGGGATTGTACCCTGACTTGTCCCTCCCTCGGGAAATTCCAGCGACCCTTTAGGACAGGGTGGAACTGTCCCTGTGGGTTTCCAAGACTGCCACTCTCTATGGGAGCAGAAAGGCCCCTCTTTCTCCTACAGAGTGACTGGTGGTTTTGAACTACTGACCTTGACCTGACCTTGTGGTCAGCAGCCTAATGTGTAACCCACGATACCCCCAGGGCTCGAGAGGAGCCGGAATCCATTTGAAGGCAGTGAGTTTGGTTTTGGAAAATTTGGAAATCGGAACATGTAGACTTGGTAATAGTCATGCTGAAGATCACATGATAGGATCCGGGGGCCAGCCCAGCACCCTGTTCACCAGAAAGACTTTTTCCACTTCGTAAACGGACCTCCCGGAATGCAACACTCGGGATTCAGATTGGCTGCATCTCAATGCAAGAGGCAGAGAGGGGACTCCGTCCTTTCAGAGCAAGGCTAGGCACAGGCCCTCGATTATTCCTGTGCAAGTTAAGTCGAGGTCGAAGGACAGGTCACCGAGAGCCGAAGTGGGGTCCTGAGCTGCCCGGATCTAGAGACACCCGAAAAATTGTTGAAGCACCAAGCATGAATGACGGGACACCTGGTGAGCTGGGGCTGGTGACACTAAGGACAGGCAAGCATTCCAGGAGGTAGCACATGACGAAGCCCCCGTGGCCTTGGAAGCAGAAGTCCAAGCCACACCGAAGAAGGCATGGGTGTGAACCAGGAAGCAAGGCTCCAGGCACGGGAAGAATCCCATGTGAGACATTCCTGTGGACAAGACACATGGAGCTACTCTAGCGCCCCGGAGCTGGAGGAGTCACACGGAGACCCCTGGCAGCGCTGAGAGGCTTCCACCGCCACTGGATCCACAAGACCTTCCACCCACTGGTCTGTGACCTGCCTGCATTCGGCATCATTGCATGTGTTTCTTGAGTCTGAAAAGGAATTTGTAGATTGGTATCGGACTGAAGGACTTGATCTGGAGTGGGCTGTGGTGTTTTCTCTATGTTCAGTTGCTCTTGTGTATAACGATCCTTCTTATTCACATATGAGTCCCCCTGGATTTGTTTCTCTAGTCTACCCAGACATAAAACACTTTACAGAGTCCCACTGGGGCACTCGCTGGTCCGTGCGGAGAAATTTGGACGACAGCCAACCGGCTGGCCTGCTGATGGAAAGAGATCTGTATTTGTGCCCATTCCCAAGAAAAGTAAATGACCTAGCAGGTCGCCGAACCCACTGTACACCATCGTTCCTATCACATAGGAGCAAAATTTTGCTGAAGATAATTTTGAAACAGTTGCAGGCATACTTGGACAGGGAGCTGCCAGAAATTCCCAGCAGATTCAGAAGAAGAGGACGTGGCCCAGCCGACGGACCTCGGCCCGAAAGCAGAGACGACCAGGAAGATGTTTGCCTGTGTGTTACGGACTCGCAAAGGCGTTTGCCTGTGTGGATCAGAGCACACAGTGTGAATGGGCGCCCCAGGACACTTGATCATGCACGTGTGCAGCCTGCTCCCGTCACACGACCGGGAGGCCCGTTGGACCAGAACAGGGAACTTGTCCCTGGTTTAAAATCATGTGCGCCAGGGCTGTATCTTTCCCCCACATTTGTTCAGTGTGTGTGCTGGGCACGCCATGCTGTGTGAGGAACACCACGTCGGGATTAGAGGAAGGCTCACTGACAGCATGCACCATGCAGGGGACGCGACCCAAGCGGCTGGAAGCACACGCTGACCAACACCACAAGCCCGCGGCCTTCAGAGCGGCTCCCGATTCAGCGTCAAAACGTGCAGTGTCACGCAGCAGTGACGGACGCCGTCAAGGGTTTCGTCTTGAGCGGATCCACAGCATCCTGGGAAGCGACAGTGTATGTGCCGTCCGCGGTAGCAGAGGGGGCTGTCTCACCCCCTGGCTTCCCTCTCCCTGTGGCCACGATGCAGGGTGGAGACAAGCCTCCACGCGCCATCCTTGGGTCCCCATCCTGACACCCGCTGTTCTTCCCGCCGCGCTCCACTTCTCCGCTGGGTGACAGGATGCACTGCAGTGGCCCAGAGCTCACAGACACACTGACCACGAAGGGGGCTGATGAGGAAACTTGATAGGTTGGCGGCTGTTACAGGAAAACAGCTTCTAACAACCGAAGGGTCCGTGGGCACGATTGTGTGGTTATAGTATGTGAATATGCTTGTAGAGTCAGAGGATAGGAGAGACCGGGGAGAACGTACCGTAAGGGAGTCAGACCCCTTTCATGGAGCATGCTCTTGGTGGTCCACGGGGACCTGGGGGAGAAGGGCGTCTTTCTTGGGACCTTGATAGGTCACCATAGGACATGCATATTCCGTAGTTCCATGCGTCACAAGGTGGGTGGAATCTGCAGGAAGGTCCCTGAGCTCACAGGTGAGGATACTGAATACCTGCATTGGGGGAGGCATGAGGGGTGGGTGCTGGGTGGCACGGCAGGAGGAGATAGCAACAGGATGCCTGCTTCTGTAGGGAGGTAAAACTACCACGTGCTCCCTGGAAGGCAGCACAGCTGTTAGGAGAGAATCCGTGGGAACGTGATTTAAAGCAAGATAATGTACTTGGACTTTATCTCTAACTTACCAAAGTGGTGGCTTTCCCACTGTGGAATACCAGCTTTCCAGATCCCCGCTGTTAAAAGCTAGGGAACCAAGTCCTCGTCACATTCCCCTCGGTGCTGGCTTCCCACGGGCAGCCGTCGGGATGGGCAAACTGTAAGGACGTTCGTTGGTCCACAGCGACATCTCTCTGGACCTCAGCATCTCAGCCGCCTGCCTATCACTCTGTCCCAGTTCCGTCGTCTTAGTGGCTGCTCTGAGTCTCCGTGCCACCATCTTTGGTGCCTCTGGTCTTGGCAGTCTGTGGCACATCAGACAGATCCAGATGGTCCCAGGGTTTCTCTCTCTGCCCCAGACGGCTCCCACATCCTGCCGCATGGCTGTGAGGGAGGAGTGGTCTGCCTTTTAGCCAATTAGGACAGTGGGTGGTGTCGTAAGTCACACCCTCTAGTAAAGCAGAAAGATGCTCCCAAGGCAGCAAAGAGTGTGGCTCTGTTCTCACGCAGATGCCCTGCCAAGGAAGGAGTTGATGCAGACTCACAGCGGCCCTGGTGGGCAGGGCAGAACTGCCCCTGTATGTTCCTGTGGGCTTCTGAGACGGTAGCTCTTTAAACAAGGCAGACGTACTTATTCCAGTCGAGTCAGCGCCAACTCACAGCAGCCCCCTGTGGGTTCCGAGACTGCAGTTGGTGCCGGGAGTAGAAAGCCCAGTCTTTCTCTCTCAGAGCCGCTGGTGGATTTGAACTGCTGACCACGCGGATCGCAGCCTAACTCATAGCCATCACACCACCAGGGCTCCCTCCCTCTGCTAAAGTCAGGTCTGACTCGCACTCTCACCCTGCTCCTTAGTCTAGTAGAGAGCGCCCCGCAAAGTAGGGAGAGTCCAGAATGTACTTAGCTCACAGGGAGTTACACCAGAAAAGCCACATCAGTTGACTGCATCTCAGTATTGCATTGGGGGAATCATGTGCTCCAGACCCTTTGAAAGCGCTCAGAAGCAAAGCTTATACCTTAAGGACCAAGGTGGGCCTGACCCAGGCCTGCTCAGTGGCCTCCCCGTGTCAAAGCCCGGCATGAAGAATGGTGGCTGTAGAAGCAGTCATGGCGCCTCTGGCTGATGGTTTGGGCCAAGAATGTCGAATGCATGCAGCGACTTCCGGGAGAACACACCAACCTGCCTCACCACCAGCACGCCCCTCAGATGCAAGGGAGGCCAGGCTGCACGTCGTGAACTTTGGACGTGTCTGCAGGCAGGGCCAGGCCGGCACGGACAACGTGCTTGCTACAAGCAGAGGGTCAGCAGATAGCTAGAGACCCTCCAGGAGACGGATGGACACTGACTGTAGCAGTGGGCCCCAGCCTAAGAACCGCTGTCGGACGGTGCAGGGCCGGCCACTGCTTCCTCCTCTTTGACAAGGCTCAGCGGGAGCTGGAACTGACTTCGGGCCGGGCGCCCAAGAACCACACTGAACCGGGACCTGAGACGGGCAGAGCTCTCTCCTTCCAACCACACATATCCTCGGGGCTCCATGGGGGCTGCAGGCACCAGAGAAAGTGAACGGACTTGCTGGTGGACCCCGGCTGCTGCCTTGAACTGCTTCCTGGCTCCCAAGAGATGATGTCTACGCAGTGAGGCCGTGGCCTTCAAGACCCTCACTGGGTCCGCCTCCTGCTTGCGGTTACGACCAGCGCTGTCCGGTCCGAGTCGGCAGATGCCATCTTTTTCTTTGTCGGACAAACAAGGAAGGAAGGAAGTGAGCAGCATACAGCGTGGGACAGAGCATCCTCAGAGTGTCCGAGCGTCTCAGCGTCCCAAAGCAAACAAGCCTCCGCGGAGGCTTGGGCGGGCCTGGCCCAAGGTCTCTGCAGGGAATTTCCTGGGAAAGCTGAACAAGGATAAGGAGGAGGGGGAGGGGGAGCTGGCTGTCTGTGTCCCCAACCCTCTGACCAGGGGCTCGTCACAGCTTTCCGTAACCAGCCTCCGGCCACCTTTCCGCTGGGGTCAAGCTGCCCTGGCTGGGAAGGCTGGGGGAGGGTTTATCTTAGGCCCCACGTCAGCCACTTGCACTAGGTGTTAGGCTGTGCCCCACCCTGCTGCACACCACACAGCTCATGGCGGCTGGCAAGGAGCCAGCACGTTCCAGGCACCGGCCTTCAGTTCCCCTTGGGAGCCCGCGACTTCCGGCTCAGGTGCAGCACTGCCCTGAGGTCCTCACGGATAGACACACATTCCTAGTGAGCAGAGGGTGTGCACAGCCGTCTGTCCATCTCTGTCCGCCGATGTTATCCCCAGAGGTGGGGCCACTGAGGCCATTGGGGTAGGGAAGTGGGTGGCTTCCGAGTTAGGGAGCGGGCAGTAGCCCAGTCCATTCCCACCCAGCCACTCGACGGCCCTGGGGGCTCCCAAGGATGGGACCCTCGTCGTCGTCCATGGGGTGGCTGGTGGTGGTCCCCAACTGTTGATCTCAAGTTAGCAGCCCAGTGGAACCCACAATGCCACCAGGGCTCTCTAGTGACAATATGGGGTTCGTTTATCATGCCTGTCCTCCCTCAGGCCTGGAGGGCTTGAATGACCCTTAGCCCCGAGCCACACCCACCCCTGTCATCCCTGTGTCTGCAGCTCCTGAGCCTCCTGTGTGTCTGAGTTGTGGTGACAGAGTCAGCCTGTCACCCCGTGTGTCCCTCACCTGCTGTGTCCGTGACCCTGTGTGTCTGAGTGGTTGCAGTCAGTCTGTCTCCCCATGGGTCTGACCCAGTGCATCTGTGACCCTGGCCTGTCCTTCACCTTGCTCTACACTTTCAGATGTGGAAAGCCTCTGCCGGCCACTCCGTGTCCATCGCCCAGGACGACGGGGGCGCCGATGACTGGGAGACGGACCCCGACTTTGTGGTACGTGACGCAGCCCACAGCTGCTTGGCGTTTTCCTTCGTGACCCTCGGCCTGCCCGGACTCCAGCCGGGTTGTGGGTCCTTGGCCTGTGAGGTCTGAGCTCAGGTCCTTCTCTTGGCAGAACGACGTGAGTGAGAAGGAGCAGCGGTGGGGAGCCAAGACGGTGCAGGGGTCCGGGCGCCAGGAGCACATCAAGTAAGGGCGGCTCACTGGCCGGTGCTGACCTCACCTGATGCTCCTGTGGGGCCTTGCTGCCGCTTGTCTTGTCTGTGGACTCGGTCACTGCCATTGAGACATTGCGACCCATTAGTGACCCATTAGAACTGGCCCGGCGGTTTCCTGAGACTGTCCTTCATCACAGGTGTTGGAAGCATTCTCTTTCTCCTGCAGAGCAGCTGGTGGTCTTGAACCGCTGGCCTTGTGGTCAGCAGCCCTGCTCATAGCCCCAGGGCTCCTCCCCTGCGGGCGGATGGCAGGTGATGTCGACCTGAGATGTGTGCATGCACACTCACACTCGTACACACATGCGCATGGGGCCACATCAGATATATCAGTCTGAAAAAGGTCTAAAACTGTGGGACCTTGTGAAGTGGCTGCATCTCAGCACAGGATCTTGTCGGCCTGTGTGCCAGACGCTGTGTCTCCGTTGGCACCTCCTCCCCAAAGGGCCTCGTCCTCCCCCCCGGGTTTGCCACACCTGAAAGCTCTTCAGTGCCCTCCAGGGCCTCAGGTCATTGAAATGTTCGTTGAGTTTGGGGGGTTGGGGGCTAAAGACGCGTGAAAGGGCGTGACCGGGGCCATGTCTCCCAGCAACTGCCCCAGGACAGCCTCGCTGCCCGCTTCCTGGGCTCGTTCTCACTCCTGCCTCCTTAAAACATCCTCACATGACTGGCCTGTGTCTTTGGAGAAGAATCTATCAGGATTCCCCTTGGAATCCCCTCCCCACCCCCAAACAGTTGCCTTCGCCTTCTGAGCAAACTGGCCGGACCTCTGTGTCCTGAATGTCACCAGACCAGCCGGTCCGCTCAGGAGTCTGCTTCAGTGGGACCCAGTCTCGGTCTCTTAGAGGCCCCCAAGGAGACTGTGACAGGTGTGTGGCCGAGAGGACGCGGTCATGGCGGTGTGTTTCTGCATGACCCGTCCGGGCTGGAGCTCCAGCAGCAGTACCTCTTGACTGGCGCACGCCCATGCGCGTGTGAGTAAGAGAGACACGGTTGTTGGTGGGTCCCCACCCGTAGCTGCCCCTTTGGCACAGTGGAACTGCCTTTAGGGCCCATCCTGATGGCAGCCGCTTGCCTGGTCTCCCTTCAGTGATGCTGCGGGTGGGTCGGAAGGGCCGTCCATTCAGTCAGCCGCTCTTAGCCTTGCACCACCAGGGCGCCCGCGTGCGCATCTGTGCACATACACACGCTCGTATGTGCATGCTGGCGTCACGGTCTGCCCTAGAAGGTCCACTCTGGGGCTGTGGCTTTCCTCCAGGGGCTCATCGACCTCAGCGCCCCTGGCCACAGGCGGGAGGCTTCTGCAGCGGGGACTGTTTTTGTGCCAAGTCAGGGCTGCATCCCGCACTCTGGTGTCTGGAAAGGTCTGCGTTGCAGAGGAGAATCGTGGTGCTGTGAGCCCAAGGCTGAGCTTTGTGCACTTCCGGCGGACCCAGAGCAGGACCTCAGAGGGTGTGGATGGTCTGGCAGCCTCCAGACGCCTCTGCTGGGAAACACGGGTCCGTTGCCCACCTTCCCTGGGCCTGCACCTCCATCAGTAGTTGCTGGGTTCATGGTTCCCATCCGTGGTGACCTGACCATCTCGGCACAGTTGTTCTTCCCTGACTCCCAGTGCCCTGCAGGCAGAGCCACCTGTTCCCGCCAGAGGAACTCCTGGGAGAGGCACGGAGCAGGCAGCCAAGGCAGTGTGCCCCTCGACTTGCGTGCAGCCCAGCCTCGCACAGGAGCCCCCCGGGGGGTGGGGGTGGGGTAGAAGTGAAGTATTGTGGGGCTCTGAGTCACCTCGGGGTCTTGCTATCTCAGGAACAGCTCACATAGGCACCGACACCCCTGTCACCTCCTCCCCAGTGGGTTGCGGACCCTTTGCGGAAGTCTGGCACACACAACCTTTGGGTTGATTGGATATCAGAATATGAGGTCCTGGGCTGGGAATGGGGGAATCACGTGGTCCTTATGACATACAGCAGCCTGGTGGCAGACATTGTTCCTCTCTGCTGTCTGACTGTGTGTCTCCCCCTCATTGTCCGCTTGCTGACTGACTGTGCCTCCCCCCTCAGCGTCCACAAGCTGAGGGAGACTGTTTCTCAGGAGCACCAGACCCTCAAGGAGAAGGAACTTGAAACAGGGCCTAAACCCTCCCATGGCTATGGGGGCAAGTTCGGTGTGGAGCAAGACAGGATGGACAAGGTGAGAGGGTAGGGTGCTGTTTGACGCGCTGACCACTCAGGTGTGTGTGTTTGGGGGGGCGGGGGGCTCCTGGTGTCAGGCAGGCTTCCTTGGGGTAGAAGGTCTGGTATCCCATCTTGAAGGAGCAAGACTGCCCAAGCCCCCTCTGCTGGTCAACAGGTAGCAGGATGTGCGTCCAGAAGAGACACTGTGTATGGGGAGGGAGTTGTGGGGGCCAGGGGCCAGCTTGTGTCCAGGATGTGAGTCAGGCGTCCACCCAAGGTCTGACTGGTGTCTCCATCAATGAGGATGGTGTGCGGGGGAAGGGAACTCAGAGCAAACGGACCAGCCTGGTGGGATGCAGATGTCCCAAGAGGTGCGAGTGGGGTGGTTGATTCCGCACCTCGGAGGCATAGCTCCGGCAGAAGGCCAAGGCTGACGGCTTTACCCCCTGGGGAGGATTGGAGACCAACAGCAGTCTGGCACACACCGCTTCTGGGCTGATTGGAACGATGGGCACATTGGAGCTGCTCCCTGCTCTGTGCTTGGCGTCTGGGTCCCAGCCGGGCTCGGGTTCCCGGCTGTAATTCCACACCGATTACTCCCTCTAGGGACAAGCTGCCTCCGTGTCCCACTGAGCCCCCGCTTGTCTGCAGTGGGGTGGGTGTGGGGTGGGGGCAGAGGGCCTGGGGGCATGGCCACGCGGCGACCGCTGACGGCTGCCCTACCCCTCCCAGTCAGCCGTGGGACATGAGTACCAGTCGAAGCTTGCTAAGCACTGCTCCCAAGTCGACTCGGTCCGAGGCTTTGGAGGCAAGTTTGGGGTCCAGATGGACAGAGTGGATCAGGTGAGTCCGAGGGCCTGGGCGGTGGGTGGGCCTGGGGGTGGCGTGCACCTGTGGAGCAGTGCGTTCCTAGCAGGCTGACCCCTGTGCTTTTGGGCCCTGCCAGGACTCCGCCCCTCCCACTCCTGAGGGCACGGACCCAGGCTGGGTGCCCTGGGAGGTGCACTATGGTTCTTGGCCAGCAGGTGGAGTGTCTCAGACCTGCACTGAGCTGGCACCTGCAGCCACAGAGCACGGGGGACCACCAGTGACAGGCCCACTCTGAATGGCCTCCCATCGAGTGTCCCGGGATGGCCCCGTGTTATGGGAAAGAGCTCCTGGCTGTGGGTGTCCCCATGTCCCGGGAGCTCGGCTGAAGGGTCTGTCCTTGTCTGCTCCTCCTCAGTCGGCTGTTGGCTTTGAGTACCAGGGCAAGACGGAGAAGCATGCCTCCCAAAAAGGTGAGAGCGGGGGCCGGGCCGATCCATCTCCCCTCCCTCTACACGTGGCTCTCTGGGCGTGGTGGGCCCAGGGCTGGGTTTCCCCTTTAGGACGGGAGCTGCAGTGAGGTCTTCGTTAAGCGTGGGCAGCAGTAGTGGCGGCCTGTCCTGGCTGCAGTGGCTGCTGACCCATCTCTGTAGTTGCTACCCGGTGATGCCGGCCTCAGCCACATGAGCACATCCCCCCAGATGCACGGCCTGCCTCCTGTCCACGTTCCCAGTTACACCTCTGTTTGCCTTCAGATACCCTGGGACCAGCCGGCAGAGCCCTGTAGGGGCTGCCACGGACGTGCCTGTGCAGGCGGGCCGTGCCTTGGGACTCTGCCCCACCAGGAAAGTGAAAAGCCCCTGGCTGGGGCTCCAAGCCCTCATGCACTGTTTGCTCCCTGGAAAGTGCGGGCAGCCCAGCCTGTGGTTGGAGGCTCGGTCTCTCGCTCAGACCCGGTCTTAGTCCCGTAGGTGGCCTTACCCAATAAAACCAGCACCTGCCACATGGGCTGCTTCAACCACTGACACATACGAGACTGAGCGGTCAGTGCAGAAAGGGTGGCGACTGCTGTTTGGACCTCCAGAGAGGTCACCCGCAGAGATGCTCTCCCTGGACACGGCCCCGCCCCCTCCCGGGGGCTCAGGGAGGCCGGCGAGGAAGATTGCAGGGCCGAAGGGGAAAGCCCAGGGACCCGACCCTACCCTCCCACGAGCCCTGCTTTTTTGTTGATATTTATTCGGTTGCAATGCTAGCACACGTAATCCGGTACATCCCAAGCCCAGCTCACTACCATGGAGTCCGTGCCGACCCTTGCCTACCCTAGGGGACTGGGTGGCAGTGCCCTGTGGGTCTCAGACAGGAGTAGAAAGCCCCGCCTTTCTCCCACAGAGTGGCTGGTGGTTTCAAACTGCCAACCAGGTAGCAGCCCAGAGTGTAGCCACTCCACGACCAGGCTCCCGACCCGGAACTGACAACACAGGAAACCTACATTTCCTCTTCGCTCATCGTTACCGTGAGAGGCGTGCTCCAGCCGCCTCTGTGACAGCCTTCACGGGGGCGGGGCGGGGAGCTCCCTGTCGGCAGGGTGTGGCTGTTACGTGGCCGGACGATGTTTGGGTTGTCCTGAAGTGTTGGCCTTAGAGAATCCAATACCCAGAGGTGACCCAAGGGTTTGAGCCGCTCCCCTCGGTTCCTGTCCCCTCACAAGGAAGACTAAAGATGGACACAGCCGTGAGGCCAGAGTAGGGGAAAAGGTGGGAGCAGGAGGTAGCTTATGGAGGCGGTGCTGGGGTGCTGCCCCAAAGGAGGGTGCTTCCCCTTCTGACAGGTGTGTACTCCCCACAATCAAAGGACACTGAAAAGGAACATGACCGGTGTCCCGCAGGAGGCAGTGTCCTTGGGAGAGGGCAGCCTCGGAGAGATGGGTGTCCTCCCTCAGAAGGCGCAGATCTGGGGCGCATACAGCAGCCCCACGTTTTGACCCGTTTGCTCTGTGAAGGTTTTGGAGTGTTGCATTTGGACTCAGTTTCTCCCAGCTGGGAAGAATTGCCGTCCAACGGCCCAATGGGGTGGAAGTCCGCCAGATGCGTGATGAGGGAAAGGCCCGGGGGTCCGTGCCTGGGAATGCCAGCCTGGGAAGCCAAGCACAGACCACTGCTTCCCGGGGCTGCCATGACCGGAGAGCAGCCGCCCCTGAAAAAACGCAGCCTGGGCCACACCTGTGGGCAGCTGTGCTCAGCCCTGCGGGGCCACCGCAAGACAGGCTTGGCACAGTCAGCACCTGTTGTCCCCTGTACTCAGCGTCACCCTTGGTTGCAGTGGGCTGTGATCTCTGAGCTGTCACCCCAGTGCAGGCTCCTGCCCTGACCCACCCCTCTGCGTCTCCCCAGACTACTCCAGCGGCTTTGGCGGCAAGTACGGCCTGCAGGCAGACCGCGTGGACAAGAGCGCCGTGGGCTTCGAGTACCAGGGCAAGACGGAAAAGCACGAGTCCCAGAAAGGTGGGCCAGCTCGGGCACCTGGGGTGGGCCTGGTGGGCTGTGTCGGAGGCCTACTCCCCCTCCCTGCCCCCCACGGAGGAGCTGGGGTGCACCTTCCCAGAGGGGGCTCCTACACACCTGTTGGGTGTCCTCACATGCCCTGGTCCGTGAGGGGTGAGTTGTTAAGATTTTTTAAGGAGAATGTTTTAATTGCGCTGCTTGGCCCAGAGCCTTGGTGGTGCAGGGGTTGAAGCGCTCAGCTGCCAACCAGAAATGGTTGGACCAGCCAGTGATTCCTGGGCAGAGAGGAGGCATCCTGCTTCTGCAGAGCTTGGAGTCCCCCAGCATTCCTCCTAGTTGGGGGGCTGCTGTGAGTCCAGATGGCCTCGGCAGTGGGGGACCAGGACTCAGTGGTGTGAAGGACCGAGGGGCAGTTGGCGGTCCAGGAGCCCTGGTGGCTGGGCGGGCTGCTCATTGCAAGGGTCTCCACAACCGCCAGCAAGGCAGGGAGGTTGCATCTCTGACCTACGTGCTTCTGACTGTGGAGACTGTAGGTCGCGTCTAGTCTGTTTTGCGGAAATGGCTGCAGTGACTAGTCGTGAGTCTTAGGGGCAGTCAGAAGAATCAGTTCTCAGAAACGGGGATATTGGTAAAAACCCCGTTGCATGTATCCATGGACCCTGGTGTTCCGTGCCCTGACAGTCCTCCCCAGCTGGTGGCCCAGGGCCCTCCTCAAAGCTGGGGGGCAGGCTCAGCCTGGTCCAGAGACAACAGGGGTCCCGCACGGAGCACTGTATGGCCTACCGCCTGTGTTTCTGCCTCTGCGTGTTGAACCACTTCCTGTGTGGCTCAGACCCCTTCCATGAGCCCCGCCAGCCCTGGTCCATCCAGTGCCTATTCACGCGATCCGGGAAAGCTGCACGCGTGTGAGCCCCGCACCCCGTCTTGCTCTTGTCAGACTACTCCAGCGGCTTTGGCGGCAAGTACGGCCTGCAGTCAGACCGCGTGGACAAGAGTGCCGTGGGCTTCGATTACCAGGGCAAGACGGAGAAGCACGAGTCCCAGAAAGGTGCCCCCTCCCCCAAATCTGTGCCCTCCTCTCCCCCGGGGCCCACACAGGGGCCCTAGGCAGGCACACCCACCAGTGCACCTGCCAAGAGGTGCCACTTGAAATCCCACAGCCCAGCAGTGACACTGAAGAAAGGAGTTCTCCCCCTGCTGGTGGTGGTGGTGGGGTGTTCTCATCCGCCCAGCCCATGTGTGTGTGCATGTGAGTGTATCTATGTCTGTGTGTGTGTCTGTGTGGGGGCTACCATGCTGCCAGTGCTGTGTGAAGCTGCATGTAGCCGAGCTTCTGAAGTGGGCCCTGTGTGTCTGTCCGTCCCACCTGTGACCTGTCCCCAGGCCACATACCTTAACGGGTTTTCCAGGGGCAACCACGGGCCCTGGTGAGGGGTGGGCATCCCTGGCCATCTGGAGAGGGGAGGCATGGGGGTGGTGAGATGTGGACACAGGCAGTTCTAGGCAGGTGTCCCTCGTACATGACCCTGCACCTCCAATGGCGAACTCACTGCCCTCTGACGCCGGACTGTGGCCCTCTGCTGTGTGCGTAGACTACGTGAAGGGGTTTGGAGGGAAGTTTGGTGTGCAGACAGACAGACGAGACAGATGTGCCCTTGGCTGGGACCACCAGGAGAAGGTGCAGCTGCACGAGTCTCAGAAAGGTACCCTTCCCGCTCTCGCTGCAGGCAGCCTTCTGCCTTCTTCGTCCTCTGGGGAGCGGGGAGGTCTGTGTCGGCGCCATCCCCTTTCCCTTGAGCCCAGTCAGGGTGGGCAGCAGGCAGGGGTTACACCTTGGGCTGACCCCTGCAAGGTCAGCAGTTCAAACTCCCAGCCGCTCCTCAGGAGAAAGCCGGGGCTGCCTACCCCTGTAGAGAGTTTCAGTCTGGAGACCACGCTATCCTGGAGTGGAATCAGTTCCATTCGAGACCTGGACCTGGGCCTGGGTGTGGTGGTGGAGGGAGCTGTCAGTCTGCAGACCTGTCTGAGGTCGCCTCCTAGGCCCCAGCCCAGGAATCCTCCAGTTCAGGAGTGGGCTGCTGAGGGGGGTGGGGCACACTTCCTGTCGGGAGCCCTAACCCCGGGCAGGGCAGATGGGAGGGGAGGTCCTGGGTGTCCTGCAGAACAGACCCCAACCCAGCAAGGCCAACACCACGCGCATGCCCTCAGGCCGAGGAAGGGGGGCGGGGCAGCGGCAACCTGGGGAGGGTCCAGCACTTGTCCCTGAGCCCCGGTGTGAGCTAGCTGTGCCCGGGCGAGTCAGGGCTTGGGCGTGCCTTCAGCCCTGCAGGTGGGCTCTGCCTGCCCGGCTTCCTCTGGGCAGGAGTGGCGTCTCTAACCGAGCTTGTGTCCCTTCCCCCATGCCCGCCTGCAGACTATAAGACGGGCTTTGGAGGCAGATTCGGTGTGCAGTCGGAGAGGCAGGACCCTTCCGCCGTGGGGTTTGAATACAAGGAGGAGCTGGCCAAGCACGAGTCCCAGCAAGGCACAGTCGCCCCCACCCCGCCCCCACTGCCACACCACTCGTAGCACAGACTTACCCCCCCCAGCAATACCTCCTTGTGGCCCACCTCCCTCGGCCGCCCAAGACGTGAGCAGGAAGCCTAGCGCCCCGGCCCGAGATGGGCGTGTTCAGCTTGGTCTCTGTGTCTCACCTTTAATTTGGCTGGCGGTTGGGGGCTGATTTGTCTTCTTTTTGGTGACTCCCTCACCCCCACATCAAGCCAGGCCCTGAGGGTGTTCACGAAGCTGCCACAGTGATGTGTGTGAGCCCCTGGAGCCGGGGTGGCACCTGCCCTTGGCAGCTGGGCCTGGATTTAGAGCCCGGCCAGGCGGTAGGACGTGGCCCTCTTACCCCCAGAGCCTTAGGTTGGGGGCCCGGCTGCCATCACTCGCCAGTGCCCCTCGAGAGAAGTAGCAGGCAGCCCACCCCCAAAAAGGCCTCTGGCGAGGAAACCCAGTGGGGCGGATGCCGGGTCCCCCAGGAGCCAGCCTGATAGTGCAAGGGTGGGAGCACCCGGCCCCTGTCGCCGAGCCACCCTGCACGCCTGTGGACCTTCCCGTGGGTCTATGTGGCCGCCAAGTGCGTGTGCCCTCACCCCATGTCGTGGCTTTTTGTGTCATGTTGAGAACGCCGCCCAGCTGGGTGTAGAAGACTGTGCTACTAACGTGGTGCCCGCCCTGTCACTGTGCTGCTGCCCACCCCCACCCCTGTGCATGCCGCCCCACCCCAGCATGCAGAACGCATGCCACCCCTTCCCCTCCAGGCTGGCCGCCCGGCCTAAGGCCTGTGTGCTGTGTCCCCCCAGACTACTCCAAAGGGTTCGGCGGGAAGTACGGGGTGCAGAAGGACCGCATGGACAAGGTGAGCACCATGTGTCATGACCTCGTCAGGGTGTCGGGGGAGCGGCACCCCTGGGTCTCCAGGGAGGTGGCCAGGCCTTTATTCCGAGGCACCCGGGGGGACTGTAGCGCCTCGGCTGTGTGCCCGCTCCTGGCTCTGCCAATCTGGCCACACTCGGGAGGGCGGGCCCTGTGCTCCCAGGGTGGCCAGTGTCCCTGTCACTGGTGGTGCTGACAGCTGCCTGAGGGCTATGGTCTGCCCCCACGCCATTACCCTCATAGCACTGCCTGTCCTTGTCGGTCTGCCCCAAGGCCAGGCAGGGTTGGCCTCAGAACCCAACCCTGAGACCAGAGGCAGCTTGGTCCCCGTGAAGTCGGGCGGAACCCTGCCGGAGCTGGTGTCTATAGGCCTGGGGGTGTTGGCGGGGGAGGTCTGCGGGGCAGCCCTGCTCCAGGGCCAGCAGTCTTCCGGTCCTGCAGCCCCATGGTTGTGACCCTGGGGTGACCCGTCTGTTTAGGGGTCTCTTTGTGAACACCTGTCCCATGGTGGCCATCTGCCTGGGCCCCGTTCTGTGCATGTCTGTTGGATGCTGGTTTTCCTGGCGTCTTGTCGTGTCAGGAGGCCCGAGCCACAAGACGGCTTCCCACTTAGCGAGTTTGTCAGATGAGGCTGACACCCTGCCCCGACTCACCTTGCAGCGCAGCTACGCCTGCCTCCAGGGTTGTCCTCACCTCCACAGCCCAGGGCCGACTCCTTGGTTGGGGGCAGCCTTGGCTCCTAGGGAGCAGCCTGGCGGGCTCAGGTCGTGGGCGGGCGGAGCGTCAGGAGGGGTCGGTCGGCAGAGCTGAGGGCCTGGCGTGTCTGCTTGTGGGGTGGCTGGCTTCCAGGGCTGGGCCACAGCATGGTGTGGTGGGGAGCATGTGGGGGCTCCAGCCTGCTGAAGTAGCAGCCATGGGGGGACCTCACTAGGAAGGCTGGGTCCCTGAGGGGTGGGCTGGTGCTGGGCCTGGACAGGTCATGGAGGGGTCCGGGGAGGGCAGCCAGCTGTGGGTGATGCCCCCGGTGCCTGTGGACGTCCCGGGGCCCTGGAACAATAGCTGCCCTCATGCGGACAGCCAGGCTGAGCAGGGCCGACTGCATGGTCAGCGGGAAGCTGCCAGCCTCCTGTTTTCCGGGCCTTGTGCTGTGACCCCGTGAGTGGGGCTGCTCTGCAGTGTGCCCGGGGGCCGGTAGGGCCGGCAGCAGTTGTCTGGTGCCCAGGCGGGGCCACTCCACTGAGAGACACTCCCCGACGCTCCTCTCGCCCTCAGAACGCGTCCACCTTTGAGGACGTCGCCACGGTGCCCTCGGCCTACCAGAAGACCGTTCCTGTGGAAGCCGGTGCGGCCCTGGGACCTACTCGGGGCTGGGGGGCGAGGGGGTGTCAGTGCAGCTCAGCACAGCACAGGGAGGGGGCCTTCTGATGCAAACGCCTGTCCCCCTCCGAGGGCTGGTTCCTGAAGCCGGACGGGGTCACTCCAAGTACCCAGCCCTCTGGGAGACTGGTGGGGGGAGCCCCTGTGGCCACTGCCACCCCTAGACCTGTTCACGGCCCCGCTGAGGAGCCTCAGCTGTGATGCAGGGACGTTGGGGCGTCTGCACATCCGTGGGAGATGTCCGTCTTGTCCTTCTCTTGGTACAGCTCTGGCTCAGTCACACGGGCACCAGTGGCTGGGGCCTTCAGGAGGGCCGCCATTTTGTCCTGCGTGGGAGTGAGACACAGCTACAGAAATTCCATACTGGTGACCCGGTGGGATGGGGTAGAATGACCCGGTGGGATGGGGTAGAACTGCCCCCAGGCTTCAAGCTGTCACTCTGAGCAGGGACTGAGAGTTCAAAGTAAGCTCTGCCTACCACGGAGCTGCCGGGGCACCCTTACAGACATGGCCAAGAGTAAAGCCAGCCATGCCTATGGCCCCACCAGGGCATCCTTGAGTGGAATTGCCTCTAAAACAACAGTAGTGTGCGTGGCCCTGGTGGGCTGGGCCACAAGGTGAGAGGTTCAAACCCAGCATCCACACCCAGGGAGAAAGAGGAGGCTGTATGCTCCCGGACAGGTTTCCAGCCTTGGAAACCCCTAGGGCAGTCCTGCTCGCATCCGACCACATCGCCGTGAGTTGGAATGGACTGGATCGCAGCAGGAAAAGAAGGATGGGGAGGGGTAAAGGATAGGCAGGAGATGCAGGCCTGAGGCCCTAGTTCATATGTGTGTGCCCCTGCTCTCCCCACAGTGAACAGCAAGACCAGCAACATCCGGGCGAACTTTGAGAACCTGGCCAAAGAGCGGGAGCAGGAGGACCGGCGGAAGGCAGAGGCGGAGCGGGCACAGAGGATGGCCAGGGAGAGGCAGGAGCAGGAGGAGGCCAGGCGGAAGCTGGAGGTGCGGGGACCCTGAGCTGTGGCCGCCACACACTCCCTCCTGCTCCCACTGCCCCGGAGGGTTTCCCAGGCTGTCAGTCATTCCCAGAACAGATAGCCTCACCTTCTTCCCACAGAGGGGCTGGAACCCCTCACTTCCTGGCTAGCAGCCCAGCACTCTTAACAAAAACACTGCTGCTACGACAGTCACGCCTCTGGCCACTACCCTGGGTGCCACCCTGTGCTGTGGTGTCCAGGCCCGGGAGCTGCCTCACCTGCTGGCCTCTCCCCTGCACTGAGCCCATCCCCAGGGGTCCCTCTTTTTCTTTTATTTGGGGGGTCCCTCTTATGACCACCACCTTCAGTAGCCACTCTTTGCCGAGAACCAGGGTGAGAGTGTGCTAGACTTCCAGCAGCTTCCAGGCGCTCTGCAGACAACCTGTGGCACACTGCTGGCTCATGACGCCACAGGGTGGGCTGTTCAAACCCCCGAGCCGCTCTGGGGGAGAGAGATGAGGCTGCCTGCTCCCCTGAAGATTGACCTCGGAGACCCTGTGTAGTCGGCAGTGGGTTCAGGGTTTCCTTGTAGTTCTGGCCCAGTGCCTCACCCACAGTGCTCCCTGAAGGCGTGCGTGAGCCTTAGCCAGGGTCTCTCTGAACACACCACGCGCATACCCCACCTGAGCAAGCTCGTGGACCTGAGAACATGGTCGGCAAACCCTGCCAGGGGCTAGCGGCAGAGGTGTCTTGCCTGGCCTCAAAGTGAGCCCAGGGCTACAGTGAGTGGTGCCACTGCTCGCTGCCCTCAGTGAGAGGTTCTCCAGAGGAGCCACCTGGCCTGGTGCAGGGTTTCCTGTGTCCCGCCCTGTTCAGTGAGAGATGCCACAGAGAGGAACGGTCCCACTGTGCGTAGTGACAGTATCCTGTGTAGAGGAGACCCTCCCGTCACGTCACGCTCAGTGGGAGTTCCCATAAGGAGACACACCATCACGCTCAGAGCTGTCAAAAGCCACCAGCGCAGTCGGGGCAAACCGCGCCCCCAGCCCCTCATGGTTCTGGAGGCAGAAGCCTGTTCCCCCCCTCCTCCAGCTTCTTGGCTGGCCGCCGCGTCTGTCCCTTGGCTTGTGGCCCATCCCGGCATCGGTTGGCAGCTCAGACCCTTCATGCCATCCCACGCGCGGAGCTGGCCCGGTGGTGGGTGGTTGAGACCCGGGGATGCGCAGACTGAGGACGCTCACTGCAGGGTCAGCTGTGCAGACTGACTGCCGTGGAAATGCTTCGGAGAGAGGCTCCTGTGAGCTGGACTCCACTGGGCAGCCAGGGTTAGTGGGGTTTTAAACTCCTCTGCCCGGACGGTCGTATGCCTGCCGGTTCTGGGCACTAGGATGTGGGCTTCTGTGGGGGCCATTCTGCCCACTGCAGCCTGCCTACCCACCCCCATCCACCCCTGCCCCCCACCCCGCATACCTGTGAAATGCAGACGCCCGACTCCACACGCCCCAAGTCACAGCCCGGCACACACAGCTTCAGCTCCACAAAGCCCCCAAACCCTTCTGAGCTGTCTGCCCACAAGTGGAGGCCCGTCATCTTGGCCGATGGGGGCACCTGGACGAGGTGTTCAGGAAGCACAGGGGGGATTGGGGGTTGAGCCCTGACGGCAGCAGTGGGGTAGCTGGAGGCGCTGAGGCCGAGCCCGGACAGGCGGCCATCTGGGTGGGTGGTTCTGGCCGTCCTGTGGCGTTCATTCGCCGGCAGCATGCCGGCTGGACAGGCCTCTCCCAGAGTGACCTGAAGCTCTCGGCGGCTGCTTGTCTTTCACCCACAGGAGCAAGACCGGGCCGCAAAGCAGACGCCGCCTGCGTCCCCGTCACCCCAGCCGGCTGCAGAGAGGCCGCCCGAGAGCCCAGTCTACGAGGTTGGTGTGGCCCTCCCTGCTTTAGGTGCTCACATACATTCTGCTCCGCCTCCGGGTGGGGACGGGCGAGTGTGTGTGCGCCTGTGCGGGGCAGACGCCCCTACAGGCCCTGCTCCCGGGCCGCCCCTCAGCTGCCTCTCATGATGTCTCACACACACACACACACACACACACACACACACACACACACACACACACACACACAGAGAGCAGGCTCCGCTCCCTGCCCCTCACCCTCAGTTGGCCCTCTTGCCGGTGTGACAGCTGCTGTCCATGACTCTTCAGGACACTGTCCCTGGAGATGTCCCTGTGTCCTCTGGCCCTGGGGCCGCTCCACAAGGCGGGCATCGGCAGGGCTGAGGGTGTTAGGGCGGCTGCTGACATGACCCGTCCCTCCCAGGACGCAGCTCCATTCCGGGCTGAGCCAAGCCCCAGAGGTGCCGAGCCTGAGCCCGTCTACAGCACGGACAACCATGGCGGGGCGGGCAGCCCCCCGGCCCTGGCCTATGCCCCCGAGGCTGTCTACGAGACCACCGACGATGCCCAGGACCACTACCAAACAGGTGCATGCGTGTGAGGGGCAGGGGACCCCAGGCTCCAAGCGGGAGCCCTGAGGGCCTGTGCGCGCTGTCCCTGGCATGGATTCGCTCGCTGGTCAGGACCCTCCGGTGCCGTTGCCACCACTGACACACCCACACCACGAGGCCTGGCTCTCCCAGCTGGGCAGAGTGGACAGAGCTGGCCATCAGGAGCCTCGAGTCCCGTCCGCTCGGAGGGGCCTACCAGTCCCCGGGCCCCAGGGACGTTCCTCTAGTGCCCCCACCGCAGTGCGGGAAGTGCTGTGTGCGTCAGGGCTGCGGGGGCTCCTCACCAGGCCGTGTGTGTTTTTCAGAAGAAAACACCTACGATGAGTATGAGAACGACTTGGGGATCACGGCTGTCGCTCTGTACGACTACCAGGCCGGTGAGTGTGGCTGTGTGACTACTGGGCTGGTGAGTGTGTGTGTGGGCTGTTTGTACGACTATCGGACTAGTGAGTGAGTGTGTGACTGTGTGTGTGTGAGAGAGAGAGAGAGAGAGAGAGAGGCGGCTATATGACTATTGGGCTGGTGAGTGAGTGTGTGGGCTGTTTGTACGACTATCGGACTGGTGAGTGAGTGTGTGTGTGTGTGTGTGTGTGTGTATGTGTGTGTGAGAGAGAGAGGGGGGGGGGGCTGTGTGACTACTGGGCTGGTGAGTGTGTGTGGGGGTGTACGACTACCAGACCAGTGAGTATGAGGTGTGTGTGTGATTACTGGGCTGGTGAATGAGTGTATGGGGGTGTGTGTATGACTACCAGGTCGGTGAGTGGGTGTGTGTGGGGGGGCTGTGTACGACTACTGGGCTGGGTTGGTGAGTGTGTGTGTGTCGGGGCTGTATGACTTCTGGGCTGGAGAGTGTGTGCGCCGTTTGTACAGCTACCAGGTGGGTGAATGGGGAGGTGTAGGGTCTTTAGGAGCACCAAGAGCTTGTGTGTCTTGCTCCCTCCTCACTGCGTGTGTACATAGACACACTGCGACATGCACACCCACACCAAGTGTGAGGGTCTTTAGCCCCGTGCCACCTTACCCAGCGTCTGTCCCCTGGGCCACCGCCTCCGTGTCTGGGGTCTGCCGGGCCCTGGGGGTCGACCAGTCACATGGAGGGAGTTCTCTGTGACCGTACACTGGTGTGGGGACGCAGGCTGTGCTGGGGGCCCTGCCCAGGCTCTGTGTCCACCAGCTTGCCCTTGCGGGCCCGGGTAGTGGGCGGAGAGTCCCCTCAGGGCAGAACCCAGGGGACGATCCGGGCTTGGCTCTTGGGCGTGTGGGCACAACAACGCCGCCCCACTGGCCTGTCGCGCGCTCTCTCCCCAGCGGGCGACGACGAGATCTCCTTCGACCCCGATGACATCATCACCAACATCGAGATGATCGACGATGGCTGGTGGCGCGGCGTGTGCAAGGGCCGCTATGGGCTCTTCCCGGCCAACTATGTGGAGCTGCGGCAGTAGGCACTGCCACCCTGTGCCCACCCGCCCACCTGCCCGCCCCGTGCCCACCGGCATGGGGGTGGGTGGGGCACATGCGGCCTTCCTATTTAATACTTATGCGGATGCTTCTGGAAATGTTTATGCCACAGAATCTGCTAATATATTGTAATCATGTTCCTTAGGAAGTGGGGTGATTGCCCACATTCGAGGTTATGCCCTGCTCTCTGCCAAAACGACTCTGTCACGTGGCGCCACTGTGGGGCCAGTGGTACTCGGCGACCTCGGGCCCGCCCCTGTGGCCGGCCCCCTCCCGGTCACTGCTGTGGCCAGGCCGGTGCCACTTGCAGCTGGTTGAGAGTCACCCTTCAGGGCGGCAGGGCCCTCAGAAATGATGGTGTGGGGCCTGGCTCCTTCTGCTCCTAGCAAAGATGCCCCAACCCCAGTCTTTCTTCTAGGCCTCCCTCCTCAGCCCCTGGCTTCCAGATGCCCCTCTACAGCCTGCTCTGTAGCCTTGGGGCTCGGGTATTCTGTGGGGGCCATGGGGGCCACTTTTGCCAGCAGCGTCCTAATGATGGCCCCGTGAGCCAGCCCCACTGGGGACGCCCGCCAAGCCCCCGGAGGCAGTGCCTTCGCCGCCCGAATCGGGCGGGCGGAAGGGGGGATGGTGCACCCTGGGAAGTGCTGCCCACACTGGCCACACTGTCAGCTGAGTGACAAGCAGTGGATGGGTCGCCCAGCTCAGAAGGAACAGCTAAATGAGCCAGCGTTGGACCAAAGCCCCTCCTGGGCGCCCCTTGCGCCCTGCCGACCCCCTGACCCCTGCTGAGGGGAGCCACGATTCCTGAGAACCCCGGCGGCTGGCCAGTCACTGTGCTGCCCTTCAGGGGCGCATCCCCCAAGACATGGGGCATCCTGGGCACCCACGTGTCCACAGAGGCACACTCGACTCTCGGCGTCTCCGGACTGCGCAGGGTTTTATATGCAATCTATTGTGTCAACATTTCTTTAGCGCACCTCATGAGTATGATTTTTAAAAATTAAATATTCCAAATAAACTCTTGATCCACTTGGCTCACAGCCTGTTCCTGTGTGGAGGTGATGTGTGCATGTGTGTGTGCACGTTTGAGGAGTCATGGGTGGGCGGGCATAGGGGTATGTGCACGGGCTCCCAGGTGTGTCTGCCCTCGGCCTAGCACTCTGTGACCATCTTAGCTGGTCAGACCCACCCTGGCCACATGCCTCCTGTGGGCTCCCCAGCTTCAGGTGGACAGGTCCTCAGAAGGCTCTTTCTGCCATTTTTCCACAAGGATCCCAAGCAAATTTAGTGCATGTGGGGTTTAAAAAAATTTTTTTTTACCCTCCCTCAATGAGCTGTTCTCAAAATAAAGCTGGTGATTGGCCATGGAGCGGACACTGGGCCTTCGGTGGGTAGTGCCGCCTTCCGAGGCCGTGCAAGGCAGTGAGTGGACGGTGCCTGTGGGGCACAGTGAAGGGGACCCGCCCCAGAAAGGAACCAGGTGGCTTATGCCCCATGATCAGGCTCCCTGAGATCTGTGACTCGGAATGATGCTTGACCAATGGCCGAGTACCTGCGTGTGTGGAAGCTTCTGGAAAGGTCGCTCTCCCTGTCGCTGAGAGAAAAGTCACTGGCGCCCAGAAGCCTGCTTGTGTCCCATGGCCCACTCCTGGCTGCAGCTGCCTTGCCTTAGCGTGTCACCAGTCTGCTCACGTGTCTGACCAAGTACACCTGCGGGGATCCCTTACCTCCTCCCAGGACCCCGGTGCCTGGGTGGGCCTTTGCCTAGGGTGCCTGCCCCTTGGGGACAGGAATCTTAGGGACCTTTTCTCAACTGGGCGGAGGGGCCACCCACAGCCAAGGGTTTGAAGGCACTCTGCTGAAACACGGGATTAGGAAATCCAAGCCAGGCTGCCGTCTGCAGCTCGTTTCCCGCCTGCCCCCTGGTGGCTCTATTCAGGAACTGCGCCCTGGGGTGGTGGGATGGGCCGCTGAAGCAGTTTCCCCAGGGTGCTGGGTGCCCTCTGCACATTTCTGCAGCCTTCCAGCCTGGGGTGTGGCAGCCCCTCAGATCTGGGAACCCCTGGGGTCTAGGTGCTGCTCGTCCCCGGGTCCTCCCTGCCCACACGGTCCCCCTTTCCAACAGGCCCCTTGGGGTGGCCCTGAGGTTGCATGGCTGAGAACTGTCAGCCTGGGGCCACAGGGGATGAGGGGCGGGGACCAAGGCACAGAGGAGGCCAGGTCTGGGCTGTGTCTGGTGGTGTGACAGCCCTGTGGGGCCAGGCAACGTGGACTTCCTGCTGTGGGTCTTAAAACGACCAAGGTGGAATCCCTAAGCGTAGACCCACGTGGGAAAGGTTTTCCCTCACCTGGAGCAGGAGGCGGGGCACCGAGGCTGGAGGCCAGCGCTCCGGAGCTGACCCTGCCACGCGGTGGACAGCTTCGCCTCTGAGCAGCGGGACGTGTGTGGCCGGAACCCCGGCCACGGTCAGCGCGTCCTTTCCCCAGAAAGGCAGAGAGGCGAGTGCCTTTGCCGAGCGAGGCTGAGCCGACCAGGTGGAGCTTCCGGAAGCCGACTGAAGTGGGCGTGGCCTCCGGAAGCGCGTGCTTGGTCGGGAGTGGGCGGGGCTTCCGCGGGAACACCCACCGGGCTGGTTGGAAGCGGAAGCGGGAGGCTTCCATGGAAACCGCGGCGCCCACCCTGGCGTTCATCTTCCATCGCCCCGTGGAAAACAGGCTGCTCTGAGAACACGAGTGAAGTGGGCACCCAGGGGCTGCGCCGGGGGTCATCCAGGAGGGCTTCTCAGAGGAAGAGACTCTCCCTTAACATTTTATTGACAGCTGTCAGTTTGTGCAACTTGATCCGAAACGAAGGATCAGAAGAACCATTGTTAGGGGGCCCTAACAACAACGGGGTGTCGAGGACGGACGTGCTCCGGAAACTCCGGCCCTTTGCTCCGTGTTAGGCAGAACGATGGCTTCCCCTGGGACGTCCACCCTGGAAGCCCCAGCACCCAGAGAGGCCACCCCATCCCCTGCCAAAGGGAAGATGGTTTAGTCTAGTGTTTCCCCAAGCGGGTGATAGCCGCCCAGGGGCGGGGTGGGGGGGGTGCGGCGAGGAGGGGAGCAGGAAGGATGTCAGGGGAGCTGGGAAAGCAGACAGGTACCCCGACTTCTGCAGATGTTTCCAATGACCAGGGAGGCGCCGAGTAATGGACAAGGGCGCAGTCAGCCAGAGAAGTTTGGGAACTTGTGGTGCAGGGCTGCGGAAGCTTTTTTTCTGCCAAGACTATGTGGATACTTACAACATCATTCGAGTGCCCTCCTGGCATGGCTGGAACTGCTGCTGCTTCCCTTTGGGGAGACGTGTGTCGCTGGCTGATATTGGTGCTTCTGGGGGCCGGGGTGGCTCAGTCCAACATCTAGTCCGGCTGTGACTGAGATGGCATTTTGTCATGTGCTTGATGTCTACAGCCAATGTGTTCTGAGAGAGGAGGGGACCCTCCGTCATGTGGGAGGGGCAAACGTGGAGGTTCTCCAGAGAAGAGAGATAGTCCACCTCCAGGCTGACTGGAGGTGGACACCCTGCCGCCCTTGGTAGAGTGGTTATGCGTGGGGCCACAATCTGTGTGGTCGGCAGTGTAAACCACCACAGCTTTGCTGGAGAAAGACTGGGCTTTCCGCCCGTCCACAGTATGGTCTCGGAAACCCATAGGGGGTCGCTGCGGTGAGCCAGCCTCGACTGGACGGCAGTAACTCTGGTTTTCGGTACCCGTTGCACCTGTAGCTACAGAGTTTGCCCTTGAGGCTGCTGGAGTCCTCAGCCTGGGCTTGCTGCCCAGTTCCAAAGCCCCTTCCACGTTTCCAGATGCTCCAAGAAGCAGCATCTCGTTGGTAAAACCGGTGGTGCAGCTGGATGGGGCCCTGGGCCAGCTGTGACAGGGCCACACCCTTGGTGGCTGTGAGCACTCCTGTCTAGCATAATGGCCATGTCCCAATCATGGCCCCGCACCCGCCGCAAGTGGACTGTATCGCTCTGCCACCATTCACGATCTTGTGGCTTTTTCCTGTCGTACTTGAGATTCCGGGTCTCAGAAGTGCATTGCGCTCCCAGCTCTGGAGGACAGACATCCGTCTACAGCCACGTGTCATCTCCTGGTCCCACGATGCCTCCTCGTCTGCGGTGTTCTCAGGCTCTCTGGTGTGCACATGTGGACTTGTAGGATCTGTCCGTGTGTCTGCGCATTGCGTCCTCCTTTCCTGTGGGTGGAATTATGTCTCAAAAAAAAAAAAAAAGGAGGGTTGAGGTTCCTAGGCCCCGCTGCCTGCGAAGGTGACCTTGCTGGGATGTCTCCAGAGGAGGGTCTTAGCCTTCCCAATGCCGCAACCCCTTAATCCAGTTCCTCGTGTGGTAGTGATCCCCAACCATAAAATTATTTTCATTGCTGCTTCATCACTGTCAGTTTGCTACTGTTATGAATCAGGCGACCCCTGTGAAAGGGTTGTTCCACCCCCAAAGGAGTCATGCCCCACAGGTTGAGAACCGCTGCTGCAGAGAGACCCGCAATCTCAACTTTAACTTAAGGTGGATGTTAGAAAGGGGAATCGGAGGAAAGCGGACGCAGACGTGGGTTTCAGTGACCAGGTTTTATTAGCGTGAATGACCCTTCTGGGTGTTTAGATTGGGACGAGAGGCAAGGGGGCAGGGTGAGGGGAGATTGGAAGACAGAGCTGAGAGGACAGCCGACAGTCGGAAAGGGAGAGCTAGAGAGAGGAAGAGACAGAACGTGAGAGAGAATGAATGAAGGGATCCCACGTTAATAAACTTTGGGGGGAGAAATAAGTTTTCACGTCTAAAAGGAGCCTGCACTTCCCTCCGATTGGCGGTGGCACCAGCAGAACTGTGAGGACAGGGGTGGGGGTGGGGGGATGGGGAGTGGGGTGGGGGGTAAAGGTTTCAGTGAGGTGTCCTGGGGAGGCGAGGCGGTGTCACATATGCTAGGTGGGGACGGAGAAGGGGTTGGAGACACTGGCTCTGGCTGAAAACCGCGGTGTTACTGCGGGACCCTTTAGTGGACATTTATTAAGTCTTAGAACAGAGACAGGCAAGACAAAGACACGGCATCCAGAGGAGGTCAACCATTAGCACGAGGTCATCACAGCGCCCAAGAGCTCACTGGCAGAGTCTGAGACACGCAGAGGAGATAGGGGGAGGCAGGGCGCCAAGGAAAACAGTCATAGAGCAGGCTTGGTGGCAGATCTGCCCGTCATCCCGCTGCAGGGAGAACTGATAAGCAAGAACCGGACCTTGATTGGGACACGGCCTTTATGCTGGTCAGAATTGTTTTAGGACATTGGTTCACAGCCCACAACCAAGGCAGTCAGGAAAGTGACTCAGGACTTCATGACCCCAATTTCCATTAAGCGCACACCCTGGGAATTCCCAAGAGCTACCTCTGCTGCTTCTCCCCAGACTGGCTAGGGGGGAGGGGGTGGGGCAGAATAGGAATCTACTTGCTAATTCACTGTGTCTGAGGGTAAAGTTATTCACACTAATAATTTTAGTTATTATTTTTCAGCTGATGGTCAGAAGGAATTCAACAAGGAGGAGGCCAAATTTATGTAGAGACTGGTGGTAGTTACATAATTTCATGTCAACTTAATAGAATGTAGAGGTGGGAGTCTAGCCTGTCAATCAGGTCACAAGGACACACCCAGCAGGCGGATTCTGGGAACATCTCCTTTTTCTCCTGGCAGGAGGAACCACCCTCTCTCTCTCTGCTTCACCTTCCTGTTGACAAGCCACATGGAGCCACGATGATGGCAGCCAGAGCCCTGGAGATGCATCCACTGCCATTAGATCCACAGGACTTTCCACCCACCGGCCTGTGATCTTCCTGCATTTGGCATCTTTGCATGTGCTGCATGAGTCTGAGGAGCAATCCATGGGCTATTATCAGACTTATGGGCTAATATCAAACTTATGGACTTGATCCGGACCGGGCTGGGAGGTTTTCTCAAGATACAATTGCTCCTTGATATAAAGCTCTCTCTTATACATATATAAGTGTCGATTAATTTGTTTCTCTAGTCTACCCGGACTAGCACAAGACTCCTACATGGACGTAGGGCTTTCGCCGTGAACCGTGTCTGGCAGGGTTTCAAAGTTAATACATAAACTATGGATGGCCTTGAGAAGAATGGGAATTCCAGAACACTTTATTGTGCTCCTGTGGAACTTGTACATGGACTGAGAAGCTGTTGTGTGAATCAAGCAGGGTGGTCTAAAGTCAGCAAAGGTGTGTATCACGGTATGCAGCCTCTCACCGTGCTTAATCCATCTGCATGCTGAACATGTTATCGGAGATGCTGGATGACATGCAAAGAACGTGTCATCAGGATCGGAGGAAGGCTCGTTGACAGCGTGAGACAGGTGAATCACATGACCTGCTGAACGTGAGGAGGACCTGACGTCCTCGCTGATGAAGATCAAGGACGGCAGCCTCCAGTGTGGCCTCCAACTCAGGAAGACCAAGATCCTCACACCTGGACCACGAGATACCGTCATGGGAATGAGGAGCGGTTGCAGTTGTCTCGGATTTTGTCTCACAGTCAATGCTCACGGAGGCAGCGTCAGGAGATCGAAAGGCGCGGTGCCTGAGGCAAATCTGCTGCAGAAGCCTTTTTAGAGTCCCGAGGAACAAGATAACTTCGAGGACGGAGGTGCGCCTCCCTCGAGCCGGGTAGTCGCCATTGCATCATCTGCACGCCAAAGTTGGACATGGACTCGGGAAGACTGGAGAAGAATCGATGCCGTTGAAGGGTGGTGCTGGGGACGACGATTGAACATACCACGGACGGCCAAATGGACAAACAGTTCTGTCTGGGAAGAAGTACGGCCAGAGTGCGCCTTAGAGGCCAGGATGGCGAGACTTCGTCTTGCATATTTTGGACGTGTTTCAGTGAGATGGACGGACACCGTGGCTCAGACATAGGAACAGTGATGAGGGTGGCAGGGACCGGGCAGTGCTTTGTTCTGTTGTGCATTGGCTCGCGACAGGCTCGGTGGCACCTGACAGCAAGGCCTTTTGCAAACGTGGTGCTCAGACGTCGAAGTTCTAGCACAGAAGGAGGGACAATGTGGCGGCTGTTAGCAGCTCCCCTGACGTCAATCTGGAGCAGGCTGGGCCCTCGTCTATTGGAGTGGCGTCTTAATGAACGAGATGAGGCGGTCAGGCAGAGGAGGATGGCTACGTCGGGGCAGAGTCAGGGAGCAACTGCAAGGCCACAAACATTTAGGACTGAAGGCCCAAGGGGAGATATGGGACTTGGAAGCCCTAGGGACATGGAGGAGAACATGGCCATGCCAACACCCAGCTCTGAGCAACTGCCTGTTCTTGTCTTCTTAGAGGACACAGCCTTTGTCCTTCTGTGACTGGCTTCTTCTGCGCAGCCCAGCGTCTGCAAGGTCCATCCACGCTACGGCGACTTCATTTCTCCTGCTGGCCGAGGAGCGGAGGGGGTTGGGTCTCTTCACATCCTCACCCACATTTGCTGTGTTACATCTTACTCCTGTTGTTAAGCGCAGCACAGCCAGCTGGTGGGGATGAAGTGGCATCTCATCGTGGTTTGGGTTCGAGTCACTCCCACTGATGGCTCATCAAGGCCAGGGTCACTGCACGGGCTTGGTGGCCTCTTGGGTGAAATGTCTCTTCAGGCCCTCTACCCATCTAGCGAGTAGCTTGTCTTTTTTGTTTTTTCCCCTCTTTCTTTTGTTGTTTTCTAAGTTGTACATGCCCTTACCTTATTTTGCTTAGCTTCATTTTGGCGATTAGACTTGTCAGATGCGTGCAAGGATAGCCTTCTCCCATTAAATTTGTTCTGATCCCTCATGTGGCCTCCCAGGGGACCAGGCCACACATCTGCTCCCAACTGGGAGCTTGGCCTAGCTCCCCACTCCCCAATGTCAGGGAGTTTAGGGCAGGGCCACGGTGGTCCAGGGAGACTTCCTGCCCTACCTGCGACTGGCCGGCCGGCCCGCCCCCTCCGGCCCAGGGATTGGCTGAGTGCTGGGCCAATCGTGGGACCCACGCTCCCGGGCCCACCAGGATTGGTCCACGCAGGCACGTGACCAGAGGGCAAGGCTGCCTTGTAGACCCGTGTTCCCTGCTGTCGGGAGCCCCCCACCGCTCCCTCAGCATCGCCCCACCCCCAGGTTGCCTCCCCCACGTTCCCTCGCTCCTGTGCCCTCCTCAACTTACGCGCCCCCTCGATGTAGCCCCCTGATCCTCGCTCTCCCCTCCTCTACGTTGTGTCCCCCTCCCCGTACTCCGCTTCCACATCACGCCCTTGACATCTCCATCTAACCCCACCTGGACATTGCCTCTCTGGGCCCTCCCATGCGCCCTCCCACCCCCACCATCCCGTCACCTGCCCCAGGTTACCGGCCAGCCTTGGCCCTTCCACGTCATGGCCCAGCCCCCTAAACGGTACCTCCCTCCCCATAATTTCCCTCACCCCACCAGCCCCTGCCCTCAAGACCTTGATGTGGTGCCCATGACGGTCACTCCCCATCCCCCGGCCCCAGGACTTCGCAACCTCCAGGACAACCACCCTGAACGTTGCCTCCCATTCCACCACTCCCTCCCTCCTCTCTCTCCACATCTTCACCCCACATCCCACTTCCCTTGGACATCGGGCTCACTCCACTTGCCCCGCTGGGCCGTGCTCAGAGCCCACGGAGAGCGTCACAGGCCTGACAGTGCGCCATGTCCAGGAACCGGGCCGAAGGACGCCCAGGGCAGATGACACCTGTGGAGGCAGGTTACCTGACTCTGCCTCTGTAGAGTGCCTTCCTGGCCCTCCAGCGCAGCCCTGGGGGAGTCCTGGAGACATGGGGGCCGGAGAGGCGGGTGGGAAAACAGGCCTCCTGGGTGACACGTAGCTTCTCAGCTTCCCTGCCCCCACTAGGGGCCCTCTGCTCTCTGGACCACTTCTGGCTCTGATCTCTGGCACAACTATGGGTCTGGGCTGAGGGAGACAGCTCAGGTGGGGAGCAGCCCAGGTAAGGGGCAGCTCGTGTGGGCAGCCCAGGGGAGCGCAGTCCAGAGAACTGGTGGCTCAGATGTGGGGCAGCTCTCAGGTGGGAGGCAGTCTGGGTGGGGGGCATCCTAATGGGAGATATAGGACTCAGATATGGGGTGACTCAGATAAGGGGCTCAGGTGGGAGGCAGACACCTGGCTCTATCCTCCTCTCTTCTGGTCCTCCCCAGGGACCACCATACAGTGCACTCAGCTTTCCTGACTATGGCCTGAGTCAGAGGGGGGCAGGATTCTTGGGGCCCCATGTCTCTCAGCTCCATGGCTGTCACATTTTGCAAACTTTGGCTTGAAGACGGAGTCTTTCTTTTTGACGCAGCCAAATTGCAGTCCCAAGGCCCAGGAGGGAGGCTGCCATGCCTGTCTTGTGTCTATGCAAAGTCCCCAGGCTGGGTGGGTCGGCTGTGCTGGCTTCCCACCTGAGGCCCTTGGCCACCTGAGCTGTCCGCAGAGGAGCTGTAGCAACAGGGAAGATGCCAGGAATTTGAGAGCTGGCAGGGCCCCAGGCAGTTCAGCTCTGGGTAGGACTTGGCTGTGGCAGATGGCAGCCAGCATCTCTGAGCTTCAGTGTCATTGGAAAAGGCCACCAATCACTTTGGTGGCTCACCTCCTACTTAGGCGATGCTTGTGAGAATCAGCTCAGCAGCCATGTGCCATGTGATCTTAAGCCGTGGGGCCCTTAACGAACGTCACCTCTGCTCTCTGTGACAGTGGGGGGTGTCCCTGGGCATGGTTCTCCTCATCCCACTCCAGGAAATGGTTAACCACCAGAAAACCAAACTCACTGCCAGTGAGTCTGTTTCACCTGATATTGCCCCGATAAGTTCCTCAGCCGCCATGGATGAAGTCCACTCTGACTCATAGCGACCCCCTAGGGCAGGGAGAACTGCCCCCAGGAGTGTCCAAGACGGTAACTCTCTATGGGAGTTGAAAGCTCAGTCTTTCTCCTGAGGAGCGTCTGGTAGTTTAGAACCGCTGACCTTGTGCTTCACAGCCCAACACGTAACCATGACTCCTAGTCCCGTAAAGATGGACAGTCTCAGAAATCCACAGGGAGAGCTCCACCCTGTCCTGCCAACCCGTCGGCAGGTAGACCTGTTCCCGTGTGCTTCTGAGACTGTGAAGTCCTTACTGGGGTTTAAGAAAGCCCTACCTCTCTCCCCGCGTGATCTCTATACGTCAGCACTTCTGAATGACATCTTCCCCACCCCCGAGGTAACATTGCTGGGAGAAGCCTCACCTGTGCACCCAGCCTCCACAGGTGACCCAAGAGGGGGAGGGGCGGGCTGTGTTCTGGTTGTCATGGCCTCCGGCAATGGCTTCCTTGGTGTCTCGCTGTGGTCCTCTCACCGACAGTGACCGAGCCAGGGGTGCAGAGTGGCTCCTGGCCCCAGGTGCCCTAAGGGTCTTGGTAGACTGCGTCCTCCTTGGTGACATGGGACTGCCGTCTCTACCCTGGGCTGCGGTCACCTTCTCAGACCTGCCAGTGCCTCAGACTCCTCCTCTCTGGTCTCTGGGATTTGGAAAAACGAGTTTCAGTCCATCCATGCAGTTGGTCTGGGTGAGACTGACCGTGGGTGGGTGGGCGGCAGTGGGTGGTGCCCCCTTGATCACCTGGACAGGGGTGCTGGCCTCCAAGTGAGGTGGGGGACTGGCTGGCTCCACAGTCCGTCTCGCCAGCCCGACTGGAGGGAAGGCCAACTCAGGAAGGGCCAGAGCTAGGCGCCGCGGTCTCCGTGCTCCTGGTCACCCACTGGAGGGGCTGTTTCCAACCAAGGGGGTGGCAGCAACAGGCCCAGGGACGTCATCATCTGGCGATGCCAGTCTCAGGAAGGAAGAGGCGCCGCGGAGCAGAGGGACGCTGCGGGTCCAAGGAGGTCCCTGCCCGCTGGAGGGTGGTGTGTGGGACGGTCCCGCCCCACAGGCAGGGTGGATGTCCCTAAGATGCCAGCGACGAGAACAAGAGGGACAGCACCTCACAAGAGAACCAGGAGGCTCCTTTCACCCCGGAGGAAAGGAAGGACATTTCCCAGGAGGGGTCCCCTCGGTCACCCGAAGGACCCTCGTCTTCATCTGACCAAGTGGGCAGCATTGCCCCCCCCCCCCGACACCGGCAGGGGACGCTCAGTGCGGGGACCCCTTGCAGAGGGTCCTGCTGGTTAGAGAAAATCAAGGGGCCACACAGTCTCATCTCAGGCTCTCTCTTTATTTCATGTTATTTTAGAACGGAAACGACCGTGCCCGGCCCGCCTGGGGCCCTGCCTCCCTCCTTTCCACATCTCATAATGCCCCCCCTTCCCCGAATCCCAGTTGCCTGTGGTTTTTCTGTTGTCTTCACGTTGCGCATTGATAGGGCGTCTCCGGTCAGAAAGCAAGGCACTGTCACTGGTATCAGCTCACAAGGCGCACACACTGGGGACAAGGCGCCCTCTCAGGAAGCGCACAGCATGTCGAAGACAGTGTGGAAGATCAAGCTCAGATCACCCAAGGCACGCACTTTGTGGGGCTTGTTCTTTAAAAACAAAAAGGTTCTTTCCCCTTGTTTACTTGCAGGCTCGTAGTAGGAAAAGTTTCAGGGGTCTACCAACAAAACTTCCAGCGCAGAAGCAACGGACGGTGATGTTCGTAACTTAGAACATTAAGAACACACACACACAAAGCAAACCCCCCCCCCAAACCAAAGAAAACCCCAAACGGCAAAGGCCAAGAAATGTTGAACGATGTGACAGGAACAGTAGGGAAACCGTGTCAGGGATACAGCGGGGATTCCCAACGGAAGTGAGCAGTTCTGCTGAAGCAGTGACATGAATTGAGAATTCCCACTCCCCACCCCCACTCCATCCCCCACATTCCTCCCACTGAGCAAGGGCTGGCTGTCCCAGCTGCCCAGCAGTTCCCCTGCCCCCAATTCTTAATTCCTCACCTCTATGGATTATCTACAAACGCGGAAAAATGGTCCGGTCACGGGGTGATGAACATGCAAACCAAAGAAAACTGCCTCCCCATCCTGCCTGCCTCTTCTTTTCTCTCACTAAGCAAACTTCTCTGGCTCCTCTAGGAAAGGCAGCTTGGGGGGGGAGCCATAGACCCCAGGTGGGGACAGGGTGGAGTGGGCGTGACTAGAGGTCTGGAAGGAGCCATCAGAAGGGAAGGGGCAGGGTCGAGGAGGCACACTCCCAGAGACAGGAGAGGGGACTCTTGCGTGGGCGTGGGGATGTTCAGGACAGGCGGAGGTTCCGCAGGACAGCTTCTCCCTGCTGCGACTCAACAAGCCCCAGGGCTGGAGTGCATGGACAAGCAGAGCCCCTGGCCCTGGAGTGATGGTTTGGCACAGAGTAGAACTCCCCCGGCCACGCCCCAGACATCCCCCTCCTTGAGGCAAACAGAACCCCTCATCTTGCTTCTGGCACAGTGGCCGGCTCGTAGGTTTGAACTGCCAACCTCTCAATCTGCAGCTGGCTCTCTTCACCTCGGTGCCACTGGGGGATCCTTTGCTTTCAGCGACACTTCCTGAAGCCAGCCCTTGTCCTCCTGGCTCGGCTCCTCATCAGCAGACACTCAGGGCCTCGGCTCCAAGTGCTTACCAGGATGTCTTGGCGTTCATGTGTGTTGGGGGAGGGCAAGGCCTCTGCTGGGGGAAGGCTCACACCCCAGGATCCACAGACCATCCAATCCCAGGAGTGGGCTGGGACCTTCTCGACTGCTTGGAAAATCCCAAGTTCAAGGTAGACATGTGGCAGAAGCCCTTAACTCGGGCCGTGAGTGAAGGCCAGGCAGGCAGGCAGAGAGCAGAACCTTGTCCTCTCCGATGGAAGGTCCTGAGGTTAAGCTTCGGCTGCACGCCTTAAACTAGATCGCAAGTTTGGCAACTCTGTGTGTGTGTTTCAGCTTCCACTGTTTGCAATCAGAACCATTAACTTAGTGCAATTTTATTTATTACTATTTTTTTAACAGTAATTTTGGTTCCGTACAAGAGATTTAAGGATTGGGAGAAAGTGCGACCACAGAGCTTTTGTTTTTGTCTGGGTGTGTGTGTTTTCTTTCCTTTTTTTTTTTTAAAGTAAAATCTAAAAAGAATCAAAGCACAAAAGTCACCGTAATGGAGATGGGGGGATGGCGTGTGGTCAAGTAGACTGGACTGTGAGACACATTCGTGCCTAGAAACGAAAAACCGGCTCTTGCTGCGGCTGCTTACGGGGGAAATCCATTATCTGTGGCCTCTTCCCCAATCCCCTATCCGCTGTGCAATGCTCGCTCCTCCCTGGGGCGCCCGGGAAATGGAAAATAAAAATAAAAGAAAGAAAAGTCACCATTTTATTCACCCAAGTGCCACAAGTCATCAGCTGTGTGATGTGTAAAGGTTCATCAAATCCAGTCACATGGAGTCACCTTGATCGGATGGAAAGTAACTCAAACTGTACGCAGACACCCGCCCCCGCCCCCCCCTCACCGGGAGGAGGTATCTTGGCAGGGAATACATCATGTACATCTTGAGAGGTTTTGGTTTTCGTATACACAATTATTACAGAAACTCGGCATGTAAATGCAATTGCCTTAAATTACAGTATCTAACAAGAGTTGATCTTAAAACCTGGGATACTGTGGACATGGGCTCCGCCATGAAGGGGGTCATGGAGTATGGGCTCTCCCACCCCCCTACAGAAGGGGGAGGACAGTGGGTGTCAACGGGCATGAGGGACTATTGCTTTCTGTACCCAAACCGTCACTCTAGCAGGGGCCCCAGTGTGCATCTGGCCGGTCTGAGAGGGCCCCTCGGCCACTGGCCCACAGCAGGCCATGTGGAAATCAAGGCCTGAGTCTTCCCCAGTCTTTGTGTTCCCCAGGGCTGCATGTGGCTCAGCTGCTTTCAGAAAAGGAGCAACAGCCAGCCAGCTCACGGGGTGGCCCCAGCCCAGCAAGCCGACCAAGGTGCTGCGGTCGGTGGCGGCTCCCTAGCTTCACCCAGCAGACTTCACCTAGCTTTTGCCTGGCGCCACTTGGGACCAAGGGGGGCGGGGTGGGGGGGGGAGTAGGCTACTTACTGAAATTTGAAACGCCATCCAATGGAAGACAGGTAAGGCAGGCCCACCGTTATACCTGCTCTGAACCAGCGGGCGGAGTCTGCCGGCCGCCCCCTCTCCAATCTTGGCTTGTGGTTTCCCTAGCTCAATCTTGATTCATTCAGTGGAATGGGGGTAGGGTGGGGGGTAACCACTGAAGTGCCAGGGAGAGTGGGATCATTGCAAATACAAAGATTGACCTGCAAAAAGGCTTTGGACCAGAAGTAGGTCCAGAGATGTTCTTTCAAGCCAGGGACCTGTGGCTGGAAGTGTGTGTGTGTGAACATGTGTGAACATGTGTGCGCACGCACATGCGTGCGGTGTGCGCCACACGTGTTGGCTTTGCTTTTGGAGACTCTGGCTGCATTGTGAATCGTCACTGCGTTTGGAGAAAAGAATTGTCCTTTGATGACCAAGTTCTGGCAAAGGTAGAAAATATAGCACAGCTCTGCTGGTTCCGATGCATCCAAATAAGGTGGATTTAAAAAGGTCGTACTTTTAGCATTATTCCACAGAAATAGTATTATTAAATCACAAAAAGTTTTTTTAATTTTGTTTTTTTTTTTTTTAAGTTTTTCCTTTTTTTTCTCTTTTACTTCCTAGCACTGAAGTGGCACAAAGGTGGCCGAGTAGACCAGCCACTTTTTTTTCTCTTAAAATATTGTGCTTATGAACTATCTGTACAATGATTTAAACTTGCAGTAAAGAAAAGAGATTTTTAAATTGCTAAGTGTTACCAACTCATTCCAGGGCTGTCCCAGACCTAATCAGACACTTTATTGTGAGCATAAAGAAAAAGAAAAGAAAAGCAGTCCTATAATTAGAGATGGGCGGGGCTAGTTCTGAAGTTGCCATGACACCAAAAAGACCCTGACTTGTGAGGACATTCCAGATGTGGGAGAAGGTGCTGGAAGCCCGATGGACCGGGGGTGGTGTTCGGTGCAGGTACAGCAGGCAGTCTCCCGGGGGAACCAGAGGTATTGTTACAGGGGAGGGGGGCTCCCAGGGGAAGGAGGGACAAGGCTCTCGGGCAGCCTGATTGGTGGCCTGGAGGATTTCCTGCTCTCATCACCTGCTCAGAACGCTCCCCCTGCTTCTCACCCCCCATCTGTTCTAACCTGGGTCCTGCAGACACTCCGTGCCCAGTTGTCCTCAGAGGACCTGGTGAACCGCTAAGGAGCGCATGGGTGGCATTCCTGGGCATCCAGAGAGATAGGGAGACCACAGGACTGTCTGGGCTGGTCTCAGCCAAAGGTCATCTCCCAGGGCTCAGACCACTGTTCCCACTGCTGCGCCCACGAGCCCCGGCGAGGACAGTGCACCCGCCTTCAGCCCTCACGAGCAGGCTTTGCAGAACTCACCCCCGGGAAGGCTGAAAGGCAGAGAAGGCCAGCCCGTTCTCCTGCCCCATGGCAGGGTCCCTCTTCCCCCGCCCCCCCGGGGGTAACTAACTCCATGTGACATCTGGTTGGCCAACCTTGGAAAGACGCGAGTAGATTTGCGGAAACGCAGAAAGAAAGCAAAGCCAAGTTGGACACAATCCTATCCACCAGGGCCAGGACCTCAGGGCCGGGACCCTCAGGGTGTAGAGCTGAGGGGGCCCCGACCACGCTTCTCTGCCTTTCAGGCCCGGGGGGGGTGCCCCACTGACCCACTGGTGCGTGTGGGGAGGGCGGGGGCCCACTACTCATAAAAGTACAGGACGGAGCTCCAAGCGATGGGAGTACCCGGGAGGCCCAGGGGAACCTGGGAGGTATCTGAAGTACACGGGGTCTGTCTACAAAAGCCAGGACCCCTGTGCTCAGGCATCGTTGGAGCCCCTGGGACCCAGCCCAGGGGGGGGGCCGCCCGCGTGCTATGACTCTCTGTGGGTTGGCAAAGCCCCCTCCCCTTGTCCCTGCAGGACAGAAACAGCCCCCCTTCTGCGGGAGCCGGGGAGGCGCTGCCACACGGTGGGTGCACTCCGTGCTTCTTTGGGTACCAGAAGACAAACTAGTGGGAGGGGGTCGGCGCCCACCGACCCGGCTCGGCTGCTGGACCTCTTACGTCCCAGCCCATCTCTACTTATAAAGGAGACGTCCGTGCGCATGGGCCAGCCCAGCTGCCCCTATCTGTCCAGCAGCTGTTTCAGAGCCCTTTCCAGGTTCATCCTGTGTCCGACCCGCGTCACCCCCAGGTCGATCAGGTCCTCCTTCTGCAGGTTGGGCAGGTGGCTGCCGTCGATCTCATTGTCCAGGAAGGTCTCCTTGTGTTCCCCCAGGTTGAGACTCTCCAGCCAGTCGGCCACATCGGGCTTGGTCCACAGGTGGACAGGTTTAGTTGTGAAAGGCTTATTTGAGATCGGCTGCTGCAGTATCGAGGGGGACGGGGACCGGCTGCGCCCCGCTGGGTTCAAGCCAAACAGGTCCCCGGAGGGGGGCTGGCTTGGTGGAAGGCTGAAGACGTCTGAGAGGGTTGGGGAGGGCGAGGCCGCGGCTGAGGCCGAGGCCGGGCCAGGCAGGAGCTCTTTGCTCAGCTCCGTGGGCGAGACCACAGGGCTCGCGGCGCATCTCGTCCCTGAGGTACTTCTTTCGCTGTCGGGGGGCCGGCTCTGCAGGGTGATGGGCTGGGAGGTGCCGGGGCGGACGGTGAAGGTGACGGTGGTGTTGCGAGTGCCTGAGACGGTGCTCGAGATCTCTGAGCCTCTGCCGCAGTGAGAGAGAGAGAGAGAGAGAGAGAGAGAGAGAGAGAGAGAGAGAGAGAGAGAGAGAGAGAGAGAGAGTGTGTGAGAGTGTGTGAGGGGCCAGGTCGCCATGGAAGCACCTGGCCGGGAACTTGGGGAGAGGCCCACACCACACCAGCACATCCAAGGGCCAGTGCCTTGGATGGGCAGAGGAGGAGGAGGAGGACGGGAGGGGGAGGGGGAGGGGAAGCGGGCCTCCTGAGTCCCAGGCTGCTCACTTGGACACCAGGGGGAAGGGGCTGGTGTCGGCTGGGGGAGCGGGGCTCAGGAGCAGCACATGCGGGGACAGCACCTCTGGAGTCGTGGCAGCAAGTGGCAGGTGTCGGGGTGCAGGGAAGGGCCTCCCTGGGACCCCACACAAAGGTGTGCGAACACTCAGGACTTGGACAGATGGCCCCCAGCCCAGACAGCAGCCGGCACCCAGGGGTCAACATCCAGTCTTCACAAAGGCCCACGAAAAGAGCCCCTCCCTCACAGCATCCAGCGAGGCTGACAAGAGGGGGTGGGGGCACCAACTGGACCGCAACTGGATCTCAAAGGAACCCTTCCCCATGTGGTCGAGCGAGTCCTTGGGGAAGGAGTGGCAAGTGGAGCCCGGAGCGGATGCCCAGTCCACTGGGGTCTCATCTCGGACTCACAGGTTCCCTAGTCTTTCTTATACTCACCTGAGGGGGCAGCCAGACTATCCCTCCCTCCCGGCCTGGACAAGGCAGGCTCTCAGCTGCACACTCCAAAGACACGGTGCCCAAGGGCCCTGCTTCCTGCTCTGTGCTGCCCCCAGAGAAAGCCGCCGCCACCACACGTGGAGGAGGGGTAAGTTGAATGCTCCTCCCTCGAAGACTCATTCCTAAGGGGGTGTCTCTGTGTGTGTGTTTGTATGCCTGTGTGTGTTTCTGTCTACGTCTGTGTGTGTGAGAGAGAGAGCTAGTTAGCTAGCTGCTGGCTTTGGCTAACACCAGCCCACCTCTGAGAGCGCACTTCTTCCTGCTGGTCCGGAGGCTGGTCCCTCTCAGTGGGCTGCCATGGGCAGGGAAGACCAGGGTGTGGCCTGGGGAGGGCCAACAAGCCAGGTGGGTTGCTTAGTGAGAAGGAAGCTGGGTGCTGGCATGTGGGGACTCCAGGGGGCAGAGTGCCAGCCAAGCTGCCCTGGTGTGGGATGGCCTTTTGATGTCTGGTGAATTCCCCCCTGGGAGCTGGCCTGAACCAGTTGTGATCCACCTCAGCTGCTGTGGCCACCCCTGGCATTTGGCCTCATGGGAGCTTCCGGAACCACTGGTTGATCCTGCTGTGCTGACTCTGGCCTGGAAGACCCACCGCATGTACCAAGCTCATGGCCCCATGGGGCTAAAGGGAAGGAGGCAGGAGGCTGGTCCTGAGAGGCCAAGCCAGGGCGGGATCCTTTCTTCCTGGGCAGGTTGCTGGCTTTCTCTGCCACTGGCCTGTGTCTGGGTACCAACTCTAGTTGGTCACCCAGGCTCCCAAAGCCTTGCTAGCCCCAGCCTAGCCTCTGAGGGCTCCCACCTGGCACAAGGCAGAGAGACTGGGCAGCGAGGCACGGGCACCAGGCGGGCAGGTTGCCTCCGGGCCAGCAGAGAAACCCACCAGCCCCTGCCCTCTCTGGGCATGCAGGTGCCAATGGAAAGCCTCCCTGGGTCCAGGCCGAGTGGACCTGGCTGCAGCCATTCTGGGCCGGAGGCATGGTCTCGGTCCACCAGGGTGGCTGGTCTCCCTTTGCCACCAGGGAGAAGGCCGGAACAGAACGGTGACCACCAGCAAAAGCGGCACGGGTGATGGCCAAGGGGGTCGTGTGGTGGGAGATGGGATAAGTCTCCTGCAAGTCCAGCTTGGCTCAGTTGAGTCAGGGGGTGGGGTGGAGCTGGTGAGCCCCTGGTCTGCGCTGTGGAGAACTGACTCAACGTGGCACTTTGGGGGCCCTCTGGCCCAGCGTGGCATGACCAGAGAGTGGCCGGCCTGGCTGCTCACAGTGTGTCATGAAGCTGAGACCAGTGAGTTCCTCCCGGTGCCTGAGACTGCACTCAACAGTGGGAGCCCCGCAGGGAGGCTGCAAGAGGGGGGGCAGATTTTCAGAGAGGTCTCGGCAGGCAGCAGAAAGGAGGCTCTGCACGCCCCTGGGCAGGCGGGCGGCAAGGGCTCAGAAACACACAGCAGAGGGCAGGCACACACGCACGCACGCACGCACAGGGCAGCTGGCAACTTACTTCTGGTCAGCATGACCCTCTTCTGTCCACACCCATCAGGGAGCAAGCAAAGGGACAAATGGAGTGGCTTGAGACAACACTGCAAAACGGACGGAGAGAAACACACACAGGACAAGACGCATCTGGGCACAGTGACATGGGACATGGCTGAGCCCTGCTCGGCAGGGCCCTTCCAGACACACACGCAGGCGGAGGGGCCAGCCCACACCAGGGCCCACCGCTGTCCTGTGAACGCGGACCGGGCACCTCTCCCTCCCTGGCTGGCGCCCAAGACAGAAGACGTTGACCATGAAGTGACTGTGACCTGACAGGGCCACCACTGCCTGGCCCAGCGGGCCTTTCTCTCTGGCTCATGAGCCCACCTCAGCTGTCCTCAGGGAGGGTCTGGCCTCCAATTGGCTGCAGGGGCAGCTTGCCACAGGGGGCAGCGGAGCCGGCCTCAAGCTCGGCTGGGGTGTGTGTGTGTGTGCCAAGGCCCCTGCTGGGCGGGATCAGGGGAGGGGAGGGGGAAAGCTGAGTGCAGGTGGCCCTGGGCTGCCCCCGGGCCCTCAGCAGTTCTACAGATGCTGCGCTGGTCACCCACTGACCGAACTCAGGGCACGCCCCCCAGTGCCCAGATCACTAGGCTGCTGAGCAACTGGCTGGGCATGAAGGAAACGGCCACCCCGGCTGAGACCACACACACATACCCTCTCTCACACTCACTCACTCACTCACACATACTCTCACACTGACCCCCCCCACTCTCTCACACTCACTCTCACATACTTTTGCACTGACTCCCCCACTCTCTCACACTCTCTCACACTGACTCCCCCCACTCACACTGACTCCCCCCAGTCTCTCACACTCACTCACACATACTCACAGAGTCCCCCACACTCACTCACTCACATATTCTCTCACGCTGACTCCCCCCACTCTCTCACATTCACTCACTCACTCACACATACTCACACACTCACACTCCCCCACACTCACTCACTCACTCACATATTCTCTCACACTGACTCCCCCCACTCTCACACTCACTCATCCTCTCACACAGACTCCCCCACACACTCACTCACATACTCTCTCTTACACAGACTCCCACACACTCTCTCACACTCATATACTCAGACTCCCTCATACTCACTCCAACACACACACTCACTCCTACATACTCTCACACTCACTCACATACTCTTGCTCACTCACACTCTGTCACACTGACTCCCACACTCATACCCACACTCACACAGACTCCCCACACTCACTCTCACACTCCAACACACACACACGCACACTCTCACACACTGACTCCCACATACTCACTCCCACACACTCCATACTCTCACACTCACTCTCCAACACACACATTCACTTGCACATTCACTCACACACACTCTCTAACTCACACTCTCACCCCCCCACATACTCACACTCCCACACATTCCAACACACTCACTCATACTCATACTCACAGACTCCCCCACACTCACTCTCACACTCCAACACACACACTCACTCGCATATAGTCTCGCACTCCCACACACATTCCCACACTCACTTGCACATACCTCTACAAACTCTCACACCCATACGCGCTCATACACTCACCCCACCCTCTTTCTCACTCGTTCACTCTCATACCTCACATATTCTCACAACCACACATACACCTCTTATACACACATGTACACACGCTCACTCTTATCTTCTGTCATACACACAGCTCACAACCACATGCTCCCTTTCACACACACACTCATCCTTCCATGCACATGGGCATTCCTGCATACTCACATACATACTCCCCTTTCACACATACACACTCACACTCATCCTTCCACACACACGGGCACCCTTTTATATGCACACCCTCACACACACTCTGACTCATATTTTCAACACTTACACTCTTTTCCACATGACATGCTCATACAACATCCCCCACCCCACCCCGCCCAACTCCTCTTTAGGCCAGTGTGCTCAGCCCTGGGTGGACGTCCAGCCCAGGTGGAGCCAGAGAACTCTGGTCGGGTCATGCTCCAGAGGACATGCTCCATGCCTGGCTCCTCCTCTCTGCTCCTGTCTCTGCCCTGTGGTCTTTTTTGGGGGGGAAGGGGGGGTGAAGGCGATAGGGACCTCAGCGCATAAAGATGCCCCTGACTTTGGGTCTGGGCTGGGAGCTGCAAAAGGGGATGTGCCCACTCCAGTCGCCTGACCACTGATTTGCTGATGACGGAAGACCACCACCACGTCACTGCGAGACCACGGGACCTCGCCCAACCACGTGGACACTGTTCAGCCAGGGTAGAGCTGACGGATGGGTGGCTAACACACTGTGGTCACAGGGATGCTGGCGGCCAGGCCAGAGCTGTCACAGGCTGAGGACCAGGGCCTGACCAGAGAGTCCTCAGCAGCTGCGCCCAGTACCAGATCTCTGAGTGCAAACACCCTTGGTCCTCACTCCAACTATATGCATCATGGGCATGGAAGATTCCAGAAGGACTCTGTGGAGTGTATGGCGCAGTACAGACCAAGGGCACTTCGGGCACCAGGACACTGTTCCTCTGGCCACAGACTCCACCCTGGGAGGAGCCTGATGGGCAGGAGCCCCGGGCCTGGCTGCTGAGGGGAACCAGCTCACCTCCTACAGTCCTCGAAGCCACAGACCACCCTGCTGTGGAGAGGTTCTTCAAAGACGAGATTCTGTCCCAGGGAGGTCCAGCCCTGTGGCCGCGGGGGCGCCCACACCCTCCTGCCAGCACCTGGCTTGCAGCAGCTGCTGCGACGTGAAGGACACCCTGCTCACGGAGTGGCTTCCCACCGCCTGTGATGGGAGGGACAGCCCCTGGGTCCCTGCAGAGCCTGGAAAGTTTTCTCTGCTGGCCTTGGGGTGGGGGTGGGGTGGGGAGGCGTGCAGTGCCCGGCCCCATGGCTCCACTAGGGCTCATTAATTGACGCAGAGCCCAACCGCGTGGTCCCTGATTGGTCCCAGGTGGCCCCTGATTTCAGGGAACATCAATCAGCTCGAGAAACTCATTTGTAGTTGGAATGAAACCCAAAGACAGACAGACAGAAAGGAGGGAGGGAGGGAGGAGGGTGGTGAGGAAGATGGGGAGGCGTGTCATCACATCTCCAACTCCATCTTCATCTGCATCTTCATCTGCCCTTGGCTTTGGTCCCCACAGGACGTGCTGAGGGAAGTCTGACTTGGGTCGTTAGGACACCTCCCCCTCCCTCCCCGCTGACCCAGGGCTCTCTGAGGCTCTAGGGAGTTGGCGGTCGGTCGGGCAGCCCAAAGGATGGGCCCCTTCCTGGGCTGTCACTGCCCGTGGCTGCGGCCGTGGGACTTCGGCGTGGCTGCTGGTCCGCATCCCTGGCACAGTGGTCAGGCCGGGTTCAACTCTCTTCAGTGGGAGTTTCCCGCCCCCAGTGCCTGTCTGGTCTGATCCCAGGCATGTCTGCAGCATTCAGAGATGTTGAAATGCCCACTGGGCGGAGAGGACACCGGGCTCTGGGTAAGAACCTGGACCCTCGGGGTGGGCCCTGAAGTACGTCAGTCTATGCAGGGGAGGGGCAGAGGGCACAGCATGGGACACAGAGGCCCCGGGCTGGGACAGCTCTTCCCGGGACCTGCAGGTGAGTGTCACACAGACTCAACCCTGTCCCTCTGGCTGTGGCCACAGCTGTCGTCCCCCAGCCATTTCGCTGGTGGAGCTTTGTTGGACGTATTGGCTATGGTGGAGCTGTTAGGTTGGTTGGCACAGCCTTGCCGACCGCCTGAAGTGACTGGCCTTCATCTTGCCCCAGGGCCAAAGGGCTAAGTGCACCCTTGACTGTACACAGAGAAGAGCCGGAGGGACACCATCCCTAGAGCCCGGTGGCCCCTCGTGACTGTCCTTGCTCATTATCAGCTGCTGGGCCACCTAAGAGCCAGGTCCTTCGCTCAGCTCAGGAGAGCTGGCTTCGGGGTCTCAGCTGTGCAACGCCCCATGAGATGCCTGCCTCGCCTTCTTAGGTCCCCTGTGCTCCTGGGTGGACACCCGCTCTGCCCCTTCCTGCTGAGGATCCCCGGTCACGTCGTTTCCCCCTCTCTGCTGGCAGTTTGCTCATTGGCATGTGGAGGGCACCGCAGGCTTGCCCCAGTGGTGCTTGGCAAAGGCTGCCTGGTGTCTGCGGACACATGCTTGTTATCGGCAAATAGTCTCAGTCTGTGTGGGTCAGGTTGTCAATCACAAAGGTGCTCATGCTGAGACGGCCCTCTTCCAAACACGTAGCAGGCGCCTGCAGGATGTCTGCCTGGAGACCCCAGCCCCTGCCTGGGCTCCTCGTGGAGGAACCCCCTTGGGCAGGCCTGCCTGAGTGAGGCTTGTCGTATGGGAGCTCCCTCTCTTGAGAGCTCCCCAGGAGGTGGGGTCCAAGCTGGGGGATGGATGGAGCCATCTCGAATCGTAACCGGTCACAGGGATGATGCAGACTGGGTAGTGGGGTCTCGACTCACAGCCTGGGACCTCACCATAATGTGGGGCTGCTCAGAAGCAGCAGCAGGGATGAGGTCCCAGGACCGTCAGGTCGGCATGCCCAGGGACACTGAAGACCACCGACAGAGCATTACACTCTAGTCCCAGAGTGACTTGATTTTTGGTCCCAATCTGAATGGTACGGTTGAAGTGAGGGGGCAGAAGGCAGATGCCCAGCTCTGCAGATTGCTGCTTCAGGCTCGGGTCCCCTGCCTTCTGGCCAGTCGCCTGTTATCTCAGAGTCTTAGCTTCTCCTTCTGGGCCACTGAAGATCCACTTTCATCTCCTGGGGGTGGTGATAGGGACCTTTCATGTGTGTGAGGGACTCCACGATCACGGACGCACAGCCAGCGGCCAACGTCTCAGTTGGTGGGGATGAGCCGAGAGCAATCCCCTGGCGAACAGGAAGCCGACAGACGTGCTCTGTGCCGCCTCTCTCAGTTAACACTGCTGGAGCTTCTCCGGCCCCAGAAAGGAGGCATGCCCCCCCCCCCCCCAAAGGAGACAGACCCTGGAACGGGCAGACTTGTCTAAAGAAAAAGGCAAGACAGGACTACACAAGCAAACACACAGCAAACAACCACGACACAGAGCACAAGAGACCGACATAAAGGGTAGCCTGTACCGTGCTCACGGGTAGGAAGAAAACACTGAAATGTCCACCGCGCCAGCCAACATCAGGCGATTCCCCCAGCGTCCATTTTGGAAACACAGAGACAAGCCGCCAACTTCACATGGAAAGGGAGGAAGGTGCCGGCACGAGCAGAGCAGTACTGAGCAGAGGCCTCTCGCTTCATGACCCCAAACCCACCACAGAGCTGTGGAGCCAGCCCTTTGACCACAGCAGAGATCGGGGCCCCAATGACAGACGGATGGGGTTCATGGCAGGGCTGTGAAGAAAGGCCTTCCCTTGTGAAACCGATGAAGCCCCAGCAGACTCCCACAGGGGAGACGGCAGTGAAATGACCCTTGTGCTGGGGCAGCAGCTGATAATCAGAAGGTGGGTGGTTCAAACACACCAGCTGCTCCTTGCGAGAGTGAACGATGGGCAGCTGCCCCTGTAAAGACCAACAGCCTTGGAAACCCTATGGGCGGTCCTGTCCTGTCCTGTTCCATCCCACAGGCTCCCCACGAGTTGGGCTTGACCTGGTGGTGATGGGTTTGGAGGGGAGCGCCGTGGAGAGAACGGATTGTAGGGTGGACAGTCTAGAGGTCAGCTGGGCTCCCTCTGCCCCTTCTGGATTAGACACAACTCCCTGCTTGGCTCCGGGAAAGAACTCAGACCCCACATGATCCCTCACGTGAACGCTGGTTCTGGGGGAAAGGAAGTGGATCCCTGTGAGGCCTGCTTGCCCGGGTTGTGGCGGCCTGATCTGAGGGGCCGGGCCCAAGCTGAACTCACTGCTGTCGCCACACCTGTGGGGAGCAGAGACGGGGGAGAGAGTGTACACGGAAGAATCCCTTATGCTCACATATTAAGGAGCCTGGCAGGCCGGGCGTCTGGGGTGGAGGGAGGCCTTCACCCTGTGAGCGCGAGGTGAGTCCCAATCACATTCTCATAATTAACGTTGCTCCCCACTATGTCCTCCCATAGTAGAGCCACTTTAAAGTTGCCCCTGACAAGCCCTAGCGGCAGCTTTAACTGTAGGAGCAGACGCGTGCTCTTGCTCCCTAGGCTCTGAGGACAGCCACGCCCCCTGACCTGCCCCAGCACCGTCTTAGGTCACTCCTCCAATGAACTCAGGGACCTTTGGGGTTAGGGTACAGCCCACTTTGCTATGCATGTGGTTACCTGTAACTAAGGGTACTTTCATGCTCCCTAGAGTGTTGGAAATATATTTTCTCTCTCTGCTCCGGGCTGGCTCCTGAAGCCATGGCGGTCCCGGAGGTGAGCCTTTGCCTGTCCTAGCTTGTCTGATGTCTCTTTAATTTTACCCCTCAATGACACAACCACCCCTTGGACCCATTTGATTGTGGGGGCTGGTCCCCCCCCCCCCCCACCGCCAACTGAATAGCCAGCCAGTTATGGGCAGGGAGGTCCAGAGCACACACACATCCCAGCCCCACATAGACACTCCCGCCCACCTGCTCACCAGGCACCTGCCAGGAGTTCAATATTTACTTGCTCACCCCGTGCCTGCCCAGACTCACGCCATCACAGCCCCCACCCTCATTTAACCTTGCTCACCGGCCCCCACCCAGACTTTCACGCCCACCTGCCTCCCTCTCACACCCCCTGCTTTCTGAATCTCCACCAGACGTTCACACCCACCTGCTGAGCCCACCCCGAGACACACACACACACACACACACACACACACACACACACGGCTACACTTCTGTGACCAGCTCAGAGCTCCATTGAGGCTTTCCACGGCTCTCCCGGGGAGCACCGGTGGTCAGCACATTCAGCTGCTCACCCAGCAGTCTGAGGTTCAGTCCATCCACAGGCAGGACGACCAGCCTGCGATCCAGCCATGAGCACAGACTCACCCTGACCTGCTCTGTGGCGAGGTCCGAGGGAGTGACAATGGCCCTCTTGGTGGGCCAGCTTGGCTGGGGGTCATGGGAGGGGGGGCAGAGCTGCTCTGGAAGTGAGGTGGGAGGGCTGGAGCGAACGTGGGTCCTCAGGAGTCCTTGCTGAGATGCAGAGAAGTGCGGGACTGTGGCGTTTGGCGCAGCCAGCCCCGAGGGCCTTAGGGTCGGCCCTCTCAGTGGTGGGCGTGGGCTGCTCCCAGAGGGGACCCATGGGGACCTGCCATCCCCGACGAGACTGGCAGGCCTGGATGTGGAGCCAGGGGCGTGCACGCCCACCTGGGCACTTACCTGGTTGCCAGACTGGCAGGCTTGCTTCCCATGGGTGAGTCCAGGGTGTCCCTGGGTTTGGCTGATTTCTCTCGGTTCATTTGCTGTAGGATTGAGTTCAGTTCGCTAATGACGTTGGCCTTGGGGCCCGAGAGAATGGGGCTCTTGACCTCAGGGGTGTCGCCCCACAGCTTGGAGGTCCTTGGCTGCACCAGCTTGGCCATGGCGGGCTGGGCACCGCCGGGCGGGGGCGGCGGGGCCGGTGGGGGCAGCAGGAAGCAGTCAGCCTCCTCCTCCACCAGGGCGTCGTGGTGCAGGGCATTGCTCTTGGGGAGGAGGAGCTTCACCTTGGGCTTCGGGGGCACGGGGGGCTTGTCGACTACAAAGGCCTGCCCGTCCGCGTAGACGGTGCAGGTGTCCGCGTTCTCGCCGCCCTCCGAGGACAGGGTGGAGATGCTGGACACGGTGGACACGGTGCTGGTCGTCTCCAGGTGGTGGTCACTGCTGCTACGGCTGTCCACCTCCTCGATGCCCGAGTCCGTGACAGCGTCAAAGCTCTCCGGGGGCGGCACAAAAGGGGTGGGCAGGCAGTTGGAGAGCCCGGCCGGCTTCCTGGCTCCCTGTGTGGCTGCGTGGGCTGGCTGGCCGGAGTTGGGCGGGGGAGCTTGGGGGGCGTCGTGCCTTTTGGGCTGGGCGAGGTCCGAGTCGGGGATATCAAAACTATTGGCAAATTCCAGGGGCGGGGGCAGCGGCTCTGTGAAGATGAAGTCCTCGTCCAGGTCCACAGAGGCCAGCGGTGGGGGCGGGATGTGGAAAGGCAGGACCACCGGCTCCTCCACAGAGCCGGCCGCCACCATGGCTCTGCCCCCCGGCGCGGCGGCCAGCTCGGGGGCGGCAGCGGGGGGCTGTAAAGCACCTTCGGTTGCGGAGACACCGGGCAGCCCCCCTGGGGTTGTCGGCGGCGTCTCCTCCTGCAGCGCCTGTGGGTCCTCCTCCTCCAGGGAGCCGTCTGCCTGGGCGGCGTCGACGGTGTGGACCATGAGCAGGCCGGCCGCCCTCTGCTGCGACGCGTCCAGGATAGGGATGAGCCTGTGCTTTTCGTCACCCCTGGGCTCCCGGCCCCCAGCCCCTGCCACCCCTGCTGCCTCGTACTTGTTCTCCGTCTCCTGCCGGCGCAGCGGGCCCCTGGCGCTCGGCCGGGGCGCGGCCGGGAACGGGGCCTCGGCCGCGGAGCGCATCTTGGTGTCGATGAACAGGGGCTTGTTGAGGTCGGCCTTGGGGGCCTCCCCCTTGGGCCCCTGCTGGGACTCCTTCATGGCCCGATCCCGGGCGGACAGCGCCAGGGCCAGCGGGGAACTGGGGTCCAGCAGCCTCCCGGTCAGTGGGTGGACGTACGTCTCGGCCCCGCTCTCCGGCCCTTTGGCTTTGGACGTGGGATTGGGCAGGCGCCCGGCCTCATCCTGGGCATCCCCCTCGCCCCCGAAGTGGTTCTCGGGCCGCTCCCCAGGCCCCGACACGGGTGATGGCAGGGCCTCTTCGCCGTCCTTCCCGTGGCCGCCATCACCCTCCTCCTCCTCTTCCTCCTCCTCCTCCTCCTCCTCCGCGGCCTTGGGCAGTCCCAGCCCCACGTCCTCGTCGCCCAGGTCGGTAGAGAGGAAGGCTGGGGAGTTTCTGCGGGCTTCCAGCCGCTTCTCTCGGTCGCGCACGGCGCCAGCGATAGCGGCCGCGAAGGGGCTGCTGACACCAAGACTGTCGTCCGGCCGCAGTTGGCCGGGCTGCTCGGCGCCCTGGGGGTCGGCCTCCACGCTGCTGCCCTGGCTGCTCTTGCCGCTGCTGCTGGTGGACGGCTCCTTGACAATGATGGTGGGGATGGGGATGGAACAAGTCTTCTCCGGGCTGTCCTCCACGTTGGGCTGCTTCACCAGCACCCCCTTGCGCCGCGCGGGCTTGGCTGGTACGTACACGGCCTTGTGGGCCAGTCGGCCCACCTCCGAGTACGGGTTTTCGGGCATCTGGCCCCGTTTGCCGCGAAGGTGGACCTGGGCGGCAGCGGCGGCGCTCCGATTGTACAGGTCTTCCGAGTCCAGGGAGTATCGATCCAGCTCCCTGCGGTAGTACAGGCCTTTCTCCCGCAGGGTGGTGGCCACCGTGTCGGAGCGGCTGGCCGCCGAGACCTTGGCTGCGGGGTTCTGGTTGAAGGCGGGCTTGGTGGGGCCGTGGACGCGCACCGGCGTCGGGGACTTGGGGCAGTTGTAGGCGGTGGGGGAGGGTGGGGGTGGGGATGGGGGCACCGACTGGGGCGGCGGGGGGATGTCCTCCGAGGTGTCGGGCATGGACAGACTCCTGGTGAACTTGAGCATCGGGGGCGCCAGGAACTGCCGCTCCTCCTCGGTTATCCCTGCGAACAGACACACGCACACACGCACACAACGCCAGGTCGGTGCTGACCTCCACGCTGCCACCCGGGTCCCCCAAGGGCAGGCACCCCTTTCCCTCCGCGCCAACACCGCCCTTGGACAATGATACTCAGCACAGCCAAGCCACAATGCAGGGGCAGCGGTGAGGGGAGGAGCGGGGGAGGGGAACCGGACAGGAGGGAGACACAGGGGTGGTCAGGGTGGGTGTCTGGACCTTTGCCTGGGTGGAAAACCCTGACCCTGGTCTGTGGGTGTTGGGGCCTGGGCTGAGGTGGGAGCCTTGTCTGGGCCTCAGGGTGGGCATCTGTGGGGTCTCCTTGCTGTGGCCCACTGCCCATCTGGAAGTGGTGAGGGCTGGGGGCCTGAGGGCTGAGGTTGCCTGGGATTCGCAGTGACCCTCCCAGACTGCGCGGCACAGAGCTGCCCCTGCCTGTGGGTTTCCAAGGCTGTGATGCTTTGTGGGGGCAGACGGCCTCCTGGTTCTCCCGGGGAGCAGCTGGTGGGTTTGAACGGCAGACCTGGTGGTCGGCATGCAATGCCTAACACATAGTGTCTCCAGGGCCCTTGCGAAGGTGAAGGGGCCTGCATTTGATGGTGCAGAGCAGCTGGGGGCTGTGCTACTGTCCCATGTCACCTGAGGGTGTGCGAGGGGATGCTGGCCTCATGGGCCACTGTCTCCTCAAGAGCCACAGCAAGTCTGGCACCCTGGGGCCCCCAGCAGGACAGCGTGAGGGGGTGGCTTGGAGAAAGGGTCCCCTTGAGTGGGCATCAGCTCCTCCTGTAGTCAAAGATGCCACCCTGGGGTGCTGGGCCCTGAACAGACACTCCTCCGGTCCCTGGGTGGGGAAGCCACCCCCACCACATGGCGTGATGAGAGCCGAGGTCTGCAGACTGGGCACCAGTCCTGGGCCCCAGAGAGCCCCCCAGACTCCCCTGCTGGGCGCCTGCATCTGCTCCTCCCTCCCACAGAGATGTAAAGGTGAGAGCACAATGCATGCTGGGAGGAGGCGGGCAGACACACACGTCCACAGACACGGGGTCCAGGGTTGCAAGGGGGGGGCATGCAGGGCCCACAGGGGGGAGGGGGCTCATGTCGCGTCAGAACCACCCATGACAAAAGGACAGTGATTCCCCCTCTCAGCATCTCCATCCAACAAGGGTATTCCAAATTCTACACACTCCTTCAGGGGGACAGTGCCGGGGTGGGTGGGGCGCAATTTGGGTTGCCAAAAGCTTGTGGGCCAGGCCTTGCGCTGCGGCAGTGAGGCAGGCGGCCGGCCGGGGGCCTGTCCCAAGGAGTGCGAATTTACGGATACACCCTATGGAGTCACGTGGCCACATTCAGGGCCAGAGTCCAGACCGCAGGGGGAGGCACTGACCTGAGAGAAAGAGTCTGCTGTCTGGTGGGAGGAAACGGACCATGATTAATTGGTGAGCAAGCCAGTCAGTCCCGCACGTGCCACAGACGCCACCCGGGGTGGCCGGGCCCTTGGGGGCCCAGGCAGGTGGGGGGGCACAGGTGGACGCTGAGGCCGGGCAGCCCCGGGGGGCCTACTTACTGCCTGCAGCCGGTGAGCCTGCCCCTGGCGGCTGGCCCCGCAGGACTGTTTCAGAGCGGGGTGCTTCTTCCCCTGGGGGCAGACCAAGGCTGAGCCAGAGGCCCCCCTCACCCCACCCCAGGCCCCCAACCCGGGTCCAGGTGGCAGCGGCGTCAGGGGACTTGACGAGGATAGGGCAAAGCCTGTCTCTTCCCAAGTGGGGAAAGAAGTGGGGGTCTGTGGCCCGGCTCGCAGGAAGTCACAGCGGTGAGAAACCACGTAGGACCCCACTAGTGTGTGTGTTTGAGAACTGGACCCAGGCAGCCCTGAGAAGCGCACCTCCTCTGCTCACCCCGTGAAACGTGGCTGTGCCATGGGGCTGGGGAACACGGCGAGGTCTGCACAGGGCAGGGTGGCCTGGACTGTTGCCCGCCCCCCTCCCAATCTGCCCCTTACCCCCTTTCTTCCTGCCCTATGAGGGTTGGCTAAAAAGTCTTGCTACCGACATGTAGAAACCATTACTCAACAAACATGCCAACACAGGAAGCTGTGGTCTCAGCACCGATCCCCCCACAGCTAGGCCACAGGCCCCCACACTTAGTTGGCTTACACCTCCTTTCCAGAAAACAAAACAGCTCAGTGTCCCCGCTGGCCATGACAAACGTTTGTGCTCTGCCTTCGTCACCAGGCATCTGCTGTCTCAGCCCTCCCGGGCCTGCTCCACTTCCCACTTTGGGAACCAGTGGCCTGCATCTGTGGGCTTCTGAAGGTGATGTCCCATCCCCCTGTCCCTGCCCGGGCCCCTGTCCCCTGAGAATTCTGGGCTCTGCAGGTGATGGCAGTGAGGGCACCCTCCTCGATCTCTTTGACTTTGGGGGACAGAAGTGTGCTGGGGCCAGCTCAGGGAAGGCATGCTGTCAGGTTGGAGGCGGGGAGGAATCCCCCAGTCTTCCCCTCAGGCCTTCCCCTTGTCAGGACCCTGATTGATGTCCCTACGCCTCCCTCTTTCCTAATAAGCCCCGCCCGCGCAAGTCTCCTTTGGGGTTCCAGCAGCTCCAGAACTGACCTCACTGCTGCCTGGCACTTGGCTGGCCTGGCAGACCCCCACAGAGGCCCCTATTCTGATTGGATGGACCTTGCTTTGGGAAGGCACCTTAACAAGACACGGACAGGTGTGTGCCTGAGAGCACCTGTCTCAGCCCAAGCCCCCTGCTGCCGTCTTTCCTCCCTGCAGCGACCCTGTGTTTCTGGGGCTTTAATGTCTTCATGGGAGAAGACAGCCTCGTCTTTCTCCCTCAGAGCCGCTGTTGGGTGTGAACCTTGGACCCTGCCGTTGGCAGCCCAGCTGTGCCACCAGGCCTGCCTGCAGAGGCGGGTTTAAACACCTTCTGCTTGGAATCAACCTCTGCATGAGTGAGCTGGAACCTAGTAGCAAGACCTTTGGACTTACCCTCATCTCCACCAAAGGAATGGCATTTTCACAAGTGCGTGGCCGCCCCGTTAGAGCCCCCACTCCCCGCCAGATTTGGTGTACATAGTGGGGAACAAGCTTTAAGCTGCTCAGGAATTGCATGACTGCCCCGTGGTGGCGGCCAGTGGCTGTCCCCTGTTGGGCGCTGAGCCAGGTGGATGTCAGGGTCCAGGCCCCAGGTGGCCACTGGGGAGGAGGCCTGGGGGGATCCCTCCCATGGGGATAGGGCTTGCTCTGTTCAAAGCCAAGGGCCAGCATATTCAGGAAGGTCCAGACTTCTTACCAATGGACTTCTGCCTTCGCATTGTGCCTCGAGGCAGGCCCAGCAGCGGGCCCTTCGGGCTCCCGGGAACCGTGGGCGTCATGACTGCAATACTCTGGCGCTCATACACGGACTGAAACAGAGTGAACATGGTCAGTCAGGTGCCCGGTGTCCACACACGGCCTGAGGCAGAGGGTGGGGGCAGTGCCCAGGCTGTCCCACCCCCTACACCGTCACCATGACCCCTGGTGTCCACACACAGACTAAGCAGAGACAGCGGTCCCTCTCATTGTAACCATGACCCTCGATGTCCATACTGGGACAGAACCAGAGACTCGGGTAGTCCTTGACCAGCAGCGGGTCACCTGGGATGTGCCAGTCTTGGTTTGAGAGTGAGGTCATCCCCAGGCCCTGCATCAGCCACTGTCCCTGCAGCCACGCCCCCTTGGGCCACCCTTCCCTACAGCAGGGGCATGACAGTGGACAGAGATGGGCAACAGCATCCAGTGAGTGATGGATGCACAGATGAGGGGCTGGGGGTCCGGGATGGAGGCCGGTTCAGGGTCTGGGTCTCTTCCCAGGTGCCCTCCCTGCACCTGAGCCCAGTACTTCCTCCTCCCCCTGGAAATGAAGCTCCCCCAGCCCCCTATGCTTGCACAGACCCTCTCCTCTGCAGATGGAGCCGAGGCCACTGGGTGTAGGCCCCTGTCTGCAGGGCATGGGGGCCAAGGCCAGCCGCCTCCACACCAGAGCTGCTCACTCACGTTCAGGTCGGAGACCGAGGGGAAGCACCGGCTGGTGGGCCGCTGCTTGATGGTGGCCACCCTGGACTCCACAGCCACGTTCTCCGCCGCCCGAGACAGCTTGGAGGAGGGCACGATCTCCTCGGGCTTGTCTGCAAAGCAAGCAGGCTCAGGTAGCACCAGGTGGGGAGGGCGGCCACCCGCTGTCCACGCACGCAGGCTCCGTGGGCCCTGGCCCCACACCAGGAGGGGTGACCCGGACACGGATGGGAGGGGACCACCAGCAGCACAGAGACACAGCTTCCTCACGAGGCAGCCAGGCTCTTCAGGGAGCCACTGCAGTTGCGATCCGGATGTGTCTGTGTTTGTGTGTGACTGTGTGTGTGTGACTCTGCGTGTGTCTGTGTGTGAGTCTACGTGCATGTAAGTCTGTGTGTGTATGTGTCTGTGTGCGTGAATCTGTGTCTTTGTGCATGTACGTCTGTGTGTGTGTCTGTGTGACTGTGTGTGATGTGTGTGAGTCTTTGTGTCTGTGTGTGAGTCTATGTGCATGTAAGTCTGTGTGTGTGACTGTGTGTGTGAGTCTGTGTGTGTGTGTGTGTGAGTCTATGTGCATGTAAGTCTGTGTGTGTGACTGTGTGAGTCTTTGTGTCTGTGTGTGTGTGAGTCTGTGTGTGTGTGAGTCTCTCTGTATGTGAATTTCTGTGTAGATGTGTGTGTCTGTGTGACTGTGTCTGTGTGATGTGTGTGAGTCTTTGTGTCTGTGTGTGTGAGTGAATCTGTATGTCTGTGAGTCTAGTGCATGTAAGTCTGTGTGTGTGACTCTGTGTGTCTTTGTGTCTGTGTGTGTGTGACTCTGTGTGCATGTAAGTCTGTGTGTGTGACTCTGTGTGTGTGAGTCTTTGTGTGTGTGAGTCTGTGTGTCTTTGTGTCTGTGTGTGTGTGAATCTGTGTGTGTGTGAATCTGTGTGTGTGTGACTGTGTGTATGTGACTCTGCATGTGTGAATGTGTCTGTGTGTGAGTCTATGTGCATGTAAGTCTCTGTGTGTGAATCTGTCTGTGTGTGTAAGTCTGTGTGTGTGACTGTGTGTATGTGACTGCGTGAATCTGTGACTACATGTGTGAATCTGTGTCTGTGTGTGAGTCTATGTGCATGTAAGTGTGTGTGTGTGTCTCTGTCTGTATGTGCATTTGCGTTTCCGTGTAGATGTGTGTGTCTGTGTGTTGAAGGGGGCTGTGCATGGCAACTGATAGCTCTGTTTTTAACTCATAACAAACCAGACTCACTGCATCGAGATGCTTCTCATCACAGTGACCCGAAAGGCCAAGACAGAGCTGCTCCCGTGAGTTTCCAAGACTAACTTTTACAGAGATGTTGCTGGGAGCCAGCGTGTCAGTTCCGACCCAGAGCGACCCCATGATCTATTCCTGTAAACCCTTCCTAAAGGGGCAGTCTGCCCACTCCTGCGGTGAGACAGGCCCAGTTCTCTTCGCCCCTCTCTCTCTTCTCCTGTGACACAGACAGACCATCACAACACAACGGCGCCTGAGTGACACAGGCGGCATATCCCGTGTCCTGCCACCATCCCCGAGACCGTCTTTCTCTTTGGCGAGTTTTGTTTATTTTCTGAACGGTTTGGACTTGGTCGAAGGCCTGCGATCCTCAGCACAGCGTGTGTCTCGGTGTCCTGAGGAAGGAGAGGGCTGAGGCTTCCTGACAAGTGGGCCTCAGGAAAAGTCACAGATGGACAAAAGGAAAACCTCAGAGGCCTAAAAAGCACCCTGAACTTTACAAAGGATGGCCTACAAGAGCTGCCCAGCGGCCTGGCTCTGTCTCTGAGATGTGCGTTCAGACGCAGATGTACTTAGGGTCGCTTGGATGCAGGGACGACCCTGTGCCTACTGGACTCACCCATCACCCACAGCAGCCAGTCCATCCAACCCCTGGGGACCCCGGAGGACAGAGGACAGCCCCTGGGTTGTGAATCTTTATAGAAGCCAATGGCCACATCGGTCACTTAGGCCCTGCTCGGGGACAGGCTCCTTCCCCCACACCTACAGGGCCAGACCCCTTAGTGAGTCTGGGCGGCTGCGTTTTAAACAAGACTGGTGGTTGCCCAAGGATGCCTGCTGTCTATATCCCAAGGGGCACTGAGTTTGTCCACCCTCCAGAGAAACAGATCACCTAGAACATTCCATAGCCCAAAGTTCCTGAGTTCCAAGCCTGCCCACTGGACGGTTCTGGGCACCTCTACTTGAGGCCCAGGTCTCTATGCAGTTCTCTTCATGACGCAGGGGCTGAGCCCCAACACGGGACTGCCCATGAGGGCTGGCGCTAACCTGACGTGGGGAGGGTGTCCAAATAAGATGGCCCTTAGAGAGTGGGGTGTGTGATGGTACCCTGAAATGCCAGGTACTTGGTCAGAGAGCCCACACAGATGGACCCTGCCCATGAGCTGGCATCGGAATGTGCGCTCATTTTCCATGGAATCCAACGACTTCCCAGGCTCCAGACTCAGGGGTCTGGACATCGGCCTGCTCAGCCCACAGGTGGGGTGTGGGGGTTGTTACATTTCAAAGGCATGTAAGAAGGTGAAGACCAAGCCCCAGGGCCCACATGGCCCAAGAAACAAGGACACACGACTCCCAGTGAAGTCCAGTGGGCTGGTGGCTCCCCGTGGGTCAGAGAAGAGTTGGCCCTGGTAGCCTTTCTTTCAGGGAAGTTCTGGATGGTGGTCACTGTTGACATTGAACCAGGAGTAGGCTGGTGGGCACGGCCGGTGCTGGGCTCTTAGCTCCTTTCCAGGAGGCTCCAGGGAGGCCGGCTGGCCTGCTGTTCACTGAGCGGCCAGCAGGGCGTGGGGTGGTCAGAAGTCACAGCAGGAAGGTGCCGAGTCTGGCCAGTGATGGACACCCAGTCGGGGGGCCCAGAGAGTACAGGCACCGTCGAGTCCCGTCCTTGGCCATCTGGGCCCACAGTGTCTAGCCATCCCCTTCATTCCCACGGCCCCTCTGAGATGTCCTTTCCCAGAGGCTGGTCTTTGTCCAAAGGACACTCGCCAGGCTCCCCATCTGTCTAAAGGCCAAGGTCTCCCACACACCCTGTGAACTCCTCTGTCCAGTCACAGCCCCGTCTGTGCCCACCAGCTCCCCGGCTCAGCTCCCCTGGCCTCCATTCTCTCTCCTCTCGACTCCTTCCCCCCAGGGCCTCGGGGACCCCTGCACTCTCCTGGCTTATCCCTCCAGGCGACACTATGGATGTTGGGGGTTCTTGGGCCAGGAAGGATGCTCCTATCTCTTCCCCTCCACCCCACAGGTGGGGGCACACCTGTTCCTTATCTGAGCCCTCGCCTCCCCCCAGGCCTCCCCTGCACGATGTCACCTCCCACGCTCCTGGGTCCAGCTCCCACACTACACAGCTTGGTAGTGAGGTCTCTCTGCGCAGTCCCCGTCCCCGCCCACCCTCGGTCACACTGGGGCCTGGCTCACTGCCCTGTGCAGAGGGGCTCAGAGCCTCTTGGCTGACAGGCTGGAGCATACCTCTGGCTCCATCCCTTCTTAGAAGTTGAGCCCCTCGAGGTGGCCCTTGGCTTTGCTGTAGGCCAAGGCGCAGCCATGGGAGTGGGGGCACAGACGGGTTCCCCCCAGCTAGGGAGGGGCTTAGCTTTGATCCAGATCTGGAAGCTGCATCTCGCCCAGTGGTCCACCAGGTGGACACTGCTAGACCCACTCATTCCCCTGGGGCTGACCCTTTCAGAGCTTCTGGGATAGTGTTGACCATGCAGAGGTGGCACCTAGGAGGCAATGCCACAGGTGACTGGGGAGGCCTGCCCAGGTGGGGTTGAGGGGACGTGGCAGGAGCCCACCTTGTCCATCCCTACTCTCCTCCTGCACTCACAGAGCCCTGGACCACCCTCGAGGACTCAGGATGGAGGTGCCAAACAATGGGGTGCCGTGGGCAACATCCTTCAAATGAGATGCCATTAAAGTCAGGGCCCCATGTAGTGGGGTGCCATCAAGCCGGACTGCAGGATTTGTTATCTTCTTAACTTTGTGATTGAGGGACATTCAGAGAGCAAACTGGCCCCCATTCCATTGACTGTGGTTCTCCGTGCTGTCATGGCACCTACCTTCCCCGGCCAGCCGGTGCCAACTGCGGGGTATTTCAGCTCTCAGGGGCAGTGGGGGCTCTCAGAGGGCCGTGTGTGTGGGAGGGGGGCCTGGCCTCTGAGTGGCAGCGCTGGGGTATATGGGGCTGTGATGGAGGTAAGGCCCTGGCCGGGTCCTTTTGGACACCACAGGCCTGTCACTTGGCCATGAACAGACCCGGCAGGACTGGCTTACTTCCCACCCTCCCTCAGGTCTGCCCGGGTCTCCAGGGACCCTCACATGACTGGAGGAGCTGGTAGCAGAGTTGATCTTGGGGTCTCAGGCATGTGGCCAGCACCCCGAAAATGAGAGTTGTAGGATCTTCAGGGTCCACGCATCTGGTGGAAGTCCTGCTTCCTCCCATTTCACCCACTGGGCTGTCTGCCCAGGAGGGCTCAGTCCCATTTTGCAGAGGGGGCAAATGAGGCTTGGAGATGGGCCTGACCAGGCAGGGATGCTGAAGGGCCATTAGCCACACAGGTGGGTGCTGACCCCTGGTGGTCACTCAAAGCCAAACATCTGTTTGTAAGCACTAGATACCTCCCCCCGCCCCCACACACACACTCCTCAGGGGCTTGGGGTGAACAATTGGGGAGAGACTGTACAGAGTCCCCTCCCAGAATGTTCCCATTATCACGCAGGTGGCCTGGGATGTGGTGGCGCTGAGGGTGCAACTCCTGACCCCGGCCCTCGGCTGTGAGCAGCCCCATCTTTGCATTACGCCCCTCATCCACCCACATGTGTGTCTTCCTGAACCAGGACCTGAGGCAGGCCAGAGTTTCCTTCCACTGGGAGTCCGGTCAGTGCTCTTGTGTGAGATTTGCCTCTGGGACCTGCTGCCCGGGAGCCGGAGCCTGGCCTGCTGTCCCTCAGTTCCCTTGCGGTATCATCCAGGCCATGTGCAGTGGACCAAACAGGCGCGGAGCCGGTGCGGACTCACCGCGACCCTGCTGAACAGGGCAGAACGCCCCATGTGGGCTCGGGTTGGGGAGGACAGAAAGTCCCAGAGTCTCCCAAGGGGCGGATGGTTCTTTCAAACTGAGGTCCCTGTGGCTCCCAGCCCCATCCGTACCCACGACACCGCCAGGGCTCCCGGTTCCTAGCAAGGACAGCTTGAAAAATGCTGCGGGACTGCAGCTTCTGTTTGTTAGGCCAGGAGCCAGGAGGAGGGTCACCTCCAGCCACAAAGACCCGGACCTCGGGCCCCTCTGGTGAGGGGGCCTAGCAAGACCAGTCCTCGCAGTTAGAGGGGAGGCAACTCGGAGACTAAATGGGATTCTGATGATGTGGAGAACCACCGCTCGCACAAAACCACCAGCAGCCAGGGGACGCACGGGGCCCCATCGTCACTTCCTGGGAAGCCTAGGCTGCTGGTGGGAGACTCAGGTCATCTGAGTGCTCAGAGATCGTCCGGGGTGTGTGAGTGGGGTGGGGGCAGGGGGGGCTTGTCACACCAGGGAAGGGGGTGACAGAGGAGGCCTGCCATCCCAGTCCAAGCCACGGAGGCCCTGGACTCCAGGTCCACTTCAGCACGAGTGACCCAGAGAGGGACAGACAGCAAGCAAGTGTCCTTGAGCTGAGTTCTCTGACCTCCCCACTGCCATCTCACCGACACCCCAGTAGTGGTGGGGCAGTCCAGGACAATCCCCCCTTTTACGGACACACTAACTCCAACAATCCATGCCTCCTCTAGCCTGAGAACATGCCACCAACCCAGATGCCAGGCCCTAGGCCCCTGTCGAGAGGGCGTGGTTTGCAGCCCCCAGGACTGTTTGAGGTTCCCAAGGGCACCAGAGCTGTGTGGCCAAGCCAGGAAGGAGCTCATGTCCTTCAGCACAGGGCCAGCAGGGTCACACAAGGCTGTATAGTCTCAGCGTCCAGGGCAGGGGTCCCCTCACCCCATATCCCCTCCAGACTTGAATTCAACTTTTCCCTTTTTTTTCTGTGGGAGTGGGGCCCCTTGCCTTGAGTGAGCAGGGTGTGTGTGTGTGTGTGTGTCTGTCAGGGCTTCCCCAAGAGGAAAAGCCTGGGTCGCCTGAACTAGGAGGGATCCACGGGCTGGCCTCTGGGTTTAATTCCCTCCCTGTCCCACAGACCCCACCCCCTCTCCAACTGGAATATGGCTCTATCGTCTCAGTTAGGGGTCTCGCAGGACCAGAAGTCCCCTGCCCCTTCTGCCATCCAACCCCACCCCTCCATCCCACCCCAGGCCCAAGGCCTTGCAGGCTGCAGGACACACAGCTTGGTCCCTGAGGACACGTTACCTCCCCATCACAGCTCTCAATGGAGGGACTTTGGGGCCCAGAAGTGAACTCTTGGGAACCCCCTGACATGCCAGAGGCCCACTTCCCTTTCCCAGTTTGAGGAATGCCACTCGCTTCTCTGGGAGTTGAGATGGCCCAGTGAGGGGCCTGTCGGGAGTGGGGGGGGGGAGCCTGGGCATTGGACACAAGACCCACCCCACTGTGTGGGGAGTGGAGAGGCAGGGCTGCAGGCTGAGGCGGGTAGAGAGTGCCCCCCAGGTGTCCTCCACATGCTAGACCCTCCAGGCCATGGACCCCCCACAGGCAATGGGTCCTCAGGTCTTCCTGCCACCCCCTGCCCCTGAAGCTACCTCTTGTTCCCTTGGGGAGTGGCAAGAACCAGGGTGAGATTTGAATCTTGAATCGACACTCCCAGATTCCACTGTTGGTCAGAGAGGTGGCCCTCCACTCTTGGCTAACCTCCACCCCCCATGGGTGTAGACTGGGCCTTTGAAGTCCCCTTTATGGTCAAGGGGGGGCTGAACACTGCAGGAGCTCCTGGGGTGGAGGAGGGGGGGATGGGATGGGCGGGACTGGGTGGCATTGGTGCAGTGCCCGCTTGGGCACAGTGAGCTCTGAATCCATGCTGGTCTCCCCGATGGCCAATGGCTTCATGAGGCAGTGGGCCTGAGGGGCTGTGACCTTCAGGAAGGTGATGGTGGTCAGGGGCTGGACCACACACACTGGGGGTCTGGCTGGGGACGGCAACGGTTCCTCTCAACAGTGAGACTTCATGGACCTGGGGAGGGGCTGCCTGGGACCCATCCCAATGCCAGGGGGGCTTCCCTGAGCAGCCCTGGGCAGTGGCATGGGCTCAGGCTGCTCTGGTAGACTCACACTGGGCCCGAGTCTGGGAGTCGGTGGGAGGACTGGGCCAGAGGTTCATCTCTGGATGCTGCTTTCCTGGTCCCAGGAGCCAGCCCCCCTGATGGTAGCACTTGGGGTGCTGAGCTGAACCTTAAGGCCAGTGCTCCCTGGCCCAGGCTTTGTCTTGGAATGTCGAGGGTTTCTTTTAACTGATAGGGTGGGGCTCTGGTCTCCACAGCCCTTTGTGAACACCCCCAATGCGAGGAAGGGAAGGAGCCCGGTGGGACAGTGCTTCCACCTGGAGCTGTGATCCACAAGGCCGGCAGTTCAAAACCCCCAGCCGCTCCTCAGGAGGAAGACGGGGTTTTCTACTCTTGTAAAGAGCTACAGTCTCAGAAACTCAAAGGGGGCAGTTCTAGCCTGTCTAACAGGGTCGCTATGAGTCGGCATGACTCGGTGGCAGTGAGTTTGGTTTGGTTGAGAAAGTTTGTAGTTTACACTGGGCAGTGACTTGGGAAAGGGCCTTGCTGGGAGCAGAAGGAGGCCAGGGGGTCAGGGGCCAGGGTCAGGATGCAGCTCCAGGTCTGCCATGCCCTGAGCCCAGTGCTGGCTAATGGGACCCTCAGCCCACTGCATGCCCAGGCTGGGTGGCCACAGAGAGCTCACAACACACTGCAAATGGCCATTCCATGCCTGTAGGCATGGGCCTCCTCGCTGCCTGCTGGGAGAGGCCATCCTGGCTGTGATGGGCCCCCGGCATCTACGCCAGGGCCTGGACCCGGCAGCCATCTCTGCTCCGGAGGAGATGCCGCAGGGAGAGGCACGCACACAGTGGATAAAAGACAGATGGGCAAGCCAAGCGCCGGACAGACTGGGGACAACACAGGGCTCACAGAACATTCTAGACCATGCCAAGGGCTCTCCACCAGCAGGGCGGAGGACTCGGGCAGAGACAGACACTCACGAGTCCCCTTACCCTTCTTCTTCCGGACGGAGGCTTGCGAACAGAAAGGGCAGTTGTGAGTCACCTGTGCTGGTGCAGGCGCACCCCCACTGTCTCATCTCAGGCCACTCTTAGGAGATGGGGGAGCTCAGTGAGCAGGCTGGTGTGTGTGTGGTGTGTGTGTATGTGTGTGTGTGTGGTGTGTATGTGTGGTGTGTGTGTGGTGTGTGTGTATGTGTGTGTGTGTGTGTGTGTGGTGTGTGTGTGGTATGTGGTGTGTGTGTGTGGTGTGTGTGTGTGGTGTGTGTGTATGTGTGTGGTGTGTGTGTATGTGTGTGGTGTGTGCGGTGTGTGTGCGGTGTGTGCGGTGTGTGTGTGGTGTGTGTGTATGTGTGTGTGTGGTGTGTGTGTATGTGTGTGTGGTGTGTGGTGTGTGTGTATGTGTGTGTGTGTGTATGTGTGTGTATGTGTGTGTGGTGTGTGTGGTGTGTGTGGTGTGTGTGTGTGTGGTGTGTGTATGTGTATGTGTGTGGTGTGTGTGGTGTGTGTGTGTGTGTGTGTGTGTGTGTGGTGTGTGTGTGTGGTGTGTGTGGTGTGCGTGTGCGCACGTGCGGGCAGGGGTGCTCCCAGAGAGGCAGCAATGCAGGGGCAAGCCCATAGCCTCCTCCTCTCTGGGAGTGCCTTCTGGGGATGGGCGCCAGGCCCACTATGGACACAGCCTGAACCACAGTGGCCATGAGACTTGGGCTGGGGCCTCAGGAGATCCCTGCTGTCACTTGATTGAGCAGGTATTCATGGGGGACCCCCTTTATGTGAGGATAAATTGCTGCTGGTGCCCATTGGGAGGCTGAGACCACTCAGAACAGGTAGTTCCTTCGGGAGCACGTGGGCATCAGGGTTGGGGTGTATACCTGGTCCCATCCCTATCAGCAGTGCACGCATTCAACACCCCTGGGCTGGGGTCCAGCAGGTCTGTTCCTCTGGCTGGGAGAGTGGGATAGGGTACCACTGGCCCCAGTGGGGAGCAGGGGGAACCTACTGGTGCCTGGGGTGGGGTGTCAACTAATACAGGGGGATCTACTGGATTCTAGAAGGGCTCGGGAATTATTGGTTGGGGGGCAGGTATCTACTGACTCCTTGGGGTGGGAACTTACTGGATCTAGCTTCTAGGGGGTGGAGAATTGCTGGTTCGGGGGAGTAAGGGACTTACTGGTTTCTAAGGAGTCTAACAGGATCAATTGGTTTCTAGGGGGTGGGAAATAACTGTTCTGAGAGATCTAGTGGATCAATGGGGATCTACTGGTTTCTAGGAGGTAGAGGGATTATTGGTTCTGGGGGGCCTACTGACTCCTTGGGGGTGGGATCTACAATATAGGAAGACCTACTCATTTCTAGGGGGTGAGAGAATTACTGATTCTGGGAGTGGGGGGTACTGGTTCTTCTTCCTGGGGATCTACTGGTTCTGAGCGTTGGGGAGGCCTACTGGTTCCCAGGAAGTCTCTTGGATCTAGGGTGGTGCTGGTGGTGTCTATTGGTTTTTAAGAGGTGGAGGATTAATGGTTGTGGGGGGTACTGGTTCTTGTTCTGGGGCAGGGCAATTTAACCCTTCTGGGAGTGTTGGGGCACCCGTCCCCAGCAGAAAGGCCACATTTAGAAGACCATGCTGGGTAGTGGACAGGGGCTTTGTCCTCCCTCTAAGGCTGGGCTTGTGGACGCAGTGTGGGCCACACACCCAGTGCATGCTCAGGGCCCAGCCCAGACTGGTGGTGGGGCTTAGGCAGAACCATTCTCAGCACAGGTGACATACACCTGGGCTGGGATGCAGCCAGGTGGCCCATCCGATGCTCCTCCCTGGCCTGAGGGCCCCCAGGTGCTCCAAGGCTCAGAGGCTCCAGAGGATACAGAGTAGTAACACCCCCCCCCAGCTAGACCCACTTGCCCAGCAAACACCCCCGTACCCCACTCCCCTCCCACAGCCCCCAGGCTAGAGACCCCTGTGGCCCTGACCCTCAGTCTGGCAGGCAACCCCCCCATTCCACCCTGCTGTCTCCCCAAACTCTGCTCCAGGGCAAGCTGGTGTGGCTGTATGTCAGCGTGGGGCAGCATGAGTGTCAGCGGGGTCCCCCGAAGGCAGGGGACACCGTGGGGAGCTTACCTTTCTCCACTAGTGAGAGGCCCAAAAATTCAAAACGAAACAATGTTAGATATGCTGAGAGACGGGACCACACAACCAGCCCCAACCCGCACGGTCAGCCAGCCAGCAGGCGTCCCAGGAGGCCACTGGCGTCCTCGGGTGGACGTCAGAGGGCACGGCGTGCGGGTCACGTGCGCAGGGGTGTCGGGGCGGCACCGCGAGTCTTACCGAGCTCCTCCAGCTCCGAGGTCATGGACTTGGAGCGCAGTGTGAGCGCTGTGGTCGGCGCGCGCTTGGGCGGAGGGGGCGCTGCAGGGGCAGAGAGGGATGGGAGGTGGGTGTCGCAGGCTCACAGGGCCTGGTCTCAGGGTATGGCCACGGGGGTGGGGTGGGGGGGTGGGCACCTCCAGCCACTCAGAGCCCACCTCTCCGCTCTCAGTGGGAGGGCGGGCCCTGTGAGAGGGCGTGTCCCTGAGAGGGGGCGGGCCCTGTGAGAGGGCGAGCCCCCGTGGGAGAGGAACCCCCATGGGAGGAAGGGTCCTGTAGGTCAACACTGTTGCCAGAAGCAGGAGGGGTCTGCAGCTGGGCCCACCAGTCCCGCCAGCCTTTGCCTGTGTAATCCCAGGCCCCGCTGCCCAGGCAGAGCCCTCTCTGTGACCCCATTCTACAAGCTGCGGTGGGAGGGGTCTCTTCACTTGGATGCAGGCCTGGAGTGGTGGTCATTCCCTGCACTCCACCCAATCCGTCCATCTGTCTGTCTGCCCACAGCTCATACTTCCCACCTGCCCTGGTCCTCCCCCCCTCCTGCTGGGCCCTGGGGAAGCTTCCACCAGTGCAGCCCCCTCCCCCCTGCCCTGGGGAGGCTTCTCCGGAGCCCCCCTCTGAAGGTACCCAAGCCTGCTTTGGCTGATGGCTGAAAGGAGCTGACCCCACTGCCCCCTGTGAGAGTGATCTCCCCCAGGGGCAGGGGATGGGGGCGCAGGAGATTGGGGGCAGGGGAGGGAGGGTGGGGAGGGGAGCCTACCTTTTTTCCGGGCAGTGTCATCCGGGTCTAGGTTCCGGCTGACGGTGACCACCTTGAGGGCCAGGTGGTTGCCGCCCTGTCGGATCATGGCCACCACCTGCCGGTGCCCCACCTTCACGACATTCTCGTTGTTGACCTGTGGGGAGAGGGGGTAGCGTGGTCAGCGAGGGAGACGCAGGCGGGGCTGGACGGGAGCGGGAGGCCACTCACGCCTGCCAGGGTGTCCCTATGTGGCTGTGGGCTGGAAACTCTGCCATCGTATTTCAAAGGCCAGCCAGCAGGTCCCCCACGGAGGCCAGGTCCCTTGACTAAGGCAGATTGAGAAGAAAGGCCTGGGGGTCGACTTGGAAATTGCCCGGTCAGACCTCCCAGGGATGGCACAGAACTGGAAGGCATCTGTGGTGGCCACTCTGTCCCCAGCAAGGGGCGGGGCTGACGCGGTGACACTTTTGGAAGTCTGGGGAGGCCGGAGTGGAGGCGGGTCTCTGTAGGTGTGCCCGCTGGGAGACCAGTGTAGGCCAGAGGAGGCCCGGGATGGGGTGGAAGCTGGGGGAGGGCAGGAAACCTGGTTCTCCTCTAACCGTGGGCTCAGTCAGCAGCCTGGGGATGAGGTGGGAGAGAGGCCCAGGGCCCCTTTTCACTCGGGCAGTGGACAGTGGACGGCGAGACATGCAGAAAGCCCGACAGGAAACTCCTGGTCCGGGCCACTGCCACTGTCTGTCCTCACAGCTCAGCAGTGACAGAGCATTTGATCACTTGCTCTCACGTATGCGAGGACTCTGTTACATCACCATGGCTCGTTCCTTGCAGCCCCCTGTCCCTCCTCAGCCGGGGGAGGGTTTCCCCTCAGTTGACAATATGTGCAAGGGCAGATCACTGCCCCGAAGATCCAGCATGCTGCCTTTCCCTAGGCCATTGCCTGAGAGGTCCTGGAATTCTGCCCCTTGCTTTTTATCTGTTGTGAGATAAAAGGTGGTGCAGGCTACACCCCAGGGAAACCCACCTTCCACGGGGCCAGCGCAGGACCTGTGCAGAAGGTGGTGTCTTATGAAAGGGGGATGCATCCCACCCTTCTCCAGCCTTATGGACAGAGCAAACAAAACCGGGTCCTCGTTATCACGGCCCACTGCCGCCTCGTTAACAGAACAAACCTGATCTAGTCCTCTTTACCATATCGTGCTGGGACTGCCAAAAGAACAGACAAGTCTGCTGGGAAGAAGCACAGCCTCAGAAACAAGGCTGGAGAGGCTGCATCTTGGACCTGTGGTCAGGAGAGAGCAGTCCCTGGAGAAGGACACCGTGTTTGGGAAAGTACAGGGGCAACAATGGATGGACATGGTGGCTGCGACCCTGGGCTCCAGCAGAGGGACAGTTGGGAGAACCGCGCGGGACCAGGCGGTGTCTCGTTTTCTGTCCTACATCGGGCCATCACATCTAACAGCCAAACAACAACAACAACTCCTGCCTCGTTAAGCACAGGCGGAAGTTTGTATTCACATGTGGCAATGCGGAGGATCAGCACACAGTACGGAAACTCACAGCTGAGCCAAGAGGACACTTTCTGAGAGAAGGGGGCCCCCTTTGAGTCACGACATCTGATTTGAACCGCGAGCCGCCAGATCTGGGGGAAAACTCCATTGAAAACATAGTTTCAGAAAAACTTTCCTTCGTTCTTCTGAAACAGGCCCTTCAGGTGTTCCCCGGGATGGCAGCAACAGAAGACACGGGCACACACAGACGTGGGGTCTTCTCAGGGCAGACAGACCACAGTCATAGCCAGGCCTGTAGCAACTCAGACCACCTGGCCATGGCCTGGGGACTCTGGCCGCGTGATGGGGTAGGGCTATGCAAATGAGGCACCAGGGGATTGGCCATCTTGCTAACTGTGCAAACAGCAAGAAGGTGGATGGTGCCCCTGTGAGGGCGGGGCATGTAAATAAGGAGCATGGAATCCTAAGGAGAGGATTGGTCCCCATTGTCATCCTTCCAGGCTTCCATGGGCTGTCCAAGAGGCAGAAAGGGGAACCTCACTTCCACCAAGAAGGAGAGCGAGGAGCGGGGCACAGAGAGCTGCAAAGCGGAGGCTGGTGGCAGGCAGTGAGGAGTGGCAGCAGGTGCAGCAGAGGCCCCGGAACCTGGTGGCAGACGGCCCAGTGGCAGCTCTCTGGCCATGGGACAAGCGGCTTATTGGCAGCATGGGGTATAGCTCTGGGTTCTTATCCGGGGAGCTTAAGAGCTTTGTGACATGCGGCTGGAGAAGGCCTTGAGCGGAGGCCAGCAGCAGAGGGCCATGATAATTGGAAAATTATGTTTCCTGAGTCATTTCTGAGCCCCAACTGCAGCCATTGCTTCCCTAATAAAACCCACATGTGTGACTCGCCTGTGCATTCCGTGGGGCCGTGGCAATGACCCAGTCCTGGGGGCTGGCTGGGGGGGTGGTGTTTGTATCAGAATGGATTGAAGGCTGGACAGGGAGGCATGTCTGGATTCTATCTCCTGGGAATCAGCCTTGAGCTGCTGCTGACTGAGATTCCCAGGGCATCTGGTGCCACCATCATCACCCCATGTTTTACAAGGTGGAACGGAAGAACCCCAGCATGGCAGCCAGTTATAGCTCAGTGCATTTCTTGGGGGGGGGTGCGTTTCCTTATTTTGCACAGTTTTGTACTTTTCAGAACTTTTTTGTCCTTCACTAAATTGATATTAAAAATATCCAAGTCGCATGTTGTGTTACTCTGGGTTCCTAGGGAAGCAGAGCCCTGTATTTGTGTGTCACAGAAAGATGGGTGTCGAGGAATGGCTCTGTGGCAGTTACATCATCTCGTGTCAAAGGGAGGGTATTAAGAGTGAAGGGGTGGGTTCTAGCTTGTCAATTGGTCACAGCCTGATGATGCCTCCTTGTGGGCGTGGCCATCTCATGAGGATTCTGGGGAACCTCCTCTCTCTCTGCCTTGGTCTTCCCGTTGACCAGCCACGGGAGACTTGCTGAGCCCTGTGAAAGCATCTCTCTCTCTTCTTGACCTTCCTGCTCAGGAGCCACACCCAGAGCACTGGAGGCGCCACATGGAGACCCATGCCAGTGCTGAGATGCTTCCGTCGCCACTGGATCCACAGGACTTTTCACCCACCAGCCTGTGATCTTCCTGCATTTGGCATCATTGAATGTGCTGCTTGAGTCTGAAGTGGAATTTATGGCTTAGTATCGGACTTATGGATTTGATCTGGACTGGGCTGTTTTCGTAATGTACAACCACCCTTCCACAGAAAGCTCTTTCCAAGACACATATGAGTCTCCTGGATTTGCTCCTCTAGTCCACCTGGATGAACACAGACTCACACAGTCGAGGAAGTGGGGAGTTTGTTCAGTTTGAGTCTGAAGGTCAGGTGTAAGCCAGAGGCTTCTACTGACGTGTAGAGCGTGGAAACAGATGAACAGGAATCAGGAGGACTGACCAGAAGGGTCAGAGGCTGGTAGATGTAGAGGTAAAGGAATCCAAGGTTGGCCAAATGACTGAGGTCAGCAGTCTGCTGATGGCCCCGGGGTTGAACAGGAGAGTGATGGCCAGATTCAGGTTCCAGATCCAGGGGAAGGTGAAGGGGCGAAAGCACTCAGCTCTGCTCTGGGTATACAAACAAAGGGTCATCCCATCCCCACCCCAAGGAGGTGTCATCAGACTGCAACATGACTGATAGGTTGGATACCCTCACCCAGACTGTCTGGTTGACATAAATCCTGAACATCACACAGGTGCACACAGGTCACAGACAGACAAGGTCACAGACAAGGCTTCTTAGGAAAGGCGCCCGTACCCTGCCGCCCAGCTATAGGTCTGAGACACCCCCCACCCAAAGCCCCCAGTGGATTTCTTTCATGTGTATTGCTGTGTCTATAAACACAGTTTATAGTGTGTGAGTGTGTCTGTGTGTGAGTCTGTTTGTTGGTGTGTGTGTATTCTGTGTGTGTTTGTGTCTGTGCGAGTGTGTGTCTGAGTGTGTGTTTTCTCTCTCTGTGTGTGTGTGTGTGCGTGTATGTGTCTGGGTGTCCATCAGCCTCCCTGGCCTCAATCACTAGATGCCAGCAGCACACCACACTGTCCAGTCCACGTGGCAAGGACCACGCCTGCCTGAAGACATTGTCGTGTCAACCGCTCCTGATTGAAAACCATGAACTGAGCTCTGTGCCTTCCTCCTGCAGCCCTCTCACTCCCACTTCCCATCCCCTCACCCTCCCAGTGGGGTTCTGCCATGTTTCTAATTAGATCAACATTCTGTACTTACATTGTGGCTATGTAATAGCTATTCATTACTAAAACCGTACACTATGTCGTGATTACCTTTCCCATGGAACAAAGTGATTTCACTTTGTTTATTGGTTTAATTTCCCATGCACTTAACAGTAATTCAAACCCAAACACGTCCCCAATTATGTAAATCTCTTTTTTCAGAACCTTCAAGTATGTTAGGCATCGTGTTAAATTTGTCTTCTCAGATAAATCTCTGCAGAGCCCTCTGCTCTGTTCTGAGCCATCTGGACCCAGTGTTGCCTCTGCCCGGCATCTCTTCATGTCACCCCCAGGATCCCTCAGGATTTCTTCTTGCATCGGGGTTCCTGATTCCTGGGTCCCACACTTATCTAGCTATCTGTCCAACTAGCTTGTTTTTGTTGGAGTTCTGGGGCGGTTAGATTTTATGTCAACTTGAACCTGTGTGAAAGGGTGGGGATGGAATCCAATCCACCAACCAGGTCACACTCTGGGAAGCTTCCCTGGAGTGCGGCCTGCTTATAAGAGGGAGACTGAGACTCTCTCTCTCTCTCTCTCTGGCCTTGGCTTTTCCCCCTCACTGGGACTCTGTGTCTGCCCCAGGGTTGACCTTATGTGGATCACAGCCCTGGGGAGTTGTTGGCATCCTGCCCTGTCCCCACAAAATGTAGACCCACAAGACTCTGCACCACAGACCTACGCTCTCTCTGCTGCCCGCCTCACCTTCTGGGTCACTGACCTGCAGTCACATGAGTCTGAGGAGGGCTCCGGCTGACATGGGGCCCATGGGGTGGGACGGGGCTGGGTGCCTTCTTGGTGGAACAGGACTTCTGGATAGAAAGTTTTTATGTGCATATGAGTGTCACTGCATTCTGGGATTTTTCTCCCGGACCACCTGGCCTAGCAAAAGCTAATTCTCTAATATCTTCCCAAGGAAAGGCGTTTCACAGGGTGCTTTTATTTGGAGACACTGCTGAATTGGAAGGGGCTTCATCCTGACACTTAACTGGCAGTTTGGTTCTGCGTAGGGTACGCGGCAAGGTAAGGCCCTGAAGGTAAACCTGCCTGCAGGTAATAACCAAGTTCGGTCAAAGTAAAAAAAAAAGTCAAAACCCAAACAAAATTATCTGAAGATTCTGAAGAGTGAACCAGGGCAGGAAATGCTTCCCAGATCACTGAACGCCCAAAGCAGGGACCACGTGTGTGAGTGGCTCACTTCTCGCGGCTTCGAGCTATGGACGGAGTGTGATGCTTCGAGAGTGGAACCCACGCCTCTAGCACGCAAGGAAATGATTTCTGGTCGCGACCGCAGACACATGGCAGTTTGACCAACTGCAGAGTCGGCATTTGAAACAATGGAGAAGAGGAGAGTGGAACAACTTCTTCAGTGCATGAAAGTAAAATCTCTCAACCTAGCGTTAAAAGGTTTTTTAAAAATCATTTATTTATTTAATCATTGCCCCCCCTTCCCCCCAATTTGTTATGTTTGGCTACAACTGCTCAAAAATGAAGGGAGGGCTGGGGAGGGAGTGGATAAGAGAGAACGAGAGCCCTGGCGCCTGTGTGTAAACTCTGCCCAAGTCTCTAGCTGACCTCTGTGCTGCCGGCACAGGGTGGGCTCAGGACCGCCCTGACGGAGTCACCAGCATGGACTGAACAAAGCAGGCAGCAACCAGGGCAGCCTGGTGGTGCAGCGGGCCGTGAGCTGGGTTGCTGAGCACAAAGTCAGCAGTTCGAAACCACCAACTGCTTTGTGGGAGAAAGACGAGGCTTTCTCCCTTGCAGTCTGGGAACCCACAGACTAGTCCTACTCCTTCTGAAGGGTGGCTATGAGTTGGAATCGCCTCAATAACTGTGAGTTTGTCTGTTTTATTTTTGAGTGACGTGTTAATCAGGACTTCAGACAGGCCATTCTGGTTCAGTCGTCTACTGAGAATTTGCACCACAGATGTGCTGATTCAGAACCTGTATTTTAACACGATCCTCAGTGTTTGGACCGAGTCTGGACCAAGGCAGCCACTTGTACCAGATTCTTGAGAAGACAAATGACCTGGCTGAACTTCAAAGCACCTGAACTTCAAAGCACCTGCCGTCAGCGTTTCACAGAGCTTACCTCCCCGGACAGGACACAGCCCCCCTCTCCCTAGCATTGCTTCCTAAGAACAACATGATTTACTGACAGGACGTCACCTGGCCTGAGACTTGCAACTGCAGCACAAAGAACCTTCCTTCTCCTTACCAGCTCATATGCCTTCAAGTTCATACCCTATATAAGTCCCTTTGCCTCACTGCCAGGTGCTACTTCCCTGACCTAACTCGTGGGGTCTCGGAACCTGTCTGGGGGCTCAAGATGCCCCCATCCCTTTCTCTACTCTCCCTTCCCTGCCTCAATACGATCTTTCTCAACTCCACATTCTTTGCTAAATTCTATCTCTGTTCTGTGCCTCCGTCCACCAACCTTTCACTCAGGTGCTTCTTAAGTATAGGAATCACCTGGGGGATTTATAGGGAGTCCCAAACGGAAATATTAGAATTCACAAAGACACTGCCTGACAGTACAAACAGAACTCATTACAGTGGGTTTTACTGGAAGAATGGAGAGGACAGAGTCAGTGCATTTGAAGGCGGTCAAAAAATCTGATTCATTTGAGAGAGAGAGAGAGAGAGAGAGAGAGAGAGAGAGAGAGAGAGAGAGAGAGAGAGAGAGAGAATGAATAGTGTCTGAAATATTCCAAATTCAGGTAAAAGGCTAAATTCAAAAAGCTCCCCAGGACCTCAGCAAGGACAGGAGGTCACCAGCCCAGCGCCTAACCCGAGGTGCCACCCAGCCTTGACAAAGTCAACCGAGAAGTTACAATGGAATTCTAAACCAACAAAGTGAAAGACTTCCCAAGAAAGCAGGGAAGTACAGGAGAGCGGAGGAAAACACACAGAAGGGAGAAACAGCCCGGTAGACGCCGATGCAGTAACAGCAGTTGAATGAAGGCGAAGGAAAGGGGACCCTAATAACAGAGGGCCAGTCTATGAGAAAGGGCTCAAAGCCCAGGCCTACAACTGCCGTGGCCATGCTTCAGGTACGAAGGACAGAGGCCGGAAGTAAACAGACGGAAAGACACCAGGAGCAGGTAACACGGACTTAACCACTTGGAAAAAGCAGCCTGGCCAGCCTTTAGAAAACGCATGACCTGGGTGTTCTTTAGGGCATCCCGGTCCTGTCAGAGCGTGAGAGAGGGCAAGGCGAAGGGAGTGGCAATGGGCCCGAGCTCTTTCTGGAGGGTGATGTGGATCTTTTCAAATTCCATTGTGTTGATGGTGGCACATGGAAGAAGCACACCAGCCTGTGCGATCACGAGGTTTCAAAGGGAAGAGGTATCAGGCACCAAAGAACAAAAAGTCATATCATCGTGAATGAGGGGGACTGTAACAGTTTAAGGGAGCAGAGAGCCTCGTCTTTCTCCCATGGAGTGGCTGGTGGTTTAGAACTGCTGACCTTGTGGTTAGCACCCCAAGGAGTAACCACACCACCACCAGGGCCCTTATATTTTAAGAAAGTTGTTAGGAAACAAACAAAAATCCCCAAAACAATAACTTCAGAAACAAAGAATCTTACCAGAGAGAAAAAATATATGATATGTCATAATGATACAAGGGGCAATTTACAATGAGGAGTTAGCAATTGTTTTGCTCTGTTGTGCACAGGGGTTGGTAAGAGGTGGAACTGACTCAACACACTGACGCAAAGGTTGATAGACCTAGGAGAGGGTCCAGGTAACTCTAAAATCACGGAAGAAACAGAAACCACCCGTTTTCGTGCAGAGTCAGTCTCAGAAGCCCACAGGGGTTCCACCTTGTCCCATAGGGTCGCTGCGAGTCAGCATCCACTCGCAGGCGGGAGTTTGGTTTGGTTTTTATCAACCGGACTAAGGACCCAAGTCCTGGTAGCTTCCATCACCTCCTACTCATGTGAGCGTGGAACACCGAACACGGGAGCCCAACGGAGAATCGATCATTGGAATGATGGCGCTGGGGAAGGCTCCCGGAAGCCCCGTGGACCGAAGAACAAGCAGCTCTGCCCAGGAACAAGGGCAGTCAGGGTGCTCCTTACAAATTAGGATGGCGAGACGTTGTCTCACGGACTCCGGACTTGTCACCAGGACAGACCAGTCTCTGGGAAATGGCCGCATGTTTGGTCAATGAGAAGGTCGGCGAAAAAGAGAAAGGCCCCAAGGAGATGGACGGACCCAGTGGCCCAAACGTGGAGCGATGGGCCCAAACGTAAGAGCAATGAACATGGTGTAGGGCTGGGCAGCGGTTCGTGGATCTGCTGTGCAGGGGATGCTGAGAGCTGGAGCCGTCTCCGCGGCACCTACCAAGCAACCACAGCTCTCAGTGGGCAGACCACGGACACCAAACTTTCCCCAGATGTCGAATTAGCAGGGAGTGTTTCTGAGTGGAACCTAAAAGGTGATTCACGTCAGTTTTGGCACCTTGGAGGGAGAGAGAGACAGAGAGAGAGAGCGAGAGAAAGGTTCCTAACAATTACATGAATCTAAGTACATTTATGTGACACTACACAACAACCGTAGAAAACACCTTCTTTCCAGAGACATGCGGGACCCTCACCCACAGAGACATTGGGTGGGTCATCACATTTTAAGTTGGAAACAACTTTCTTTCAGAACTTGGAAGGCTCACTTATGTCAGCTTCCATGCATAATCTCATCCCTGGAATGAAGCCTGCGGCACTTTGGCTTACATCCTTAGATTTTCCCTTTCTCCCCAGGTTCCTGAAATTTACGATGTGCCCTGAGGGGCTCTATTTTCATCCCCTTTCCTGGGCACCCAGGGGGCCCTCTCCACCAGGAAGCCGGGTTCTTCAGCTCAGGGAAAATGATTGCATGACCATTTCTTTGCTGCCTTCTTCTCTTTCAGGAATTCCTGTTAGGCAGATGTTTAGATCCCGGTCTGGTCCTCTTTTTTTTTTTTTTTTGGCGGGGGGCTCTTATTCTCATATATATATATATATATATTTTACATCTTTCTGTTTTCTGACAGAAACACATAGTCAACTCTAGCTTTAAACCCTTCTTTTAAAATACTCACTTCTGCTAGGATATTTTTAATTCCCAGAGCTTCTCTCTTTTTCTCTCTCTCTCTCTGTCAAATCATTCTATTGGGGGCTCGTACAACTCTTATCGCACTCCATACATACATCAATTGTGTGAAGCACATTTGTACACTCATTGCCCTCACCATTCTCAAACCATTTGCTCTCCACTTAAGTCCCTGGCATCAACTCCTTTTTTTTCTCCTCCCTCCCCACTCCCTCCTCCCCAACTAACCCTTGATAATTTATAAATTATTATTTTGTCATATCTTACACTGTCTGACATCTCCCTTCACCCACTTTTCTGTTCTTTATCCCCCAGGGAGGAGGTCACATGTAGATCCCTGTAATCAGTTCCCCCTTTCCACCCCACCCTCCCTCCACCCTCCCGGTATTGCCACTCTCACCACTGGTCCTGAAGGGATCATCCGACCTGGATTCCCTGTGTTTCCAGTTCCTATCTGTACCAGTGTACATCCTCTGGTCTAGCCGCATTTGTAAGGTAGAATTGGGATCATGATAGTGGGGGAGGAGGAAACATTTAGGAACTAGACCAAACTTGTATGTTTCATGTACATCGCACCCTGACTGGCTCGTCTCCTCCCGGAGACCCTTCTGTAAAGGGATGTCCAGTGGCCTACAAATGGGTTTTGAGTCTCCCCTCTGCATTCCCCACCTCATTCACAATGATGTGATATTTTGTTCTTTGATGCCTGATACCTGATCCCTTCGACACCTCATGATCACACAGGCTGGTGTGCTTCTTCCACGTGGGCTTTGTGGCTTCTGGAGTTCTTCTCTTTTATGCCTTTTTTTTCTTTTATTTTAAAAAATTTAAAAATCTACTTATTTTTTCTTTGATGCCTCTTTAAGAATACCGCTTCGTTCTTATTTCGAGGGTGCAGTATCTTTGATCTGGAATACATCAGTACTGTTCCTTCCTAATTGCATCCTCCCTGCCAAATAGCTTTCTTCTGATTTGTTCACAGTGCGCTTGCAGTGGAAGAATTTGGTGGTGCGGTGGATTAGTGCTCAGGTGTGCAACAACCGGCCTGACCTTCGTCGTTAACGAATTACTTTCTCAACTGTTGAATCAGCAGGCACTATTTCTGAGTGGAACCTAAAAAGCGGACTTGTGTCATCTGGGGGTGGGGGCTGGCATAGTCGATCACATACTGGGCTGTCCGTGGCAAGGTCAGCAGTTGGACACTGAAGGACGGGGCTCTGAATGCTGTCACAGTGACTGGGCAGTTCTCCCCATCCTGTGGGGGCACCGGAGCCAGCATGGACTCTGGGGCAGGGAGTTTTTGGTCCTGGTTCTTCAAGGTAGTGCCTGAATCCTCTCATGAACCTGCTGCCTGAAGTGAAAGAATGCTTGAGGCGTTCTTGTAAGACGCCTTGGGGGTGCAGGGATTAAAGCACTGGGCGGTCACGGAAAGGTTGGCAGTTCAAACTCAGCAGCCCCTCTGCAGAAGACAGAGGAAGCAGTCTGCGTTGGTAAGGATTGTGACTTTGGAGACCCCTTTGGGGGACGTTCTTCTCTGTTCTTTAGGGTTGCCGTTGAGTCAACAGCCACTCCAGGGCAGAGGGTTTGTGCGTGTGTGCGTGTGTGTGTGTGTGCACGTGTGTGTGTGCTTACACTGATCATGGCAATGAAAATTTATGGTAACAGTTTTCAGGTTTTGATTTTTTACATTAGTATTTCTTTTAAAAAAAATCATTTTATTGGGGGCTCGTACAACCCTTATCACAATCCAGACTATTTTTTTCTTGTTGCTAAACATCTAGATTTCAAAGGACATGCAGGTAATGACTAATTTGCTCTGTCAACTATGAGAAGGCTTCAAAACTGTGTGGGGAAAAAAGAATCCATGTATCTTTTAATGCTACTTTCCATACATGTTTTGAAGCCCCACCCCCTTGCATGTATTTACGTACCTGTCTGCCATTTCTAATCTATCTGCCTACTGTGAGACCCATACCATGACTAACACCAGGAGGACTGGAAGTGGCTTACGATTGCTAGCAGTGTGCCAGCATAGACAGACTGCCCTGGACACACTTCCGTTTGCCCAGCACTAACGAACTCATCTCAGGTCACGGTCTGTGCCCCGATTGTGCTTTTCCTTGTCGGAGCTGCCGTTTTCAATTTTGATTTAATGGTGCTTCACAGTTCTGTGACAGACTCACCTGGGCCCCAAACAAACTCTCCCAGACAATTTACAGGCATAAATCTTTCTCACCTGGGACCCTCCCTCCTGTTCCTCTCCTGCTCCCTGGGACACCATTAAAAAAGAGAACTCTCTCTCTAGCTGCGAGTGTACCTGCATTCAGCCTGATCGTTCATCTTCCCCTCCCCGAACGAGAAAGGAACAGATACCTGTGTGTGTACGGGCATGTGCTGGTGTCCCCTTCCCACCTTGTTTGGGTGCTCCGAAGCACGCTGACCACACGCACCTGCCTCTCCCTGCCATTTCTCAGGGAGAAGCGACCACACATGGTCAGGGGATGCGCTGTTTCTCTCTTGGCCTCCATCATGGGATCCTGGGCCTAGGGGATGTTTGAGTGGGTTTTCCCTGGGGGTCTGTACCTGTTCTATCTCTATGCCAGAGCTGAGAGTTGTAGCCACGTGGGCAGGTCCATCCCTGCCGCCAGGTGGCCTAGTCCAATGGCTTCCATCCCAGGCTACCCATAATCCTTCTGCCTGTGGTGCTGATCGGGGAGGGGGGATGCAGGGGCTCGGCAAGGCCTTCCAGGTCTCCTCTCCCCTCCCCCCCAACTGCTGGCTGGGTGTCAAGATCCGGGGCTTTCAAGTCCACTCACAGGATGCGAGCTCCTGGCAGCAGCCCTACCCCTGGGTCCGAGCCGGGCTGTGTCCCTAGGGTCCTTCCCTCCTTGAACATTCTTGTTGTCATTGGGGTGAGGTAATGGAGCGGATTTGGTGTCCACTTGACACCCTACATGCATTTTGTTTCATGGCACTGGTCTCCATCCCCTCCATGTCACGGCCTCCCTACCGCTTCCTCCCCATCCCGCGTGCGGTATTTTGGGGAAAATGCTGCCCTTTTGGTTGACTGTTTTAAGTCGCATGTTCCTCACCGGCATTATTCACTCTCGCTTGGCTGAAGGTTGGGCTCTGGGGAGTGGATTTCATCCCGGTTCCAGTGGCGTCTGGAGTCCCACCAGCCTCTATCTGCTCAGCGCGTCTCATCTTTGTTATGATTTTGAATCTTGTCTGCACCGTCCCCCTCTCTCTGCCCAGGACCTTCTGTGGTGGCCCCATCAGAGTGGCCGTAGTGCTAGCTGGGCACCCTCGAGTCCCTCTGATCTCTGGGTCTGGGGGGGGGGGGGCTGAAGTTCATGGGGTCCATTAGTCTTGCAGACCAATCGCTACTCTGCGTCTTTGCCCGCCCCCGCCCGGCCCCAACTTCCTTACTCTGGATGGGGGGAGATCAAAAGTTGCACCTGACACGGAGGCTCGAGATCTTTTAGGACCCCGGAGTCTTCCCCCCACGTGCCTTGGACATGTTTCCAGGAGGGACCAGTGTCCGGAAGAGGACACCACGCTTGGTGACATGGAGGGTCAGGGAAGAAGAGGAAGGTGCTCAATGAGATGGATGGCTTCAAGATACCCTTCCTCTCCCCCCACACGGAGAACAAAATCTCCCCGCATTCATTTCTTATTGTAACCGGCGCCCAAGAGATGAGTAAAAAGGCACAGGTGGCAGAGAAGAGGCCAAGGTTGCCATCCCTCCTGTATGAGTCCGAGTGGACTAGAGAAACAAATGCAGACACACTCATGTGTGTAAGAGAGAGCTTCATATCAAAGAGACGTTGTGCATTGAGAAAACATCCCAGCCTAGTCCAGATCAAGTCCACAAATCCAATATTATCCTATATGTCTGATACCAGTCAATAAATGCCCCTCCAGACTCATGCAACACATGCAATGTCACCAAATTCAGGAAGAGCACAGGCTGGTGGGTGGAAAGTCTTGTGGATCCAATGGCGGTGGAAGTATCTCAGCCCTGGTGTGGGTATCCACATGGTCCTCTGGCTCCATCAACGTAGCTCCATGTGGCTTGTCAACAGGACAGTCTCGCAGGAAGTGAGAGAGTGTGTGGCTTCCAGAGAGCTATTTATTTCCATAGCACCTCCAAATGAGGTCATCAAGCTTTGACCCGATTGGCAGGGTAAACTCCACCCCTCCACCCTTAATAGTCTCAGGTTGATACCAGATGATATAACAACCACACCTACTGATGACCGGAGGAGCCCTGGTGGTGTAGTGGGTCACACAAAGGGCAGCTAGCGACAAGGTCAGTCGGCTGAAACCACCATCGGCTCTGTGGGAGAAAGAGGAGGCCGTCGGCTCCCATGAAGATGAAAGGCCTTGAAACTGGAGGGTGTAGTTCTGCTCTGTCCCGTAGGGTCATTATGAGTCTGAGTGGATTCGGTGTCAGTGGGGTTTTTCCTGAGCCAGGGACAGGGCAGCCACAGCTTCATTGATTGTGTGTCCTTCTGGGTCAAGGTGACCGTGGGGAGGCATGTGCCCCAAAGTCACTCTTACATGACCTCCAATCAAGGTTTATTCAAACCCAGTCTTCTCTGCCTGAGAGAAAGTTCTTTGATAACATGATGTCATCTGATATCCGGCACAGGGACTCCAGCCCCCTTACCCCAGCCCCACCCTCAGCCCTGAATCTGTGCAAGTCCTGATGCCAGGGTCTTGCTCAGCTCCTGCACACAGGCCAGTGACCTTAAGCTCTTGTAAGAAAGCCCTCGAGGAATACGAATCGAATCATTGATGTGCTCTGCGAGTCACCCCAAAGTTGGAGGTTGGAATCTACCCAAGAGGTGGGAACCTATTTGGAAAAATTAGAGATTGAAGACCCTACGGGGACACTGAACCATCCCACCCCCAAGTCTCTGCCTGGGAGAGCAGGCGCCAGGGACATAAACAGAAACCTGCCCAACAGAGATTGCTAGGGTCCTGTTCACAGTGGCCAGAAGGCGGCCAGCAGACATGCCCACCCACAGGGTCCACCCACATGAAGTGGTTCATGCGCAGACTGAAGCGCGCCCCGGCATGGCTGCACCGGGAACGGCTCATGCTGAGGGTCTCTGCCCACGGATGGGAGATAAGCAAGTCTACAGACACCGAGCATGCAGTTACCAGGGGGAGGAAGGAGTTTGTTCAGGGCCACTGAGTTTGTGTTCATGGTGGTGGAAGGTTCTGGAAAGGGATTGTGAGCATGGCCCCACAACCTGAAGCGTGTCCCCAGCACCTCGGAACGGTCCGTATGGGATATGTTCTTTGCGACATCAGAACTGGGCCCCACGGAGGCGCCCAATTCTGCTCTGGCTCACACGGGTTTGCCCTGAGTAGGGGCAGGGGGCTGCAGGACTCAGCCAGGGAGGGACGAAGAGGAAGGTACAGTCGTCCTCACCTCGACGGGGCTCTCTTACTGCTTCAGCCCACCCAGGTGATGGCCACGCTCAGGCTACAGTACGGGAGAAGTTGCCTCTGTGGCCTGGGCCACTCAGTACCACCGCTGGTCCACTCTCAGCATCACGGTTGCCCTTGGCAACCAGCTCCACCCTCAGACCCACCTCTAAGACGCCGAAACGCAATGCTTGGAGGAGCCCAGCAGAGGGCGCGGCGCACCGGCCCGCTTGTGGGGGCCCACCTGGCCAAGCTCCTCCAATGATGAATGGTCTGGGGTGGGGGCCCATCTGCGAGCACGCACATCGGAGGGGTGCACGCAGGAGACGCCCCCTCAGACTCCCGTGGGCATTACCACCAACCCCGAGCCTGGCTACAAACAGCCCGGCCTGCAGGGAGCAGAGGGTGTGTGTGTGGGGGGGGGGGGGGAGGGAGGGAGGAAGGGTGTGTGTGTGTGTGTGTGTGTGTGTGTGTGTGTGTGTGTGTGTGTTCGTGTTCTTCCTGGAGACCTGCAGAAACAGCTCTGGCCAGAAAGCTCAGGTTCAAGCCCAAGCGCCCTGCTTCTCTTGGGCAAGTGACCTTGAACCGGGTTCTTGCGTCACTCTCTACCTGTAAGCTGGGGGAAAGGCAAGGTGTCTGCTGCGGTCCAGGTGGGCAGCCTCACAGGTAGCTAGAGATGAGCACCGTGGGAGTGGGGGGTGGAGGTGCGGATGCAAACCTGCACGGCCGCTGTGCCCGTGAGGCTCTTCCCGACCGCCTTGCGGAACAAGGGACCCAGCACAGGCAGACACGTACACCCCATGCTCACTGCCGCTCTGTTCACAACAACAAGGCCGCAAAAAAAAACCAAAAACCGCCCATTAGCGGATGGCGGGGCCAGGGAGGTGAGGCAGCGTACACGCGCAGGGAGACTGCGCATCAGCGAGCGCTCATGGCGTGGGCGTGGAAGGACCGGGAAGGCGTTGGGCTGAGTGAAGTGACGTCCATCACAAAAGGATAGGTCTCGTATGAGACTGCTGTCAGAAAGAAAATGCCCAGACCAAGGTCTTCATGCCCAAGGAAACAGACGTGGATGGCTGGAGCGGGAGCCGGAGGTCGGGGAGGAGAACCACGGGCTGAAGGGCAGCGAGCCTTAACTTGGGTGAAGGGGAGATTCCTATCATATATCAGGGAAAGGAGGGGGGGCAGCGCAAGCTATTGGGTTTTTTTTTGATAGGTTGTTTACATTCTTGAATAAAAAAAGGAAAGCCTGCAGAGCTCCCCCCCCCCCCCCCCCCCCCCCCCCCCGTCCCCACCACCAATTTGTTGTAAAAAGTTCCTAGCAAAGACTGGCAGGCTGGGACAGCCTTGGGAGCTGTTCTTCTCTTTCCTGGGGGCTTGGGGGTGGGAGTGGCTGTGGGTTTGTCTTGGCCTCGGGTCCCGTAAGGCTGAGCTTGGAAATCAGAGTTTTGTGATTTTATGAATGAGGTCATCATCAGAGTAGAAATAAAAGGCAATCCATTGCCCCAAGCCCCACCCCCACTGGTGGCAAACCTGTGTCCACCAGGATGGAACAGCAGGCTGCTGAGCATTCAGTGGCCAGGCCTTTCCTCTGAGGCACCCCAGGGTGGACTCAACCAGTGGCCTTGCAGTCAGTGGCAGAGTGTGTGACTGCTTACTCCTCCCAGGGGCTCTGACAGCTTTGAGCCCCTTCTCCGGGCCGACAGGCTGGACTCGACTCTCCTCCCTTCCGATGGTGCCTCAGAGAGGGGAGCCTAGACACAGAGACAGGCACTCTGGGGTCAGACATCTCCACACGCACAGGGATGGCCAGCATTTGAAAGGGTACAAAGCAGACTGTCCCCTGGAGCCAGGGACATGAATTTGGACTTGGAGCTTCCTGAGCCTCTAGACAGCCCCCCCGCCCCCCCCCCCCGCAGTCTCCAGTAAAAGCTAAGCTGAGGGCAGTATGAGACCTGAGTTTTGCAGACTGGCCGTGCTGCATGGAGCACAGGCTGTGTGTGCTTCCTGGCCGGCTCCCAGAGGGCAGGCATTGGTCACTCCTGAAATGGTGGCCATGCTGTAGTCGGAGCTGAGCTGGGCAGGAACAATGCGTCCGCGGGGCTCTCCACTCATGGTCCTGCCATCCTCCCTCAGAACAGCCATCATGTGCATGACAAGCAGAGGCGGGAAGTTCTTAAATCACAGCATCCTTCATCCCCGGTTTCCAGGAGGTGTGTCCCGTCCCCCCCCCCCCACATCCTCCTGCTCTGCTCAGGGGCCCAGGGTGGTACCTGGAACATGGGAGAGGGTCCGGGCACCTCTACAGGCAGACCGGCAAAGCAACCTCAAGGCCAGCCAATGACAGACTCGCTACCTTGGACTTGTCTGCGACGATACACGTGCAGCCTCCGAGGGACATTACCAAGAGTGCAAACACAGAGAGCCTACAGAACAGCCTAGGGACAGGCAGCCTAGGAACAGTGGCTGTGGGTCACCTAGCCAGAGGATGGAAGGGGTGCCTGTGACTCAGCAGCTGGAGGACAAACAGGAGTCATGGGATCAGCAGAGGAGAAAGTTAGATGGCGACTTAGCACACGGTGGACGTTCAGCATCTCCGGTCATTCACACCAGACAAGACTAAACTCGCTGCTGCCGAGGAAACGCTGACTCCCAGTGCCCCCTAACTGTGGGTGCGCAGAATCCCCCCCCCAGCCTAAGAATCCAGCCAGTGCTTTTGTGGGGAGGGATGTCCCCCACCCAGCCTGCCCCAGCAAACACCCCTTCCCCACCCGGCCTCCTCCTGCAGGGCTAATCAGGTCAAGGAGCTATTCAGAGCTTCTGTCTCTGTGTCCCCCGACCTTCCCAACCCACCCAGCCGCAGCCCCAGAACCGTGCTCCTCTCACCAGCTTTGGGTCTCCCTTGACTGAGGGGGTCTCTAAGGTGGGTGGGTTTCCTGAAAACAGGGGTGGAGAGTCCTGTTCTGGTGGCATGGCCCAGCAATTCCAGCCCAAGGTTCCTGCACCAAGGCTTGAGCTCGGATCTTTGAGTTCGCTCCCTGGGCCTGTATCAAGGTCACCGGGGCCTGGTGGCAGTGGGTCTGAGGTAGCCAGGCTACTTCACAGCAGGGGAAGGGGGACTGAGAACAAATTGGTCTGGTTTTGGGAGCCCTGTTCTCTACAGCCCAGAGCGGGAAGACCCCCACATGCCCAATAGCTGCATAGATGTGCCACGGTCCACCCCCGTCCCACAACCAAGCCAAGCAACCACCACCACCAGCACAGTAACCCTGCAACCAACCCTGCAGGACAGACGGCCTGCCCCCTCAGGCTGTATGTCTCCATGGGCAGACCCATGTCTCTGTCCCACTGGAGGTGGAGGGAGTGGGGGGGGAACGACGACTGAGCACTTTAACCCCTTGCCCAGCATCCAGTCCAGAGCCCAACACAGAAGTCCAGTCCTGGAGTCCCAGCCCAGCATCTGGTCCCCCAAGTCCAGTCCAGAGCCCAACCTCAGAGTGAGCCCAGTCTCAGAATCCATCCCAAGAGTCCAGGGCCAGAGCCTGGCCCGACCCCAGCAGTCCTGACCCCAGCTTGTCCAATCATTGGCCCCTCCCTCTACCTGCTTCCTCTGCTGCAGCAGGGAAGCCCCTACGCCCCCTCCCCCATGGACATCACCCGTGGCTTCTCTTTGTCCACGTCTAGTTTTTTAAACAGTGAGCCTGTTGTCTCAAATGGATACCAACTCATGGTGACCCTGTGTGCTAGAGCAGGACCTGGCCCCTGTGGGGTGCCCTGGCTGAGCTTTCCAGATGGAGTGCATCACTGGCCATTCTTCCTCGGGGAGCCCCAGGTGGACTTGAACTCTGAATCTTCCAGCAAGCAGCTGGGTGTGCCGCCCATCTGTCCCGCCCGGGGACTCTGTGAAAGTCACAGGGTGACAAGGAGAAGCTCAACCTCAGCCACTCACACCGGGCGGGGCTGACGGTGGGACAGGCCATCAGTTGCTGGCATTTAATTTCTGGTTGAAGCTCAAGAAAAATGTAAAAACCCCACGAGGCCTTGAGGATGGCCCACCTGGATTTTGAGAACATCTCAAGAATAGATTTGCTGCATGGGACCCGACTGACAGACACCTGATGGGCTGTGGGTGGACATCGAGAACATCACTCGGGGAGAAATCAAAGGACATGAAAAAAGACAGGAGAGAAAGAAGCGATCAAAGTGGATGTCAGGAGAGACCCTGAAACTTGCTTGAATTGGCGCTGAGGCAGATGGGAAAAACCTGAAGTGCAATAACGGAAGGGAACCTTTAGAGGCAGCCCGAGAAGACAAAATGAACCGTTGTCACGAGCATGCGCACTGCTCTAGAGCGAGGAAAGCGGGCAGGAAGAGCATGCCCAGCACTTCTGAAAGCTGAAAGAACTAAAAAAATACATAAATCAAGTCTTGAGTGGCAATATTGAAAGATGCCACAGGCAAAATCCTGAATGATGCAAAAAAGCATCAAGAGACCACGGAAAGAATGCAGTGGCGGCACCAGAGGGGACTAGTCAGCCTTCAGCCCTTTCAAGAGGCAGCATCTCAGCGAGAAGTCGTGGTGCTGAAGGAAGAAGTTCAAGCTGACCTCAACACGTTAGCCGAAAGCGAGGCTCCGGGGATTGTTGGAATGCCGACTGAAATGAGGAAGCACTCCCTCATCAAGGCCAGGAAATTTGGGAGACAGCTACCTGGTCAACTGGCTGGACTCAGCTCACTGCCCTCCAGTCAATTAATTCTGACTCTTGGTGACACTGCAGGGTGGAGCTGACCTGGTGGGTTTCCAAGACTGCCACTGTTGACGGGAGCAGAAAGCCTCATCTTTCTCCCGAGTGGCGGCTAGTGGTTTGGAGTTGCTGACCTCAAGGTTAGTAGCCCAACATGGAACCATACACTACTAGAGCTCTAACTAACTGGGGGGGGGGGGTTCACATTGAACCCATTCTCCAGAAAGCTTACCCAGCAGGATGCTAACGTTCTAGAATAATATATAATTAATCTCACATGCAAGCACAAGTCTACGGAGGTTGCAGGGAGCTGCCAGAGGCTCGGGCCAGATTCAGAAGAGGATGTAGAACAGAGGGTATCATTGCTGATGTCAGACGGATCTTGGCTAAAAGCAGAGAGCGCCAGAAAGATGTTTCCTTGTGTTTCATTGACTGTGCGGATCATCGGAGACTGTGGGTGACCTTGAGAAGAGTGGGAATTCTAGAACCCTTCATTGTGCTCACCAGGAACCTGTCCATGGACCAAGAGGCAGCTGCCGAACAGGACAAGGGAGACCTGCCTGGTTTAGGATCAGGAAAGGTGTGCCAGGGCAGTGACCCTCTCGTGGCACTCTCTTTTCCAGTCAGCATGCTGAGCAAATCCTCAGAGATCCTGGATTGTGCGAAGATTGGATTGGAGCATCAGGATTGGAGGAAGGCTTACTAACAACCCAGGATGTGCAGACCACCCAGCCCCGCTGGCTTCCGGTGAGGAAGACTTGAGGAAGATCAAGAATTATAGCCTCCAGTGTGGACAACAGCTCACTATAAAAAAGGCCAACATCCCCACAGCTGGGCCAACAGGTAACTTCATGGTCAATGGGGAAAAGATTGAAATTGTCGGGGATTTTGTCTTTTTTTGTGTGTCATGAATAGGGTTTTTATTTGTTTCTTTTGAATGCTTCATCATACTTAGGTCCTGCAAATCAAAGGCCTTCTCAATTTTATTCCATTTCAATGCTGAATATGCTTATCCAATTAAATAACTACTATACCCAAATATCGGGGATTTTGTCTTGCTTGGATCCCGGATCAGTGCTTGTGGAAGCAGCGGTCAGGAGAGCAAATGCTTGGTGAATCGGCACATGGGGTATATTGGCTGCACCAGACCTCCTGACCAGCTAGGATGTTCCTTGTAGGACTCAGGTGGGCCATCGTGGTATTTCCCACGGCCTCATCTGCATGTGAAGGTTGGACGTCGAATCAGGAAGGCCGAGGCAATTGCATGACGGCGCTGGAGAAGAATAGTACAAGGACCACGGATGCCAAAAGAACAGACAAATCTGTCTCGGAAGAAGTACGGCCAGGATGCTCCTTAGAGGCGAGGATGGAGAGTAGTCTGCAGCTCGTGTACTTTGGCTCCATCAGGAGAGACCAGCCCCTGGAGAAGGACGCCCTGCTTGGCAATGAAGAGGCTCAGCGACAAAGAGGAAGGCCCTCGGCGGGATGGGTGGACACGTGGCTGCATCGTGGGATCAAATGAAGCGACAACAGTGAGGAAGGCGCAGGGCTGAGCGGGTCTTGTTCTGCGGTGCAGGGATGGGGTCGCTGTGCGCCAGAGCAGACCCGAGGACACCCAACAGCCGCCTCAGCGGCACCATCCTGTTCTCAGGTGCGTGCAAACTGGGGTGGGAGCATGGGCGCCCATGGACCCAATTCCCAGAGGCTGACCTTTGGCCCCACCTCAGTTCAGTTCTGACACTTAATGAAAGGGGCACCTTTCCTGAGCGCATGAGCTCCCCCTCAGCCCTGGGAGGCAGGCGCTGGACCACTCCACTCTCCACATGGGGCCGACGAGGACTGAGCCTTCGAAAGTGTGCAGAGACATGGGGTGAGGATCTTCAGTTTGGGTCCCCTCCATGAGTCCTCTAGGTGAAGGGGTGACCGAGTCCTGAGTCCACTGGGGGAGCTCATGTTCTGAGCTTTCGCTCTAGAAAGGTTTCTTTCCTGGACTGGCCAGCTTGACCGATGGCCTCAGGACACACCCTGGGTCAGCCCTGAGTGGAGGTCTGAGCAGGTGCAGGGTGAAGCCATGACTGGGAGCTCCTGCCCCAGACCTGTGGCCCCACGTGGGCTCCAGTCCAACCTGCAGGAGGGCCTGGGCTGCTGTGGCCCAGCAAGGCCACCACGGGGAAGGTGCCGGGCCCTGGTGTGTGTGAGCAGGGGGGACAGGCAGGTATGTGTGTCTCACTGAGGAAATCTTCCGGGAGCCCCTGGCTGGGAGGCAGGTCTGCCGTGGTCCAGTAGAATGGACATTAGTGCTCAGGACAGGGCAGGGCGGGTGCTGGAGGGAAGATTGGCTTCAGGATGTGGAAGAAGGCTCATTGGGATGCTAACCACCAGAAAAGATTCCTACAAATACACTTCTTCCTATCATGTCTCTGTCTGTCCACCCACCCATCCACTTGCCCATCCATCCATCCATCCATCCATCCATCCATCCATCCATCCAACCATCCATCCATCCAAGTCATCTTCATGCATCCATCTAACCAAACACTTGCTCATTCATTTATTCATTCATCCATTTGTCCTTCTGCCCATCCATCCATCACCCACCCACCACCCATCTAGCCACCTTCCCTCCCTCCATGCATGTGTCCATTTAACAATCATTTATCTGTTCACCCACTCACCCACCTATTCGCCGGTGTCCGCCCGTCCATTCATGGACCACTCACCCATTTATCCTCCATCTGTCCCTCTGTCCATCAAGTCTATCCCACCATCCATCCGTCCACTTGCTCACCCACTTGCCCATCCATCCATCTATCCTCCACCTGTGCCCCGTCCGGTGTCTACAAAGCCCCCTTGGTTAGGTGAAGCACTGTGCTTGAGGGGACTCATGGGCCTGCCTTTGAGAGGAGCACAGCTCAGCAGAAGGGTGGGGCCCGGGGGAGCCTTATGACCTAGGAGGAGGTGAGCGGCTCAGGCCATCAGCCACTTCCACACCTGTCACCAGGGCCCTCACCTCCACCTGAGCCCCAGACTGTGTGGGTGGGGCACATCTGATGGAGACTATTGACCCAGGTGACCCCAGACCTACCGGAGCAAGTGGGAGGGCGGGGCCAGCTGTGACTGGCAGGGAGCAGCCTGCTCCTCCGGTCTCTTCCTTCTTTATGAGAGTTCAAGTCTGTGAGACAGCGCTGAGCTGGGGTTAAAACACACCAGAGCTGTGTCAGTGGGGGGCTGGCCCTGCGGGTGGGGGTGGGGCTGGCAGCACTGAGCAGCTTCTGGGGACAGAGGGCCCACTGCCTGGGGAAGCTTGAACTCTCTTTCCTGGGCCCCGGGGAGCCCCTCTGAGTGGCTTGGGATCGGGCACCCCCTTTTCCCCTCCGGCGCCTTTGCCAGGGAACCCTGGGCCAGTCCAGCGTAGAGGACCCCTGTCTCCCGTCTCCCTCGCCTTATTAATAAAGCGCTTGTGTGCTCCACCGAGAACCACCCGTTGTAAGAGGCCCTGTTCATTTGGATGGTTTTTCAGGCGAGAGAGGCACCCCGGTCCCCTCCATATTTCTCTCGCTCGGTGTTTCACACCTTAACTGTGTCTCCGACCACCCCGAGTCTTCTTTTCCTTGCGGAAACATTTCGTAGGGAATTCTAGCTCCTGCTGCCTCACCTCAAATGTGGCAGTGTCCTGCTGGATGGCCGGTGGAGATCGCCCCCCCCCAATTCAGACACCAGGAGCGCCACCCTGGGCAGGTTTCTGAGGAGCATGCAGACCAAGACAAGGAGGCGGGGCTTGGTGATCCACTTCCAGGGTTAAAAAAAAAAAGCTGCCCCTCCCCCCAGAAGAATTTACTTCAGAGGACAGCATTGAAGCTGCAGCTCAGGGAGAGGGACATGTCTGATCAGAGCACATGGGAGCAAATGAAGGGGGAGGAAGAGAGAGTGGAGCACATCCTGGCCCACCTTAAGGACGACATCCCTGCTCAGAGCAGCCAATGCACAGAGAGGACCATATGGGCAGTCCCACTATGAGACACTACGTCCCTCACTGACCCATATACTTACAGGGAACAACACTGGAGACAGTGTGGGAATTGCACCCGATTTGACCCCACCACACCGAGGAAAATGCTAAGGGTGTGCAACAGAACAGCAAGGGGAGCAGAGCAATGAAGTCCCAAGGGAATACCAAAAATAGACTTTAGGGCCAGGGTGTGACATCCCATCAGACTCGACTGGAAAAGACTCCTAAAGTTCAAGAAACAGACCTTGAACTATATTTACAGGCTGTTCTTTTAAAAAATTCTTTTGGTTATTGTTGCTTTGTTTTTCTCCGTCTTGTTTGTGTGTGTGTGTGTGTGTGTGTGTGTGTGTGTATGCATTTATTATCTCTGTAGGTCTATCTAGATAAGATAGGATGGATAAACAATCTGGAGGAGAAAACAACAGGACCGACAGTTCTGGGGGGTACATGGGAGACGTGGAGGTGAGGGAAAAGAAGTGGCGTTAAACCCAGGGACAAGGGAACAACAAATGATCCAAAATCAGTGGCAAGGAGGGGGTAAGAGGCCTGGTAGGGCTTGATCAAGGGCAAGGTAACGGAGAGGAATTACTGAAACCCAATGAAGGCTAAGCATGATATGGGACAAGAGGAAAGTCAAAGGAAATAGAGGAAAGAACTAGGAGGCAAAGGGCATTTATAGAGGTCTAAACAAAGGCATGTACATATGTAAATATATTTATATATGAGGATGGAGAAATAGATCTATGTGCATATATTTATAGGTTTAGTATTAAGGTAGCAGATGACATTGGTCCTCCACTCAAGTACTCCCTCAATGCAAGAACACTTTGTTCTATTAAACTGGCATTCCATGATGCTCACCTTCCCAACACAATCGCTGAAGACACATGGGTGCATAAGCAAATGTGAAGAAAGCTGATGGTGCCCAGCTATCAAAAGATATAATGTCTGGGTCTTAAAGGCTTGAAGGTAAACAAGAGGCCATCTAGCAAGGAAGCAACAAAGCCCATATGGAAGAAACACACCAACTTGTGTGATCACGAGGTATCCAAGGGATGAGGTATCAGGCATCAAAGAATAGAAAATCATATCATTGTGAATGAGGGCGAGTGCGAAGTGGGGACTCAAAGCCCATCTGTAGGCAACTGGACATCCCCTTATAGAAGGGTCTGGGGAGGAGATAAGCCAGTCAGGGTGCAGTGTAGCAACGATGAAACATACAACTTTCCTGTAGTTCTTAAATGCTCTCCCACCCCCACTATCGTGATTCCAATTCTACTTTACAAATGCGGCTAGAACAGAGGATGTACACTGGTATAGATAAGAGCTGAAAACACAGGGAATTCAAGACAGATGAACCCCTCAGGACCAGTGGTGAGAGTGGCGATACCGGTAGGGTGGAGGGAAGGTGGGGTAGAAAGGGGAAACCGATTACAAGGATACACACACACACACACACACACACACACACACACACACACACAGCCCACCCCTGGGAGACAGACAACAGAAAAGTGGGTGAAGGGAGACATTGGACAGCGTAAGATGTGACAACATAATAATAATTTATAAATTATCAAGGATTTATGAGGGAGGGTTGTGGGGAGGGAGGGGGTAACATGAGCTGATACCAAGGGCTCAAAGTAGAAAATGTTTTGAGAATGATGATGGCAACAAATGTGCTTGACACACGATGGAAGTGCGGTTTGTGATAAGAGTTGTGTGAGACCTCAATAAAAGATCAGGAGCTCAGTGAGGGCGTGGCGCTGGTCTGACAGTGGGGGACTCACGGAGTCTCCTGCCTGCATACCCGGGTCATATGTGCATTCCACAGGAGCTCCGGGAGGTCCTGACGGGTCCCCAGGTGACTGGTATGCACAGCAGCAGCCTCACAAAGGGGCCTGAGAGTCAGACCTTCCCCCCCCCCCCCCCCCCCGCCGGCTGCAGGAGCAGGCTCCCCCCCCCGTCCCCCCGCCGGCTGCAGGAGCAGGCTCCCCCCCCCCGCCCCCCCGCTGGCTGCAGGAGCAGGCCCGCAGCTTCCCACCCGCAGCACCTCAGGACCACTAAGAGAACTAACAGCGTCGGAGCACCGCTGGGAAGAAGGGCTTTGGCGGTAATGTTCTGATCCACAGATCTGATCAAGTTGGAAGAACCCTTCTGATCCAAGGTGAACATGGCAGACCCCCTGCCCCGCCCCCCCCCCCAATTTTCAGAATGCCTGTGTTTGTCCGGACACCAGTCAGATGGGGAGGGGGCTTCCCTGGGGCTTCCCCTCTCTCCCTGCTCACTCCCAGAGGCCAGGCTTCCGCAGGACTGGCTTTGAAAACCATGCCCCACCCACCTACAGACACACCCTCCTTTTACCTACCACAGTGTTGATGTTCTTTGGGCAACAATGTTTCCAGTTGACACTATCTCCTGGCTTCCCTTGAAACTGTCAGGAGACACATGCCAATGAGGTGCCCGGCTAGAGTCTGCTGGGGAATTTCTAGGAAAAGCCTGGCTTTTCTGTGACTGGCTCCTCATTCTCCCCTCCCCCTCCCCCTCCTCCCCACCTGGAATCAATATGCAAAGGCTGGATCTTCAGCAGCCACCCTGTGACAGTGAGGTTATTCATGTGGATCCAGAACTGCTGGACTGACACCTGGGCCTGTCAGTCTTCAGGTTTCTGAATAAAATAGCCCCTCCCCCTCCCCCCCCCCAAAAAAGAAAAAGTTCTCAGGGTGGAGGAACTAGTTTGTGCCGGGCTGATAACCCACAGGTGGCAGTTTGAACCCTCCCAGGGGCTGTAGGGAGGCAAAGTCAGGCCCAGGTGAGCAAGCGTGGGGGGCTGGGGGGCTCTCAGCCGCCACTTTTTAAAGTGGTTGTTAATGGAGGTTTTCCTCAAAGACCCAAGATGAACTCATAGGAACCCTGGTGGTGTGCTGGCTAAAGTGCTCCGCTGGGCACTGTGAGGTTGCTGGTTCCAGGCCTTGGCCTCAGAGGAGCCAGTCTGCTTCTGTAAAAGGTGGCAGCCTTGGTCGGGAACCTGTGGGCGGCTCTCTGCTGTCCTTCAGGGTCACTGAGAGTCAGGACATCCCAAAACCGGTCCTTGGTCAGTGAGCTTGGAAGGGAAGTGTCCACCTGGGGGTGGGGTCTCCTGCCCCAGTGCCCTTCAGTACTTCTCTGGTTTCATCACCCCCAGAGCCCAGATAAGGAGCTGGGGGCAGGGGGGGACAAAAAGGCTGGTGATGTTGGCATGAAAGCGGGGATTCCCCCCTCTCCTGGAGGACAAGCTGAGATAAACTCTGATTTTTAAAGGCTGCTTTTTTTTTTTCTCCCAACCTAAACCCAAACCAAACTCACTGCCCTCAAGTCAGTCCTGACTTAGCGACCCTGCAGGACAGGGTAGAAGAGCCCCTGTGGATTTCCAAGACCGCCACTCTGGATTGGAGTAGAAAGCCTCAACTTTTCCAATCAAGAGAGCAATTGGTGGTTTCAAACTGCTGACCTTGTGGCTGGTTAGCAGCCTGAGGCTTAACCACTGCACCCCAGGGCTCCACTGGTTATATAGGTTTCTCTTAAAGCCGAAGCCAGGTGCCAGTGGGTGAACTTGATACAATGCTGCGCCCAGCATGGGGGTTCAGGTCCCTCATTCCTAGGGTCACCCTCCCCTCCCAGCCAAGATCAGCACCAAGCAGCTGGGAGAAGACTGCTCAGAGGATGGTGGATGGGGGGCACACAGGGGCACAACGGGGTGCAGGGATGCTGGGGTACCTGATGAAGACACAGAAAGCCAGGGGTCACTAGGGGAAGAGGCAGGGGGCCAGGAGAAGCTCAGAGTGGTGGAGGGGGTGGGTCCTGCAGTGAGGAAACAGCCTGAAGTTTGGGTGCTGCTGGGGGCCTGGCAGTGGGCTTCTGGGGGCCCTGAGCTGGGCACTGGACTGCTGCAGCTGTCCTGGTCTTGTGTCCTCCTGTCTGCCCAATGACAAAGCCCAAGCAGGCCCTCCAACCTGGACCCGAGGCCCTGAGACCTGGCTCTCCCTGCCTCCACCAGGGTGAGCTCTTCCAGCCGCCCCCCCTCCCCCCCCCAGCGTCTGACCTTGCTCAGGCAGATTCCAGCTGAAACAGACATTACCTGAGTCCCCCTCACTGCCCTTCCTGTGGGGAGAGGCCACGTTTGGGACCCTGATGCATGTCCACTCCTGGTGTGGGCTTGAGCCTGGGACCTAGGGGTGGAGTCTCCAGGTCAATGGACATGCTCGAGCAAGTTCACGGTGACTGTCCTTACACACACGTGTCCTCTGCACATTCCTCTACACCAGCAGTTCTCACCCTGTGGGTCACGACCTCTTTCACAGGGCTTGCTTGATTCATCATAGTAGCAAAATGACAGTGATGAAGTAGCAACGAAAATGATTTTATGATTGGGGGACGGGGGTCACCACAACATGAGGATCTGTATGAAAGGGCCATGGCATTAGGAAGGTGGGGAACCCTTGCTCTACATTCCACATGAACACCTGGGTGTCCACCACGGCACTGTTCATAGCTGCCCAAGGAGGGGAGCAGGCCTGGTGTCCACTCCACCAGGGAGAGCCAGATGCCCACGATGCGGCCCAGGCCTGCTGATGGGGCCATTGTGTCCCTTCGGTGGGAGTCAGAGTCAGAGCCCCTTGTGGGGCAGAACTGAACAGCCCTGGACGCTTTATGGGTTATCTGGGGTGAGTGGGTGGGGGGGCAGCAGGCTGACTGGTCTCTTCCTGGGGGCGGGGGGAGCAGGGGGCTTGGACTGACCAGCTCTCAGCTGGTGCTCACCCACGGTGCCACATCCGCTACAGCCACCGTCCCTGGCCCTTCGAGAGAGCGTGAAGCCAAGATAGAACCAGCCTGGACACCCCTGGCATCGTCCAAACATCGAAGGGAAGCGTCCAGACTAGGCCAGGGCGCAGAGGCAAGCAGTGGACTGGAGGTTCCCCACCTTCCTAATGGGGTGAGGCGGGGGCTGGGGGAGGTGATGGTCGCTGTGTCCTTTTTGCCTAGGGTGACGTCCATGCTGGAGACAGCAGTGGGGAAGGGGAAGAGGCGTGCCACTGGTCCGTGCACTTCAAAGTACCGAAAAGAGCATTTGGGGGCCACCTATACAGGGTGGCATAGCAGTTACATGCTGGCCTGCTAACCGCAAGAAGAGCAGTTCGACACCAGCAGCCGCTCTGTGGGAGAATGACGAGGCTCTCTCTTCCCATAAAGAGTGACCGTCTTAGAAACCCACTAGGGCGGTGCTACCCTGTCCCATAAGGTTGCTGCAAGATGGAATTGATGAGGGTTTGAGACTGGCTTTTTGGTTTATAATAACACTGTTTTGGACAAAGGAGTCTTAATGAAGCCAAAGTCGTCCTGGTGGTGCTTCAAACTGAACGCTGGGCTGAGAATCACAAGGTCGGCAGTTCGAACCCACACTGGTCTGTGGAGAACTTGAAGCCATCTGCTCCCACAGGGGCTTACAACCTTGGGAGCTTACGGGGCGGCTCTGTCTGCCCGACAGGGTGCTGAGAGTCACGTGGACGTGGCGGTGGTGGGTGTGGATCTTTGGTTTTGAGAGTGCAGAGGGAGGTGCTGGTGTTAATGGTGGGGGAGCTGTCTGCCTCCTCTCTGAGGTTCAGCGAGCAGAGCCAGCCCCAGCACCCACGGACATTCACAAGGAGGGTCCTCTGCATTCACATTCTGGGGACCACACGGAGCTGGAGTGGAGGGGCAGGGGGAGAGGAACCTTTAGCTCATTCTTTGTCTCTCAGAGATTCCCTCCAGAGACCCGCCTCTTGGAGGTGACACCTTTCTGTGATGGACACCAGCAGTCTCAGGTTAGGGGTGCAGCCCTGTGGGGAGAACAGCATCCTCACTATGGGGGGCAAATACCTGGCCTGCTCACCCAGGCCACCCCTGTTCTTCTCACTGGGCAATTATCATTGGAGCTGAGCCTGCCACTCACCTACCCTCACCCCCGTCCCCAGACTTAAGACAGAGTGCCGGGGCAAGGTGCCCACCTCAGTCCCAGGACACAGCTCATAGGATGGACTCCAGAGGAGGAGAGGACAAAGTGCCCGCCGCCCTGCACCACCCTCCTGTACCCAGATGGACTTGGGTATCAGTGAAGTGCCCCTGCTGGTGGGAGGAGGGCAGGGACACCTACTTGACTCCGGATGCCCTGCTGCACCTGCCCCTGGTCCTGCCAAGGACACGGCACCAGGATCAACACGGGTCCACACCCAGAATCTGATGCCCCCCTGGTGCCTGGGCCTATAAGCCCAAAGGCAAGCAGTGCAGACCCACTAGCTGCTACATGGGAGCCATCTGGTCTTGCAAAACCCAGGCCAAGCCCACTGCCGTTGAGTGGGTGCTGACTCACAGCGACCCTCTCGGGACAGGGTAGAGCTGCCCCTGTGTTTCTGAGGCTGTGACTCTCTATGGGAGCAGAGCCTCATCTTCCTCCTGGAGAGTGGCTGCTGGGGTCAAACTGGTCTCACGGTTAGCAGCTGAGCACAACCACTGCCACCAGGGCTCCTGGTCCAGGAACAGTGACCTCTTAATTCCCTCCATGAAGAGACTGAAGACTCAGTGCCTTTGGACTCAGTGCTGGAGAAGAATGTTGGAAGTACCACGGACTGCCTAAGGAACAAACGCTCTGTCTGAAAGAAGTACGGCCAGAGTGGACGGTGAGAACGCTGGGCGCGTTGTCGGGAGAGGCCAGGCCCCGGAGAACATCCTGCTTGCCCAAGCAGAGGGGCAGCGGCAAAGAGGCTCCTGAGCAGATGGATGGACACTGTGGCTGCAGCCCTGGGCCGGTGCAGGGCTGGGCAGTGCGTCCTTCTGCTGTTTGTAAAGTGGCGTGGTCAGCACCCCGTCGGCGGCTGGCCTTTCACAGCAACTACAACAGCAGCCCCTCCCGGAGCATCAGTGCAGGCTGGACGGCTGACCCAAGGTGGCTGCAGCTTGTCCTGCACTCCGAGGGACAGAGGCCTGGTGGTCTGCTTCCGTCAAAGTGGCTGCTACCCCGTGTCCATTCAAGGTTACCGTGACTCCCCAGGAAGGGGCAGAAGTGTTCCCTCAAGTGTCCCCTGAGCCCCCAGACATGTGTACGTAAGCAGACAGCTCATCATCCTCCCCCGGAGTGGCTGCTGGGTTTGAACTCCTGATTTGTAAGTTAGCAGCCAGTGTTTAACCTCCTGAGCTACCAAGCCCCGTCTAATCCTGTGCAGCCAGGGGAACCCTGTGGGGCAGCTGAACTCAGTCTTGTAGGGTCGCCGTGAGTCTGAACGGGTTTGGTTTTGGTAAGCAGAAGTCAAACCGGAGAGATTGGGTTACCACACCGGTTAGCAATTGCCGGTGGTTAGAAATCGATCCCAAACAAACCAAACCTAAACCGTGGCTCACGGTGGCCCCCTGGTGGCTGAGCAGAGCTGGGCGCCCCGGGGCCTGCCACAGCTGTGAGCTTTCAAAAGCAGATCTCCAGCTTTCTTCTGAGCTGCTCCTGGGTGGGTCTGGTTCAACTGCTTTCTGGGTGGTCGTCAGTCCAGGGTTTAACTGTCTGGACTGCCCAGGGGGGTGGCCTTGCTCTTGGTAGTTGAAGGATGCCCAAGGGCAGAGTGAAGGACTGTAGTGAGAGTCAGCAGGGGTGAGGCCACGTCCCCCCAGGTGCCCAGAGCCTGGGCCAGGCTGAGCCTGGAGGCTGGTTCCAGTCACATCATGGGGCTGCCTGTCTCCTGCTGTGGGCGCTGGGAGGCGAGCTCCGTGACACTGGGCGGTGGGGATTGATGGCTCATCCGACACCCACAAGGCGCACTTGGTGATGAATAATGGATCCAGCGCTTGCTTCCACTTGACCGCAACTGCAAAATTAACCCCGGCGGCAACTGGAGACCTTGCGGAGGGGACAGGAGGCCTGGTTTCTGAGGCAAGAATCTCCCACTCGGCTCTCCTCTCAGGATGGCCATTCGTCACCCACCACTGCACAGGCACACAAGCTTGAACAAGGGTCTGCACTGCGCGGGTGGACAGGCTGTATGGCCGAGCCAGGGGCAGCCTAGTCCAGCTGAACCCTCGGATGTGTTTCCATGACAAGGGGCTGAGTCTGAGCTGACCAGACCCCTAGCTGTGACCGTGTCCCAGGGGTCTCTAGGTGTCTTACGAAAATGTCCTGATTCTTATCCACATCCCTTTCCTGGACCCCCAGTTTCTAAGAACCCGGTCACATGGTAGGTGGCAGTGGGTGCTGGCAGGAGGGTCAACCGGGGCCAGGACCCCTCTGCCAAACAGCCTTTGGCGGTGAAGTGGGGGTACACATCAGCTGCTACCTTCCAAGTCAGTGATTTGAAGCTACCAGCTACCCTGAGGGAGACAGAGGAGGCTCTCTATGCCTTTAAGGAGTCACAGCCTCAGAAACTGTCCACGGGGGCCGCTGGACTCAAGGGCAGTGAGCCTTTTCCTGTGAGGGGTTAAATCGTCACCCTCCCGACTACATCTTATGAGACCCACCCCCTGTCCCCATGAAGCGCAGAGGTAGTGTAAATGGTTGGCCCCCCCAGTTACAAATTCAGAGGATGAAAACGGGGTACCCTATCAGAGCGAATCGTGACCTACCTCCCCCAGATACTAGACCGGCTGGGCTGTCTTTGTGACGTTAATGAGGGAGGATTGGCACTGAGAGCCCAGGGAGAAAGATGAGAGACAGAAACACCTGTGGTTGTAAAGAAGCAGCTGAGCCGACTTTTGATTGCAAACATCCCACCAGCACTGGCAACACTGTTGCCACCTTGGCTTCCTGTACACCACTTGTTACAATGGAGGGACCCAGCAGGAGATACATTGTTACCATAGACCTTTGGGGAGCTCTTTGTCTTGTACCAATGGCTTAGACAAATGTGTGTCCACCTGGATCCTGTAGCAGATTCACTGCCCTGAAAAGGCCCCAGGCTCCTGGCAAGCCCTGCTCTGTGACACCACTTTCTTCTGATTGATCCAGGATGCGGTTGACGTGGCGGGCAAAGCAGTACAGTTATGCAGGCGGTGATACCGCACAGTGCTTTCCCCTGACTCGTCTTTCTCTGTGCCTTGATGGCTGACCCTTTAATCACCGAACACGATTCGGCCATGTGGATTGTCTGCGGTCTGCTCATCGAATCACTGACAGGGACATGGAGGCGCCTTCTGATTTTTGCCACAAAGCCTTGTGAGCAGGCTGGTCACATTTTCATGAAGTTGTGGTCTTTACCAGGACGCTGGGACCAAAACACGGTGCTAACCTTTGAGGGGCTTCAGCATTCCCTCCCTCCCTTCACTCACTCGCCCCTTCACTCACTCACCCCTTCACTCATTCTCCCACTCACTCCTTCCTTCCTTCACTCCTCCCTCCCTCCATCCATTCACTCCTTCATTCCCTCACTCTTCCATCTATCCATCCATTCATTCACTCCCACACTCCATTCATACATTCACTCACTCCACTCATTCACTGACTCTTCCATTCACTTGCTCACTCCTTCACTCATTCATTCACTCTCTTCCATTCACTCATTCACTCTCCCCTCCATTGACTCACTCCTCCACTCATCCACTTACCCACTCCTTCATCCACTCATTCGCACCTTCACTCCTTCACTATGTGTTCTTGCTGCCTCCCTCATGCAAACTTCCTCCTGGCTCCCCCCGGTCAGAGTCACAGACCCACAGCAAGCACACCTCTGACAGACCCCTGCCAAGTGAGGACGGATCTTAGCACACCCACCCTGATGCCTGCTTCCAGAAAGGTTGGAGAGGATGTCATGGGGAAGCTATGGGAGCGGGTTCTGGAGGAGGAGCTGGCAGGAGGCAGGGGGGGCAGGCTGAATCAGGAGCTGGCAGCCTGGTGGCCCCTACAGGCTCTTGAAGCTTAAGCTCAGTGACCCCCCCCCCTTGTTCAGAGGGGTGGGACTTGTGAGGTGAGGGCTGGGTGCTGGGAGGACTGGGGGTAGGGCTAGCCAGCAACCTCAGACCCCGGCTCCCTGCCATGCCCCCAAGTCTCCCTTTGCTCAGATCTCCTTGGCCAGCAGCCCGAAGTGGACTGGGGTCTTGGGAAACCTGGAGGCCGGGCTTGTAAGTCCCAGGGGGACTGGGGCTTCCTTTGGCAGCAGCCTCTGGTGGCTCCCAGGGAGGCAGTTGTTGCCCTGGGCCCCCGCCTGGCATGCGTTCCCAGAGAGTGTGGCCAGCTGTTGGCTGTGCTGAGCTGGGTCTGAGTCACCTCCACCACATGGACATTTGTCCCCTTCAAAGTGACAGTGTTTGGAAAACACATTAAATTCCAATTGAGGATAAAGGTCACCAGGTTTGAAGCAGGGAAATGCCACCTGGAGCTGGGAAGTGAGGCAAGTGGTGCTGGGGGTAGCAGAGGGATGGACCACCCCCACCCCCACCCCCTATCTCACTGAGGCCCAGTGCAGGTTGTTCTGGGCTGAGGGTTGATGGAGAGACATTTTCTGGCGGCACCACTGCCCTGGCACCCAGCCTGGTGACACCCAGGGACTTGTTTATAGCTATAACAGGCTAGGACAGGAGCTAGCAAGTGGGGGTCCTTACAGGGGGTGCCCAGGGGCCTGCGCCTGGGCAGCACCATCTGGGCCCACAGTGGGGGGGTGGTCAATTGCTTCCCTCTATACCTGAGAGCAGGGACCCCATGCAGGCCAACAGCCTGACCTTGCTGAGCCTGGGTGTCCTGGTCTGTGACAGGGGTGGTGACATGACCACCTCACAGGGTGCTGCAGGCCTGTAACACTGTGCATGGGGGGAGTGTGCAGCCCAGAGCCTGGCACACAGCACAGCAGTGCTCACCCCTGACTACTACTGTCCTTGTATGACTGTGGCACCCTTCCTGGAGGGAAAGCATGGGGGGCAGTGGATACCAGGCCTCACAGCTGGTCACCTACCTTGGGACTTCCCACACACTTGTGCACACAGTCACACATACACAGTCACACATGCACGCCCATCCACACACACACAAGTGCATATGCACACACACATGCACATCGTCTTCCCCACACACGTGTGTCTGCACACACACATCCCTTTCTCTCATGCACATACATGTACACAAATACACAGACCCATTCAGACATGCATACACAAACACACATATGTACACACACTCACACAGACACGCACGCACACACAGGGAAGCACCATGCTTTTCATTTAGGGCCATTTCCCTAGAAAGTGGGCTCCTCGGGTGAGTCTCAGGGCTGCGGCTGCCCTCTCCTGCATGGCACCTGTGTCCCGGGGTGGCTTGAGTGCCCATGCCCTGGGGTACACAATCTGTCTGGGGAGTGGAGTGAGCAGAGTGGGGGCCTGGGGCCTCTGAGGGCAAGGCCAGTCAGCTGGGTCCAGCCATTTAGCCCTTTGGCCCACGTTGGCCTGTGCTGTGCCATGTCTCCCACCCCCATGAGAGCACCAGACCGCCTGTCCTGCCAGGGCAGAAGCAGAGGACAGGATGATTGGACAGGAGGTCCCAAGTGCCCACTGGGACCACCCATGCGCCCAGCACTGCACTCACCACGGCCTCCATCTCTTGCTTTTTCGCCAGCCTGGGGACTGTAGGTGGGTGCCAGGCATGGCAATGTCACCTTGTTGGGCCAGATACTTCTATGTGCTGATCGCATGCTGTTCTGTGTGCGGCTAAGTCGCCTGCAAACAGTCTGAGCTAGGACCGGGGCCATCACTAAGGCAAACTCCCCAACCAAATGCCCTGCCAGCTGGTCTGTCTGACTCACAGTAGTCCAACAGGAAGGGATAGAGCTGTCCCTGTGGGGTTGGTAACTCTACTTATGGGAGTAGAAAGCCTCATTTTTCTCCCTAGGAGTGGCTGGTGGGTTTGAATTCCTGACCTTGCGGTTAGCAGCCTGGCACATAAGTCACAGCATCGCCAGAGGCCCCGCAGTCTAGGATGCACTGTTCTTAGCTGCTGGGTCTCAGGTGGTGAGCCCTGGGCCGCTGTTGTGGATGGCATGGTGTCTCCCCAAATGTGTACTGGGCCTTTGTGGCACAGGGGTGCTGACACGCAGTGGCTGCTCACCACGAGGCCAGCAGTTCAAAGCCACCATGGACGTAAGGCAGGGCTCTCTACTCTTGTAAAGATTTGGTCTCAGCAATGCGCAGGGGTGGTTCCACCCTGCCCCACAGGGTCTCTGTGAACCAGCCTCGACTAGTACATGCCAACTGTTGGCATGATGCCACCACCTGCCTTTTGGTGATCAATGTCACTCTGCTCTGGGTTGTCAATCCTCACTTCTACAAGGTTAACTGATCAGAGGGAGGTTTACAAGCAGCCTGCCACGTGCTGCTGGCCCGGCCATGCTTGCAGGTGGTGGGGAGGACATGGACAAGGCACCGCTGTGAAGATCAAGGATGGCGGCCTTCACCATGGATGACGGCTCCGGTAACCCAAGTCCTCACCCCGGACCAGCAGGTCACATCCCACTAGACGGAGGATGAAGCAAAGCCGCACACGACCTCACCTCACTGGGAGCCACCACCGGGAGCCGGGAGATGGAAGGACACCGAGCACCGAGTCGACCTGTGGCACCGACCTATTTGGGATGCTGGAAAGCACGGAGGAGACTTTGAGGATGCAGGTACACCTGACCCTGAGTTCAAGGCGCTCTCACTGTCCAGTCAAAGTTGGACAACGCAGAGCGCAGACAAGGACAGAGGATGCTGGGGGAGAATCGTGAGGGCGCCGGGGATGGCCCAGAGCACCAGCATGTCTGTTTCTGGAGAAGTGCAGCAGAAGGCTCCTCTGTGGCAGCAGTGGTAAGATGTCACCTCGCTAACTGTGGATCCGCTGTCAGCAGGGACCAGGCCCCGAGGGGACATCCTGCTTCATGAAGCCGAGGGGCGGCAGAAAGAGGAAGGCCCTGCACAGGCGGATGGACACAGTGGCTGCAACCACGAGCTCAGACGTCAGACTCATTGTGAAGGCGGCACAGGGCTGGTGGTCCTTCTCTCTGGTGTACAGAGAATGGCTGCGAACTAGACTCAGCCCCTCGGACAACAACAGCCTGAGGCTAACAAGGCAGGAACCACCTGCAGGGTTGGGCTGTGTCTTCGGTCAAGCTCCTCTGAGCTATGAAAGAGACCAAACGGTGAGCAGAGAGCTCAGGGGTCTTCTGCTCCCCAGTGGAGTGGAGACCATCCACTGGACCCCAGGACTCCTGCGCTGAGAACCTGCTAGACCCAGAGGGAGATGGGTGACTGGAACTCTCCTCCCGAGCCAACAGAGAGGGAAAGCCTTTCTCCATTGGTGAGAGTTTGGACTTATACAGCCTACTACATGGAGAGAAAATCCACTTCTGTTTGGCAAAGCTACCCCCTTGTGATGTCTCTGCTAGCAGTAGCCCCAGAACTCACGATGAGTCCTCGTGGCACAGCGGTTCACTGTCAGACCACCAGCAGTGCTGCCGGAGAGCAGAGGAGCCTTTCTACCCCCTGCAGAGTGACAGCCTTGGAGAGCCACAGGGGCAGCTCTACGCTGTGCGTCAGAATGCACCCGCTAGTGGTGAGCTGGGTGTTCTGGGAGGAGGAGTCAGTGATGTGGGAGAAAGAGGTTCTGCTTTCATGAAGATGGACAGCCCTGGAAACCCAGTTCGACTCAGGGTCACCTGGAGTTTCAGAGACACCGCGGCAGGGGTCTTTTTAGTTTGGCCTGTGAACCACGAGCGCCCCCAGCGGGCTGTGGGGACAGGCACAACTTGGGAGACGCGTTCTCTTCCTCCTGAGTTTCCTCCCACACAAGGGGGGTCCATACCCGAGTTCTCACTCCTCCCTGTCCTGTCCACGCCCTCAGGCCCCCGGCTCCCACCATCCCTCTGCCGGCTTCTGCCAGGCCTCACGCCTGGCACCTTCAGGGCCCCATGGGGGGCAGCTGAAGCCCCCTCCCCCCAGTTTGTTTCTGCACTCCTCGTGACCCCAGGTGCACCCTTCAGCTCCACGGTTTCACATGCCGTGTTTGTGGAAGGTGGATATGTGTTCTGGGTCCCCGCGCTCTCACCGCATCAGAAGGACAAGTGGGAGCAGGAGCTTCCTTGGTTTGGACTCCCAGTGCCCCCCTTGGGTGGAAGAGGACAGCACTGCCCTGGGGGGGGGGTGTCGTTGTCCCACTCCTTCCTTCCACGCCCCACAGCAGCACCACGAGACAGCTGTCCCCTCTCATAGCGACACTGGGAGATCAGACACCCTGGTGGACCAGCCCGGTCCCCACGGAAAGCTCTTAAAGCTGCCTTCTCTCCATTTGGGCAGGGACACAGCCGGCCTTCGAAGGCCCTCGCTAGTTACCTGGACAGAGAGGGGGTGGCGCTTCTGTCAGACATCACACCCTGAACCGCCATCCCCGAGGCCAGCTGTGTCCCGTCCTTGTGTGGCCAACTCCTCGACGGGGCAGGGGCTCTCTGGGGAGGGGAGGCCTCTGTGGCTCGGGTGACAGCTGGTGGCGTGGGCTGCAGAGCATCTCTGTGGACTCTGTCCAGTCATAGGGTTGTCATTGTTCTTGTCACCGGATGATGGTGCAGTGGTTGCTACCACAGGCTCGGCAGTTTGAAACCACCAGCTGCCCCATGGGAGACAGACCAGGGCCTTCTAGTCCCATTCAGAGTCACAGTCTCAGAAAACCACTGTCCCTAGGGTCACTGCGAGCTAGGTTTTTGGTTCAGTTGATACTTGACTGACAGCCTGCCCATCCTGTCCCCACCATCGGCTGTAGATCTGAGGGCTCTGGCTCATGGGGCTCGCTTGGATTGCGTCACCAGGCCTTTCTTCCTAGTCCCTTGGTGCCTGGAAGCCCCACTGAAACCTAGCAGCCTGTAACCTCCTGGGACAGATGGGAGGTGGCTGTGGATGAGGTGTCCTTGCTGGGACTTGAACTGGGGCCTCTGGCATGGAAGGTGAGCCTTCTCCTTCGGAGCCATCATGGCCACCCCTTCTAGTAGGGAGAGGAGGGAGGGTACTGCTGTCTGCAGATTCTCCTAACAAAGTCCCATCAAGCTGTCCAGCCTGCCCAGCCCAAAGCAGAAGGAAGGGGCAAAGGACAGCAGAGCTCATGGTGGGAATAGGGGCGACCCTAGAACACAGGCGAGCAGCCCCACAGGGCTCCCCAGGCCGTCACTCAGACTGCCACGCCTGCTGGGAGGTGCCCAGAGCCAAGGGGGTGGGGAGACCTGGTGCCCTAGGCTTCCCTGACTGATGCACCACAAGGGGGTGTCTTTATAGAACAGAGAGGGGTTTTCTCCCACCCTGGTGCAAGGCACAAACAAACACACTGCTGAACATAGTGGAAAACCCCCACACGATAGAAGATCAACGGAAGACAGGGACCTTCTGAGAATGCAGTAACTTCATCAAAAGAGAGAGCGGGCCCACGGTTGGGGAAAACTTCCAACATCGATAGAAAACAACCACACTTTAATCAGAATACTGCAAATAACCGGATCACAGGATGGGCACAAGACATGACGGACAGACATGACACGGACAGACCATATGCTGCAGACAATATGACTTCCAGATAGCCGACAATCAGATAAGGAAATGTTTGAGTTCATTTGCGGTAAAAGCAAGGCAAATTAGAACAACAATGATACCCCCTTCTCAAAACAAAACAAACAATAACTGAAACTATCCTGCCGGAGAGGGCCGTGGAGAGGTGGGGGGGCTGACGGACGCATTGGTGGTGGATGGGAATCAGCATGGCCAGCCTTAAACACCGCTCCCTACCCCTCCATCCCTTGACTGTGCAGATACGCTGCGGGCATCAAGAATGAGGCAGGACAGATGCACACTGACACTGATCACAGCAGCTCCTGCCATCCTGAGATGATGGCGACCACGCACACTGACCACAGCGGCGTGGATACACTGATGCTGGGATAGGGCCACGGTGGAATAATTGACATCCTGGAGGAAGGCATTGATGCTTCTGTCAAACACCCCTAAGACAAGGACCCGATCAGAGAACAGTCCACTCAGCCCAGTCAGTCAGCCTCACAAAGATATTTTATGACGCCGTGGTTACAGAGAAAAGTAGAAAATAAAAACGGGTTTCACACCAAAGGTTAAAACTTGAAAGATGAAGAGGAGACCAGGGGTGGGGCTCTGGCTGTAGGCGGGGCTGTGGGCGGGGCAGGGAGAGGGAAGGGGCTGGAAACCATGGAGGGAGGAACATAAGTGAGGAGACTAAGGGTCACTCTTCACTGGTGTGACACTGTCACAAAGCCAGAGGGACCCTGCTCTCTGCTCAGGGTCACAGAGCCATAGGCTCAGAAGCCAGGACCTGGATGCCCCGCCAGCCCCAACAGGGCGAGTCACTGCTACACCACCCCAGGAACCTTCATCAAACAAAAGGATCAATAAGGGGAGCACTTGCTCCTCCCCCGGACCTCCCCCCAGGCCCATACACCTGCTGTGCAGGTGGTGCTTCTGCCCCTCACCCTTCCCTGCAGGGCTCTGCTCCCTGGACACCCTGTGAGAGCGGCGGCTCGGGCCTCCTCTGGGACCCCCACACTGTCTTCCTTTAAAACGTGCTTGCATTTGGGGAGCAGAAGGCAGTCTCCAGGGCCAAGAGCAGGACTGGAGGGTGGATAGGAAGGGGTGTGCTCTTTGTGGGGTGGCTGAGAGTGACAGGTGAGGAGAAGGGCAGCCTGGGGGAGTTTCCTCACACTTATCGGACCCCTGGCCAGAGATAGCTGGGCCGAGGCCACAGTTGGCCACCCTGTCTTCCTTCCTGGCTAGGGACAGGGGCTCGATGTCTCAGTCCATCACCCTTGCCCAGGGTGTGACATGTGGTAGGGGAGTGTGTGTCCAGTAGGGGCACCGTGGGGCCACCGGTCACAAGACACCTAGGGTTCTTAACATCAGCTCTGGGCTGGGGGGCTCTTTCCTCCACCCCCAGGCAGTGCTGTTTCCCCCCTCCTGTTCCAAGGGAGGGACCCAACCCAAGCAGATCCATGCCATTAAGTCCATCTCAGTCCCCAGGGGTGCCTGTGTGCTTCATAAAAGTCTCACTGCCAGATCTCTAGAGACAGGTTGCCAGGCCTTTCTGAGGCAGCACTGCCTTGGTAGGTCTGAACTGCCCACCAGCAAGTGAGTAACCTCCTCCCTCCTAAAAAACCCAACAAGGTAGTGGTTAGATTTTATGTCAACTGTTCTTGTGTGGAGGGAGGGTTGGAGCCCAAGCTGTCAGTCAGGTGGTGACTCCTCCCTGGGGGCGTGGCCTGTTATATGAGTGAGAGACCCTGGGAATGGCCTCTCTCTCTCTCTCTCTCTCTGCCCCTTCACCTGCTTCCTCTCTGGGACTTTGCTGGGACTCTGTGCTGCCTCTGGGGAGGGGTCGCAGAGCCCATGTGAGCCGCCCGGCCCTGGAGGGTGTCATCATCGCCCTGCCGTATTCCCACTGACCTTGTTCTCCCCCTCCCCCATGACTGCGCCCAGCAGCCTGAGATCACTCTCTTCCACTTGCCCTTTCTGCCTCATCGGCCGTGAGCTTCGAGTCTCAAAGGACTCCAGCTCCCATCGAACTGAGTGGCTTGAGCTGGACAGGGCTGGCCCGCAGGCCCCTCTGTAGACGGCTGCACCCCCTGCCCACTGGGGGAGGGGCTCTGTAGCTGGGCTTTCTGCACCGTGGGCACCTATTGAGCTTCTGCAAGGGGCCGGGCCTTATTAGGCTGCAGCCAGCCAGCTGCGTTCTGGCCTACAAAAACCGCCCCTTCCTCTGGCCCCTCCAAGCACACGGGGAGCGGGGCCTCGTGTCCTGTGGGGAGAGTGCAAAGGACCCAAATAAAAATGGCCCGGGTGGCGGCTACTCTGAGCACAGGCACCTCCTCACTCTGTCTTTAGTGGTTCAGTCCTCACCGAGCCTCAGTGTCCCCACGACAAAGTCAGAAGGACCAGGGTCAAGGCAAGCCTCAGTAGAGGCCTCTTGTGGGTCACCCATTGCCCGTTGGCCCAGCTTCCCCTTGTGAGATGGGGCTGTGGTGGAGAGCTGGGGAAAGGGACAGCTGAGGCACCCACAGCACCAGCGGCTAAGGACCCGACCACCACCACTATGCCTCAAACCCATAGAGGCAGCTGGAAGAGAGGCCTGGTGGTCACCTATGGAGCAAGTTCAGATCCACTCGATGGCAGCAGGTCTGTTTGGTGGAATGCTGTGGTTCCTGACCCACCCCTGCCAGGGAGGCCAACATGTCACCTCTCTCCACCTCCCTCCATGCTCCTGTTTGTGTCACTTGCCACGAGGGATGGCTCAGCCTCGCTCCCCTCAGTCTGGAGGCTGAGACACAGATGTGACATGTGACAGGGGATACAGTCACCATGGCGCTGGAGGAGGCGGAGAAGCAGCAGGAGGAGGAGGAGGGGCAGGAGGAGGAGGAGGAGCAGGAGAAGGAAGAGGAGGAGGAGGAAGAGCAACAGGAGGAGGAACAGGAGCAGGAGGGGGAGAAAAAAGAGGAAGAGGAGGAGGAGCAGGAGGAGGAGGAGGAGCAAAAGGAGGAGGGGGGAGCAAGAGGAGGAGGAGGAGCAGGAGGAGGAGCAGGAGCTGGAGGAGGATGAAAAAGAGGAGGAGAAGGAGGAGCAGGAGGAGGAGGAGCAGGAGCGGGAGGGGAGGAGGCGCAGGAGGAGGAGAAGGAGAAGGAGGAGGAAAAGGAGGAAGAGCAGGAGGAGGAGTGGGAGTAGAAGGAGGAGGAAAAAGAGGAGGAGGAACAGGAGGAGGAGGAAAGGAGGGTAGGAGCAGAAGGAAGAGCAGGAGGAGGAGGAAAAAGGAGGAGCAGCAGGAGGAGGAGGAGGGACAGGAGGAGGAGGAAAAAGAGGAGGAGCAGGAGCAGGAGGAGCAGGAGTGGGAGGAGGACGAATGATTGAAAGCCCGAGTTCAGCAGAGGGTGGCTAGTAGAGTACCACCTCCAGGTGGGCAGGGCGCCTCCAGTCAGGGGACCAGTGGGTGTCACTGGGCTCTGCTGGAGGACGGGGGCAGGTGTGAGAGAGTCCATCCCCTTCCCCAGGCTGTGGGTGGGTGGCAGCTCTGTGTGGGGGACAATCCCTGGCTCAGCGTCACCTGCACACAGGGGCTGCAGGCAGCGATGGAGGGATGCCCCGCTGAAACATGTGCTGGCTGCCCAGGTGCACAGGAGTCCTGGGGCTAGGCCGGGTCCTTACCACACAAAGTCGGCAGTTTGAACCCACCGGCTGCTCGGCTGGAGAAGTTTGAACCCAACGGCTGTCTGCCCCGGTCAAGGTTGAGGACCTCAGCCACCCACAGGGGCCATCCCACCCTGCCCTTCAGGTCACTGTGTGGTTGGAGTCCACTCTGGGGTAGGATCCAGAGGCATGGGGCTTTGAGTGTTTGGCTGCCAACCCCAAAGCCGATGGGCTGAGCCCACTGGGTGTTCTGCAGAGGATGCAGGAGGTGGACACCAGTTCCTGTGAAGACTGCGGCATTTCCGCGCTCCTCCTGGGTCAGAATCGGGTCAATGGCAATGGGTTTGTTTGAGGCTGGGCTTCCTGGCCAGGGGAGGGGGTGTCTGAGCTGATCTCTGTGTTTAAAAATGCAACTCTGTTTGGGTTTTTATGTGTGTCTACACATAGCATCTGTATATCTGTTTTCCTCCCTTTTGTTTGTAAAACACAGCAGTTAGAAAGGAACACGGATTCTATGTCCTTTCACAGCCCGGCTCCTCAAATCAAATAACGAACGGTATCCCATGTGCCCTGCCTGCCTCTGGGTCCCCCTCCCCCCTCCATATTTTCCTGTTCCTTCCCTCGCCCTGCCTCCAGCCTCCTCGTCATCTTTGAAGTCTCATCCTGTGGCGTGAGAGTCAGTTTTCGGTTTTTCTTTCTCTTCATAATAACGGCGCCATAAAGCATTCATCTTTGTGAGACTGGCTGACGTGGCTGCGCAGAAGGTTCTCCGATGTGGCCCAGGTCCTGAGGGGGTTGACAGACTCCTTGTGGCCCCTTCAGGACACTGGGTACCCCGTCGCATGAGGCTTGCACCCCCCTTTGCTGATCTGCTCCTCACTCTGGGCTTTAGACCATGCCCATCTGCCTGCTGTGATGGAGATTGCGGCATATGCCCATCTCTGTGCCTGAGGAGTCTGTTATTTCTGGGAGCCATCCCTGGGGGAGGTGGATGGAGCATGGAGCAGCGCTGGGGGAAGATGGAAGCCGATCCACTAGGGCCTTCAAAGGAGACAGGGATCTTCCTCCAGGACTCACAGACAGACAGATAGTAAGCGCTTTTGCCAGGAACCTGGCCCTGCAAGCAGACCTCTAGCTTCCTGGACTCAGAAGACACGTGGCTTTGCTAAAGGTCCCTCCGGTGGGGTTTCTGTGGACCGCACCTGTTGGCCATGCCCACACCGTACACTTGTGGCTGCTCCTCTCCCACAGGGAGAGCCTCCTTCCAGGGCATGCACCAGGTGGAGTGGACCTGGGGTAGATCTGGAGCTGGCCCCTGACCCCCAAGCCTCATATAGACCTTCTGCCAGCCCCTACCAAGTTTTGTCCATGTTGCCCTGCCCGCCACGCCCACAGAGCAACGGGCCTCCAAAGACGAGACACGCCTGTCCCTGCTGAGCTCCATCCTCATCCTCCCCCAGGACTCTCCTGATGCCACACGCTGGGGCCACCCACAGACCCGGCCCCCCAGGCTGTGCTCCCCGAAGCATGGACCTGAGCCCAGAAAACGAGATGGCCGAGGGGGGCGGAGGACGAGCTCAGATTGGCAGCTTCTGGACGTGGGCGGGTACTGGCGGCAGTGAGCCCAAGCTGGTCTGCGTGTCCCGGCAGGTAAACTGTTCCCACGCATGCCCGCTCCGAGGGCCACTGCTTGGTGGGCGAAAGGCGAGGCCAGTCATTCAGGGCCCAGCAGTGATGTCACTGCCGTCCCTCCTTTCCCAAAGGGGGCCTGGTGGCAAGGACCGGGAGTGCATTTGGTAGCCAGAGGTACCACAGGAGAAGGGCCTGGCGACCGACTCCCAAATGACCACAGGAAAAATCACATGGGACCCAGGTCAACGAGGACACATGCGTGGGTCCCGGAGGTAGGGAGTGGAACACATGTTAGCTGGGTTATTTTGGACGGATGAGGCAGGGGCAGGTTTGGTCCTGTGTACTGACGCCTTCAACGGGATGTGAGGTCAGCTATCAATCTCACCAGACTGGCTGAGGTGTGCAGGCGCTTCTCAAATCCCTGGACCCCCAGCACCCTCAGCCACAGGATGAGCCCAAGCCCCAGGTGTGCAGAGTGGCCCTGCCCCACTGGGGGATCAGGCAGAATCTACATCGTCGCTGGGGGCTGAGGCCAGAATCTACGTCGCTGGGGGCTGAGGCCATTGAGGGCAGCGGTGGACCTCTCAAGGAGAGCAGAGGGAGGAGCCTCTGTAAGGACCAGAGACAGCTAGCTCCCTAGTGACCGGGCAGTCGGATGAAGCACAAAGGCATTCCCCGGTCTTCCAGGCAGGCTGGGACCAGGGGTCATCTGGCCTGGCTGCCCCAGCAGGGATTCCCAGAAAGCCTGGGCCCCACCAGGACTGGCAGGCCTGTCTCTTCACGCCCCTCCCCAAACCCCACCCTCCCCAATGACTGCTGGGTTACAGCAAACCTGGCTTCTGCAGGGGTCTACATGGTGACCCTCCCCCATTACCACGTGGTGCCCACCCAGAACCTCAGAATGTGGCCTTCAAAGGTCTTTCCTGATGCCCTTGGGGAAGGAGGAGGCACGGTGAGTCATAACCCCCCACCCCCAGCATGCCTGCTCCCTGCTAAGGAGAGGGGCTGTGTGAGCACAGAGGCAGAAATGGGGGTGATGCGGTCCCCATCCTCCCATCCCAGGCACCACCAGAGCTGAGGGTACAAGCCAGACTCTGCCCTGGAGCCTTTCCAGGGTGCTGGGACTCACAGGCTCTAAGAGGTGGGATTCCGGGTCTCCAGAGCCTTGAGGGGCCGCAGGCTGTTCCTGTAAGGCCCCTTCTGAGGAAGGAGGTGCTTTGGAAGGCCGAGGGTGACCGAGAGCCTCAAGTCAGTCCGTTTAAAAAGGACAAACAGTCTGGGGGTCACCCTCCTCTGGGGTGATGTCTCAAGGGGTCAGTGGGAAGCCACGGGGTTGGGCCAGAAGCTTCTAGGGTTACTGACATGCAACCAGGACACTAGCCAGTGAGAAGGATTCAGATTCAGCGTGACACCCTGGCGGCCCATCACCATCGGAGTGAGGAGCAGAGTGGAATTACAGGAGGATAAAGGAACTATCTTTTCCGGAAGGAGCCCCGTTCAACGGCTGCCCTGTTTTCCCCAGTGGCGGTCCTGTCCCCTAGTTAGCTCCAGTCACAGGAAAGCCTGCCCCTCCGGGTGCCAGGCTCCCTTGGGAAGCTCCTGGGGTGACGCCTGGGCCAACCACACCTATGATGGGCTGCTGGGTCCACTCACCCGACAGCTGGACCAACGATGACCCGGGCACCCCCAGGGTGGGCTCTGCACCATGGTGGTGTCCACCAGAGCAGGGGCTTGCTTTCCTGGGCAGTGATGACCACTGGTCAGGGACATTTCTTTGCCGGACAAGCCTCCCAGGGCCAAGGCGCCGAGCGTACCGCTAGGAAGAGCCTTGACAACCGAAGACGGCACAGGCAAGCTCGAGGGAAGTGGGTGGGAAGGCTGCCTGAGTCCAGACCCGCAGATCCTGCCTCCAGGGGCCGGGCAGGGAGTGTGCATGGGCGTGGGGGTCCGTTTGGGGGTTGTGGGGTGCAGTGGGGGTGACAGCTGCACAACCCCGTGAGGACGTCCAAGGTCCTCTAGGGTGGCACATGTGCTTCCCCACAGTGAAAACAGAGCCAAGACGCCGAGAACCCAGGTCTTCTTCAGCCCCCACCCTCTATTCTGAGTCACGGCGACCCCATGGGGCAGAAGAAAGCTTCCCCCTGAGGTTTCTGAGACTGTATATCTTCACAGGGGCAGGCAGCCTCATCTCGCTCCTGAGGAATGGCTATTGGGTTTGAACCACTGACCTTGTGGTGAGCGGCCTCACGCCTGACCCCCTGTACTGCAAGGGCTCCTATACAGAAGCCTAGAGAAAAAAGCCACTGACAACAAAAACAACAAAACAGCCAAGCTCACTGCCTTCAGGACAGGGTAGAACTGCTTCTGTGGGTGTCTGAGACAGCAGCTCTGTCAGGGAGTAGAAAGCCTTGTCTTTCCCCCACAGAGCAGCCGATAGTCTCGAACTGCTAACCTCATGGTTAACAGCCCAACGTGTAACTCACTACACCAATGACTGCTGTCAATTTTAATCATAGAAGGATGTGTGATACATAGCGTATCCCCCATGCTCCCCCCAGTCCATCCCCCATAAAAAATCCAAAATGTTGCTACAGGCAAATGGCCACAGGGGACCTTCACTGGCCAGACACCTAAGACCACGGGAAAAGGGGAGTGAACATGAATCCGAGGGGAGGGCCACCAACCGTGTTGCCACCTCTGGGCGGTTTGCCCTTGGGAGGGCCGGGGTGGGTGAGACTGAGGTGGGGAATTCGCTGTGGCTGTCAAGATCATGGGGAACAGTAGTTACTGATAAGGATCCAGGTGCTTGGTGTGTGTGGCTTAAAGGAAGATCGGGGCACGAGCGGGTCTGTGGCTGGGAGTCCACATTTCAAAGAGTTATGGAGTAGGTGTGTAGCTAGCAAACAAGGACTAGGGGGCTGGTGGCTAGTGGGCTTCTCTGGAGGACAAGCTCTTGTTACTCAGGACATGAATCACCCTGATAATCAATAACCCCTCCCCAACAGATGTCCATTTTTAAAATGGACTTTAAAATTTCAGTGCAGTTTGAGGTTTATGGAGACAGAGCAGAAAGTACAGCTTGTTCTCATTAAATAATCCCCGCAGCCAGGCTTCGCCTGTTACTCCCATGTTGCATAGCTGCGAAAACTTGTTACAACGATGGACTGGCAATGATACATTGTTACAATGGGTGGACTGACTGCGATAGTCACAATGGATGGTTTGGTAGGGATACATTGTTGCAATGAATGTTGTTATTAATGAAAAGTGTATACTTTCCAGTCCCCCTCAATGGAAGCAGCAGTCAAAAACCCAACGGACTTATATCACTGGGCAAATGGGCGGCAAAAAATAAATAAAAACTCACTGTCATCAAGTCCGTCCTGACTCATAGCAACCCCACATGACTGGGTAGAACTGCCCCTGTGGGTTTCTGAGACTGTCACTCTTGACAGGAACAGAAAGCCTTATCTTTCTCCCGAATTTGCTGCAAATGACCTTATTTTAAAGTGTGACAAAACAAAGATGCCACGTTGAGGAGTAAAGGCAGCCCGTCCACACCATGCTCTTTTCAATGGCCTCATATGCATGCGAAGGCTGGACGGGGAACCAGGAAGACCGGAGAGGCACGGAGGCCTTTGAATTACCCTGGAAGAATATTAAGCTGGATGGGGAATCAGGAAGACCAAAGGAGAACGGATGCCTTTGAATGATGCTGCCTGCAAAAACGGCAAGCTAGCCATGGGCCACGGGAAGAAGGAACACATCTTAGGTCTCTAGATCCATGTTTTAGAAGTGAGGAGGGTGAGACTGTCGGACGCACGTTGGATGTGTTGTCAGGAGAGACCAGGCCCTGGAGACGGACATAGCGTTTGGTAAAGTGGAGGGGCAGCGAAAGAGAGAAAGACCCTCGATGAGATGGATGGGTGCCGTGGCAGCCAGGACAGGCTCAGACACAGCCAGGGTGTCAGGAGGGCACAGGGCTGGGGGCAATTTCTTCTGCTGTACCTGGGCCAGGTCAGTTGCACCCCGCCCTTCCAAATGAAGCAGCTGGTGTGTGGTGAGTGGGGCCCAGCTCTCTCTGGTCTCCTTATGGACTGAACTGTGACACCAACCCCCCATCCCCATACCTGCCCACCCCCTGCAGAGTCCTAATCTCTGTTAGCAAACGGGTCTCTCTGCTCCTTTGCTGAGATCCTGTCCTTTCGGGTGGGTCCTAATCCCAGTCACTTCTGAGTGATGTGACCAGCGGGTCAGACCCTGGGCCACAGGCCAGTGGATGGAGGCACAGAGGGGAGGAGTCCCCGTGGCTTGGACCAGACCCTGGTCTGGACTTGGACCTCCGGATCTGAGGGAGAAGAGATTTACTGCTGGGGGCAACAGCAGAGCTCGGAGGTTCTAGGTGTCTCAGGCTCTACGAACACCCAGTGGTGCCTTGGGGAAAAGGCCAGGTGAACTCTTTGCTGCGAAGGCCGAGGGGATACACGGCTTCTTAGTCACTCCTGGGACTGACCCCAACGTGGCGGGATGGCTGGCTTGTTTTGCTTTCAGGGCACTCAGACAGACTTCAAGCCCAGAGACACGCCCATCCATACCTCCTGCTCAAGGCTACCAGCTTGTCCCTGTGCCCCTGCTGGAGCAGGGCTTCATCCTCACACCCCACACCATGCTGAGGTCAGGCCAGGTACCAGCTGGCACCCAGAAGATGTGAGCAGGGGCCTCTGCAAGCCAGCTGTGGGAGCCCTCAGGGGGCTGTGGGGCTTGGTTCCCTTGGCCATCTCACATGGAGGACATCCTCCATCCCTGCGGGATGGTGGGCACAGCCTCTCCAGGGCATGCACGTGGGCACGGCTAGAAGCTACCACTGTGCTCCTAGGTCTTGGCCACTTCTCCCTGATCTCAATCCCTGTCCCTTCCCCCACCAACTCAACCACATAGCGATGACCGCAGGCTGCCCCTCTGTCCACCCGGCACATGCAGAAATCCAAAAGCGAGCCCTGAGTCCTGCGACTACACTGTCGGAAGGAAGATGCCCGGGGTTCTCCCGTCGTGGCATTCGGACCCCACAATGTCACCCTTCACCTTTCAGGTCCACTTAGTGGTCCTGGCCAGGCCACTGGCCCCTCGCCCCCAAGACTGCCTCAGCTGCCTCCTGTTTGGGGAAGGAAAACAGTTACTGACCAGACCTGAGCCAGGGCCAGTGCCCACCCTCAGCATACAAGGCTCTGCCCAGCACACCAGGTCCCCACAGCTTGGGGCAAGGGACTGTGGTTATCACCCCTTCACTCCGATGCCATTTCAGTACAGACACACACTCTGCTTCCCGGCTGTCAACAATGTGCCGGCATTTGTCGATTCCTCGCTCAGCCTTTTCTGGGCTCCGTGGAGTGCCTCTGGGGTGTGGTTCACAGTGACTGCCCCTCCCCCCCCAATACCCCCTGAGCAGCCCTGCAACGAGGACATCCCAGTTGCAGGTGGCCATCCTTAGCTGTTCTTCGTTAGCTCCTGGACTTCTAGGGAACTCTGGACCCCTGGGTGACCACCTTGCACCCACAGGGCAGGCCCAGGTCAGCAAGCACCCAGTGGCCCAGTGCCGCCGTGTGGCAGGAATATCCCTGCTCTGTGCACAGCTGCAGTGTAGGGGGGACAAAGACACAAACGGACGGAGCAACGGAGGGGAGACTGCCTACCAGGAAGCCTGGAAAGGCCTGATGTCATGGCCAGGGGGAGATGGTCCAGGGTCCCTGTTCTCTGTGAGCATCCAGGAGGGGTAGCCATTGGGGGCGGGGAGGGATAGACAGTAGCGTGGCTGGGGTGGATCAGCATCTTCCTCTTCCCCTGGAGGGCAGGCAGAGCCCATGGGTCACCAGGGTCTCCCCACCACCCAGCTCTTCTCAATGGAAGGTGCCCTGCTGGTAGAGGCCCTCCCTTCTTCCTGTGGTTCCCACCCACTCCACCCTCCACCCCCCAATCCATGGCACTGCTGTTAGGTGCTCTCAAGCCCGCCTTGACTCACAGCGACCTGACGTACTGCGGGCGGCATGCCGACTGGCCCTGCCCCCCTCACCCTCACCATTTTTCCCACGTCTGAGCCCATCCTTGCAGCCAGGGCCATGTGTCCTCTTCTCCTGGCCGCCTCTCCATTGTCCACGAGGGTGCCCTTCTCCAGGGACGGGTCTCTCCTGACAACACGGCCCAAGCACAGGAGACGAAGTCTCAGCCTCTGGGTCTCTGAAGAGCGCCCTGCCGTGCCTCCTCCGAGACAGACTGGTTTGTTCTGGCCGCCGTGGGACGTTTATTATATTCTGTGTTCACACCACGTGTCTCGGTTCTTCTGCAGTCTTCTAGACTTGCCGGTCGGCGTTCGGGTGCCGATGAGGTGATGGGAAACCCTTTGGCTCGGGTCTGGCTCAGCTCAGCCCTCACAGGGGCGCCCTTGCTCTCTGACACCTGGGAGAGGCCGTGCGCAGCAGGCTTGCCCAGGACAGTGTGTGCTTTGCGCTCCTGGCTGCTTCCATGAGCACGGATTGCGGATCAGGCAAGCTGGCACCTTCCTGGACAACTTCCATCTGTGCTCCGCTTATCATGATGGTGTCTGTTGGGCCCGCTGTGAGGACTTGGGCTTTCTTGACACCGAGCTGCATCCCATACTTCAAGCTGTAGTCCGTGGACTTGGTCAGCAAGTGCGCCGGGTCCTTTGCTTTCCGCCAGCAAGGTCGCGCAGCTGTGGCTGCATCCTGCAGGTGTGGTTGATGAGCCTTGTCCTTCTCTGTGTGGTCCAGCTGCAGGGACAACCTGCTCAGCACAGAGACTGAAAAAGTGCAGCAAGGGGAGACCACCCTGACGCCCCCACCCCCATGGTAAGCCACGCAGTAGGGTTTTCTTGGCTGTTTCCAAAGACCACCTCTTGGTCTAGGACATTTCCTCCTGAGCTAAGGGAAGGGCTCTGCACGTCCTGCTCTGACCAACACACGTGACACAAAATTCGCATTCCCACGATTCTAATTGTACAATTAGAGTGCCCTTACTAACCCCTGCCACAGTATGCTGTCTTGACCCCCAGAAACAGCCTCTCAGCCCAAAGAGAAACCCAGGGCCCCTTCCTCAATGTGCCCCATTCCTATTGCCCGGCATCTCTGCCCTACCCCCACCCCCACTGCCATTTATCTAGTGGGTTCCAACTCACAATGACCTTACACGGGGTTCCTGAGGGTGTAAGTCTTGATGGGGGCAGAAGCCCCAACCCCCCAACTGCCGGCCAGCTCTCACAAACCCTGGACATTATGCACCTGCATGCCTAGCAGCTTCATAGAAGTGAGGCCATTAGCGAGGGGTTGTTGGTGTCTGACTGGCCTGGCTCAGCCTGGTGCTAAAAGAACCAGAACCCATGTCTCCCAAGGACTGAGCACCGGGTCCTGGTGGGGATGGGTCTGTCCTTTCATCTGCACGTGGACGTGTGGGCTGTTCCCACTTGGGGCGATGCTGACAAGTGCTGAACATCAATGCACCTGCCACCTGGGTCTGCTTGACTGCTGTTCTCATGTCTTCCAGGGAAACGCACACATGTGGGAGCAGGATGGCTGGGTCAGGGGCCCTGGGGCTCATACATAGAAGCCAGAACAGGCCCTGCCTGTACCTGTCTGACCTCTTCCCCTGAGCAAGACTCCCCAGGGCTGCTCTGCCCAAGACAGGATCCCTGGGGGCAGGCAGGCACTGGTGATGGTTTCTGAAAGAACACAGGACCCATGGGAGTACTTGAGTGAGTGAGCAGGGGGAGGCTGAGGACAGAGGAGTTCCTGACAGCGATTACTGTCCATTCATTTGTCCATCTGTCCATCCACCAACTCACCCATCCATCCACCCACTCACCCATCCATCCACCCATCTGTCTATTTATCCACCCACCTGTCTGTTCATCCATCCACCTGTCCATCTATCCATACATCCATTCACTCTTCTGTCTATCCATCTATCCATCCATCTTCCTTCCTTCCTTCCTTCCATCCATCTACCCATCCATCCATCTACCCATCCATTCACCAACCCATCTGTCCATCTATATCCATCCATCTACCTGTCTGTTGGTCCATCCATCCATCCCATAAACACACACTTCACTGGGCCCTGGTGAACCCCCAGTGACAGACACTGGTGACACTTGGAGGGGGCAATGAAGCGAAGGAGCCCAGGCAGGCTTCCCAGAGTGGACAGAGGGATGGACATGATGAGGCTCACAGCTCCTCTGATGCATAACCAGTGCTTCGGTCCATGGCCATGGAAAGGCCCAGCAGTGGTGCTAGGGCTCAGTCATCTCAGTCATGGCCTGCACAAACCACCCGTGAGCCTCCTGCCCCACCCCCAGGACCATGCTGCGAAGCTGCCCTGCTCAAGGGCCATCTGGTTAACAGAAGGCTGGAGCTTCTTCCCAGAATGCCCAGTCCATGTGTATGGTCAGTGGGTCAGACCAGCTGTACATCCCTCCCCCGACTCCCTCCCCGCTGAGCACCTCCCCTTGGGCTCAGCCTGCAGCACAGCAGCCCAGGAAGAGCCCTTGCAGAAGAGAGTTTGAACGTACAGCGAGAGAGTGGGCTTCTGCCCCAGCCCGTGTCCCTGTGGGCCGACCCTGGCTGAACCTCAGTGGGCACTGTCCACAGGCTGAGGTGGCTGGGGGCGGCCCCCATGGGCCGGATGGCTGTGTGTGCAGACGGAGGGAGGGAGGCTGAGCGGAAGAGGCTCGGTTGCCATAGCTCTCGTTCCTGGGCCTGCGTCCCTCCCTCTCTCCCTCCGCCTACTCTGCCAACTGCCAACTTGATCAGTGCCAGGCGCAGGCCCCGGGCCCCCACAGGCCGGGACGCGGCAGGGATGGCAGGTCGGGGCTGCAGCCTGGCCCGCCACCCTGCCGCTCCCCGGAAGCCCTTGGGTCAGCCCCCACGCGCCCCCTTGCCGCCTGCTGACTTGCATCCATGGGTTAAAAATACCCAGCACCATCTGCAGCAACATATAATTTAATCAATGTATTTATAATGCGCGCGCCTTGCTTTAAAGAGGAGCTCTTGTCTCTGGGGGGAAGCTGGGGAGGCTCAGATGGGGCCCCTGGGGCCCCAGGGATCTCCCCACCCCGCCCCTGGACAATCAGACAGACAGCATCCAGGGGGTACCTTTGTGGTAACAGAGTGCCTAGTCAATACCCTGGGCCACGGGGTGAGGAGGGAGCAAGGCTCCCCCTGGGCTGAGTAACGTCCCCCCAAATCCTGTCCAAGTGGAGTGTAGAACATGACCTTCTTTGGAAACAGGGTCTTAGCAGAAGAATTGGGTGAGATGAGGGCACCCTGGAGTGGGGAGGGAGGGCCCTCACCCAGGAGTGGGGAGAGAGGGCCCTCACCCAGTGGGTGGGGTCCTTATGAGAGAAGGATGTGGAGACACAGAGAGGGGGATGGGCATGCAGCCGTGATGGAGGCAGAGGTAGAGTAGGGGCAGCCACAGGCCAAGGATCAAAGGTAACCCCTTGGAGAGGCTGGGTGGGCCTCACCCCTGGAGCCTGCAGAGGGAGCAGAGCCCCACAGACAGCCCCATCTCAGGCGCTGCCTCCAAGCTGGGAAAGAAGGTCTCTGTACCCCCAGGGGCCGCGCCACAGGCATGCTGTCTGGTGGCCCTAGGACACTCCGACAGAGGCAGAAGGGGTCGCTAGGGAAGGACTGGAGAGTGGGGTGCCCTGCAGAGGGGTGAGGGCGGCCGGAGGCCTGCAGACAGAGCCAGGGGAGTAGAGGACGACCTATGGGTGGGGCAGAGAAGATGCTGAAGAGGGAGCCCACAACCCCACTCCTGGGTGCACACCCTAAGGAGCTGAGATCAGATACGTGGAGACTTGCGTACACTGTAGTGACATTTCCCAAAGGGGACACCACCCAAGGGGACATCAACGGGTGAATGGGTGCACACTCTGTGGTCCATCCACTGCAGGACACCACAGCGTAGGTGAGGTTGGAGCTCCTTGTGCAGGGGTGAAGCCTGCCGGCCACTGGAGGTCCTCAGGGAGCTCTGTGTGTGATGTCCTTTCCAAGCTCTGTGTGGAGGTGGGCATTTTCCTGGGGAGTGGCCACAGAGCCAGCTCTAGACCAAACGGGCACAGGCTGTGGAGCGCACATCTCTTCTTGTGTGAAATGCTGTCAAGCCCGAGGCTACTATGTGCACGGCCCCTTCCTCTGCCCTGTCCTCTTCCCACTCCCTGCCCGCTGCTTTGCTGGCACCTGCCCCCCGCACGCCGCAGACATCCACACAGACACTCATATTTAGACTGCGGGACTTGCCCTCTCTGAATATTGACCGCCATCACTCTGAGGCCCCGAGCCTGGGCAATGGGAGAACTCTCCCCTCCGTGGTGGACACAGGACCGCTGGCCCTAAGTGGCCTGATAGAGAAGCTAGACACCGACCGCTGACCATTTTCACCAGAGAAGCAAGGTGGCGGGAGAAAAGACAAATCAACGGGCTAAGTGGGGAGCATCCCCGCATTCCAACAAAAATCGGCAAACTTAATTTTTAAGTATCGTTAGGAATAAATCTAAAAACATGATGGAAGCTCCTTAGGGAGACAAGCACAAAGCCCTTTGGAAGGACATGAACGAAAACTTAAATAAATAGAAAAGCTATTGCGCTCTTGGATAGAAAGGTAACATTGTCAGAGACCGGCGTTTCCTGCATCGCACTCTTCTGGGTCGTGGAGGACTAATACAAATGCCAACAGAGTGCACGTATGCGAGCGATTTAACCAATTGACTGTACAACCTACATGAAGGAGTTAGAGAGCCGATCCTGGAGCGGAGTAAGGTGGACAGGGTGGGGACAGGGAAGACTGGCCTAAACATAATCCAGACAAATGGCTGGTGGGCCGGACAGAGTACAGGCAGGGCGCTGGTCCAGGGGGAAAGGGGGGTTAGGACCGAGCTGGCCCTGGCTCTTGGAGAAGGCTGTCTGCTTTGTAAAGGACGCTGGGACACCTGACTGTCCAATGGACCGGGGGGATCAAACCAGAGCCCTACCTCATGCCACAGAGAATCGAAATCAATTCCTGAATTCCAGACTTACATGTGAAAGGAAGACTTTCTAAAATCCTAGAGCGTTAGGTGAGGAAAAACACCTTCAGGATTGTGTGTGTGAGAATAGGATCTACCAAGCATAAACTGATGGCAGGAAGCGGCTACATTCACCCTTGTTACTCGAAGAGATGCTGCTCACACACGGAGTTCCAGGTTGAGGCTCATGGTGAACAAGCTCAGCTGCTACCTGGATGGACGGAAGAAGCCCCAGGTGATCTACCTCTAAAACGTCAGTCACCGACAGCTGACAAAGCACACCTGCGGGGTGGAAAGAGTCAGAGTTCTGCCGGCAGCAGCTGGCTTGCTGTGGTCACAGGAGTGAAGTGACAAATTGAAGACTCGTGAGAGGATTACAGAACGAGCACTGACCAAGAAGGCAGGAGCCCTGATGGCATAGCGGGTTAGGTGTTGGGCAGCTAACCACAAGGTCCACGGCTCGAAACCACCAGCCGCCCTGTAGGGGAATGAAGAGGCTCTCTACTCCAGTAAGCGTGGAAATCTCAGACACTCACAGGGTAGTACTACCCTCTCCTACAGGGTGGCATTGACTCAGGGCAGTGAGTTTGGGTTCTTGGACTCTCATAGAAAGTTCCAGCCTTGGAAACTCCCAGGGCCGCTGAGGTTAGGTGATGTTCTGGTCTGCTGTGTAGGATCTCTTTGGGGGTGTCATGGACTCAATGACAGTAAGCATTTTTTCTTTTTCTTTTTTAAATCTATAAGAAAAAGAAAACTTCCAGGGAACCGGGCCGGAGATGGGAATAAGTGTCTAATTGAAGAGGAAGTGCAAACAACCTCTACACTCACGACAGGATGGACGGTCAGGTCCATCATTAGCCAGGAGATGCAAACGCGCCCCCTCCCCGCCCACCCGTGAAACGCAATCCCCTGCCCCGAGACTGGAAGCCGGCTTCAAGTCCTGGGAGAGCAGACACTGGGATGCCCAGGACAGAGCCCTTGCCACCACCTGATAAAACCGACCCTCTGGCTCCCCAGTGGTCCAGCATGCTCTCCCGACTCCTCTCCTGGGCATCGGAAGGCAGGGACAAGTGTACTGCACACAGCCCTGACCACAGTCACCGTGGCAGTGACATCGTCTCCTGTCAACTTGCGAAGGGGTGGAGTCTAGCTGTCAATCGGGTCACAGCTGGATGACCTCATTTGGAGGCACGATGGAGATAAATAGCTCACTGGAGGTGAGAAACGCTGTCTCTGCTTATCTCCCTGGGAGACATTGCTGCTGACAAGCTACATGGAGCTATGCTGATGGAGCCAGAGCCCTCGAGCTGGAGGAGCCATGTGGAGACCCGAGCTAGTGCTCTGAGATGCTTCCACCACCACTGGATCCACGGGACTTTCCACCCACTGGCCTGTGGTCTTCCTGCATTCAGCGTCATTGCATGTGTTGCGTGAGTCTGAAGAGAAATGTACAGACTGGTATCAGACCTATGGGCTAATATCAGACTCATGGACTTGATCTGGAGTGGGCTGGGATATTTTCCTAATACACCGTTCTTCTTTGATATAAAGCTCTTTCTTATAAACATATGAGTCTCCCATGAATTTGCTTCTCTGGTCAAGCCGCCCTAACACAGCCACAGAAATGAGACAATCAAGAGGATCATCAAGAATGGTGGGAAAGGCCAAACGCTTGCCCACCACCCAAAGTCCTCATCCTCTCATGCCCCTCTCCCCCTTCTCCTTTTCCTTTTTTGGGGTCAAACAACTGGTCATAGAACGGAGCTGATCAGACACAAGGCTATTTATCATCTGTATCTGCTGTGCTTAGTGTGAACGGTCATGCCTGGCGACTGCTTGGTGCTACTCCAAACTCAGACGGGATCATGGAAAAATACACAACGCGTGTGATGGGCTCGCTCCCCCCACCCCCCAAGAACACTCTTGCCTGAGGGACCTCAGACCCAGATAGTCACAACAGACTGGCACACAGCAGTGGAATGGAATGAACAAGCCACCGACGTTGGTCGTGAGGGCCCACCAAGAACACAGCTGGACCATGTCTTCTTCACCCAGCCTCCGCGGAACGAGTGAAAGTCTCGCAGGCATTGCTGGGGATGGAGGCCCTGCTCTGCTGGCGCCAGCTGAATTGATGGTGAGGAGATGGGTGTGGATGGAGATGGCCGCAGGATGTTGTCAGCCCCCTGGATGCCACCGACACTTACGGAGAGCCACCAAGAACAGCACGGGGCACACCCTTGGGACAGCCGCAAAGAGACTCTACTCCTAGGGCCACAGGACCCCAAAAGGGAAGAAAACTAAGTCAACACAGCCCTTACCCCAGGGTGGCCAAAGTGCCACCGTCTCTGGGAAGCCCTCCCAGATAGACAGCTGCCACAACTTATCCACCTTCCCCCAATTACGATCATTACACCCTGTTTACTGCCTCTGTGGCATCGCCACCACGAGTCAAGAGCTTGCCCCACCCGTTTCCTGTACCCTGCGCTTGACGATAAGCTAAGCTCAGAAGACTGGATTTGTGAGACCGGAAGAGCCTGGTGCTAGGAGCCACCTCCAAGCCGACATGTGCCACGGCGGAACCGTGCTGGGTCATAGGGTTTCCTGGCTGGGCCTTTCCGGAAGTAGATGGGCAGGCGTTTGGTTACAAGGAACCAGTGCGTTGACTGGGACTGCCAATCTTTCACTTGGCCGCAGAAAGGGGCGCTAGCCACTTGCGTCCTCTATTGCTCTGCGGGGATGCAAATGTTTCCTGAGCAAATGACCGCTGGCCGTCAGGGAGAGGACACTGGGGACAGGAAGGTGCAGTGGCTGACTAAAGGTCAAACTGCCTGTGATGGGGCCATGGGTGCACACAGTTCTCTCACTCTCTCTCTCTCTCTGAAGATGAGGAGCAGCTTATTCCTCCACCCCAAGGTTCCCACAATGTCCCGCCACTTTCTCGTAGCAGTTAAACTGTGTCAACGGCACAGAGGGCACCACCACCACCCTCTGAAGGGGTACCTGGTCCAGCTGGGCCCAGGCCCCGGAAGAGAGGGCCGAGGAGGAGGAAGGTCTAAGAGAAGGGCTGGGCAGATATCTTTCTGTGGGCGGCAGCCATGCAAATAGGGGAGGGCTGAGCAGGGAGCCATCCGGTCAGTGTGGGGTTGGGGACGGAGAAGCATGTGGCAGGATGGAAGACTGAGTCCTGGGAGTCCAGCCAGGTGCCCTCCCCCACTGCCCATCTCAATTCCCACCAGGAGGGTGTCTTCACCCCCTGGTTCTGCTTGCTCCCCACCAGGCATCTTACTGGCCAGCCTCTGGACACTTTGCCCAGTGGCCCTCTGCCTTTGCAGGTCCTCCCATGCTCCTGCGCAGCACCCCCTCCTACTTTTCCTGCCCCCACCCCGAGGATGGTCTGAGAACCGATTGGACTCAGGTGCCTAGAGAGAGCTGCTTCTGCCCCACCCCCTCTGTGGCCCTCTCCCCTTCCCTCCTTCTAATAAGCACCTGCCCAGCGAGCAACACCAAACCCTGGCCACAAATCAAGCCTGCTGGGAATGCAAAATGGGCCTCCCTTGGGGGCTCTGAAGTTGACAGCCAGGCTGGCCTGAGGTCACTTCCAGAGGGAGTGCTGTGTCCCAAGAGTTGTGTAGGAGGTGGCTGTGCTCAGAGGAGGTGCAAAACCTTGGGAGAGGGACAGGTGTGCAGATGGCTCATGGGTGTAAGTATGACCAGGCTGGTGCTGAGCACCTAGACCACGCATGCTCACCCGCCTACCTGCCAGCCCCTGGGCCACTCTGACACATCCTCTAGTCTGCCAGACAACTGTGGGATCCAGGCACAGCTACTTGCACAGGTCCATGGGGGCAGCTTAGCACCCACCCTCTGAAGGGGTGCAGTCCATTTGTCCAGGGAGTCTGGGCAGGACCTGAGTCTCAGGTGGCTTTGGAGAGGCGGTGCTGGGTGTCCTTAATTTACACCTACATCAGGGACAAGGAGACTCAGATTGGGAGGGGAGGTGACTGTGGCCCCAGGCAGTGGTCAGGGCTTCAGGATGATGAGAATATACCAGCAGCAGCAGCAGCAGCGCTGGCTCTGCGTCACATGTCACACATCGGTGCACACGGAACGACCAATGTATCCTTCCCAGAGGTGGTTGTAACAAAGTGCCCCAGCCTGGCTGGTTTGTAAGAATGGACACGATTGGTGGTGGCCGCGTTGGCCCCCGTGAGCAGACTAGGGGGAGAATCCTTCCTCACTGCTTCTGGCTTCTGAAGTTGTCAGCAACCCTTGGCCCGTGGCTGTCTCTCTCCACTCTGCCTCCTCTTCATGGGGCCTTCTTCCTGGGTACTCATGTCCAGATTGCCCGCTTCTCAAACACCGATGCCAGCCACTGGGTCTGGGCCACCCTACTCCAGTACGAGAGCATCTTAATCTAACTACATCTGCCTGCAAAGACCCTATTTCCCGTTAGGTTCGCGGTACCAAGAGGGCACGGAGTTTCGGAGACATGGCTCACCCGGTACATGCCACTAGTACCAGAAATCTCACTGCCATCGAGTGGATGCTGACTCATAACAACACTGGTGGCCGGTAGACCTGCTCCTGGGGGTTTCCCACCGCTGGCCTTGTAGTTAGGAGTCCACCGAGTGACCCCCTATGCCATGGGGCCCGTGTTCGGCAGGGTTCTCTAGAGAAACAAACCAGGACACGTGATCTATATAGAAGAGGACAGGTTACACAGCAAGAAGGAAAATAACAGCCAATGAGTCCACACAGCAGTCCAGAGGGCTCAGTTCAACTCACTTCCATGGAACAGTTAACATACTGGAAGTCTTTCGGTTCACATGGGCTGCCAGGTCCAAGGTCTAGGAAGCCGACAGTGGAGTCCTCCCTCGAGAAAGGCAGGCAGAGTCTGCCCACAGGCAGCAAGCAGCAGGGCGGGTCAGCAACAGTCAGTAGCTTGGGAGCTTAGCTAAGCAGGCCCTGATGGGATATTGAACTCAAGTAATGCAAGTGGACAGGATCCACCAGCCTCAAACTCAAGCGATGTGCACACCAATAGCGTGGTGAAGCAGGTCTCAAAGGAGCCTCAAGCTCTAGCAACATGAGCAGCAGGTTGGCTTGGCCCACAGTGGTGTAGCTCACAGGTTGAGGCAGAGAACTAGCTACAGCAGCAGCAGCAAGAGATGGGGGTGGGCCTTGCAGAGCCATTTATCTCGTTGTCCTCCAATCAAGTGGTGACCTGGTTAAACTCCGCCCACACATTCCTATTGGCCTAGTTGGCATGATAAGCCTAACTATCACAGGGCCGTAAGCCACAAAGGCCTATTTGCATAAACTTAAACTCCCACAGTGGCTCTCTAAAGTGGGTCATGCCACCCCACTTTACAGATGACACACTGGGGTTCAGGGAGAAATGGGGGTAGACTGGCTTGAGATGGAGGAGGAGTCACACCAAGAAGTCTGATTCTGGGCCCCTCTCCTGGTCCCCACTGGCCCTGTGTCACACAGGGAAAGACAGGGGTGTAAACATCCACCCTTGCATTCAGGAGGTGTGCAGGCGGCTGGGCAGGCTGGATGGATTCAGCCATCCCCTGGAAGAGGCAGGGTAGGCATCTCTTCTGGAATATCCAACATGAGCCAGCTCTGCCAGCACCTGGACAGTGACAGGACCACCTCCATCCCTGCACGGCACCTGGTGTGTGACGGTGAAGCACAGTGACTTTCTGGCTGTGACTCTTCTGGCCCGTGTCTTTGTTATTACCTCCAAATGATTGGGTGGGGCCATGTGAAGGAGGTGGGGCCATGCAAAGAAGGCGGGGCTATGCAAAGAAGGTGAAGCTATGCAAAGAAGATGGGGCCATGCAAAGAAGGTGGGGTCATTCAAAGAAGGTGGAGCCATGCAAAGAAGATGTATGGCACTCCAATGAAGGGATTGTTCAGTTTTTCCACCTGCTCGGTTCAAGTGATCCTCCCAGAAGCAGGCACGTGAGATCTCACCCCTATCCAGAAAGATGAACCAAGACAGAGCACATCTTTTGGACCTGGAGGGCCCTGTGCATGGAGCTTCCTAGACACAGGAGAGAGAGGGCTGTGATGCCCAGGGAGAAGCAGAGGAGAAGCAGTGGTTTCCAATTAATCAAACAAAATGCACCCCAGCAATCCTGGAAAGATGGTGAGTTGAACAGTCTTCAGCACTATGCAATTATGCCCCACAGTGTGATCAGAAGTTCTTGTCACACTTATGGGCTGTGAATGTTCCCCTCTGTGATGTTCATGAGGTAGCATTCTTAGTCCCTGTGCTGGTGAAGCAAGACGCAGTCCACAGGACGAGGCTGTTTCCGAGTTAGTTTCTCTCGATATATAAATAGAAAAGGATTTAAACAAGTGAGCCTAGATCAGAGGGGCCTCTTCCTCAGAACAATGTATTCGGACCAGGGGTCCCTGCACTGGGAACATCTGCCAATCAGAAAACACACAGACAAGGCTCCCCCGAGCCGGCACTCTGGATCCAGACGTCTAGCTTCCTAAACTACGAGAAAGTAAATTTCTGTTTGTGACGGCCACCCACTTGTGGTACGTAGTGGCAGCAGAGAACTAAGGCAGCGGCATAAATAAACCGCCACGCTGACACTCCCTCACAAATACGTCAAGAAACACCACAAAAACAAGTGCTCACTTTCAGGGTCCCTGAATCAGGGATCCGTGGAAAGAAGCGGGGAACTAAAAACAGGCAGGAATCGACAAGCCCACGTGTTCCCTACCACAGGGGAACCACTTCTCTCGCCACCCGTGGCCCTCTCCACAGTCCCACGGGCCACAGACTGCTGTGGACTGGAGAAGTGATACCCCCCTGAAAAGAGGCCCACTTTTTATACCACGACCACCCTTGCCTGTGCAGAGACAGAATCCCAGGCTTCTCCAGAACCAACAAGGCATGCCGTCCAGGAATCGACTGAGGACTGCTACAGGAGCTGTCTGTGCACACAGTCATCATCCTACCGGCTCCCTGCTACACTCAACTGTACAGACCCCTGAAACCGCCAGAACAGGACTTCCGGGGAGGCTGTTCAGGTCGGGCTGCTCTCTCTGTTGGTCAGTGCCCCGAGGGCTGCTGACGGCAGCCTTGAAGGGTTGAGAAGCAGGCATCTCTAATGGAGCCTGCACCCACGGTGACACCCACAGGAGGCAGACTTTTTTTTTTCTATTTAGTTTTATTTCGTAAACCATTTTATTGACATATAATTGGTATATCCCACAATCCAGTGGTTTAAATATTTTAAAGACACATGCAACCCTAGGGGATGCTCTTTCAAAGTAACAAGGCAGGTCTCTGTGTGTGTGTGTGGGGGGGTCAATTTGGTCCCTGTGTCATAACCTCCCCCACCTGGGCACCGTTGGCGGTGAGTGTGCTCTGAATTGCCACGGGAGGCCAGTGCGGTGGTGTCCATTCTACTGCACCCTCCTTGTGCATCCCACAGTCCTGTCCTCTCAAAACCACAGGGCGAGCCTTCCGCGGGGGCCACTTATGGTTAGTCTGCCCCCCACTTCCAGTTGGCACTGAGACAGCTGCCTGAGGCTGGCGAGCAGGAGCACTGAGTGGTGGCGGCTCTCATGGACAGTGGTGTACTGGATAGCAACAAGGCAGACCTTCTTGGGGACCTGATCAGAACGTGACACTGGTCACCGCAGGTTGCAAGGCTATGTAAAGTGCTACAGACGTGCCCTTCTCTGGGGTCCGCTCCCATCGCAGTCACTCTACCTGCCTCCCCATGTACCATATAACTCACATTTCTGAAACTAACAGGACAGACCTCCTGGGGAATGAGTTGGTGTCCTCTTGCTCCCCTTAACCTAGCGCTGAGGGCAGCTGATGGAAAGTTCTGTGTGCTAAGAAGCAGGCATCCGAGTGCGGCTACACCCACATCCGACACAGTAACTAGGGTCTGAGTGCAATATGTCAGACCTCCCTGGGAGCTGTGACCGCCTCATCTTCCCAACTAGTAACTGTCCACTGCGGGACTTGTACAAACGCCGACAGAAAAGGCTAAGGTCTTGAAGCTACCTGATAAGGAATTCAGGAGAGACAGATCATGATTTTTCAATCCATTGAAAACAGGTGAAACCGAGGAAAAGTGCAGTAAGAACTTAAGAAGAATTCAAGAAAATACTTTAAGAACAAATTGACGAGATGACTGAAAAATTAGAAACCATACAAAAGCAGTAAATAGAAAGGTAGAAGATGAACACTAAGATTTCAACAACAAACAAAAACAATAAAATAAACAACATCATGCATTGAACAAGCAAAAGAGCTGACCGTAATCAATGGAAAACCTCATTAGTGAACTTTAGGACAAACCTCCCCATATTAATCTGCTGGAACAGTGTTTCTCAACCTTCATCAAGCTGCGACCCTTGAGCTCTCCATGTTGTGGTGACCCGCCCCCAAATAATAAAATTAGTTTTGTTGCTACTTCATAACTAAAATTATGCTACTGTTGCAAATCGGGTGGCCCCTGTGAAAGGGTCATTTGACCCCGAATGGGGTCACGACCCACAGGTTGAGAACCGCTGTGTTAGCGGAACAAGCACAAGCCTAAGAACGATGTGGAAGCCCATCAGGAAGAATAATCTGTGTGTTATCAGAATTCCAGAAGAGGGAGAAACACAAAAAGAACAGAGAAAATCTTCAACAAGTTGTTGGGAGAAAACTTCCCCATCTCCGTGAAAGAGGAGAAGCCATGCATTCAAGAACAGACAACAGAATAAAACCATCACAGCATATCATAACCAAACCATCCAAAACCGAAGACAAGGAAATAATCCTGAGAGCAGTTTGGGAAAGATGAAAAACTGCCTGCAATGGGGAACCAATAAGTATGTGTTCAGATTTCTCAGCAGAAACCATGCAGGCAAGAGGGCAATGAGAGGACATACGTAAAACTCAGAAAGAGAGGGAAAAAAAGCCAACCAAGAATCATATACCCAGCAAAAATATCCATCTGATATGATGGTGAAATTAGGCTATTTATGAATAAACAGAAATAAAAGGAATTTGTGAGAATCAGACCAAGCTTATAAGACAAACGAAGGAGAGTTCTTTCGACAGAGAATCAACAACCTGAGGTGACCGTGCCTGAGACCACCCCCCTGTGCATAACAGCGCTCAGAGGAAAACAAACTCACCAGACTGGAGCCAGGAAACCAGAGTTACAAACTTGCAATGGAGACCCTTACAAGGTAAATAAAGGAGGCCATGCAGGGCCAGAACTTTCAAACGAGAGGAAGCCAAGTAGATCTCAAGACAGAACAGAACAGACTGTTCCAAACTTGAAAATTAAATAAGTAAATCATAGGATAACAGCAAAGAAATTGGGCAGACCTTATCACAGTAAGGAAAGTGGAAAATCAGAGGGATTTATTAAACACGAAGATGATGGTGATGGAGGAAAGGACAAGAAGCCCCACAAGCAAAATGCACTTTCCACCGAAAGGTATGTGGAATAAAGACATCAGCAGCAATACACCCACCCACCCCCCGCCGCCCAGGATATCAATAATCCCATACCCATCAATAATTACATCGAAGGAAATGGACTGAACGCACCAGTCAAGAGACCGAGAGCAGCATAACGGGTAAGAAAACAAGGCCTATCCATATGTTCCCAGCAAAATACGAGACTTAGACACAAAGACAAAGATAGGATTAAGGGATGGAAAAATACCACGCTAATGGCAATCAAAACGAGCAGCAGCGGTGCTCTTACTAACTTCTGAATCAGTAGATGAAAACCAGTGTAAGAGACAAAGGGTGCAATGATTTAAGGTCCATTGAACAAGAGGGCATGACCACACTCTCTACACATACAATAGCAGAGCCTCTCAGCACAGTCATCAAACTTTTATAGACGTGAAGAGACAGCAGTCGTTGGAGATTTTGATACTCCACTCTCCATGAAGACTAGAATACAGCTAGAAAGAAACCCAGCAGAGACGCCCTCAAAAGTTCACTGCCATCAAAGGGATTCCAACTCAGCAGCAGCCCTGCAGTCCAGGGTAGAGTTGCCTCTGTGGGTTCCTGAGTCTGTAACTCTTTGCAGAAGTAGGAAGCCTCAGTTTTTTTCTTGCGGGCAGCTGGGGGTTTCAAACTGCTGACCTCGCAGCAGTTAGGAGCTGAACATGTAACTGCTATGCCACCAGGGCTCCCAACAAAGGAACATAATCAAGCAACACAGTCAGACAGCGTGGCTTCATAGATCCATACAGAGCATGCCACTTGATAAATGGAGTGTTGAAAGGTAACGGTGTTCCTTACCAGAGGACCCAAGTGGGCCTGACCCTCGCATTCTCAATCGCTGCATCTGCGGGTGAAAGTGGGACCATGAATGAGGCCGACTGAAGAAGAAACTGCGTTTGGATGATGGTGATGCAGACAGAAACACCATGTCCACGTGGCAGCAGCCAAAAGAACCGACAAATCTGTCTTGGGAAAACAAGACAACTGGAATGCTCCTTAGGAGTCAGTGAGTACTTCATCTCACGTACTTTAGACTTGTTGACAGGAGAGACCAGTCCTGCTTGGTACAGTAGGGGGGCAGAGAAAAACGATGCAGGCCCCTAGGTGATGGCTTGACACCGTGGCTGAAACCGAGGGCTGAAACCTAAGAGCAGTGTGTGAGGCCGGCGCAGGACCTGGCAGTGTTCCTTCTGCTGTACACTGTCCATTTGCCACGAGTCCAAACCGATTCGAAGGTACCACCACCACGACTCCCCACGAACGGCACGCTATCCAGCCGTTTCCAAAAGGCCCACCTGGCACCTCCTCCAGCACAGACCACAGGATGAGCCCCATGAACCTCTCAACAACCGCCCAGACACTGAGATGTCACAAAGTATCTTCTCAGATCTCAATGGTGTAAGATCAGAAATCGGTCACAGAGAAATCAAGGAACAGAGAACACACTTGGAAATTGGGTAACATCTTGCTTAAAAACCACCAGGTAATAAAAGAAAAATCAATGAAATAAAAACTTTCCTTGAACCACACAAGGATGGAACTATACCAACTCCTTTGGGATACAGCACAGACAGAGCTCGGAGGGAAAGTTACAGCAATTAATGCACACATCAAAAACAGAAGGAAGAACCCCCATCGACGCCTTAGAGCAACCGCTACGACAATTAGGAAAAGGGCAGCAAAGTCATCCTCCAGTCACCAGAAAGGGGGAAAGAGAATCAGGCAGAAAGCAATGAAACCGAAAACAGGAAACCAATGGAAGGAATCCAGAAGAGAAGAAAGGGGTTCTTTGAAATACTTAACAACGTGGACAAGCCACCGCAAATCCAAGCAAGCCAAAGCAGCTGCGAGTGGTGTGAATTACAGAACAGAAGCAGTTGACATCGAAAGCACAGCTCCGTCCTGTGAGGAGCCACTCGCTGATGCCTTTGAACCCCTGAAGAAGCAGACAGGTTTTGGGGAACACACTACCTACCTAAAGGAGCACGGACGAAAGTCGAAACCCTCGTCCGATTGTAGCAAAGTATGAGACTGATCAGGTCCTTAGAAACCTCTCCTCGGCAACCGAAGTCAAGGACCAGCCGCCTACCTGGGTGACTTCTGTCAGCATTCAGGGAGAGTTGACACTAGATGTCGTCAAACTCTTCCAGAGTCCAGAAAAGAATGGAAGACGCCTACGTTCATTTTACGAAGTGAGCGTAATCCTGAAGTCAAAACCAATCAGACATCTCACTAAAGCGAAAATGATCGATCCACATCCCTCATGAACACAGGAGCAAAACTCCTCTTAGCCCTCAGATTACAACAACAACAACAAACCCCATCATGATCAACTGGGGTGCACACCGGGTATGCAAGGATAGTTCAAGAATTCATCACGTAAACAAAACCAAGTCCAACACCCATTCCGGGTGCAGATGCTCGCCAAAAGAGGAACAGGCGGGGAATTCCTCAACACAACAGAGGCCATATATTCAAAACCATCAGACTGCATTATTCTCAACGGGGAGAAATGGAAAACATTCCCTGTGGATGAGAACCAGACAAGCTACCCTTGATTATCCTGGAAGTCTGAGCCAGAGATATAAGGCAGCAGGAAACAAAAGGCATGTGAATTGGCAAAGTAAAACTCCATTTGCAGATACTATAATTCCAAACGAAGAAAATTCCAAAGACCAAGCAGGGAAATTGCGGGACTTAATTGAAGATCCAGCAACGTGGCAGGGGATGGGGCCAGCATGCAACACTCAGTTGTGTGCTGTTTGCTTGCAAAGAGTGCTCCGAAAGGGAACTCGGTACCATGGACAACACCCACCCCAAAGACGGAACACACAGGACTACACTGAACTGGCGAACCACAAGACCAATCCAAAGAATAGAAAATTAAGAACAGCACTACCAGAGACCTACGTCCATGGATCAGAGCACGTAACACTGTGAAAGTACCAGTACTACCCAAGGGCGTCTACAGATGGAATGCCCTCCCAACCCCACCTGGAAGCAGCGGTCAAGAGATTAGGTGATGCATTGCATTGGGTCAATCGGCTGCACGAGACCTCTTTAAAGTGTGGCAAAGCAAGGAGGTTACTTTGAGGACTAACGTGCGCCTCACCCGCACCATGGTATTATCAATAGCCTCAGATGCATGTGAAAGCTGGACATTAAATGAGGGAGACGGAAGAAGAATCGGTATATTTGAATCATGCGGCTGGTGAATAACGTATGGAAGAAATGTAGCTGGAATGCTCCTTAGAGGGAAGGACAGTGAGGCTTCACCTCACGTCCTTGGACGTGTCAGCAGAGACCATCCTTGGAGAAGGACATCAGACTTGGGAAAGTAGCGGGCGTCGGAAAAAGAGGAAGACCTCTGACAAGATGGACTGACATCGTGGCTGCACCGATGGGCTCATGCGGAGGACCAATGGTGAGGGGGGCACGGGACCAGGTGGGGTTTCGCTGGTTGTGTATCTGAACTGACTCGGCGGCCCCTGGCAACAGCAGGGATGGCGGATCTTTGACCGAGGACCTGAACACAGGAGATGTGGAAGTGACCGTCTGTCGTAACTGGTGCTCTGTCATCAATTAGCCAGCCCAGTCGTAGACGTTTGGCACAGGACCCCTGCCTCACCCCATATAAAAGACAAACGAACTTAAGAGGGATCCAAGGTCTAAATGGGACCCTTAAAGAACTATAAAGGTCATCAGTGAAGAAACAGGACAAACACAGGGTCCCCGGTGTGTGGCAGGAAGACACGATCAGACAGGAATGACAAGCACACAAACCACGGAAGACAAACTCGGTGACTGGGGACTTCCTCAAAAGCGTGTCACAGATTTCAAAGAGTCAAGAGAGAATCCACAGGTCGGGGGCAGGGGATTGGCAATGCTATATTGGACCAGGAAGTAATGTATACGTGTCCTAGAATACTCTTAACACCTCAACAAGGAAAAGACAAATCACCCAACAGCATAACAACGGTCAGAGGACGTGAACAGACGCATCCCCAAATAAGACAGACTGAGCTGCTAACTGCTTGGTCAGCAGATTGTAACCACGAGCGGCTCCGGGGGAGGAGGACGGGGCTTTCTGCTCCCATAAAGAGTCACAGTCTCAGGACCTCACAGGGGCGGTTCTACCCTGTCCCACAGGGTCACGGTGAGTCACCATCGACTCGATGGCCGTGATTTGGGGTTTTTGAGTTTCGAGCAATCGGTGGCCATTCGAGAGAGGCAATGCAAAGCAACAACGAGCTATTACCTCACTGCAACATGGAGAGAAAACAACAGGGGCCGGCGAGGGTGTGCAGAGACTGGGGGTGGATGGTGGGTGGAGGGAGAGACTGTAATAATGGAGCCGACCTCGTGGGAAGCAGAATGGCATTTCCTCAAACAGTTGGGACTAGAGATGCCACGGAGCCAGCGAGCCCTGCATTTGGCACCTGCCCGACAGGCACCAGAGCCCTAGCCATCTGCACGTGCACCGTGGTCACGGCAGCACTGGCCAGCACAGCGAGGAGGCAGAGACCCCGAATGGGGGTCAGAAGAATGGGCGAGTCCACTCCAGCACGTGCACACACAGCCAGATGTCACCGACTACAGAGTGGGCTGGGCCGGCGAAGCACTCCGTAACCCGGAGGATACCGGACAGACCGGAAGGGGTCTAGGCATGGGATGAGACCAGGAATGGGTTTTCACACCAGAAGCAGCATTCTTCAAGGGCTGCCGGTGAGTGGAGTGGGAGGGAGGGCAGGGAGGCTGTGGACTGGGGGTGGGGGTGGGGGTTGGGTGGATGTGCATTAGTTAGCTCGGGCACAGGAGAAGCCAACACAGTGAGAGGGAGTTTGCGACCGATGATGTGGGAGGGGCAGCCACAATGGTTGTGCAGCACGAGGAGGTACCGCTGGCCCTGGATTGCACACACAGAAGGCGTTGAATCAATTCAGAGAGTGTTTGGTCCTGTACATTTTTTTTTTTTTGTCAAAGTGGAGAAAAAAAATCACATGCATCCTAATGAGTATGGGTGCGGGGGTGGGGTGGGGAGGCATATTCTAATAATAGATCAGTGAAGGTCGTACAACTCTTATGGGTGTGGCTGAACTGCTGAACTGGATGATGTGTGGATGACGTGCCAATAAAACTGTGTTAGGAAAGATGATGGCGGCCAGGGAAGAGGCTGGGAGGCTTGCAAGGGTTAAAGGCAACAGAGGCAAACACTGTCCTATCCACACCCTGCAATAACACTGAAAACAAACTCACTGCTAAAGAGTTGTTTGGGACGCAGCATGACCCTGTCACAGGGCAGGGTAGAACTGCCCCCGTGGGTTTCTGAGAATGTACGTGCTTAAAGGAGTAGAAAGCCTCATCTTTCTCCGGAGGAGCAGCTGGGGGTTTTGAACTGCTGACCTTGTGGTTAGCAGCTGGACTCGTAATCCACTGTGCCACCCATCCTGCGATAGTGGTTATCTATCAGTAGATGCTTGGACAGACACGCAGCTTGGTCAGGTGTGGACAGGAAGACACGTGTGTGACCAGGAATCCATATAGGTTTGACAGAGGATATTAGTGCATGAGTGTTTGCCTTTGCTGCAAATCTATCCACGAATGGGATGGACCACGCAGGGGGCAAAGTTCTGAAAACTTCTGAGACACAGCCAAACACCTCGAGGGAATGAGTCGTGGGCCCAGGGGCCCAGGATCATGGTTCAGGGAGGCCACAGTCAACTGGCACAACACAGTTCACAGCGATAACAGGGACTTTAGGAGCTTGTGAGAAGGGACTTTAGGAGCTTGTGAGTGGCCATCTAAGACCATAGTCTCTCTTCTTCTGGAGGAAAGAGGTGATGGGCATGAGAAGACACAGGAACACCGTCAGACCATCTGATGAGTGGCCCACACAAGCATCTGTGTCCACAGCCCAGAGACCAGAAGAACTAGATGGTGCCCGGCTGCCAGTACACACTGATCAGGAAAAGGATCCCGTTAGAAGGCCCTGGAAAGAGTGGGAGAAAAATGTGGAACAAAATTTAACACGATGAAGAAGAAAAAAAAAGTCAGCTTGTGGGTCCAGAAGAAACTGAGGGAACTCCCAGGACAGAGGGTTGGGAAGGACTGGAGGCTCGGGGCAGGAAACAGGGAGGACGTGGGAGGAAAGAGGGCCCATGAGGAGACTGTAATGCGTGAGTTGAAACACGTGCGTCTAAGCGGTTGATTGTGGAATGGACGATCTGCCTGGGAGCCTTCACCTCATTCATGTCAGTACGTTTAAAAACGAACAAAATTGCTAAGAAATTAGAACAGTTCTCCCAGGAACTTGTTAGAAAACAGTAGTAACACACAGATACAAGACGGGGGAGGGAAGGAAACAGGTTCACCAGCAAACACTGAAAAACAATCAGTAAACAAACAAACAAACTTGTCTAGTCCATGCTGGTTTGTAGCAACCCTATAGGGCAGTGGTTCTCAACCTGTGGGTCGCGACCCCTTTAGGGGAGGTGTCAAATGACCTTTTCACAGGGGTACCTGATTCATAACAGTAACAAAATTACAATTATGAAGTAACAATGGATAATTTTATGGTTGGGGGTCACCACAACATGAAGAGCTGTATTAAACGGTGATGGCATTAGGAAGGTTGAGAACCACTGCCCTAGGGTAAGGCAGACCTGCCTCTGGGGGTTTCCAGGACTGTGACTCTTTACGGGAGTAGAAGGCTCTGTCTTTCTGCCTCTGAGAGGCTTGGTGGTTTTGAACTGCAGTCCTGTAATAGCCAGGACACCAGGGCAGAGAAGACCAGCGAGCACAATGGCAGGAGTACGTCCCTCCTCACCAGTCATCCCAGTGCGTGCGCTGGACTACATGCTCCCATCGAAAGGCAGCGTGCCCGAACAGATGCAGTGAAAACCCGCGGTCTAACGGTTGACCAGAGCCACACCTCAACCCAAGGATGAAGCTCGGTGGACAGTGTAAGGGCTGGGGGGTGGGGCAGATCCCATGCCAACCCCTGCCGGAAGGAAGCTGGGGTGGCCGTCTCATTGTCAGACAAGGTCTGAGCCTTTAAGACAGGATTTGCCAGGAGATACAGAGGGGGGTGGAGCTGGAGTGACATGGGCCAGTCACCGAGGGTCACACATCTTGCGGCCTCACTTATTACCAATCATGGAAGATCAAAAGGTCAGCGTTTGCCCAAGGATGGATCTTAGGGGGTCAGCAAAGTGGGGGTTGGGGAGGGGTGTGGAAACAGGAAACACAGGGGAAGGGGCGTGAGTGGTGGCACATGGGGGGCCAGGCTGAGTGAAGGGATGTGCTGAATCCCACCGCGGATGAGTCTTGGAGTGGAAAATGACCACCTGCTCTCTAGGCCTTGTTTTAGGGACAAAAAGAGACCCACGACTCAAATATAATTCCAGGAGAAAGTTGATTACCAGCAAGTCTTCACAAAGGGGCAGCGAGAACACAAAGATGCAGACACAGAATCTGGACGTGGGGGGCCATTGGCACGAGGTCTTCCCGGTGCCAGGAGAACCAGTCAAGACGCTGTGAGACAGGCACAGGGCACAGGGGACTGTCGGAATGGGTGTCTGGTGGCAGGTCAACGCATCTTCCCGCAGGACGATGGGAGCAGGAGTGGGGCCACGATGGGGACACGCGTATTATGTTAGATAGAAGAGCTCACAAGATTGGTCCAGGGGCTTCCAGGACACACTCGGGCAAGCCGCTAAGAGACTGCCCCTCCCTGGGCTGGCAGGGGTGGGGCTACTGTGATCCACTGCCCAAGGCACCCTGCCCGAGGCCAGGATTAACTACCTCCTTTTGGGTTTTCTGTTTCCGTTAATGATCAGAAGGAATTCGATGGACGCTTAATCCACGTGGGGGGCTCTTCAAATGGATTTGGGGCTTTCATGGTCATCTGCAAACTGCTCCAATACACCCTCCACCTCATTCACACTAAAAAAAGTGGGGTAGGGCAGCTCTGTCCCAGTGGGTTTCTGAGAGGTTCCTGTTGATGGGGTAGAAACCCCGTCTTGCTCCTGGGGCAGAACTGGGGGATCTGTTTTGAGCAGCAGCTCTGCCTGAGGTCAGCCTGGCCAGTGCATTCCTGGTCCTGAAGGGGCAGCCAGGCCCAGCGGGACCCCAGACAGACCGGGAGGTGGCAGTTTACTGGCTAGCATGTTACCATTCCCAGCCGTCGCCCCCCCACCCCCACCCCCACCCCTTCCTGGAATGAAGGCTCCGTTTCTCCAGCTGTCTGTCTGGGCAGGTGGGACGGACCTCTGAGGGCTCGCTGATCAGAGAGGCTGAGTGATGCCCAGGTCACACGGGGAAGGCGGTGCCTTGCCCCAGCTCCACCCCAGGCACCTCCTTCTTTCTTTGGATCCACAATCCAGGCCCGTGGAAGCAGCATGCTCCAAGTCAAAGGTGGCATTGCACAGGGGACCCAGCAGTGTGACGCATTAGGAAGCAAAGGTGTTGGCACCGGGACCAGGATGTGGCCGGCGCTGCAAGCCGGGGCACCTCCTGTCACCGCATCTGCACCCGAAAGCCAGGCGGCGCTCAAGGAAGACAGGAGAACCCAGGCCCCGGTGAGGAAGGCTGGAGGGACCTCGGACGGCCAAGAGGACCCTATGAGCAGCCCAGGGCACAGTGGCAATGAGCTGAACTGTGATCCCCAAGGTCAGCAGTTCAAAACCACCAGAGAGATGGGCTCTCTACTCCATAAAGAGTGACAGTCCCGGAACCCATGCCGTGAGCCGGCATCGGCGCGCTGGCAGCGAGGCTGAGGGAGGTAGGCAGAAGGAACAGATCCAGGTAGGACGAAGCGCAGTCCTTAGAAGCTCGGATGCCCTGCTCTGGTCATGACCTCTGGAGGGAGTGGTCCTGGGAGAGGACATCCTTCCAAGCCCCTTGTCCATGAAGCCAGGGTGTGTCAGTCCGGGTGGACTAGAAAAACAAATTCACAGACACTCACCTGTGTATAAGAAAGAACTTTATATAAAGAGTAATTGAATGTTGAGAAAACATCCCATCCCAGTCAAGATCAAGTCTGGAAGTCTGACATTAGCCCATATGTCCGATACCAGTCTATAAAGTCCTCTTCAGACTCACGAAACACAGGCAATGACACTGAATACAGGAAGATCACAGGCCAGTGGGTGGGAAGCATTGTGGATCCAATGGCATTGTAACCACCTCAGCGCTGGCAGGGGGTCTCCACTGGCTCAGGGCACTAACATAGTTCCATGGGTCTTCTCCACAGGGATGTCTCCCATGGAGGGAGCAGAGAGGGGGAGTGTCTCTAGCCTCCAAGGAGGAAGACAGGAGTTCCCAGAATCCTCAGGAGAAAGCCATGCCCACACAGAGGCCTCATTGACTATGGCCTGATTGACAGGCTAGACCCCACCCCTTCACCTTCAATCCTCTCAAACTGACAAACGATTACGGAACTACCACACAGGGTAAATGTCCAGGAGCTGGTGGTTTTGAACTACTGCCCATGTGGTTTGCAGCCGAATGTTGTAACCACTGGACCCGCCCCCTCCCCCCCTAGGGCTTCTTATAGGGACTCTTGCCCACAGGGGAGGCTGGTTCTAGATGTCTGTAGGGAAACAGCTGGGCTGTTGGGCTACAAACTACAAGGTCACCGGTTCAAACCCATTAGCCTCTCAGAGGAAGAAAGATGAGGCTTTGTACTCCCATAAGTACAGGGGCAGCTCTACTCTGTCCTATAGGGTCGCTGTGAGCGTCATCACTTGATGGTAGTGAGGTTGTTTTTGTTTTGTTTTTCCATTTTGGTTGTGATGTTGGACACTCAGAGGCTCACCTGAACACCTGCAATCCCAGGTGAGGTGCCTAGTCCCTGGGACAGCGACAGGACTCACTCATAGCTCTGTGTTATGAGCTCCAGGGTCCCAGGCAAGGCACCTGGCCTACCTTTGGGGACAGAGTGACTTGGCAAGCTCCCACCAAGGCCTTGGTGATGAAGTGAGCCAGGCAGACGTCTGGGTCTCCTGGCACAGAGCAAGGTGATGTAGACACTGCTGTTGTCTATGATGCCCGCAACCAGACCCAAACCAAACTCGCTGCCAGCGAGCTGGTTCCTTAAAGCACCGGGCAGAAGAGCCCCTGGGAGTTTCAAAGGCGGTGACTCTTCCCGGGAGCAGACAGTCCCGTCTTCTACCTTGTGGTTTGCAGCCCAGCAGACACTCTTTCACAGGGGCTCCTTACTGAGTCCCAGGGTGGTGCGTGGCCCAGGTAACGGATGCTGCTGATGGAAAGGCTGGAGGTTTGGGCCCAGCTGAGACTCCAAGGGAGAAAGACGAGTCCTACTCCTTCCAGAAAGGTTGCCATCGTTGGAAACCGGACGGGCCAGCTCCGCTCTGCCCAGCCGGAAGGGACTCGGCAGTCAGGGTGTGGTTTCTTTCTGGTTTTCTCCCTCACGGGGGCCCCCTGAGGGCTGCTAACAAAGTGGGTGTTTAGCCGGAAGGCGAGTGGTTTGAACCCACCCACCCAGGGGTGCCTCAGAAGAAAGGCCTGGTGATCTACTTCCAGGAGACCTGCCAGAGGAAACCCAGACACGTAGGTGCGCCCCGAGTCCTGTTGCACAGCGCAGCGGGGCCTGTCTCTGAGGGGCCTCTGGGACAGTGGTGGGTGGCCCGCAGGCAGAGCTGTCTCCTTGCAGGCAGAAGGCCCGGGTTCTACTCCAGGCCACCTCCTGTCTGTCTGTCCCTGGAGACTCACTTGTTGCTGGGACGATGGAGCTGCCAGACAAAGACGGACTAGGAAGAAAGGCCTGGAGATCTACCGCTGACAATCAGCCAGTGACAGCCCAGTGGACCTCGGCGTTTGACCCACCACTAATTGTGGGGAAGGGGGCTCAGGGGAGTTGTGGAGTGGGCTGGTGTAGGGGTGGGGGTGCAAGATGTGACCGTGGTATGGCACGGGGTCATTGCAGGGGGACATGGGAAGATGTGCAGGGCTGGGGGGATGACTGAGCACTGGACAGTGTTTCGTACCAGCATGCTTGGGGTCACCATGAGTCGGAGACAAGCCAGAGGATGGGGAGAATTGCACCCTGACTCTTCTGCCCAACACCACCCCTCCCTCAACCTACCCACCTGGGTGGGGGCAGCCAGCTCTGGCCCAGCTCCCATAATCCCATTCACCACCACGGAAGGAAGACTTGACTGCTTATAGCCGCCGACAGAACTTGATCTCAAATGACAAACCCCAGGGCCCAGTGTGGTCGGTCTATTACGCCGAACCTCATTCCGACGGCTATAAATAACCCTCCCAGTGCAGTCCCCAGGAATTCTCTGGAAAGATGCTTCAGAGCTTTGAATAATGAGATAATGGAAACAAAAAGCGATGCTAATTAATTTCCTCAAGGCACTGAGCGAGAACTCCAGGGAGGTGGGTGAGATCAATGGGACTCCATCCAGACCCCTGTCGAGGGCCCGGTAGCGGGAGGCAGTTCCAGGGCCTGGCCACCACCGGGGACACACCGTCTGTCCCTGGAGCTGTGGGCGTGCCTGCCTGCCTGTCCAGACAACGCTCCGGCCTGCTCAGCACACGGCGCAGTCAGGCCCAGAGCGTAGCCCCCTCAGGTCAGAGCGGGAGCCCACACCCAGAAGGCAGGGGCTTTCCCAAGGGGGGACCAGGCGGGGGCTGGGGCTGCTGTGCATGGGGGTGGGGTGGGGGGTAGATGGCTAAGATCTAGGTCTGTTCTCTCTGCTCCGATTGGATCCTGGAGGGTGGAGAGAGAGAGAGAGAGAGAGAGAGAGAGAGAGAGAGAGAGAGAGAGAGAGAGAGAGAGAGAGCGAGATAAAGTCTTAGTATGATAAGCTGGCCTGTCACCGCCATGGACTCACCAGGCTGCAGGGAGCCCAGGTCTCCGATGCACAGTGACCCCGTGTGACAGGAGAGATTCTCCGTGGGTGTCCTCAGCAGAAATCCACATGGGAGACAGCCGCCAAGACTTTTCTCCTGCGGAGCAGCTGGTGGCCTTGAACCAAAGACCTCAGGCCAACTGCGGGGAGCGCTTAATTCGGCGCCACTAGGGTTCCCCATGGTCATTGCTGCCAGAGGCCCTCAGCAGAAGGAAATGCTACCTGGGCCGGCGCCAGCCTCACAACTCTTCTGTTTGAGCCCATGGAGGCAGCCACTGAGTCCATCCATCTCGTGGAGGGTCTTCCTCCCTCCCGCTGCCCCTCTGTGTCACCAAGCGTGAAGTCCTTCTCCAGGGGGCTGGCCCCTGCTGAGGACACGCCCAAAGGGCCGGAGACCCAGCCACTCCATGCTCACTTCCGAGGCGCGTTCTAGCTGTGACTTCCTCGGAGACAGATGTGTCTGTAAACCGACTGCCGTCAAGCTGATTCCAACTCGCAGCCCCTCCCATCGTCTCTGCGGCTGGAAGCCTTTCCACGAGCAGAGAGCCTCATCTTTCTCCCTCTGAGGGGCTGGCGGGCTAGCAGCCCGACACCCACCCCACGCTGCCATTAGCAGAATTGCCACCTGACCCAGAAACTCTGCTCTTAGACGCATACCCAGAAAAAACAAGAGGGAGTTCAAATAAACATTTGTATGGGATGCTCACTGTTGCAGTTTTTCAGGAAATCGTGCGGAGGTAGAAGCCATGCATGTGTCCACCAAAGGATGGGTGGATAAGAACTCACTGCCCCTGAGTCTTTGATGACTCACAGCGACCCTACAGGACAGGGCAGAACTGCCCTTGGGGCCCTCTGAGACCCTTCATGGGACTAGAAAACTCTGCCATTCTCCCTTGGAGCGGCTGGTGGTTTCAGACTGCTGACCTTGTGGTTAACCACATCAGGCTCCTGATGGTTGGGAAAAGAGGTACTTATGTGCTGTGGTCAGTGCATAGGGCTGCATTCAGCTCAGCCACAGACACAAGTGAAGGAGACGGACTTGCTCCCTCAACCGGCCCTGGGAGCCTCCTGGACTCCTATGAGGTGCCCAGAATCGGGGTACCCACCAGGAGAGGGACACAAGGGCAGGGGGCTGGGGCCTGGGGCAGGGGAGTGGCTGTGCCCACCATGGGCTTCCTCTGTGGGCAAGGAAGCTGTCTGGAGACAAGATAACGGCTCTGGCCACAATGAAGCTCCAGAGTGCTTCAGGTCATCTGTGGCAGTTAGATGTATGTGAACTTGACCCTGTGTGAGAGTGTCGGGGTGGAGCCTGACCTGCCCGTCAGGTGGCAGCCCGATGATGCCTTCCTGGGGGTGTGGCCTTGGGACCCTTTGGGACGTTGCCTTCCTCCCCTTGGAGAAGTCACTGGGCCTCTGTGTCTGCCCAACCCTGAAAGCTGTCGGCGCCCTGTCACATCCCCGTGACTCTGCACCCACCGGCCTGGGCTCTCCCTGCTCCCCGCCTCACCTTTCTGCAGCCACGCGAGTCAGGAGAACTGAGGGACTCGCACCTGATGCATGCACTGGGCTGGCATCTTGATATCAGATCACTTCTTGATAGAAAGCGCTTCCTTCTGCATAGATGCGAGTCACTGGTTCCCTTTCTCTAGACCGGAAGAGCCACCCTGTCCTTCAGGACAATTTAAGAATGCTTTGAGAGCCGTGAACACACGTTTACAAACGAGGGGAAACCACCGTTTCTGAGTAAATCTCCTGGAGCATGTTTTCAGCTTTCCTTCAACGAGAAGAGCTGGCGCCGTCTGCTGACCCGGCTCCGGCCAGCCCCACCTCGGCCGCCTTCCCGAGGCTGCCGTGAAGGGTTCCGGTACACTGGATACTGAGGGCGTCACAACGAAAAGAGCGAAGAAACAAAGCCACAACCCCCCAGCCAGCTCTGGGGCCCGCGGAGGCGGAGAGGGGTCTTCTCACTCACTGCCGCCGAGCCTGCTCCCACCTGTCGTGGCCCTCTATGCTGGGGTAGAGCCGCTCCCTCCTGTGGGTTTCTAGAACGGAAACTCGTTCTGGGATGGAAAGCCTCGTCTTTCTCCCTTGGAGCCCTGCGCTTAGCAGGCCCACACAGGACCCAGAGGTGAGTGCAGGCGCCCTGTCCCCCTCAGCGCCTCTCTTCATGAGGAACATTTCTATCTCTCAGACTAGGTCCTGGGGACCCAACGTCCAGGCTCCTCACTCCCGGGCTGATGAGGTATGGTGTTCTGTGTCCTCACCCAGGGCCTGTCAGGAGGCAGAGCCCCCCTGTGCCCAGACAATTGCACTGAGTTCGCCGTTGGGGTCCTCGCCTGGCGGGGGCCCCACCCAGAGCACCAAAGGCGCCACTTTGGCCAGTGCGCAGGGAGATGCCAAGGCTCTACTGGGTGTCCTGTGGGATTTCTGGATACCAGACTGGCTCTCAGGCCCAGGGACTGCAGTGGAGGGTGCCCTGGGACCAGGGGGACTCATGTTAAGAATGAATGAGATTTAATACTAAAAACCAGGCTTACTGGTCTGATGGGGCCCCGAATCAGTCTTCAACCCGGAGCTGATGTCACCCTTGTGGTTCACCCTTCAGCCAAACAGCAGACAAGCCTGTGGTGAGAGCCCCCACCAGGGAGGTGGTGGGTGGGGGCAGAGGGCTGGGGCCTGGTGGGGACGAATGGCAGGCCAGTGTCACTGAACACGGAGGTTCTGGAAGTCCAGGCTCTGCCAGCTTCCCCAACGTCACACGGAAAGGTTGGGCAGAAAAGCGTGATGGGACTTTTCCCAACGGAGATCTCTGGTTTTGAAACACAGTGACCCTTCAAATGATGGACGATGGTTCCCAAGGGGAACCTGTGGGCCCCGAGAGAGAAGCTGAGCCTTTCTCTTCAAAGTCCAGGGAGGGGTTCCTGTACCCAAGAGGCCTCAGTACCCCCAGTGAGGCCGCTGTGACAACTGGCTCAAGCTGGGTTCCCAAATCCCCCCAGGGGGAGACCTGCCTCCCCCCAGGCTAGGGCGGGGTGGTGGTGTCAGAATTCTCTGGGTAATTATCCCACCCCCAGCCTCGGAGGCCCAGAGCAATCGGCCTGCCAGTGGTGATGCACATGAGCACAACCCCCCAAAAGGTGCCCAGGAAGAACATCCTATCCTGGGGATCACTTCCCAAAGGCCCCCCACTCTTGCCTTGAACGCTCCATGGAGTACAGCTCTGCTCTGCATGGTGGGGCCCCAAGAGCCAGAATCAGCAAGACGGCAGTGAGCCACCACCGCCGTGGCCACCACCACGCTAAAAAAGCCCAAACCAGCAGTGCTTTGGGGTTCTCAAATTAAAGCAGAGATGTGACTATTCGGAGTCCCACATGAAAACCACCAGAAAGGGGTGATATACAGAGGTTCTCCCTGCTGGACCTCGAGAAAATTTTAAAGGGCAGGGCTCCCCGGGATCCCGGTGACTGTGACCCTGGCCTCCTGGAAGGGGAGACAGCGGGCAGGATGGCCTACAGACCAGGACTGCCCTCTGCCCAGCAGGTCCACGTGGAGCTCGAATCAGCTCTTTGGTTTCTGATGGGAACATACACACCCACACAGACACCATGGCAAGAGTCCTCACCTCTGCTGCTCAGGGCTGATGGGCATGTTCTTCACATTGTACCCCCATTTTCCTTGAAAATCGTCCCTAAACCATCTAAGGAACACAGGTGCATTGCCCCTTAAGCCCCCCACCTTGCCCTTCATTGGCTGCTAGGAATGTGACCACCTACAGTTAGTTAGTCCATGCTGCATGATGCCTACGCAGCTTTCCTTCCTAACACGGGTAAGGATGGCGTCAGCAAGGCCTTCATTACAGGTCAAAGGTTTCCTCTGTGTAAGAGGTTTGAGATGCCACCCAGCCTCCATGGCTCCACACAGGCGGGATTTCATGATAGCTTCAAATTCTGTTTCACAATTCCCCCCTTTTGATCAACATTTCCTTACAGAATGCTAGATCTCGACATCAGTGGGAGGTGGGCGCCACCCAGTTCTGGTCTCTCGACAGAGGCCATTGTTCATGGATAGACACGTATTCGCCTCCCCAACTTGGCCACCATGTCAACCCTTGGCGAGTCCCTGAACTCTGGGCTCTGCTGCAAGACAGGAGGACATGCGACATGGACAGTGCCCACTTCTGCAGTTTTCTGTCTTCCCAAGTTCTGCACTGGCCCTAAGTTGACGGGCTAACAGCACACGCGGTGGAGGGACCATGACTAGGAGCATCTGGGAGGGCATCCCAAGGGAGGCGCCTACTGCACCTTCATCCTCCCTTTAGGGCCTCCAGGAAGCTGGGCCCTCGGGTGGGCCTTCCAGGATGAACGGGGGGACAGGTAGGAGCATGGAGGACATGGCTCTCATTTCTCCTGAGGGTGGGACAAAGCCACTTACAGCTCTTCTTCTTTCAGTTGCTGCTGAAAGGGAGCTGAGAGGCTGGTTCTAAATTTACCTGACAGCCCACCAGGGGGCGGGAGAGCCTAGCATGCGGCTTCCAAGGTGACACAGCCCCGCTGGGCAGGGGAGGGAGGAGGTGGCTGGATACAGGCTGGCACAGGTGGGGTGGGTGTGGGGCTGGGGAGATGGGGGAGCCATTGCTGGTTCCTGCCTAGGCTGTGTGTGTGTGTGTGTGTGTGTGTGTGTGTGTGTGTTTGAGAGAGTGAGAGAGAGAGCATTGTTAGGGTCCCCTGCAGGGCTGCGCCCTTCCACAGGCAGTCTGTTCTCTGGGTGCTGGGCTCTTGATTCCACATGCACACAGGACCCAGGACCCCCTGTCTGGTTGCTGTTAGCAGCTGCAGCTGAGTAGCCCGGCTCTTGGTAACCTTAGATGCAGAGAGGGAAATGCTGCCTGGTTTCGCTCCACCCCTGGGCCTTGTGGGTGTGTTTTGGAGGTAGATTGCCAGCCCTTTCTTCCTAGTGTTTGTAGAAACAAAACCCAAGTGGGCCCACTGCCATCGAGTGGATTCTGACTCATGGTGACCTGTACTGGACAAAGCAGAACTGCCCCTTAGGACTTCAGAGTCATCTGTCAGCAGTCTCGTCTTTCTCCCTGATAGCACCTGGTAGGTCTCAACTGCCAACCCTGCAGTGAGCAGCTCAGTGCTTAACCCGAGACACCATCCAAGTAAGTGGGAGTCTTGGTGGATCTGTTCATATAGATTGCTGTTCGGTGATGTTCAGACTGACCAGGGAGACACTATATGCACCTGGATGGAGCACTGCCCGGTCCTGTCATCTTCACAATTGGTGGCAGGTTTGAGCCTCCCCTCCATCACGTGAAAATGAGTTATCAGTGGGAATTGGGGGCCTGGTGGTGCAGTGGTTATGCACTGGGCTTCTATCTGCCAAGAGCAGCTGCTTGGAAGGAGCAAGACAGTCTCAGTCCCACAGAGGCAGTTCTATTCTGCCCTCTAGGGTCACGGAGTCAGACTTGATGGCAGGGAGTTTGGTTTGGTTTATAAGGAGGAGTTAACTTGAAGGCACTGGGTTATACATATATTATGCACACACGATGAGCTCTGGAGGGGGCATCAGGTCACACAGAGGGTCTGCTAACTGGAAGGCCGGCAATTTGAAACCATCAGCTGCTCCGAGGGGGGGGGGGTGAGGCTTTCTACTCCTGTAAAGATGTACAGCCAAAGAAACTCTAAGGAGCAGCTCTACTCTGCCCCATATGGAGCCTTGGAGGTGTAAGTGGTTATGAGTTAGGTTGAGATTCACAAGGTCAGTAGTTCAAGGCCACTAGCTGCTCCATGGGAGAAAGATGGGCTTTCTACTCCCCTAAAGAGTTACAGTCTCAGGAACTCCCAGGGGAAGCTCTACCTGTCCTGTAGGCAGTGAGTTTTTTGGTTTTTGTTTTGATTCAGGTGATTTGAGTTGGAAGTCTTTTGTGGTTTTTTGGCTAACACACACGCATGAGAGGGGCTTCACGAAGTTGGTGGGAAATTGAAATGAAAAGAGAATGGGCTTTCCTCGAGAACTTTTTGAAGCCCACATCCATATGCACATGCCTAAAAGACATGCACACCCATATAGACCTATGCACATGCATGACACACATGTACACCACATAGACCCATGCACATGCATGACACACATGCACACCCACATAGACCTATGCACATGCATGACATACATGTACACCCACACAGACCTATGGATAAACATTATACACACATATGCCCATATAGACAGATGCGTGTGTATGACACACATATACGCCCATATAGACAGAAGCACATGAATGGCACACACGTATGCCCACATAGACAGATGCATATGCACGACACACACGCATGCCCACAAAGACAGAAGCACAGCACGCACACGAAGAGCCCACATCAACACTCGCACACAGATTTGCGGAGGCCCCCTCGCTCCTCCAGCCAATGATCAGCAAAGTTAGATAAATGCATCATTGGCAGTGACCTGTCCCTCAGACAGATGGATGGACACCGAGGCTGGCTGCAGCCTGGGGCTCACAGATGACAAGTGCAGGCCAGGTTGTGCACGGGGCTCTCTGGCAGTCGGAAGCAAGCCAATGGCGCCTCACAACCCCACCCTCAGGGCTGAGCATCAGGCGCGTGTGAAAACCCAAACCCAAGCCCCTGCCCCGGAGCCAATCCTGACTCTCTGCAGCACAGTCCCGTATGACTGGGAGAGCTGTCCCCGGGGGTTTCCCAGGCAGCAACGCTTTACTTATGGGGGCAGGAGGCCTGGCCTCTCTCCCTCCGAGCGGACACTTGGGCTATGCTGAGGTCTGTAGCCCAAGTGTCACCACACTGGTGTCGATGCTCTTATGCAACCAGCTGATCCCCAGGAGCCCGGCCACCCCCGGAGTGCCTGGGACCCTGTGCTGTGCTCGCCCACATCTGCACTCTTCTCTCTAGTGGCTTTGCCGTACCCCCTGAGCATAGCGTGGACCCCCTTTGCCACTGCCGTGGGTCCTCTGGGCCCGAGGCGTCCCACCCCCACTGCCTCTGAGGCTTATCCACTTGGAGGAGACGGGATAATGCACGCCCTTTCGATGCGGCCGAAGGGTGCGCCCTGTGGCTCCCACCGTGACTCTCTGGGCTGGCTGGCTGCGGCTGTGTGATGGGGCGGGGAGGGGGTGGTGCTGGGAGCGGCACGTCCTGGACGTGGGTCCTGACGCACGTGGGTGAGCGTGTCGCGGGTGTGCACCAAGCACCGGAACTGCCTCTCGCTCCGGGAGGCGCGTGTTCAATTTTAGCATATTATGCCGACTGTTTTCCAAAGAGGCTGCAATTTGGGGCCATTGTCATGTTTCTTAACAAAACGCAGACACCTGACGCGCAGGGCGCGGCAGCCTGCGCTCTGGGCTCCTCCCTGCTCCCCCACCCGCCCAACCTTTCCTCCAACCACTGGTGTGCCCAGGGCCCATCATCCTTGAAACAAGGAGCCCCTTAGGTGGTCACTAGGGTGTAGGTGGCCCAGCCTGGGGGCGTGTCTGAACCCTGGTCCACAGTTATGTGGGGCCCTGCACCCATCAAGCCAGTTAGATGTGCAGGGGGAACTGTGCTTCAGAGAGGAGGGGCAGGGAGGGCACAGCCATCAGAGGCTGGGGTCCCTGTCCATAGAATGGGGACTTTGTCCCCTGTGGCCCCAAGCCCTGCTCCTCAGTATCCAGGTCTGGGTCCTGAGCAAGTACTTCCTAGGTCAAGATGAAGAGTGAGTGGAATGGGGGCAGCTCTGAGGATGCCTGGGGGCTTCCTGCTCTCTTCAGGCCCAGAGAAACCCAGGCCCAGTCCAGCCTTGACAGCACGTCTGCCAATCTAGCTGTCTGTCCAGCCACAGGTGGTCACTGGCAGGCTGCCAGCTCCTGCTCGTCTCCCAAGGGGAATGCTGACACTCCAGGCTGGCATACTTCAGCTGCGGGGTCAGCAAGGAGTGCAGGGGTGTAACCACATAGTCTTGTGCATGTGTGTGCACGTGTGTGTCTGCGTAGGCTGTGTGTGGATATGTATGCATGTGCCTGTGTGTGTGTGTGCGTGTGTGTCTGCGTAGGCTGTGTGTGGATATGTAGGCATGTGCCTGTGTGTGTGTGCATGAGAGTGTTTCAACCATTACTCACAGTAACCCTATAGGATAGAGAAGAAGCTGTCCCAGGGGGACCCCCAGGATATAAATCTTTATGGAAACAGACAGCCTCGCTTTTCTCCCACCGAGCAGCTGGTGGGTTGGAACCACCAACCCTGTGGTTGGAAGCCGAGGGGGTCATCAGGATCCTCGTGTGTTTATACCTTTTGAAAAAGCCCTTCGCTCTCAGGGTGCACAGAATCAGGCTTTGCCGCCCCTGGGCGTAAGAGAAAGAACTTCGCCAAGCGCCCGTTGGGACACCTCACTCTGGTTAAGACCCGAACGAACCAGGGGCTCTGGAGACAAGGGGAGTGCAGCACCCCAGGGGTGACCCCAGCACATTGGGTCACGTGTCTAGAATGACTGTTCTAAGAACAAGATGTCCTCAGTCAACATCGGCTGGTGGCGGAGAACATGCCTGACCTGAGCCTTCCAGTGGTCTTCCCCACTAGCCACCTGCCTCCCCCTCCCCCGGAGCATCGGCTATGTGCCCAGTAGAAGCTGACATCAGACGGGGCCATTTAAACGTGCTGTGAGCAGCGTGCGGCGGAGAGAAGGTGATTTTGTGGAGAATGAAACAAATCCATTCCATCGGCGAAAACAATCCCAAGCCGCGGGAGGGGAGGCCGGTCCTGGCCAGCTTTAAAACAAATTCTCTGGTGGTCGATCCCTAGGCCAAAGTCCCCGCCATCCAGAGGCGATGCTGACTCACAGAGGGACCCTGCAGGACCGGGCAGCACTGCCCCCGGGGGTTTCCGAGATGGCTGCTCTTTATGGGAGCAGAATGCCTCTTGGTCTGTCTCCCTCGGAGCGGCTGGTGGTTTTGAACTGCCGACCTTGCTGTTAGCAGCCCAACATGACCACGGCATCATCACTCAGCTACAAACCAAATGGCTGATGGCTTGAGGCTACCCAGGGGCACCTCAGAAGATAGGCCGGCCTAAGCTTCCGAAGAGCACAGCTGCCCCGCCCTGGCCCCTGCCCTCTGGACGCTGTGCCAGCGTGAGTTGGAGCAATGGGCGCCCTCGAGTAGGAAAGTCCCAGGCCCTGGGAGGACCTTGCTCCTAACCACTGGCTTGGTGACAGGGCGTGGGATTCAGTCATGAAGCCACAGAACACATGGCTGGCTGTTTAGAGAATTCCAAGGAACGGTGGCGTGTGGCTTCTGCTGTCCGTCTAACTTAGCGAGCTCCTCAGTCAGCGTGGGCAAGCTCACCATTCTACCCTGGCCACCATGTGCCTGGTCATCCCGCTCGGCTGCTGGAGGCGTCCTTAATGCTAGCTGTCCGGGCAGCTAATCTAAGCTGAACTCCAGGCTGTAATGGGGTGAACCAAGCAGCCCAGACTGTTGGGTCCAGGGGTGGCAGGCTCTGTGGCACAGGGACATGCCCAGCACAGGCCTGAGCACAGCAGCCGGCAGACGGACGAGGGGCAGAATGCTGGGAGTGGACTCCGCTGCCGGCTCGGTGTCTGTGCCCTCCTCCCTGGCTGCAGAGCGGGGTCCAGGCCAACCAGCTCTGCTTTCTGTAATGTGGTGGTGCCCTGGGGGTGGGGCGGGGAGGGAAGTAGAGTGGGGACCCCAGCCCAGCAGCTGCTCTAAACACTTTCTTCAATTCACCCTTTAAACCTGAACAGACTCACTGCCAACAATCCCCACTCCCAGAAACCCTACAGGACAGGGGCAGACCTAGCCCTTGGGTTTCCAAAGCTGTCGTCTTTACGGGGCCGGCTGCCACACCTTTCTCCAGCAGAGTGGCTGGAAGGTTTGAACCACTGACCTTCTGGTTACCACACCAGCTCCTGGGCCACCAGGGGTCCCAGATGGCATCTGGGTAAGGGAGACCACTCCCTGTCTCACTGAGGTGGCAACAAGATGCTGAAAATGGCATCATCCAGCACACGGAATTCCCTTGTCGTCCCGGAGACCAGAGCCCAAGAGCAGTCCTCTGAGGTGTACTGGTTGGGGTGCCTGGTGGGGCTGGCTCCTGGAGTCAGTGGGTGGTGGTGGTGGAAGAATTCACCCTGTGTTACTCAGCTGCTGGGGGGCTGCCCACTTCCCTGGGCTTGTGGCCCTCTCCTCCACCTTTAAACACCATCTTGCCAACTTCTGTCTTTATACTTCCTTCCCTCCTCCATGTGTGGTGTCAAACCACCTGTATCCCTCTTACCAGGACTCTCATGGCTGCACTTCCCCCCTCCAACCCAGTAACACAGGGTCATCTCCCCAGGTCAGGACCACACCATCACAAACTATCTTGGGCCCTGTGTGATGGCCGCGCAGGGAGCCAACCTGTCTGGGCCAGGATTCTCTGCTCAGGCCGTTATGTGACCATGTAATCATCATCTGTGATGTGGGCTGATGGGATCCGCACTACGCTGACGTACAGGGGGTATGAACACCCTCACAAGGCCCCTGAGCATTTTGCTGGCTCTGCATCCTGCATCCAGATGTGACCTTGGGTACTGAGCCTTGAGCCAGCAGCCTGTCGTGATGACTGCTGACCTGGGGGATTTGTTAGCCTCTGTGGCCCATGGGCCAACAGCCTGCTGCCTGACCTGCTGCCACATGAGCTAGGAGAAGCCTCCAGTTTGGCATCTGACCAAGGGCCTTGGGGCTTGCTGGCCCTGTCCAGTAAGCCATTTTTTGGGCTAAAGCTGTCTGTACATGCACAGACATAGACCTTGCTGGTTTTACTTCTTTAGAGAGCCCGGTCCGAGACGCCATGTAAGGTCACATGGACACGGTGGGCAGGCAGGGGAGGTTGACTTAGGTGACCACAGGGACAGACTGGTCTCAGAGAGGGTCCCTTGCCCGGGGGTCCCATGAGGCAGGGTGGGCACAGCTGTGTCCCTTCTCTCTCTGTCTCTCTCTTTCCCAGACATACCCTGGCCAGAGCCCTCCAATAACACTACCCTTGCCTTTGGCTTCTTTTTAAGCCATTCTGTATGAACTCTCTGGCCCTCAGCCACAGAGCGGAAGGCTCTGCAGAGCCCCAAACAAGGGCTTAATGGAACCCAGTGACTGCCAGAGCCAAGCAGCCTTTCTTATTCGGCTGACAGACCCACGCGGACTTATCTCCCTGTCCTAAGAGACCAGGGTTTCCAGGGACTGGGATGGGCGAGCTGTGATTCCGCCGGGGAACTTGGGAAGCCACCAGGCCGCCCATGTTAAGGCGGTTGTCCATCTGTAAACTCCACCTTGGCCGCTGCTTTGTCCCTGGGCCCTTTAAATGTCACACGTGGAAGTCACTCAGAGGTTCACATGGAGACAAGCAACCAGGATGCCGAGCGGCCGAATAAACTGAGCGCCGGGAAAGGCGAACTAGAGTGACCCTGAGCTCAGTCGTTGCTGGGGGCTTGGGCAGCCGGCTGGGGGAAGGATGGAGAGGTAAGGGAGCCTAGGGAAGTTCTGGGGGTCATGAAAGGATGCTGTGTGACGCTGTGAGGGTGGGCGGGAGGCATTTGTAAAGATTTAAAGAAGGTACACTTGTTACAGAAGTCACTGTGTTTCTGAGAATGACACGTGGAAGTCCCAGGCCCCACACCATCCGTGAGACCTTGTTTGAGGGCATGTGCCTTGCAGATGATGTCTATGATGGGAAGAGGCCATGGCAGGGGAGAGTGGGTGCCAGTTGGTCCTGCCTGCCACACAGAAGAGTGCCCTGCAAGTGGGGGGGGGGGGAACAGATACCCAGTCCATCCTGTGTGTCATCTGAGGAAGGACAGACACCATGTGCCGATGTCCTGCAGGCACCAGGGGCAGCCAGGGACTGCCGACTTCCACCTGGAGCAGTGAGAGGCCTGGACCCATTCCACACACCACCACCACCCCACCCGCCCCCCACCAGGAAACCCACCCATTCGGTGATGCTTTGCTACGGCAGCCTGAGGTAAGCATGGCAGCCACACCAAGGGTGGATCTCACACGGACCCTGCGGCTTCAGGAAATTACAATGTAGCAACATCAGTTCACCAGCGGAACCCTTGTCTCACACACAGCACGAGCAAGATTCCCTCGACACCCACTCCTCACTTAGTGACGCGTTCGGTATCAAAGACTGGGTCGTTAAGTGAAAACTGGTGTCACGTGAGCACGGAGAGTGACCACATCAGATCAACAAGTGGCGAATGACTGCGCCATCGCATAACCGCCAAACCACATCACCACCTAAGTGCCAAACAACATCCGTCCCTAATTTCAATCATAGCATTAGATGAGAGCCAGCCCACATCATTCCTTAACCTTTAGATCACATCATCAGAGAAATGTCAGATCACATCACATCACTATGTAGCGTCTAGGTTACGCCACGAGACAACTGTCAAGTGACATCATCTCATAACTGTCGAGTGACATCAGTGCCTAACTGTCAAGTGACATCAGTGCCTAACTGTTGAATGGCATCATTTCATAACTGAAGAAGAAAATGGAAAGCGTTCAACAGCCTTGATTGCTGAAAGGTCAAACTGCTCTGTCCTGAGAGAAGTAGAGCCAGAATGGTCCTTAAAGGAAAGGACGAGTGAGGCGCAGATACCAGGGCTCCAGCAGAAAGCAAATGTTTTGAGAATGTTGATGGCAACAAATGTACACATGTGCTGACACAATGAACTTCTATATGAATTGTGTTAAGAGTTGGATGAGCCCCAATAAAATGATTTTTTAAAAGTTTATAAGAAAGGAGAGGATGGTGAGGCTTGGTCTCACGTCCTTGGACGTGTTGTCAGGAGAGACCAGGCCCTGGAGAAGGGCGTCAGGCTGGGTAAAGTGGAGGACGGCGGGAGAGAGGGCTCAGGCACAGGGACAGTCGTGAGGCCGGCGGGTGGCCGGGCGGGTTCGTTCTGTTGTGTACGGGGTCACTGTGGCAACAACAGCAACAAAAGAACTGTCAACGGACAGCACTATACCATCGCCCGGTGACATCGCCGTGCAACCGCTAAATGCTGGGACCAGGGTTCGGCCCGCTGACAGGTCGCCGTGACCATCACGGTCAGCGTGCCCTCATCTTACATCTTGGTGTGAGTCACTGCGCGCGGGCAGTAGCTTTCTCACTGGTGTCGCCCGTGGGAGCCATCTGCTAGTGAGGAGAGAGGGAGGGAGGACACAGTGTGCTGCGGGACACGGGGGCCCTGTGACCCTTGCCCGGCTCAAACGCCGCACAACCTATTCAAGTTAAATGAGAAACTTAGGCTAAAAGAGAGAACTATGCTGCAGGGCTCGGAATCAACCATTTACAAAGGAAAAAAAACAACAAAGATTGGAGTCGGGCACTAGGGTGGGATTCAGGGGACGCAAAGGTAAACTCGACGTGCTGGGGCCCACTCAGGAGCTCAGCATGGGAGGCGGGGTCCCAGGAACCCTTGCCCACCCCGACCTGTGTCTCCCCAGTCTCCCACGTGCCCGGGCAGGCTCCGAGAGCAGGAGGCTGCAGACTGCCAGCAAACGACAAAGGGCGTTTGTGCCAACATCTCTGCTCCCCCGCCGGAACCTCCGTCACCGGCTGCTAGGCATGTTCTGACGCCTGTCAGCCCCGGGCTCTGGCTCCTGGCTTGGCTGGAAGCCAGCTCTGGCACTCACGGGCCAAGCACTACCCACTTGCTGCTCCGCCCCTCAGTTTCCTCATCTATACAGTGGGGTGGCCCTGGGGTTTTGAGATGAGAACTCAAGCCAGGTGCCTGGCCCCTCAGAAGCCATCACAAACACATCACGCCCAATACATTTCGAGGTCCCTGAGTGCTTGGCTACTAAACCTCCATAGATTCGAGGTTCAAATCCACTGGGTGGAACCACAGAAGAAAGTCCTGGTAATCCAGTTAAGGAAAAACCAGCCATTGAAGATCTGTACGACATAGCTCTTTCCCAACACAGGGGGACGCCCCGGGAGACAGAGTTGACCTTGAGTACCAGCCAGCCTGGGTGAGTCTGCCCGTGCCAGCAGGCTCCTCTCTCCCCAGGTCTCAGCCTCACAGGAGCAGAAAGGTAACTAACTGTCTGGTTTTGGGAAGTCCGGCCAGAGCGCTCCTTAGAGGCCACGATGGCGAGACTTGGTCTCATGTACTTTGGGCGTGTTGTCAGGAGAGACAAGGTCCCGGAGAAGGACATCATGCTAGGTAAAGTGGAGGGAGAGTGGAAAAGAGGAACCTCCCCCCAAGAGACGGGTGGGCTCTGTGGCAACAGCCATGGGCTCAGGCGTAGGAACAATTATGAGGGTGACCCAGATGTCATCAGTTGCTGTCCCAGGCACCCAGGAGGAGCCACATGTCCCCAGAGGCAGAGACGAATGGTCGTCACAATGAGCCCCCAGATGGCACAGAGCTGCCGGGGAGCTTCCCGCCACCCAGTCCTTCCCCACCTCCTGCAGCAGCCCCATTTCTGGGTCTGATGAGGAGCCCAGTGGTGCAGTGTGTGAGGCGCTTGGCTGTTGCTCACTGAGAGGCCCATGGTTGTGGTTTCTCTGCCAGAGAAATACGTGGCCGTCTCCTCCCCCAAAGATGCCTGCCTTGGAGACCCCGTGGGGCTGTTCTCCTGCCTCCCACAGGGGCCCCTGGGAACTGGAATCGACACGGTGGGGGGGCCCTGGTGGCTTACACGAGGGACAGCTAACCACAAAGTCAGCAGTTCAACACCACCAGCTGCTCCTTGGGAGAAAGAAGAGGCTTTCTACTCCTGTGAAGTTCCCGTCTAGGAATCCCACGGGGGCGGTTCCACCCTGGTCTCTGCTGTGGCGGGGCATGGGGGTGGGAATTGACGGCATGGGCAGTGAGTTTGGAGTGTGGGTTCTGAAGGGGGTGGGTCTGGTGTTCTGGTTCTGGGTGTGTCCCCACCCCTCTGTCGGGGAGGGGTTGTGTGCCTGCCCTTTGCGCTCTGTCTTGATCCATTACGCAGAGGGGGAAACTGAGGCAGGGGCACTCATTCAAAGCCACAGTGAGAAGAAGAGGAGGGTGTGGGCATTTGGACCCAGCCCAGGACCAGACCCGGGCAGTACAGAGCTCGGCACTCCCTGGAGAGTTCACAGCCTCCCTCTCAGGGTGGGGTGGGGACTAGTGCTTAACCCCTGTGCCACCAGGGTCACCCCGGAAAGATCACAGCCCAGAAGCCCTGCAGGCAGCTCTACTTGGGCAGCTGGGGTTTCTGGGGTTGGAAACCACATGTAGGAGCAGAGCTGGCCGGTCCCCAGCCCCCTGGGCCCATGTGGCGGGGAGGGATGACCCTCCCACCCCTGCACGGACCTCCCCCGGTACCAGGCAGACAACATCCTTAGTCACAGACCTCACCCATCGTCGAGGGACAAGGGACAAACCCTTCACTGTGACATCTCGCAGGTTCTGTGCCTGCAACCAGGGGCCCAGCATGGACGGTCCCTCTACCCTGGGAGGTGGGGGCACTGTGGGTGATGCCGGCGGAAGCCCTCAGCCATCCCTCGCCTTTTCCTCTCCTTCACAAGATAAGCGCAGGAAGGACCACAAACACCAACGACCAGCACCATCCTGTGGGGAAAGCCTCAGGAAACAGGGCAGTGAAAATGAAGGTGCCTGCGGTGAGGCCACAACTTTCAGTGCGTCCCTGCCAGAGACCAACAGGCAGCGGCAGGGAGGAGCCCTGGTGGCTGGCGCAGTGGGTTAGGCCCTGGGCTGCTCACCGCAAGGTCAGCAGTTTGAAACCACCAGCTGCTCCAAGGGAGACAGACGAAGCTGTCTACTCCCACAATGAGCTACGGTCTCGGAAGCCCACAGGGGCAGTTCTACCCGGTCCTGGAGGGCCGCGGTGAGTGGGCATCGACTCGAGGGCAGTGAGTTGGTTTTTTTTGTCTCCCCTTTTTAATGGTGACTGTGCTTCCTCCTGTCGGCAATATCAGCTGTGCTGACGGAACGGGCTTCGGTGCTGTGACCAACCCCTGACAACCAGACTCACTGCTGTCTCCTCGATGCCGACCCAGCGCGACCCTGGGTCGTAGATGCCAAGATTCTAAGTCAGCAGGAGTTGACTGGTCTTTCTAACTGACCACAGGGGTGTTCATTCAAAAAACGACACATTTCTGCCCGAGCACTGCCCACACATCTCATGGGCAGCCATTTGGATGTCACCCCAACCCTGATACTGTCACCTACTGCCACCTGGCAGCTGCAGAGTGAGGGTGGGCGGGGCTGAGCCCCTGGGTGGGAGAACAACCCTGGGCCCCAGCCTGTCCCCCTGTGCTGGGAGGTGTATGTGTGAGGGAGGGGAGACATTTGGAGGGCGTGTATCCCTAAGAGTCAGAATCCTCAGCTTGCTCGGAATCCTCTGGAAGCATGCTGCAGGACAGGCAGAAAGTTGACGGGGGCCTGAGATTGGTGGTGTCTGCAGAGCTAAGGGCCAGGCCCTCCCCGACTCCTTGAGCCGTGGTGGGCCATAGAATGGGGGCTTCCTTGTGGGCACCATCTACCGTAAAGAGTTACGGCCTTGAAACTGGCAGGGGGTTGGAGTGGACTTGACAGCCGTGAGTTTTCAGGAGAAAGAAGGCTTTGTGCTCCCATAATGAGCCACGGTCTAGGAAACCCACAGGGGCAGCGCTGCCCTGTGCCATGGGGTTGCTGTGAGGCGGCGTCAACTTGAAGGCCGAGAGAATAGCCCAATGTGAGGGAAATTGAGGCAGGCCATTAGCGTGTTAGTGGAAAGGGGCGGGCTCTGGCTCAGTCCTCTGCTCCCCTCCCCCTTGGGGCTCCCCTCCAGGGGCCTCTGACCTCCCTGAGGAAGGCAGAGCCCACGATGGGCTTAATTAACCCTGGTCCAGCTGCTTATACACAAAACCAGGCCACAGGATAAAAGGTCCTTTTGTGTGGCCCTGGGAAAGTAGGACAGGCTCGCATACAATAGCAGGCTGGAAATAGGAGGGCCATAACAGTTCACTCCTATGGGAACCAGGGGCACGGTTGGGGTCTGGGGTCTCAGTGGATGTCTGAGAGTCCTGGCTGGTAAGCCTCAGGGCCTCTTCTCTGCAGCCCTGCTGCCTCCTTCCGGCTCGCCCACCCGCCGCCCTGGGCAGGCCTCCTGGCCCAGCCTCCATCCTGGTGAGCGTGGTACCCGAGCCCACGGTTGCTAGGTGACGGTTGCTGAGAGTCACTACTCAGTTGGTGCCGGGAAACACCCCCAGCAGCCCGTCTGCCGGGCTCACCAGAAAGGGACCCGCTTTCTGGTCTATGCAGACCCCATTCCTTCTGCAAATGTTCCAGGTGTGAGCTCTTCCGCTGTTCCCAGACCCCGCTCAGTGTGGGGGAGATGCCCTACCTGCATCACACCGGGCTCAAGCCCACAAGGGCAGGCTCCAGGCACAGTAGGAGCCCGGGGGGGGGGGGCGAGGGGTGAGGAGCGGGCAACATCCAGCAAGTTCCCATGAAGCCAAAGAGGTGGGAAGTGCCAGTCACATGGCAGAAGTTTTAAGGGGGCCCTGCTGCTGTGGGGGACAGGTACTGCGCCCCACGGGCCCAGAGTGGCAGCTGGACAAAGGTGGTCACTAATAATACTTCATTGATTAGAAGAGTTCCTGGGGTGGGGGGGGGTGTTTCTGGGCTGAGTATCTGGCTTGGGTGGGCCTTGCCACAGCAGGTGAGTTTTTCTGGGTCTCAGAATCTAGGGTAGCGCCACCATTTGTGGAGAATGCCTTTCGCCTGGAACCTCATTGGATGTGCCCCACTCAACTCAGAGCAGCCTGCAGGGCAGAGCAGACTTGCCCAAGGCTGTGCAGCTCGACAGCAGGTGACCTCTTCTTTCTCTCTTGGAGTGGTGGGAGGATTTGAATCACTGAGCTATGGGCTACAAGCACAATCCTTAGCCCACTGCCATCAGGGTTCTAAGTAGCCCTGACAGGTAGGTGTCCAGCTCTTGCTTTGTCAACAGAGGCCAGGGCATCATGACATAGTGGTGGTGGCTCTCACCGTTCAGGTGGGAGACACAGGTTTGATCCCCGGCCAAGGCCACTCAGGCACAGGCACCACCTGCCAGCCTGGGGAGGCTTGCGTGTGGCTGGGATGTGGAACAGGATTTGGCCAAATTTTCAGATGGAGAGAGACTAGAAAGAAAGGCCTGGCAAATGCTTCAGAAACACAGGCCTGGTGTGGGGTGTGGGGAGGGGTTTCAGGCTCAACTAGAACACCTGGAGACACCGTCTGGTGCGGGGAGCAGGCTGGAAGGCTCTAGGTGGTCATTGCCCCGGCTGGGTAAACGGCCCCCACTCTGGGGCTCAGGGCTGGCTCCCCACAGTGTGTCTCTGATAGTGTCTGGGGCAGATCATGCTGCATAGAAGCAGTCACCTGCCTTACAGTGGGAAATGGGAGGGTGTGAGTGATGGTCTGGGGCCTCAGAGTCTCAGTCTGACTCTGCACCCTACCTGGGCTGCACCCTTCCCCTTGATGGCACCCAAGCCCCACTGCTTCCTGGGAGGGTGTCCTGGCTGTAGACCCTGAACCATTTCCTCTCCCTCAGGTCCCTAAGGCATGGGCTATGCCCCTGGCCACCAGCGGTCCCTCAAAATAAGACGTGGACAACCAAATGTCATTCAGCAGAGGAGTGGACGGCCACCACGTGGACTCTCCCAGTGATGGAGTACAGTGGAAGGCAGCCCTGACGCCGGCAAGGACTTGGGTGAGCCCAGAATACAGGTTCCACGCGAAATGGGTCAGGCGCAATGGACAACACTGAGTGTGCAATGGACAACACCCCCCCCCCCGCCCCCTGACTTATAGGAAGGCAGTGAACATATATAAAGAGAGCGGTTGCCAGGGGAGGTGGGGCTAAGTGTTGCTAAGCGAAAGTTGGCACGGCATTGACTCCCCAGTGACGCTGAGGGACAAAGACCCATCGGTCAGCTCCTGGAAAGATGGGCGCCCAGGGACCCCTTGGGGCCATTCTATGTGGTCACATGGGATTGCAGTGAGTCAGAGGGGCCTGGCCAGTGCCCAACACAACCTCGACCAGTAGGCGGTGAGGGCAGTGGCAGGGGCCACTTGTGGCTGGGGGTGAGGAGGATAGGAGGAGGTTATGGGGGCGTGTGGGGAAGAGGTTATCGAGGAGTGTTGTCCAGCTGGTAAGGCACGACCTTGACCGCTGATGGACCACGCGCAGGAGCTGTTGAGATGGTGTGCTCTGTAACTGGCCAGGCCAACCCACTGCCATTGAGGCCCTCCGCCCCAGAGTCACCTGAGATCAGCTTCATGAGGCTGTCAATCACCAGGGGCAGGAGCAGGCGACCTCCTCTTCCGTATGCAGGGCGGCTTCCGAGTTTGAACTGGTGTCCCAGCAGCTAGAAGCCCATGGCCCGCAAGGCTTCCAAATGGTCACCACAGTGAGATACAACCTGACGCAGGACCCTGACCAAGTGCAGTCTCCTCAGCCCCTGACTAAATGCAAAGAGGAGAGGGGCAGGGCAGCAAGTGTCCAGGTGGTCTCCTCGCTCACCCCTGCCGGCCACCCAGGCTTGTCGTGGGGACACAGCCCTGGTGTGGCCCCACCTCCTGAGGGAAGAGGCAGGTGGTCCTGGTGGGGGAGTGGGTTTTCATTGTTCATGACTTGCAGGGAGGCCGTTGGGTCTCCCCGTCTCTTTGAGATCATTTCGCATGGAGCCCTGGTGATGCTGGGGGTCAGGTGTTGGGCTGCTAGCTGCAAGGTTGGTGGTTCAAACCCACCCGCTGCTCTGAGGGAGTCAGATGAGGCTGTCTTCTCCCTTAGGAATGGAAATCCCTGGAAACGCTATATGGGGTCACCCTAGTTGGGTGGGACTCCATGGCAGAGGGTAAGAGGCACTCCACAGTCTCTGCCTGTGTGCTTTGTGCCCCACCCCCACCAGGGGATCTGTTACTGTTCATCCCCGGGCACAGTACACCCCTCGGTGTGTCTCAGCGGAGGGCCAGGGGCAGGGGGCCTGAGTCGTGGCTAAGCATCTGTGTGCCTGAGCTGGGGGCAAGACTGCAATCCCTCTCCAGAGTTTCTGAGACACTCACCTCTGGGGGAGGGGGGCGGTGAGCTATGAGCAGCCCGTGCCAAGCCCACCGCTTCACCAGGGCTCCCCACTCGAAGAGTGAAGAGAAACAAAGTCAAGGGCACCCCCTCTAACCCAGGGCGGCGAGTCCTGGGCTTCAAGGGCCATTTCTGCAGCTCCCCGGCCTGGGTGCCGGTGTCGGCTGGTGTGTGGGTGGCCCCACACTGGCAGGAGTCACAAGTCAAAATGGAAGGGGGGCTTGGAGGACGCACTTCCCCACTGGGAATTCTCAGAGGGCGGGGTTTTCATTTAAGCCAAGCAGGGAGCAAGTGCAGCTCAGAAATCACTCCAGGCTGGTTGCTCGCCCCCTTTCCCCCAGCACACAGAACCGCTGAGCTCAGGGGCTATGAGCCTTTAAAGGATTCCTTCTGTAACGCATGAGTTCACCGAGCTCCCACGGTGCCCAGAACTGCACCTGCGGCCTGTGAAAGAGTCGGGAGAACCTGTCCTTCCCTTGGGCGAAGGACACTCAGCCTGTCACCAGCGAGCAGCAGCCAGTGGCAGGAAGGGGTGGGTGCTGGGAGCCACCCTTTGCCACAGCTGTGCCCAGGCCAGGATGCTAGCATAGGTGGGCTAAGGGAGGGCTGGGTGGATGGAGGCCACAGCTGGTCAATGGGCTGTTGTCCACAGACAGGGCTGCTGGGCACGCAACCTGCTCACTGTCCACAAGCAACAAACCCCAGAAACAAAACTCAGCCCATGAGGCCACGGCGGCAGTGGCTCCCAGGAAAGTCCCCAACTGAAAATCAAGATGCTTCATGGGGGATCACAGCCTCTGTCTGGCCACACGGGGACTCGAGAGGGGTCACCTCAGGCCCCTGGTGGTGCAGCAGTAAAGAGCTGGGCTGCCAACAGAACTGTTAGTGGTTCCAGCCCGCCCACCACTCTGCAGGCGAAAGGCAAGGCGGTTGGTTCCAGAAGACAGCCGAGAACTTGCCTTCAACCGGGAAGCCATCTAAGTGGGGTAAGAGCCAAGGCCATGGAAAGAAACACAGCAGCCTGGGTGAGCCAAGGACTGTGAATAATAAAACCCAAGATCAGAGGAGGGAATGGTATCAGAGTTTAAATTCTAAACTCCGGGTGTGCAGAGGCTATGGATGACAGTGGAATCCCCCAGTCCATCTGCAGGGTCCCCTCCTGGATTATTTAGCTTCTGGGGAATCCCCTCTGACCATTGGCCAAGAGATGTGACTAGTCTCGCCATCAGACAGAGCACTGGGAAGTGGGCGGACACAGCTGTAGTTAGGTTACAGGTAAACGTCTTATCCTGTGGTCTCCCTCTTGAGCCACCTGAAATACGGTCTAGTTTTTATCATTTTCGGTTATCGTTTCAGCTGAGGTTTGCCTCTGTTCTATCTTGTTTCTTTTTAATTTTTTTGCATGTTTTTCTGTATATGAAATCCCGGATAGGTAAATCTATAAACAGTCACTGGATTACTGGTTTCTTGGGGTTCGTGGCAGGGGAGTTTGGGGGGAAACAGGGAGCTAATGATAACGTGTATCAGAAAGAAGAAAACGTTCTCACGTTGATGGTGGTGGTAATTACACAACTCTTTGTAATACGTTCAGACTCGAATTGTGTGTGTGCAAACGATATGCCAATAAAACGGTTAAAATTAAGAAGAGGAAGACTGCCCAGCGAGTTAAGCACCGGTCTGCCAAGCGAGAGGGCTGCACCCGCCGGGCTCCCGGGGGAGAAAGATGAAGCAGCTGGCCCCCGTGGAGGTGGACGGTGTCAGCAGCCCCGGAGCAGTCCTAGTCCATCTGCAGGGTCGCTGTGAGTGGACACCGGCTGGGCAGCAGTGGGGCTAGTCTGGGACCCTCCTGGGTGGCTCCGGTGACGTGTTCTCAGCTGTGAGCCTAAAAGCTGGCCATTCAGAGTGCTTCGGCAGTGACGGGGAAGAAAGGGTTGACGTCGGGCCGAGTCAAGGGCAATGGGGTTGGCCTTCTCAGAGCTGCCCTACAGCCATACACCAGACCACTCAATCTCAATAGCCTCTGGAGGGCTTTTCTCCTTTTTTTTTTTTTTTAATAAGATTCCAAATCTTATTTTTGAAGAAAATCGGCTGATGTTTAGAGCGGGTTCACGTTTCTAGAGATACGGAGCTACGAGTCTGGGGTGTTTCCCAGGCATCTCCCCCCAACCCGGCCCAGCACAGGTTCTCCGCTGCCCCCTGGCACCACAGTGACTCTGCTCACACCAAGACCAGCAAAGCCCCAGGCACTGGTTCCATGGAGTTCAGGGCTCTGGGTCCGGCCCGTCTGGGTCCCACAGCCCATGGGCTTGGCTGAAGCTCAGCTCTCTTCCTCCAGCTTCTTCGAGTCCCTCCCTCCCTCTTCGATCCTGGCTCTCTCCCCTCTTTCTCCAGAGGCTGACTATGGGGCCTCTCTGTGGTGGTGACAGGGGTGGCTGGGTGAGGGAGGGTGGGCGGTGGGGGCAGTAACATACCCCATCAGATCACAGACTGCCTGACTAAGTAACTGCCTGACTGCCTGACTTGGGTGGGAGTGAGTGACTGGACAGGCCAGTGACAGATGGACCGGATGGGTGAGTCATTCACCTTCAAAGTAAGCTCTCCCAACCACTGCTGTGCAGACTCCTGGGACTGCCATTCAAATCTCTAGACACTGGACAATTCTCAGGGCAAAGTCCAGGGGTTCCTGAGATGAGATGAATCTTGCCATGCTGGACCTTGACCCAGACCAAGACCGCTGCCTGGTGGGGCAGGATCTGGAGGACTCCTGCCTGTCCACCAGCTGCAGCTACAAGGCTTCGGGGCCCAGAGGAGGGGAACTGCCCAACCCTGGACATCACCCGCCAGGCATGGAGGGGACAGGCACATGCCCTTAGGAGGTGCCAGGCTCACTCAGGCTTGGCTCTACTTGTCACATGGTTGATGTCACAGGTCCCTGAGCATCAGAACCCCCGTGTGTCCCCAAGGGACCCCAAGTTCTACCTGATCCGGGGCTCAGTGAACCCACTGAGGATGCAGCAGGGGGTTGAGGGCAGAAATGAGCCACATGGTCACACAACCAGGGGATCAGCCGGGAGTCTCCCCCTCCTCATGGGCCACCTCCCCTAGTCTCAGTTCCGCTGGGACTGGGCTGGGACGTTTCCTCGCTACATAATGACTTCTTGGTATAAACCTGCTCCACATGGATACGTGTCGCTGGATCTGTTTCTCCAGTCAACCCGGCCTCCCACAGGGGCCCCATGTCACCATACATGCTCTGGGCAGGTTGTCAGGAAAGACCAGTCCCTGGAGAAGGGTGTCACACTTGCAAAAGTGAGGGGCCAGTGAGAAAGAGGAAGGCCCTCAACAAAGACGGACGGACACAGGGGCTGCAGCCATGGGCTCAGGCCTAGGAGCGACTGTGCAGATGGTGCAGGACTGGGCAGTACGTGGTTCTGTCGTGTGCAGGGTCATGAGGGGCTGGGCCCAACTCCTTGGCACCCAAGGGCAGCAGAAGCAAGAAGAGAGCAGTGCCAGCCTAACCCACCTGAACGGCAATGAAGACACATTGCGTCTTCTCTCCAGGCCTTTCCTGGGTGCTTCCTACCTGTCCCAGTTGCCCCTCCGTGTGGCCCTTAGTCCCCTGCATCCCCAAGGCAGTTCCTTTCGCTCCCCGAGAGCTGGACTGAGCTTCGGTCATGCCTATGATGCCTGGCCAGGATTGGCCTCCGCGGAGGGCTGAGGATGGACCCATCAAAGAGGGCAGGAGGTGCCAGGTGGGTGGTCATCTCCTGGAACCAGCATCGGGGGCGCAGTCTCAGACAGAGCCGGGCATGCCCTGTTCCCCAACACACACACACACACCCCGCCACCACACACACACACTTCCACCACACTTACTGCTGGCTGGCACACACCCCGGCTACCAGGGCTGACAAACTCCATCAATTAAAGGACCCAACAGGGCACTGAGCAGGATGGATTTTTCGCTCTCTTGCCAACCTAACCGCTTGTGGAAGGAAACTTCCTGCTGCCCGTGGAGACACATCACAGCTAAGCAGAGCCCAGAGAGCAGTGAACGGGCCAGGAGGATGGAGGAGGGACCTCTGAGGGCCCCTTGTCGGGATTCCACATTCTGACCAGGCAGTGAGAGAGAGCACCCTCCCCAAAGGAGATGGATGGACACAGTGGCTGCAACTACGGGCCCACACAGAGCACGCGTGAGTAGGTGCCCCAGGACCCGGCGCTATCTTGTTCTGTTATGCCTCAGGTTGCCATAAGCCAGGACCCCACCAACATGGGCACACCACTGGCAGTTAGCTGGGAGGATTCTCAGCTCCAGGCAGGAGGCCTGGGTTGAGTTTTCAGCCAAAGCCCCTCACGTGCCATTAGCCTGCTGGGCAGGTTTCAGTAGGAATGCCAGATGAAGACAGACCAGGAAGAAAGGCCTGGCGCCCAATGCGGGAAACCAGACAGGGACACGCTGGGCTTCCTGACAGCTGGATCCAGATCCCGTCATCAGGACGCGCAGGACCAGGCACATTGTATTCTACTGCTCCCGGGGCCGCCACACAGCCATCGGCATTACCTCCCCACCAGGTGTTGGAGGCACGGTGGTGGTGGTGGAGGGGGAAAGCGGCAAGACCACCTCCTGACCCCAGAGAACCAGCACCTCCTCACGAGGGAGACAGATAGGACTGGGAGCCAGCACATGGGGTGTGTGTGTGTGTGGGTTGGGCTAGCAGAAGAGGTTGGGGGCCGGCCTTGGGGAAGGGGACATGTGACTGACCTTGTGGGGGTTGGCACATAGAGGAGGTGGGGGGCACACATGCTTACCAGTCCTCCACCTGGAAGAACTTCTCTGCCAAGCGTATCCACCGCGTAAAGAGTCTGTGCCCACAGTCCAAGGACACGGGGGACAAGGACAGACAGAGGGGGATCGGTGTGGGGGTGGGGTGGGGCTGAGGCCTCAGAGTGCCCTACCCCCACCCGCTGGCCCTGTCCAAGCTCCATTCTGCCAGGGCCGGGTTCAGCACCAGGGAGAGCTCCATCAGCCCTCCTGTGGCGCCTGCTGCTACATCCTCCTCCAGGAGCTACACAGGGGCCCCTCTTGGGCCCACCCACCACCCACCACCCACCACCCACCACTCCCCGAACAGCCTCCCTGCCTGCCGCCCCCCCCCCCCACCAATGTTTCTGGCAGCCGAATCTCTCCTGCCTACCAAAATCGAGCAGATGCCAACTCAGCGACCCAACAGGACAGGGCAGAACAGCCCCTGTGGGATCTTAAACTGTCACTCTTTACAGGAACAGAAAGCTACGTCACCTCCTTTGGAGAAGCTGGTGGTTTCAAACCGGTGGCCTTCCCATTAGCAGCCTAACATGTAACAAAGATGTCACCAGGGCTCCTGCTGACAGATCCTTAAAACTCCCTGCCATGGAGGCCACGCCGACTCCCAGCAGGACAGGATAGAACTGCCCGTGTGCATTCCCGAGCCTGCAGATCTTGGCAAAAGCAGGCAGCCTCATCTTGCTCCTGTGGAGTGGCTGACGGGTTCGAACTGTCGACCTTGCAATGAGTAGTCAGACTTGGAACCTGGCAGGGCTCCATGTGCCCACAGAGTATCACTTGATCGTGAATGCCACGTGCCAAGCAGTCTTTTCCCTGATCTCCTGTGGGGCCGCTGCTCCTTCTGCCCCTGTTCCCCTTCCAGATAGTACACCCCACCCCCATTCCTGGGACTGTCTGGTTCATGCCTTTCCTCTCCAAAGCACAGGATAGCCACTCCGGGTGGGCCCAGGTCCCATCAGCATGAATGGATGGATGAATGAATGAATGAATGACAGGAATGGTTTCCTGTTTGTTGCTGGCACAGAGACCTTACCAGAGGCCAGGAGCTGGGCTGAGCATTTGGTGTGAATTTATATCCACGGGTTAGGGAGCTGGGGGCCAAAGGCGGGCGAGCAGTAGGTTGCCCGGGGTGGCTGCACACCCGGGGGTGGGGGTGGGGCCTCAGATGGACATGAGCCCGTGCCCTTGACAGTGACTGCAATCCGCCAGCTCCATCGGGCGAGCGCGGCCGCCATCTGCCCGCCCCGAGGAGGCCTGAGCACAGCACCGCCGTCCCCCTGAAGTGATTCCAGATCTTTTTTTAGCTCGAAATTGAAATCACTGATGCTTCAAATTAGAACCCAAACGAACAAGCCAAGAGTTCAGATGGGTAATCGCGGCAGCCTCCCTCGGTCGGGGGCCGAGTCACATCGGCGTCTGGCCACCTGTTCTCGGGCAGAGGAGGAGGTTCCCTCAGGGGCAAGAGGGCCGGCCGGTCAGGGGCCCAGCCTTCAGCTGTCCAAGGCATCCCCCAGGGGGTGGACTCCTCAGAGAGAGGCCAGCGATGCTTTGAGCCTCTGGAAACCAAGACACCAGAGAGCAGTTGACTCTGTTGTCTCCTGAAAGGGGGGTGGCAGGAAGGCTGGGCGGTGGACCTCAAACCGATCCTTGTCCACCAATGTCCACTGCGGCTGATCCAGTGGCCAACCACAGATGGATGGATCCACACAAGATAGTCCAGGACCCAGCCAGAGGAGGACGCAAGTTCTGACACCTGGTGCGTCAGGGATGGACCCGGGGCACCTGCTGCGGGGTGAGCCACACCAGACTCAGATGGACAGGGAACCATGGAATAATTCCAAGTGTGGGCGTAGTGGTCAGGCACCATCGCGCCAGCTCCGACCGATGGCGACCCCAAGAGCAACACAGGGAAACAGTTGCGCCGCCCTCACAGTTCCTGTGCCCGAGCCCGTGGCTGCAGCCCCTGTGTCCATCCATCCCTTCAAGGGCCTTCCTCTCCTTCACTGCCCCTCCACTGGACCAAGCACGATGTCCTTCTCCAAGGACCGGTCTCTCCTGACATGTCCAATGTATCTGAGACGAAGTGTCACCATCCTGGCTTCTAAGGAGCATTTGGGTCAAAGGCAAAAATAATCCCAAATAGACAAAGAGCAGTGTTTACCCCAGGCTACCAGGGGCTGGGGCGTCTGGGAGTAAGGGTGGGGTGCTAACTTCCAGCATCACACAGCACGGCAGATTGTGGGTGGTCATTAGCATAAGTCAATATTATGATATCTGATTCCTGGGACCATTCACATGGGAAGTCTTATCCCGTGTGCTTTTTTCTGTCTGCTTCAGTGGTGACGTACTGGGCTGCTCACCGCAAGGTCGGCGGTTTGAAACCATCGGCCTCTCTGAGAGAGAAAGGCTTTCTACTCCCGTAGAGAGTGACCGTCGCAGAAAGTCAGGGGCCTCTCTGCCCCGTCCAGCAGGGTCGCTGAGTCTGCATTGACTTGATAGCAGTGAGTGGTTTTCTTTTGTGTGTGTGTGTGTGGGGGGGGGGGACATTGCCAGGTATTGGAGGAGTGGTTGGTTGGGCGGTGGGGGTGGTGTCTTGGTGGAGGGGGATGGGAGACAGCTGGAGAGGAAGACTGGCGCTGGTGACCGCTTAACATGAGGAATGACGTGGAGCCACGAGTGTGGCTGACGTGGCACCTGTCTAGTTATGTGTGTTTCTCACCATAAAAAAATATATATATATATATATATATATATATATATATATATATATACCCAGGCTGGGGCTCCCTTGGGAGGCAGGGACGTGATGAGAAGGTGGTCGGGAGGTCCTCGCCTCAGCAAAGGCTGGGCAAGGGTCCGGGGGTGGGGGTGGGTGCGCTGTGATGGGCACCAGGGTGGGGTCACCATGGCAAACAGCTGGAGTCTGGTTGAAAGCAATGGTTTACGCATGCGGAGCTCCGAGGTCCTGCTCTTTCGGCACCGGCCTCAAGACACTTGATGAGATGCTAAACCGGCCTCTGGGGCAAAGGCCAGCCCTCCCCCCGCTCCCATCTTTGCCTGCTCTCTTAAAATCTCAAACAGATGACGCTAAGGTGGCCCTGGAGCATCCTCCCAACCAGTGTTTAATCCGAAGGGGCGGGGCGGGGTGGGGAAAGGAAAGTCATTAGCAAACACCGGGCTCACTCTTCAAGGTTGAGGGATATCGCTGCCTGCGCTAATTGCGAGGGAAAACCGATTTAGAGAAATTAACGGAGAAATGAGATGGGCCACTTCAGTGCTCAGAGCACAATTACAGACACCACGGGACTCTCCCCTGCTGTCGGCGGTGGCCCCGGGTAATAATTAACGTCCAGGAAAGTGTGCTCTCCTGGGGCCCCGGAGCTGGACCTGGCCACGGCACCGAGACACCCACCCCGGCGGTGCAGAGTGGAGGCCGTGCCTCTGAACGACGTATCTTTGCTGTTGATTAGATGAACGCTCCCCCAATCAGAATCCTCACCATCGCAGGAAACAGGGCGCTAAGGGAAGATACAAGGAGAGGGGAGCTCATCGATGAGACAGCCCTGGCGTCCAAGAACTCTCCTCTTCTGATGCCTATTTTTTGGGGGGGGACACAGGGCAGGTGGGGTTCACTGGTAAAACTGACACCCTCTGTGTGCAAGACTCTAGTTTGAATTCCGGCCAAGGTACCCCTTCTATGGCCATCACCCAGCTGTGATGCCAAACACAACAGCAGAGCTTCCAGATGCAGACAGACTAGGTAGCAAAGCCTGGCAATCAGCCAACGACCACACAATGGGTGACAGCCAGCCACGGGGTCCTGATGTGCTCAGGTCACTCCGGGGAGACTCAATGCCAGCTAAGATAAAGGGCAGCATGCCGGGGAGGGAGGGGGGCAAGTCAGATGTCCCTGGCAGGTCATTCTGAGCCGATTTTCTTTCACTTAAAACAACATCACTGCTTCCTGTGGGTCTTAACAGCTCCCAAAACCACAGCTTTCAATGATCTGCTCCAAGTGTCCTTAACTGTCCCCGGTGTCCCCTGCCTGTGTCCTATAGCACTGCAGTCTGGGCAGGGCCATGTCCCTCCTCCGGCCAGGATCTGGGGACACAGCGCCACTCATAGCTGGCTGTCTCAGGCACAGTCGCGGTCACCCTGGTTTCTACACAGTTCAGTGTAGTTGACACCTTCTCATGGCTCACAGGGAGTGTGCTTCCGGCAACAAGAGTAAGGAATGAGAGAGGAAGGCAGGGGAAGTGCTGCTGTCCCCTCCCCCTGGATGCTGACTTTACTGAGCCGCCTGGGTCCCGTCACCTGAGTTCTGAGGACCCCTCTTGTTCTCACTTTTTGTCGCCTTGCATGCTGAGCCTGCCAGGGCCTCCTAGACGGGTAAAACCCCAATGCCCCAACCTCAAGGCCAAGTCCAACTCCCAGTGGTCCCGTAGGACAGGCAGAACCCCGCCCCCGACCCGCCAGTCCTCCGGGCCCTCATGTTTACTACCAAAGCAGATGGCCTCAACGTTCTCCCCAGTGGTTGATGGTGTGTTTGAACTGCCAACCTTTCAGTTAGTCACTGAGCCTTTCCACGACCACGTCCCCTGGCTCCTAACAAACATTTGTCTGATTTATCAACGCTCTTGGGTCGGAAGACCAGCTCCTCTCCTCACCAGCCCTGTGACCCTGGGCAAATCATTTAGCCCTGGGCAAATCAGTTTTCCCATCTCTAAGTGGGTTAACAATGGGTGCTGTTTTCTAGTATTCAGTGAAGGCAAGGAGCCCTGATGTGGTAGTACTTATGCGTTGGGCTGCTAGCCGCAAGGTCAGCAGTTCAAAACCGCCATCTGCTCCAGGGGAGGAGAACGAGGCTCTCAAGAAGAGTGACCGACCCAGGAATTCTAAGGGAAAGTTCCACTCTGTCCTGCGGGGTCTCTAAGAGTCGGAATCTACTTGATGGCAGTGAGTTTGTTTGGTTTGGAGCCCAGGCAGGGGCCAAACCTCAGAGCCAAATGAGCAGATCTGTAGATCTGCTTGCGGCGAGTACAGCCAGAGTGCTGCTTTGTGCAAGGAGGGGGAGATCTCATCCACGCACGCTGGACATGCTGTCCGGAGAGGCCAGTCCCTGGACAAGGACTTCATGTTTGGGAAAGTGGAGGGGTAGCGAGGGAGACGAAGGCCCTCCAGGAGATGGACGGGCACAGGGGCTGCAGCAGTGGGCTCATATGCACAGCAGTGAGGAGACACAAGGCCCGGTGGTGTTTCCTTCGGTTGATATGGGCTCGCTGTGGGTCAACTGACTCGATGGCACCTCAGAACCGTGAGGGCCTTGGACACCTCCGTGTAATGCCGAGGGGCTCACGGGGCCCACACAGTGATCTGGGGCCTGCTGGCTGCCGTCCCCCCCCACCCTCTCAGGGAACCTGGACAACCCTCCCATCTGGTGCCATCCAGCCCCCTGTGCTGCTAAATGGGGTCAGGAGATCTGCTGCCCTGACAGGAGTCTGGGCAGCCCAGGCTGATGACCTCTAGGTGGGTGATCCCTGTCCCGGGGGCCACACTTGGTTAAAGGTGATTTTTCAGGGGTCCTGCCAGCTCAGCAGAGAGGGGCCTGAAGGAGGTCCTGAGACGGAGCCTCTGTGAGACCAGCCGTTGATGCTGGTAACCCTTCACTGTGTGCTTAGTGCCCTGGGCCACGGAGCTGGGCTCCACCCCACATGGCACACTGCCCGCAGGAGGAGAGGTGAGGTCCCCACGTGTGCTCCAGTGGGCACAGACCTCGAGACAGATGCTGGTGAAGCTAGCCATCCAGCAAAGGACAAAGGAGCTCTCACGGCTGCCTAGAGAGACGAAGAAAACCGAGGGAGGGGTGCAGAGAGCAGCGTGGCCCTGAGGAAAGAGGGCTGGGTTTCTGCCTGTGGGGGCTGTAGAACTCAGTGGGGGGTGGGGTAGGTGGCGGGATGGGCACGATGTCCCATGCCACTGATCTCTCTGATCTCACAGTCTGGAGTACGTGAAGGAAGGGCAGCAGGGTGAGGTAGTACGTGTGGGGCTTCCTACAGAGTCGCCATGGGAAACAAGCACAAAGCTTGGGTAATAGGAGCCAGCTGACTGGGGAGCATTCTACTGATTGGGGAATACCTCCCTGGGGAGCACTTGACTGGGGAGTACCTAAGGGAGCATCTCCCTGGGGAGCACATAACTTGGGAGCACCTGACTAAGGGAGCACCTGACTAAGGGAGCATTTCCCTGGGGAGCACATGGCTTGGGAGTACCCGACTAAGGGAGTACCTAAGGGAGCACCTCCCTGGGGAGCACATGACTTGGGAGCACCTGACTAAGGGAGCATTTACCTGGGGAGCACATGGCTTGGGAGTACCTGACTAAGGGAGTACCTAAGGGAGCACCTCCCTGGGGAGCACATGGCTTGGGGGGCACCTGACTAGGGAGCATCTGACTAAGGGAGCACCTGACTAGGGAAGCACCTGACTTGATGGCAGTGAGTTTGGTTTGGAGAGCACCTCCCTGGGGAGCACCTGACTGGGGGAGCACCTGACTTGATGGCAGTGAGTTTGGTTTGGAGAGCACCTCCCTGGGGAGTACCTGCCTGGGGAGCACCTAACTTGGGAGCACCTGACTAAGGGAGCACCTCCCTGGGGAGCATATGGCTTGGGGGACACCTGACTAGGGGAACACCTGACTAAGGGAGCACCTGACTAAGGGAACACCTGACTGGGGGAGCACCTGACTAGGGAGCACCTGACTAAGAGAGCATCTGGCTGTGTTTCATGTTTGTTTGTTTCCACAGGACACCAAAGTCTCTGAAAGGGCTCCATGCACATCCGTCATCTTTTGTCCCTCCTACAACTCCCCGTCTTGATCACTCCTGGAGACAGCCTACTCCGTCCCATCTCACGGACCCTCCAAGCAATGGCAGCAGATGCCCTGCGCAAGCTGAAAGCTGATCCCACCTCTAAGCGCTTCCATCTCAACGCACCATCCCCTCCCTGACAAGCTCTAATCAGGATCTGAAAGCCTGAGGTTTCCTGTCTGGGGGTGGCCTGGCTTCCACCTCCTCCTCTGACCTGCCCAGCCCCTGATTCTCTCCAGGCTCAGAGACACGGGGTGGGGAGGGTGGGGGGAGGGACTGCATTCCCCACAAGGGACACGCCGCCGTCATCCCCCCATCCCTCCCCCCCCACCCCCGCGTGGCTCTGCCCGGGCCCCAGCCACCTCTCCCCTGGGAAGCTGGCATTTCCTTGAGGCCAGTTACCCAGGGAGTCCCATAACAGCTCTCTTCTCTCTGAGCTGGTCTGGTACCAGGTGAAAATGTCCTCATGTCCCCACCGCGCACCTCTGAGGTGAACTCCTTATGATGACCCCACACCCAACTCTCACACCCTTTTCATTGAAATTCCTGGTTTTAGGAGAGCCATTGAGTCGGGACTTCATGCAAAGCTTTTGGAGAAGTGGATTACACGATGGGGATGCTAACCACAAAATTGGTAGTTCAAAAACACCAGTCGCTCTGAGGGAGAGAGAAGAGGCTTTCTACTCCCGTAAAGAATTACAGTCTGGGAAACCCACAGGGCAGTTCTACCCCGGTCTACAGGGTCACTGTGAGCCGGCGTCATCGAATTACTGGCAGGGAGTTTGTGTTGGGTGGGAGAGGGCAGGTGTGATGAACAAAGATAAGAACCCCCCCTCCTTCCCCCAAAGAACAAATTCTCCCCAAATGCTCAGGTGGGAGAGAAACACACTCTAGAAGCTGGTCTCAGCTTCCAGGAGCGCTGGTGGTGCGGGGTTACTAGTTGTACTGCTGCCTGCAGGGTCAGCAGTTTGAAACCACCAGCCGCTCTGTGGGAGAAAGATGAGGCTTTCTACTTCAGTAAAGAGCGGCAGTCTCAGAAACCCACAGGGGCAGTTCTACCCTGCCCCAAGAGGGTTACTGTGAGTCAGCACTGAGTTTGGGTTTTGAGCATCAGCTGCTGTTGCATCCCTCTGGACTCACAATGACCCCACGCCTGGGCCAGTGGAGAGCTGGCTCCTGTGTAGGGTGGAGGTGGGGCACTCAGGGGTCGATTTCTTTGGAAGCAGGTGCCTCCCTCCTGAGGTGCCCAGGAATCTCAATTGCAAGGTCAGCAGCTGGAGTTGTTCACGGTTTGCACCCCCAGGAGAGGGACAATGTAGAGACAGGGGCCCCCTGGTGAAGGAGGGAAGGGAGTTCTGCCCCTGCCCAAGTCTCTGAACCTTGCAGAGTTCAGTGCTTGCTCCGTTCCGAGATTCCAGCCTCATCTCCGTGTTAGCACTTCCTCTCAGCAATGAAGACCTTTAGCACTGTAGCCCATCAACCAGGGTAAAGTGTTGGCATTTGCTTTTGCAGCCCCCCTCCCCCCCAGCACCGCCAAGCCATCTCAGTGCAGACTCCCCCCCTCCCCAATCCCGGGGCATTGTCACCCAATTTGGGAAGCGTCATGCTGAGTGAGTTCCACTGGGGACATCCTTCATTGGGAGCGATTCAACCCCATGGTGCTAAGTCTCTCTTCTGGGAACATTCCTGAACACTGTGGGGATGAGCAGGGAGTCTATACAATGGTCCAACCACCCCCTGCACCCCCGTTAGCGGATGACTTCTGGGAGAGGCTGTGACTCAGGATGGGAGGCCGTCATCCTTCCCACCAGCTTTGTCCGGATGGCTTAGACCAGGATAGGTTACCCAGGATAGGAGACCTGGCACGCCATGCAAGGGTCCGGGCACCTCGGGGGTCAAGAGCCATGCCACATCAAAGCAGACTCAGGGACACTCCCACCAGTGCCCTTTGTGCAGGGTGGCGGGTCTACAGACCAGGGGTATGTAAGTGGCCAGCACGTACAGAGGTGTCCACTAACCCCACTTGCTTCCCTCTGCTCCAGTTCTCCCAGCCCCTGCCCCACTCTCCTCGTTTATCAAGGACACAAGCCCACGGCTCACAATGGGTTGGGCTTCTTCTGTACCTGTCTGCTTGTTTATGATAAAAGCCAAGAGTAAAGCAAAAACCTGTGTTAACCCCTCTCTCTGTCGGCTACACACACACACACACACACACACACACACACACACACACACACACTTCCTTGCTACAGAGAAGCCAGCTCCATCTCTGCCCACCCACAAGGGTCACACATCTAGTTAACCCACAGAGCCCGGTGGACACACCCCCGCTGTTTAAATGCATCCAATGACTGTGAATCCTCACCCAAAATAGGCTTGGATTGGCCGGAAGCAGTTCCAACGCTTCTGCTCGGTGAGCCCAATGGGCCGGGTGCTGCCGGGCGGCACCAGAAGGACTACGTCAAAAGGCCTTCTTCGCCCACAGGATGCTGTCTTCGGAACAGCCCCCTCAGCCCCCGCCCCGGTTCTCCATGGTTCTGAGAATCATACAGCTAGAACTGACATCCTGGGGGGTTCTCTGTGGTGGGGAGGAGAGGAATGGGGGGGGAGACAGGGACCCTCTCCCCTGGGGGACTGCGATAAGGCTGTGTCTGCCACAGACCAGACAAGTAAGTGACCCACATGCCTGTCAATGGGACCTGCCATGTGGGTCTTGCATGCAGGTGTGGCCAGCCTCAGGGATCACAGGGAGGAAGCGTGAAGCTCTACCGAGGGTCACACAAGCCTACGGGACCAGGGTCCAAGGGTGCTCCCAATCCACAACACTGTCTGGGACACCGACCACTCCCCAAGACGGGGAGGGGGGTGCCTCCTTCCAGTACCAAGACTGCATGGGACACCTGGAGGTGCGGCAAAACATCACCCGGGCAGGTCGGGAGCTGCAGGCGCCGCATGCCCATGCTCATGTCAATGCCACGCTGGGTCTGCGTGGCACCACCTGGGCATCTCACGGAGTTTTGTGACCGAGGACACTCTCGCTCACCTGTTGGGGGCCAGTTCCCAGCGTGTCTGGGTTTAAAACTGTCCTTCACATGCCCGTCAACGCCGGCCCCTCCTCATGCCCACCCCCCTACCCAGCAGCCCCTCCTGTGACGAGACTTGCAAGCCAATGGTCTCTCAGACACTACGAACAGAACCAACTAAATGCACGTACACACCAGGGGGACAGCTTTCTAATCAGGCCTCAAGACACAGGGACTGAAGCTCCTCTCAGGGACCCCCTTAGAATCACAACCAAACTCCTCCACCCTCCGTGGAGGCATGAGCGACCCCAACACCATGACAATCATCTTACTCTGCCTTCAACCTCAAGACCGAAGATGGCCCAGTGCTACTCTCTGTCCTCCACAAAGTCACAGCCAGGGTTTCAACGATGACCGAACACAAGAGGCCCTGGAGGAGGTCTCCCCCACACTCCCAACCGGAGCCGGGGTACCAGCCCCTCCGTCCACACCATCTCTGCTTCCTCTGGGCCACCTGTCCCGGCAGCCAAGGCCCTGGTGCTATGCCCACGCGCATGAGAGTCGGCGCTCTCCCCAAGCAGAAAGAGGCACACACCCATGTCCCTACCTCGATCAGGAAGTCCCCGGTCCTCAGTCCGGCCTGCCATGCCACCCCGCCCTCATCCACAGACTCCAGGTACTGCAGGGCTGGGAACGCTGGCGTCGGGGTGAATTCTTCGATGGGAGTATCGGCTGTGGAGATAAGCACCACCCCATCACAACTCTGGGAGACGTGTCCAAGATGGCAGCCCACCTGGCAGGACCCTGGGGGGGGCGTGTCTCCCACTGGAAATGGGGCGAGGGTCTAAGCCCTCTTGAGACTCAAGTTCACGGGGCAGTGCCAGCTCCAGCCAGGCAAAGCCGTGGGGCTTCCATCCTGCCCCGGGCCCCTGCATGCATGGGGTAGCGTGTGCGCCTGTACATGTTGGCTTGCCTGTCATTTTCTTCAAAAGCATCAGTGACTAAACATTTTCAGCTCTAAAAATGGAAAAGTCCCTCCCATGCCACGAAGCTACAGAAACGCCACGCTGAGCCGCTCGCCAAAGCCACGCCGACGGGGAGTCGCAGCCCTGGGGACTGGACTGGACGTGGGGCTCGGTGGAACAGACGCCAGCCCCGTGGGTGGGCGGGAAGCTGCGGGGCTGGTATGGGAGCCGGGGTGCCTGCTCAGGGAGCCTGGCTCTGGTGGGCCCCTCAGTGGCCAGGGTCCCTGCGCCCTGGTGAGGTGCGCATTGCTTGTCTGTGGTGGGAGGCTGGCCTTCTGGGGTCCCGATCTTGCCAGGACGAACGAGAGAGTGTTCCTGACAGGGGAGTCTGGGGGCGGGCGGGTGGGGGAGTACATCATATGAGCAGGTGTGGACACACACACAGACATGGAATGGTCTGCCTCCTCCCCCCACCCCTCTCTCTGGCCAGACAGCAGCTGGGGCTGGAAGGGTTGACTCCTAAGTCAGGGGGCCTCCCCTTAGCACAGCTTCAGGACCCCCGGCACCCCGAGGGGCAGCCCACACATCCTTGCCTCCACTCTTGGGCACAGATGCTTCTTCCTGGGGGCATGCAAGATGCCATCTTGGGTTCCTTCGGCAGGGGTACCTCCAAGTTAAGAGGATCGCTTCCCAGGAGCACGGCTCTGGGGCCTGCCACGACAGGCCAAGCCACATATGTGCTGCCAGCTGGGCCTCAAGCAGGGGACCATCCTGCTACATTACCTTTGCAAAGTCACCTTAGAGCTGGGCTCACTGACGCCCCCGGCAGTGGCAGCCGGAGCCCGCTCTCTGCTCCCTGCACGGGGCAGTCCCCAGGAACTCTGGGCAGGGCCATCCCGGCCTCTGGGACCTGGGAGCCCCGTGGGCAGCCCCAATCTCCATCCCCATGGTGTACCAGGAGAAGTGTGGGATGGGGGGAGGGCAGCTGGGGGAGGGCGAACCCAAGAAGAGAATTAAAAATATTCCTCAAGGCAACCCAGGCCTTCTTCCCCAGTGAGGCAGAGTAGCAAGAAACCCAGTTGTCTAGCAACCAGAAGCCCCCAGGACATAAGCTGCTCCTCTTCCAGCGGGCAGGGGATCTTTCCCCAAACAGGCGTGCCTAAGGGCAGGCACACACACACACACACACACACACACACACGCACGGGCTCCCGCCTGGCGCTCTTACCTTTGGCCCCTCGGAGGACGAAGCCGAAGCCCTCATTGTCTCTTTTCTGCAACACCACGGTCTTCTCCTCGATAATGCAGTCGCTGCAGAGAGAATTCCGGGGCCAGCCACCATTACCGGGGCCCAGCATCATCACCGCCGCCGGTCCTCCGCCGCCGGGCACGCTCATCATCCTCGCCAAGTGAGCCGCCCGGCTCGCCAGCCCCGCGGCGCAGGGAGCAGGAGGAGCGAAGGGAGCTGGGGGGCGGCGAGCGGGCGGCGAGCGCTGGGCACGCGGAGGGGGGCAGCACGCGAGCGGGCGGGCGGGCGGCAGGCAGGGCGGCTACGTGGTGCAGCGGCCGCCGGGAGTGGCTGAGCCGCCCTGCTCACGGCATCCGGGGGTTGCGGGGACGCCGGGAGCGCGGAAAGTAAGTGGCCCCCCCGCCAAGGTGGTCGCCAGGGCAGGCCCCCCGGCCGGCCAGGTGCCATCAGCCGGCGGCACTGGGGGTCGGTGGGTGTCTTCTCGCTTCCTGGGGGTGACTCCGGCCGGCCCTCCGGCCTCTCCGCTGCGGAGTCGCAGCGGCAGGCGGGCGGCGCGGGGACACGCGGGGCCGGGGCAGGCGTCCGCCGCCCCCCTCTCTCCTGAGCGGCTACTGCATGTGGCCAGCGGCTGAACTCCCACAGGCATCTGACGGCCGCGGGCCCGCGTCATCCGCACGGAGGACCCCGGCCCGGGGTCGGGGCAGGCGGGCGTGTGGGGAGAGGCCGCCGGCACCAGGGGCGCCTCCCGTGCAGCCACTGCTGCAGCGGTCTTGGGGTGCAGGGGGGCGCGCGGAGCGCATGAGCCAGCACCCCGTCTTGTTAGCGAGCAGCTTCCTCCTGGGGCGGGCTGAGTTGCTGGGGGCGGGGGCGGGGGCGGGAGCAGGAGTGGGGGGTGGGACAAGAGGCCCTCTTTGAGGTGATAATTTAAGGCTTCATAGGTGGCCTCTTAACAGAACATTTGTATACGTGTGTATGTATATGTGCATGAATACATGTATATGGGTATACACGTGTGCATACATGCATGCACAAGTGCATACACACATGCACACGTGTGCATGTGTGAATGTATGCGTGTGAATGTATGTGTATATACACGTACACACGTAGATATGTGTGCATATGTACACATGCATGTGTATATGTGCATATCTATTTGCACATTTATATATGTATAGGCATGCGTGTATATGCAGGTGCATGGTTGTATATATGTACATGCATTTATGTGCGAATGCATGTGTACATACATGTATGTATATGTATGTGCACGTGGGTGTGGTGTATATACGCACATATAAGTGTATGTGTGCACACACGTGTGTATATGTATATGTATGTGTGTGTGTGTATTTTATATATATACTTATTTAAAGAAACTCAAAGGTTCCCATTTGGCCGAGTGCCCACAGCCTCTTGCTGGCACAGCAATGCTGTGTGGCCACCCAGTCACCGCCCCCAGCTGTGTGGGGTAAGAGGACAGAAAGGGACTGGCCATCTGCATGGACCACATGGCCTCCCCACACCCAGACCCCCCGGGGCTGTGCTGCAGCTGAAGGAGGCTGGAGAGGGGAAGCACAGGAGGGGGGCTCTCCCAGGACCCCCAGGGGAGGCCACAGCAGCCCCTGGAGGAGGTAGACAGAGCTGGAGACAAGTTCCAGAGGGCTGGCCCGCGACTGCAGCCCTGGAGTGGCCTGGGGTATAGGGTGGGCAGATCCTGCTGAGGTCTTGGCCAGGACCCAGAGCCACTGGAGCTCCTTATGATCACTGAAAAGCTGGTCCCACGGAAGTTGGGGAGCAAGTTGAGAGCATGGGCTTAGATGCCCGCAGAGCAGGGGGGTGAAAAGGTGCAGTGTGGCCTGGGCAGGGGAGGCTGTGCTTACAGTGACCAGGGGCCCTGGGACGTGGGGGCAAGGCTGACACTTGTGTCAGACCCAGAGTGCCCTGGGCAGGTGAGGGCCAAGGTGAGCATGAAGCTGAGAACCTGCTGGATCCAACCCCTGAGGCCCCACAGAGATGCCCACCAGAGGGTCTCTCCCTACAGCTCCCTAGCCATGCCCTCTTGCCCAGGGGCATAGGCTACACTGCCCAGCCCCACCCAGCTTGGTGCCAACCCCACCCTGCACTCCGGGCACCTGCTCCTCTCGGCCCCCAGTGCTCTGAGTTCTGAAGGCCCTGAGCTGCTCCTCTAACTGGGGGCTTCGAGGGACACTGGGGCGACATCTTCTCGTAACAGCTTCTGTGGTGCATGAGCCATCTCCCTAAGACCATTCATCTAGCCCTGAACCCTTAGCAGGGACTACTTAGCAAGTTATGCTCTCCCTGCTGCCTGCCCCCTGCCTGATGTCCGTCCTTTCCTCCTTCCCTGGGTAGATTTGCCCAATGGGGCCTGTTCCCTCAACAAACCTCACCTGCAGTTCCCGATCCACCCTCGGATTTCTCATCGCTGCCTATGACCACACCCATCTTGCCTCAACCCCCAAAGGCTCCAATGTCTCCACCTATCTGGCCTTCTGTCCTTCCCTCCCTGGCAACCTGGGTTTGAATACCATATGGGCTTCAACCAGCTTAGCTCCTTAGAGCCACGCCTTCCCAGCCCTGAAGGGTGGTACTGACAACAACTGCCTTGGAGGAGCCCTGGAGGTCTAATCCTTGCTGAGCTGCTAACTGCAACGTCAGCAGTTTGAAACCACCAGCCGCTCTACTAGAGAAAGATGAGGCTTTCTACTCCTGTAAAGAGTTACCTCCTTGGGCTGCTGTGCACTGGCATAGACTCAGCATCAGTTGAGGTTGTTTTTTGAGAGTTTGAATCTCCCTGAGGGTTCTGTGGGTCAGGTACTGGGCTGCTAACTGCCAGGCTGGTGGTTCAAACCCACCAACAGCTCCTCAGGACAAAGGTGAGGTTGTCTGCTTCCATGAAGACCAACAGCCTCCGAAACCCCGTAGTAGATGGTCTCTGTGAGTCAGAATCAACTCCGTGGCCTTGGGTTTGGGCTGGTGCCCCCCCAAGGGCCTGTGCTACTGAACTGAAGAACCCATTCTTGGGTGCCGACAAGAAGGGCTCACGAGGTGCTTCTGAAAGGTCCCTGCCAGAAAGCACAGTTCCACTCTCTAAGGAGCAGCAGGAGGCGGGAATCGACTTGACACACATGGGTTTGCTGTGAGCGGGGATGGTGTTCTTTTCTGCTGCCGGTGGTCCTCCGCCAGGACCTCCCACCGTTCTCCACCTCAGACCCCTCCCAGCCCTCTGAGCGATGCTCCCTTCATCTGTCCTGCACACCCCAGCACTGCTCAAAGGGCCCCCCACAAAGGGCCCCCCACACTCTCTCTGAGGGCTCCGCTGAGCCTTTCCCAGGCCTGCCGGAACCCTTCCCACCACCAGCCCAGGAACTGATCAAGCTGAACCGCCAGGCCTGCGGGGCAGGTGTCACATGCCACCCTGCTCCTCCTGAGCCCTCCCTCTCAGGCACACACCTGCTCAGGGGAGGGTGGGGTGGGGTGTTCAGTCTGTGCTGGTTTGAACACCCCAAATCTGGAACGCGGGTATGTTCCTTCACCTTGTTTCTGAGCAGGGCTCACTAAACGTGGTTCCTGGCTTAGGAACACAAGGAGCCTGGTGGCATCGTGGTGACGAATTGGGCTGCTAACCGTGAGGTCAGCAGTTTGAACCCACCAGCTGTACCGCCAGAAACACGCGAGGCTTTCCATTCTTGTCAAGAGCGAGTCTCGGAAACCCACAGGGGCAGTTCTACCCTGGCCTGCAGGGCCGCTAGGAGGCGGTGAGGACAGGGTTCTACTCCGATGAGTCTGGTGTCAACCCATTCTCACTTCGTTGTATTTTTTTCAGGCCTTTATCAACCTGATCTGCATGGGTCTTTGGGGAGAGGGAGCATGTCTTTGAGGTGACAGGCCATGGGAACACCAGCATCTCAGGCCCTGCATCTCTCTGCATTGAGTGCAGGTTCCTAGCGATAAGATGTCCCCCAGCTCACCCTCACCCCTGCTTGAAGAAAAAGATGGTCCTAAGTGTGGTAGGCCTCACTTGAGCACACCGCCAGTCAGGGATAACCCGTCCCTGGAAGGCTCCCAGGACCCTCATTTCCCCTGCACACACCCCACCTCCCACCTGCGGCAGCGGGTACCCAGCCCTGCCAAGCACAGTGGTGCAGGTTGGGCACAGAGCGACACACAGCTAGCAGATGCCATCACATCGCTGTCCTTGGTGCAGAACGCTGTCGGGTCACCTTTCAACTCATCGCGACCCAGTGTGACCGGGTGGGGATGCCCCATGAGGTCTCCAAGCTGTCATCTTTAGGCAGACAGGATTCCCGGACCCTTCTCCCTTGGAGCCGCTGGGATACCAGCGCAGCACCTCTCTAGGGACCGCCAGAGCTCCTGGGGCCATGTTTGCTACTGCTGTCAGGCCATGGAGTCAGCTCCGACCCACATCGACCCTATGCACCAGAGAAGGAGACATTGCTCGGTCCGCACCTAACCTACAGTGAACCGCTCCTGGGCCTGAGCTACAAGAACCTGAAGACCAAGCCTGCCGAGGCCCAGTCGATTCCAACTCAGGCCCTGCAAGACAGAGAAGAATTGCCTCAGAGGGAGCTCAAGGCTGCAGATGGCTACAGAGGCCGACGGCCATGTCTTTTTTTCATGAAGCCACTAGGACAGCGGCTCTCAACCTATGAGTCCGCGGCCCCTTTGCGGGCCGAAGGACCCTTTCACAGGGGTTGCCCAATTCATAACAGTAGCAAAATGACAGTGATGAAGCAGCAACTAAAATCATTCTATGGTTGGGGTCCCCACCGCATGAGGACCTGTATGAAAGGGTCACGGCGTGACGAAGCTTGAGAGCCACGACACTAGGTGGATTCAAATGGCCGGCGTTGAGGTTAGCAGCTAAGCTCTTGATTACGGAGCCAGCATAAAAAACAAAACAACAGACACATGGGTGAAGGGAGACATCGGTCAGTGTAAGACAATAAAAAATTTTAAAATAAATGATCAAGGGTTCATGAAGGAGAGAGGGGAAAAATGAGGAGCTGATGCCAAGGGCTCAAGTAGAAAGAAAGTGTTTTGAAAATGATGATGGCAACAAATCTTTACAGGAGCAGCCAGCCCTACCTTCTTCCTACTGCCACAGGTCTATCTATATATTCAGGATGGCGATTTCCCTGCTGAGGGAAAGGCAGGGTCCAGAGGAGGGCACGGGCACCCTTAGGAGCTGTCACCAAGAGCACAATCCTCCTTCTGTGCCTGGAGGACCAGTGTGGGAAGGTTGTACCTTCTTTGTGGGAAACCCAGGCCCATTTCCACCCAGGGCACCCCCTGAGGAGTCACCTCCCTTCTGTCTGTGTGATGGGAAGCCAAGCAAGTTTCAGGAGAGTGTCCAGATTCAGAGGGCCAAGGAACAAAGGCCTGGCAGTCTGCTTCAGAAAACCAGCCCCTGAAAGCCCCATGAGCCACAATGGTCCGGTTTGTGACGGCTCATGGGGATGCAGAACTGTGGATCACACGGAGTCCGGGCCAGTTTGAGGGCACCTTACAATCACAACAACAGCACATCTACTTAGGGGGCTGCTGAGCAGACAGAGAGTCAATGTATTGGAGGATGAGCAGGGGTGTGAGCTGACCCCTCTCTGTGGGTACCCACTGATGCTTCTGTCGGGGACCACAGCTCCACATCAATGCTCTATTCTGTGGACCCCACAGAGAAAGGTTTTCACATTTTCTTCATCCGAGATTCTATAGAAGACTCCTGATCAAAACGGGGGATGTGTGAAACTGAGTCTACAATTCTGATGGAATCCCGACTTTCTGGAGCCACAGAGGCTGGGTAAGCGTCTGAAAAGACTGTCTAGAGATAATCATCCAATGTGACACCTTAGCCCCAAATGACCCCTGAAGGTTTTCTTTCTTTTAAAAATTACAAACGAAAAGGGTTCTTATCCAAGGACAAAGCTCAACGGGTTAGGAAGGAGGAAAAATGGAAACAAGAAACACAGAGAGGAGGTGGGACGAGAGATGGGACATCAAGGGCTGGCCATGGCTGAGCTGAATCAGAGTGGGTGTAGGTTGCAGATGGCCAAGCTATGATGCGCTCTGTCAACCTTTCCACAATTGACAGTGGAACATTCTTAAACATAGCTTCTTCAACAAACAAACAAAAAAGCGATTTGTGAGGACGTCTGTTTTGAGCGTTGTGCTCCTCAAGAATTACGCACGCCAGATCACCATGAACAGCGGCAGCCAGGAAGGCGCGACGGGGGCCTATACCAGGACAGTGAGTTTCAGATAATGGAGGCCGCACCCTGGGGGACTTATGCCCGGGACAGTGAGCTGCACTCTGGGGGGCCTATACCCAGGGAAGTGAACTTCAGATAATGGTGGTGGCACTCAGAAGGAAGGAACGATGAGGACGGAATGTGCCATGTGTAACAGTGGAGCCGAGGCTACGGAATGGCCCATGCGGACACTGTTGAGAGGGCATACCTCTGGTTTGCACTTTCTCCCCCAAATGAAATAACATGAACTAAAAATTGAAAACAAAAAAGTCCCCCACCCCCCGCCCTCCGGAGGCCTTCCTGGGCACGCTTGTGGCAAGGCAGGGCGGTGGGAAGTGGAAGTCCGCCCTGCAGCATGGCAGGTCCTCCCTCTCCTGGCTCGGGGCTGAGGCTGTTCCTTGGGGTCACCTGGAACAGCACTGGTGGCCACGCCCAGCTCCTCCCCCTCAGCACCAACTCTGGGGATTGAGTGCTTGAGCCCTGCGGAACCTTCAGGGATCGCTCGCTGGCTGCTCTGGGTCTGAGTAGTGGCAGGTGCCAAGGCTGACAGCTGGTATCTGGGATCTGCCAGGCACTCCCCAAGTTCCGCTGGCAGCAGAGTCTGGGCCAGGAGGAGATGTCAGTGTGGAGGCCAGGGAAGCCAGCTCTGGGCCGGCAGGGGCGTGTGAGCACAAGGTCACACACTGAGGCCACTACCCAGGGCTATTGGATTTTGATTACCCTAGCTGCCGGGGTAGACCAGGTGACCCCACCCGAAGATGTGGGGTCCCTGAGGGTAAGGTAGACCCTACCAAGTGAGGCCACTATGTTTCATTTCTTCCTCGAATGTGAGGTCTAGGTGGAAAGCACTTGGGCCAATGGTTAACCCCCCCCCACCCCACCCCCCATCCCGAACCATAGCCACCCAGAGTTTCAGAGACCACAGATCCTTACAGAAGCCTCATCTTTCTCCTGGGAAGTGGGTGGTGGGTTTGAACTGCTGGCCTTTTAGCTAGCAGCTGGGTGTTTCCACCGCCGCAGTTCGAAACCCACAGCAGCTTCGTGGGAGAGAGTGGGCTACCGCCTGGGAAGCCCACAGGGAGGGTGCTGAGTCAGCACTGGCTCGAAGGCAGCCAGAGCCGGAGTCAGAGCAAGTGCAAACTCACCCCAGGGCCCCTTCCGCAGGGTGCAAGCGCAGGGGAGCTAGCGTTCACACAGCCGGTGAGCACATCTGACACTGCCCTGCGGCCAGGGGCCGGGGTAGGCACTGGGCGCTTCGCTTGGTGGTTAGCACGGAACGGCCCACCCCCAGCGTTGGTTTTTCAGAAGATGCCTGGGAGGGAGATGGTGGAACTGTGCCCCTCTCCCCCCCCCACCACCCATCTTCATGCCCCAAAGACAACTCCAAACCCTCATCCCCCAGGCCCCGGGACTGCAAATGTGTGAGAATCCGAACTAGTGAGGGATCCTGGGAGGAAGCCCTATTTTGCAGGCCCCCCAACCACATGCCTGCCATGGGGGGAAGGCAGCTATCCATCCCCAGGGGCACAGAGTGAGCCAGCAACTGCAGCAGAGCCAGCGTGATGTTGAATGTCCCAACTCCAGCCAGGGATGGGGGGGGGCAGCCAAAGATAAGGGGGATAGAAAATTATAGCAGGAGGGAGGATGGAAGAGGAGCGGGGCAGAATCACATTTCCAGGGGGTGTTAATGGGACATCATTACTGGTTTTGTTTGTTGAGGTCCACGGTGCAGCTACATAGAATGAGCTGCTTTAAAAACCCAAACAAACAAACACACACCATGAGTGAAGGCTTCCAGTCTTAACCAACCCGCGCCTCTTGCCCCCACCCCCACCCCCACCCCGGATTCCTTCCTCTCACACCTAAACGCAGGGCCTGGACAAGGGAAGTGGACCTGGAGTCTTGGGTGATGTTCAAGTTCACGTCAAAGATACGAAAGCCAAGCCAAATCAAAACACCGGCCCGACTGCACCGCGGGCCAACTTCCCAGCTCCTTCCAGGGGACATCTGTGCCCCCCTCCCCCCACCAATTCCACTTGAGAGTCAGGCAGCACTCACTGTGCCTGATGCCGAAGCCCTAGCTCACCGGAAATGGCAGAGCCTGGCTGAACCAGGAGCTGCCAACGGAGAGAGCAAGAGAAGAACTTGAGAGGCCGCATCAGGAGGCCCTGGCTTGGCCAGAGGTGCATGTATGGGGGAGCAGGGGGAAGGGGCCACACATGGGGGAATTCTCACTGGAAACTCATAGCCCACCCAGACACACTGCGGAAGAAATGCCTGGTGATCGGTTCCTGAAAAAGCAGCCTCTGCAGGTGGGCAGTGAGTACCTCTGAGACATGGCCTGTGGCTTGTGGAACGGGAGGGTGTGACCACTGGGGGTAGAGTGGTTCTTCTAGGCAGCTCCCCCCGCCACCAGCAGGTCAGGGGGCAGTGGGATGTCTAGGGAGGCTGACACCCTCCCCGCCCAGAAGCAACTGACCTGTGTATGAACACTAGAAGGCCCTTCCAGGAGCAGTTGGGGTGGAGGGTGGAGGGCGGGAGGGGGTGCAGCAGAGCTGAGCTGGAGGCTCCCGTACATGGCTCCCAAGTCCCAGCACCTGGGTGACAGTGTGATTGAGAGGGAGGCTGAGCACTATTAGAAAGCGGAGCCTTCCGGAGCACAGGCAGGGCTGTCCTAGAAATGTCCAGTCTCTGCCAGTCAGGAGGGATGAGGCTAAGCGACAGCCGGGGAGGGGGGACCCGGGGGGGCCCCAACAGGTGCCTGTGTGTCGGAGATGCCAGGGAGCGCCCTTTGGCTGCAGGCGTGGGCAGGCAGCCCAGCTCACCGCATGCAGCGGGGAAGGCTGCAGCCAGGAACAGAGGGCGGCAGGCGGGCAGGAGTATCCAGTATCCCAGGAGGGATTCCCAAGGCTATGCTCACTTGCCAAGCGGGGGTCTCCTGAGGCTTTGCCCCTGCACCTTGCTTCCTGGGTGGCCCAGGGCTGGGGCCATGCTCTTACTCTTACATCACCGGGATGTGAGCCCCCTGTGCCGGGCTGCTCCCAGGAGCTGGTGTTGGCTCGCTCCCTCGGGAGATGTCCCATGTGGACTCTCCCTCCCTGACCATAGCCTCAGCCCCGGATCTCTCACGGGCTGGGCAGAGGGCAGCGGGGGTGGCGAGCCCCTGTGTCTGCGGTGACTCCTGTGTCCACCCAAACACATATCCCTCCCCCTGGGGAGGTATGTTCACATCGGAGGGGGTAAGTGCCCCGAGGTGTCTGTGGGCTGTGTCCATCCCCAGCCCCCTCACCAGGCACAGGACTAAGGATGGACGCCTCTGTTTGAGAGATCGGCGTGTAGAGAAGCCTGGCCCAAACAAAACGGTCTCAGCACTTGGCCAGCCATTGACCGAGAGCGGCGTGCCTCCTCCCAGAATGGGGCGGAGGACAGGGACACTTGCAGCTCCAGTGAACCAGAGCCTTCAGAGGACCCGCTGAGACAGATGGGCAGGTAGAGGGTCCATGAGAAAATGTCAAGGTCCAGTGTCCCCACGGCAGCTGTGTGACCCTGGCCATGGCCCCAGAGAGTCACAGTGATGGCTATTAGTGTCCATCAAGCTGGTCCCGGCCTCATGGTGCCCCCGATTGAAGCCCTGCCTGGTCCTTCTCCATTCTCACAAGTGACCGCAGACTGCTGTGACTGGAGGCTCTTCAGTGGCTGACTTTGGGAAGTGAGCACCAGGCCTCTCTTCTGAGTCTGCTGGAGACTGGATGTTTCGCTGGACCCTGTCCAGTGTGTCACTGCCTCACGCATGCCTCCACAGGGGGTTTTGGTTTGACTAACTGCAAGATCGTCAGTTCAAAATCATCAGGTACTCCACAGGAGAAAGATGAGGCTTTCTACACTTGTCGAGTGACCGTCTCTGGAACTCAGGGGCAGTTTTCTATCCTGTCCTATAGGGTCGCTATGAATCGGCATTGACTTGATGGCGGTGAGTTTGGTTGTTTGTTTTTGTTTTTTTTTGGGGGGGGGGGCAGGTTTATGCCCCTGGTGTCAGCAAGGATGAAGTACTGGGGGTAGGGTAGGTGGGTGATCACCAATGGTCAGGCCGGCGGTTCAAGACCCTCAGTCTTCCTATCAAGGTGAGGTGTTCTACTCTGGCGAGATGCATGGCTTCAGGTCTCCTCCGCCCCTGGGCACCCAGCACCTCATCAGCACCGTCCTCAGTGCTGCGGACTGTGCCACGCCGGCCATTCCCCAGGGTCAGCGCTAGTCTAAGTGATTGTAATTGATAGATTGTGGGCTGTGGGCTGTGACTTATAGATTGGTCAGCATTCAGAGAGCACACTGTCTTCTAAGAGGGTTCCTGGCTTCTCCCCTCTCTGATCTTGTTTGTTTCTCCAGCTCCACCTTCCCAGGCCTCTCCGCCCTCTCCCCCCCTCAGCTGCCACCTCCCCCCCCCTCTTTCTCTCTCCATGCTCTCTCTCCTTACCCCATTGTTTCTCCTTCCTGCCCTGCATCTCTGTTTCCTGTGTCTGCCCTTTGCCTCCTCCCCTTGTTTGTTTCTTATCTCCCATCTTGCTGCTGGGCTGCTAAGCCCAAAGTCAGCAGTTCAAAACCACCAGCTGCTCTGAGGGGGAAAGATGAGGCTTTCTGTTTCCATGAGGATTTGTCTCAGAATTCCTTCGGGGCATTTCTTCTCTGTCCCACAGGGTCGTGAGGAGTCAGCATCGACTTGTTGGCCATGAGTTCTGCCACAGGTGCCCCTGTGTGCACCATGCCCACAGCCTCGCTGATACTCCCCTCAGCCCTGTGGGATCTGTCTCCAGCCCTCCCCCAGGCTCGTGGAGAGCGCTGATTGGAAGTTCCTGGAGGCCACCTGGGCCTGGCCGCTACAGGCCAACTCTGAAACCTGGGCCGAGACTCTGAACAGAATGTTCCGGAAAAACAAGAGCCCAGGGACCAGCGAAGCATCCTGGCATCGTGCTGTGAGCACCCGCCTGAAGGGCTGGCTGAGACGTCGGCTTCCTTCGTTAATTAGACTCAGGCCAGCCGGTCCATCTGTCAGAGCTCAGTGGCCCAGGGACAGGCGGGGGGTGGAGGTGCTTCTGCCAGGCCAGCCCTCAGGACACTCCAGGGGACAGTGGACCCCTCACTGCTAAGACGCAGGCTGCTCTCTTCCCGTGGCAATCACACTTGGTGGGGGGTGGAGGCAGGTGTCACCTGCACCCCAGGCGTAGGTGGGACCTGGGTCACGGGTGGTGGTGGTGGCGATGGGAGGCCCACCCCAGACTCATACCTTTCTCTCCATGGGGTCTACCTGCCCAGCCAGAATGGCCTGGGACCCTAAGGTGGGTTCGGGAAAGACCCCTAAGTCCACTGAGCTCCCTCTGCTCTCAACAGTGGCTGTTGCTGTGGGTGTATGCTGGTCCATGGCGACCCATCCCCTGTGCCAGCGCAGGCCTGGGCTCCATGGGGTATTCGATGGCTGAGACTTTGGAAGGCAGTCACCAGGCTTTTCTTCCGTGGCACCAATGGTGGTTGTGAGCCACTGAACTTTGGTTAGCAGAACAAGCCCTCGGTGCTGCCCACAATGCTGCTCCTTGTAGCCCCCATGTTTGCCTTTGGACTACATCAACCCCCCAAACCTAACTCGCTGCCATTAGGTCTATTCTGACTCAGAGTGACCCTACAGGACAGAGTAGAATGCCCCCCCTTAGGGTTTCTGAGACTTCAAATCTTTATGGAAATGAACAGCTTCGTATTTCCTCCACAGAGCAGCTGGTGGGCTTGAACCCTGGGCCTTGTGGTTCGCAGCTATACCTCTACACCACTAGAGCTCCCTGCTTATTTTCTCTCTTCCCTCCCTCTCCTCTCCTCTAACCCTCCCATCCCCTTTCTCCCTTCCCTTGCCTCTCTCCTTGCTTCCTTCTTGCCAAAGAAGAAAGGCAGACGGGCCAGCCTCCATCACCCTGAGATCCAGAAGAACTCGATGGTGACCAACTTCCACTGTGGACAACTCTGCAAGGGAGCAGAGGGAGAGGGGGGAAAAGCCCCAAATGAAAAGGGCCAGGCTTACTAACTGGATAAACCTGCAGACCTCTGAGATTATGGCCCAAGGCCAGCCGGACTCACCCCCCACCCCAAGCCCCCGTGATTCAACTTCCAGCCAATCAGCAGACAGGCCTATCAAATGCCCTGCAACACCCGGGAGGTGAGAACTCCTTAGCCCAGGGCCATTTGGATACTTACACCATCATTTGGATACTTATTTTTAACATCATTTGGATATTTATAACATCACCAGTGGGCCATACAAAATTACCAACTTGCACATTAGCCTACTCTGTTTGGTGGGCGAATGACTTCTCACCCCAGGGAGATAGATGGCTGAGGCTTCTCTGTGTGAGATGACCCTGCAGGCCTCACACAGCCTGCCTGTCCCCCAGCCCTGCCTGAGGACCACCACCCGTATGGGGTCCCGAGGGCAGCATCCGCCTAGGGACACCACTTGGGAGGTGGGAAGGGGCCGGAGAGAGAGGCGAAGGGACAGGTCACGGGGGGGCAGTTGGAAGAAGGCTGTGACAGTCTGGGATGGCAGCCCAAGTCTCCAAATACACACATGTGTGGACCAAGGAATGGGCGGGGGGGGGGGGGGATCACTTTGTTCTATAAACTTTCACCGGGATCACAAGAAACAAAATTTAAAAACTCCAAATCAATACAGAGCCCTAGCCTGATTCCCCTCCCCTCCCTCATGCTTCCCCCTTTCCCCTGTTCTAACATGCCCAAGTGGTCACTCTCCTTGGCCAGCGCACCCTAAGGTGCTCGAGTTTATCAAAGCACAGCTCAAAGGAAATACATGCACCCCAGGTCCCTCCCTTCACACCTCTAGCGTCCTTCTCCCTCCCTGCCGTCTCATCTCGCTGAGGAGAAGTCCACCCCAATGGACTCCCCTCTACCCTGGGGATGCTGGTGACAAGAAGGAGGGGCCATTGCAGTCCTGCTGACAGGGAGAGCCCAGGCCCTTGGAGCCTGAGAGGCCCAGATGGCCCCTGTCACTCACACCACACACTTCGGGGAGGTGCTGCTTCCCCCCATCCTGAACGACGAAGCTGCGGCTCAGAGAAGGTCAAGGGCAACCTCAAGGTCAGGCAGAGGCAGCATGGGAGTCCCACCACCAGGGTGGGGTGCTGGAGGATTGGCCAGGCTTTATCAAAGAGGGAGAGGGGAGTCCCCTTTGCTTCCCCACCCCCAACCCCACTCTCACAGTCCTTCATTCCAGCACCTGTCAGGTGCAGCCATGGTGCCAGGCAGTACTGAGGGCTCCAGCTGGACTCCTGTCACCCAGGGGCAATCTCATGACACTCAGAAAGAAGGCTTGGGGCTAGGCATGGGCCCCACTGAGGGAGAGACCATGCAGGAGGCCAGGAAGTGATTCCTGTGTCACTTCTGTTGTCTTCAGGTATGGCCCAGTGTCACCTCCCTGAAGTGCCTCCTGACCTGGTCCAGTCCATGACCAGCCCAGCCCCTCTACACCGACTGTCCCATGGGAGTAGGAGCCTCATACAGGTAGGATGGGGTCTGTCACCTGAGGGCTCTGCCGGGCAGCTCTGAGCATCTGTGACCCCAATGAGCCCCTGCCAGAGATCAGGCCTACCCCCTTGTCTTCTGGGCCCTCTGACCTGGGGCCACGTGGAACACAACATGCAAGGACAGCAGGCTAGAGCTGGGAGGGGGTGCAAGAAGCCAGGACCCCCAGCTCAATTAGCAGGCGGCAGTTCCCAGATGCACAGCCTCAGTTTTTCCATCTGTAAAACGGTCACCTCACCCCATATCCCCCGTCCTCTCATATATACCCTCACAGTTCGCCACGTGGCCTCAAGTTGACATGGCCCCACAGAACTGCATCTTGAGTGTCTTTTCTGTGGCTGATTTTTCACGGGCAGCTCACCACGCCTGTCTTCTGAGGTGCCTCTGGGCAGACTCCCGCCTCTGTCCTGCTGTGGCCCTCTGAGGACCTCCATGCTGTCCCTGCCCCGGGGCTCCTGCTCCAGCCACCAATCACAGTGGGCTCGGCGTGCAGGCTCCGGCTCCGGCACAGGCTGTGTGTTCCGGAGTCCCCTGCTCTCTCTCCTCACACACACAGCTCTGCAGCCAGGAGGCCTGGGTCAGCGCCGCTGGGGTGGGGAAAGCAGGCTCCGTTCCCTGTCTGCTTCAGAGTCCAGAGACCGTCACCGTCCCTGGCTTGTGGCCCCTTCCTCACGCCTCTTCAGCCTCTGTTTCCACCTTCCCCTCTCCAACTGCCTGCTCTGGGGTCAGATCTTCCATCCCCTGGTCCAAGGACCGTGTTCGGGGTCTGCCCATCAAGGAAGCATCTTCTCCCCACAGGCAGCCCACACTGCCCTGTGCCAGGCAGCCTCGTGCATTCGCAGGCTCGGAAAACTGGGGCGTGGGGTCCGTGGGTCGGGGCAGTACTCAGCTGACCGTACCACCAAATGCTGTGGCACCCAAGGGGCACGTCCACGCTTTCCACACAAAGCACTCCATGTTTCGGGGTCCCGGAGATCGGACGAAAGCGGAGAAGCCACTTTTTCACTGGGCCCAAGCCGGGCTCCCTGCTGACACATTGCAGCCCAGGCCTCGAGATGGCCTCATCTCACAAGGTTAAAGAGTCCATCAGCTCCACAGCTCAGAAACTAATTAGATAGTGACAAAACCCGGACGCCCCGCGGGGCTGTGCTCCAAGGCCCCGAGGGATTAGTCTGTCAGCGTCCACCCCAGCCACGCCGGCCAGCAGAACACCACGTTGCTCAGCCGCAGCCTCCCGTGGAGCGGCGCCTCGGCCCCTTCCTGGGAGACGGCGAGCAAGTGTTTACGCAGAGGAGCTGGGGAGGTCGGGAGCGTGGAGCTCCCCGGCCAGGTCTAGCCTCAGATAAGACGTGGTACAGCCCTAGCTCTCTCCCCATAGGACCCTGCGTGCCCGTGGGGGAAGGACACAGAGAGATGCAGGCCCCGCACCGGAGAACACGTGTTCTTTCCTTAGGGGCGTGGTCAGGAGTCTCACTTCTATAACCAGCCCCCACCCCACCCCCGAGATATCTTGAATTCTGCAGGGTTCCGAATGGAGATGCTTTCTCAGGGACAGCATGTATTTTAGAAAGACCGGGGCAGCGTGGCCCTGCTGACACACCCGATGCAGACTTCCAGAATAGTCGGACAACAACGCTAGGTTCACTGCCATCAAGGAGACTCCTGGGCTCAAGGTGAGCCTCTAGAACAGAGTGGAGCCACCCCTGGAAGTTGCTAAGGCTGTCACTCTTTAGGGGAATAGAGAAGCCTCACCTTTCTCCCATGGAGCAGCTGGTGGTTTCAAACCGCTGGCCTCGCGCTAAGTAGCCCGACCTGTAACCCACTGAGCCAAGAGGGCTCCTGTGAAGCCCCAAGCCTCTCCCCATATGCCATCCAGTGCTATGGGTGGAACAGTGACCCCGTCCCACATACAAAACCAGAAACAACCTGTTTTAAATCCCGACCCCTGCCTCCGTGGATCTGAACTGATTTGGGATGGGGTTGCTCCTTGTTGGGGGCCCCCGGTGGCATGGTGGTTATGGGTAGGGCTGCCATTTGCATGGTCAGCAGTGTGAAGCCACCAGCCACTCTGTGGGTGAGATGGAGCTTTCTACTCTCATAGGACTCACAGTGTCTGGGACTCCCAGGGACAGTCCTCCCTGTTTTCGACTCCCTTATTGCCTCACTGAGGCTGCTAGCAGGGTAGAGCGTGCTTTACGCCTGTCCCTTTGAGATAAGGAGGGAGCCCACTAGTCTGAGAAGCAAGGGAGCACTCGTGGGGGGACTCTGATGCGCGTGGAGTTGGCTGAGAGCCCAGGAAGAGCTGCGGAAGAGACGAGGAGGCTTCCTTCCCAGAGCGGACCGACTCCCTTCCCTGACGCTGACATCCTAAATTCAGATTACCAGCTTCCCAAACTGTGGGCAATGCGCTTCTACACCTTGAAGTCACCCGTGGTGCTCCTGTTACAGCAGCAACTGATGCCTCAGACCTCCGTCTGCGATACTGTCACAGCCCCGCCCGCATGGTCACCGAGACAGCCTAGCTGTGCCGCTTTGTTACGGCAGCCACGGGATATGTTAGGGACAGACTTGGTTCTGGTCACACCAGCACACGCACGCCCCTCAAGGGTCTGACAGGTGCTGTTCATCCCTCCTGCTGGGTCTGCCTTCTTTCCTCCAATCTTTGCCCGCCTTCTCAGTGAGGTGACGACGCCCCTATGCAGTTCAGCAACCGTCCTCCCCTGCCTTCCCTGCACAGTCCCCCGGCCCCATCACACCGACTTCATTCCCCAGAGCATGCCCACGCCGCCAACCCATCCCATTGCGCTCGGCCCCTTGGCCCTTCGAGTCCAGGGACGCCTGACGCGTGAGCTTGCTGTGGTTACTATCACACGGTCACAAGCCTGGTGGCTTAAGCATCTTTACGGTGGGTCAGAGATCAGCTTCCAAAATCAGTGTCCCTCTGGAAGCTCTCATTGTTAGTGGCTGCCAGCAGTCCTTGCCTCAAGGCTGCACCTCCTCTACATCTGCCTTGATCTTCACTCGGCCATCTTCTCTGAGCGAGACCCCCCCCCCCCCGTCCCTGCTGCCCCTCAAACCAGCGAGCCACAGGCGGCTGCACTTAGAGGCCACCGGGATCATCCTATCTGCAAAAACCTCTTATCTATGTTTTTCTTTGTTGCACAGAAGATAACTTTCCTGGCATCAGGAATGTCGACATCGTTGGTGGCCCGTTTCCAGCAACAGGCACAGGCCGGGATTCAATGGATGAAAGGAAGAGTCAAGGCCCGAGTTACAATGTTGCAGGACTCTGCTGCAGGATTCTATGCGCCACATACTCAGCACGCGTGGTGCAGGAGACCCCCAAGGAAGGCGGAAGGAACACAGAGTGAGCAGGGTCACGGCACCAAAAAGCATGGTCCACATTCAACCACTTCCGGAGCTAGCATAGGGTTGATGGCCCTGAAGGAAGAAGTCCGCGCTGCACTGAAGTCATCAGCGAGAAACAGGGCTCCGGGCGTGGGTGGAACACCGATGGAAGATGTTCCCACCAGCAGAGGCGGCCCTGGAAGGACTCACTCATCTAGGCCGGGAGATCCGCAAGACGGCTACTAGCCAGCTGACTGGAAGAGACCATATTTATGACCCTTCCAAAGAAAGGGGACCCAACAGAATGTGCAGAAATTGTCCAACAGCAGTGTTGACGCCGCGTGTGAAAGTCTGCTTTAGAGTGTTTTTAAAGCAGTGGTTGCAGCCACATACTGACAAGGAGCTGCCAGCAGCACAAGTCAGATTGAGGAGAGAGCCTGGGATAGGGCGCTGTCATGGTCAAGGTCGCATGGATCTTGGCTGCAAGCAGAGAACACCGGAACGATGCTTAACTGCGTTTCGTGGGCCGTGCCAATGCATCCCACGGTGTCGATCGTAACAGACCATGGATGGCACTGGGAAGAACGGGAATTCCAGAACCCTTCCTCATGCTCGCATGGAACCTGTTCATGGAAAAGAGGCAGTGGTGGAAGCGGAACAAGGAGACACTGCGTGGGTGAAACTCAGGAAAGGTGTGGGTCAGGGTGGGAACCTCTCCACACTTGCACAATGAAATCATCAGAGGAGCTGGATTCTGTGAAGAAGAAGGCGGCATCAGGACTGGGGGAAGGCTTATTAACCACCTGCGATAGGCAGATGACACAAACCTTGCTCGGTGCAGATGACGGGGACTTAGAGCACTTGCTGAGAAAAAGGAGAGGCTGTAGCCCTCACTATGGATTGCAACTCCACGTGAAGGAAACCAAATTCTCACCCTGAACCAATAGGTAACATCATGATCAATGCAGAAGAGATTGAAGTTGTCCAGGATTTCATCTTGCGCGGACCCGCCATCAACACTCACAGAAGGAGCAGTCGAGAGATCAAAGGATGGACTGTTCGGGGCCCACCTGCCGCAGAAGACCTCTGTAGAGCGTTGAAAAGCAGGGGCGTTACCATGTGAGGAGTTAGGTGCTCCGGACCCAAGCCATGATATTTTCAATCACCTCACATGCATGTGAAAGCTAGACACGGACTAAGGAAGATCAAAGAAGACTTGTCTCACGTACTCTGGACATGCGATCAGTCGCTGGAGAAGGGCGTCATGCTTGGCCAAGTGGAGGGGCAGTGAAACCGAGGAAGGCCCTTCATGAGATGGATTGACCCAGCGGCTGCAACATTGGGGTCAGGCTTCACAGTGATTGTGAGGAAGGCGCAGGACCAACCGGTGGGGTTTCATGCTACACAAGATTGCTGTAAGTCAGAACTGACTTGATGGTCCCTAACACCCACCACCACACGTGGTCCCTTACAATGGCATCTCAGCCCATTTGACACCTTGTTGCTGATCGAATGCTCTGCTGCCTGCCTGTGGGCTCCCGGCTCTGTGTCCAGAGTCTCCGTGGCCTTCCTGACCCCATCCACTCATCACCTCTGAAACAGCTCCCAAACCTGGACAGCCTCAGTGCTCAAAGGTCCCTCCCACCCCCGAGTGGTCAGCGGCTAAGCACTCCACTGCTCATGGTTCAAACCCACTAGCAGAGGAAGGGAGATGTGTCCCATTAAAGACCTCCGCTTTGGGAATCCCATGGGGGCAGTTCTACTCAGTCCTATAGGGTTGCTATGGGTCGGGTTGGACTCTCCAGTGATGGGTTAAGGTGTCGTCCACTCTTTTCCACTGCGGAAGCTCAGGCCGTGGAACAAAACCTGAACCAGACAGGCCCCTCTCCACCAGCCTACCATACCTGAGCGATGGAGCCTCCAGCCACGGGCTGGGGACACAGACAAGCAGGGTGCGTGGACCAGGTGAAAGTGAAGAGAACTTGGAGCACTTGCTGAGGACCATCAGGACTGGAGCGGTCAGGACTGATTGATTCCCACTCCATGTTGTACCTGCCTGGCATACCCCTTCAGGACGGGACTGCTCCCACCCTTAGGACTTCTCATGGCACTGGGAGCCCTGGGACATCCCTGGTGTCCCCCCATAGGTGAGTGTCTGTCTGCTTTGACTTGGAGTGACCAGGTGCAGGACCTCCCGACTGTAACAGAAGAGAACCTGTATTTCCAAACACAGCCGTTCGTAGGTAAAGAGGTTAGGGTTCTAGCACACATTTGTAGGGTACGATTCAATCCAGGAGCCAAGCCTCCCTCAGGTTTGACCCCAATCCCTGATTTTCGTTGTCCCTGGAGTGGTGGGTGGTGCCAGAGGTGTCCCTGTGCCCATTCCTGCCATCGCAGGGGCAGGGCTACAGCCAGAGATGTGTCCATTCCCTCCATCCTATCCAGGAGCCCCGCCTGCCTCCTGGAGCCTAGGTGAGCACTGCCCTGCAGGAGCAGAAAGAGGGCAGGGCTACAGCCAGAGATGTGTCCATTCCCTCCATCCTATCCAGGAGCCCCGCCTGCCTCCTGGAGGCTGGGTGAGCACTGGCCTGCAGGAGCAGAAAGAGAACATGTCCACAGCCCGGGGTGGGAGGACATCCTCCTCTAGTCTGGTCCTTCTTCGTAGCTCCTGCTGAACTTACTCCCCATGCCTCCCAGCCCAAGCAAGGACTCTACCCGCAATGCCTCCTGATCCAGCCCCAGAACCTCCTTTCCTCGCCTGCACAGCCCCTGTTTGTGAGCCAACAGCACAGGATGCTGGGGCAAAACCCAGACCCAGAACTCTGGGGCCTCCAAGGGGCCATCTGCCATGACAGGCCTTCAGACGGCACAGCACTGTGACCTTGGTTAGCAGAGGCAGGTTTAATCAGGATGCGAATGAGGGCCACAAGCCTGCTGGCTGGCTGGCCGTCGCCCAGGAATCTGGCCAGCTGGGACCTGGCCACCCAGGACCTCTAGTCCTCCCACTTCTGGCCTGTCTTATTGTTCCCCCTCTCCCCCAGGGGGATGTGCAGTCTTTTCGAGTATGTCCTAGGTAGGCTGGATGGGTTGCATTTGAACCAGTGCTGTCTGGAGGTCCTCCAGGATGAAGATGGGGGCTGGGCATTTCAATCTGCTCCTGAGTGCAGGGGCCAAAGGCAGCCTGGGGAAGGGGAGGGGAGTGGCAGAGTTTCGACCTTCAATCCATCCATCCATTCATCCATCCATCCATCCATCCATCCATCCATCCATCCATCCATCCACTTATCTACATATCTATCCATTCAACCATCTGTCCGTCTACACATCCATATACATATCTCTCCATTCATTCATCCATTTATACATCTGTCTATCCATCCATCCAATCATTTACCCATGCATCTATCTGCCCATCTGTCCACCCAGCTATCTATGCACCTACTCACTGACCCACTCATCCTTTCATCTGTTCCCCCAAACATCCACTCACATCTACACATCCACCCACCCATCCATCCAGTCATCTACCTATATTACCATTCATTCACCCATTTATCCATCCATCCAATTTATCCATCTGTCCATCCATCCATCCAGCCAGCCATCCTTTACCCACGTATCCATTCACCCATGCACCTATTCATCCACCTGTCTATTTATCCATCCATTTACCCCCATCTATCTGCCCACCTCATCCATCCATCTATGTATGCACCCACTAACCAATCATGCATCCATTTATCCATCCACTCTTATTCACCCATCCACCCATCTGTGTACTCACTTACTCATCCACCCAGACATACCTCTCTCACCCACTCATTCGTATTTTGATCTAGCCCCATCCATCATTCAACCATCTATCTATCCACGGATCCACTCAGCAAGCTGTGTATCCACTCACCTATGCCTGCATGTACCCTTCCATCTATGCCGGTGCATACCCATTCCTCTCATCGCACCCATGAACCCCTTCTCCTGACACTCTGTGGGAGCTATGCCAGACACTGGCCCACCTGGCACCCCAAACCAGAAGCACACTTGTCCTGGAGCAGAGGTGTAAGGAGCCAAGACGGAGAAACCCCTCACTCCAAGGCTAGGTGCTATTGACTAAAGGAGGCTTGCCCACCTGCCCCTCTGATTAGTCCTGAAGTCACATGCCAAAGGCTAACCCCCCTGCTGCCTCCTGGAGGAGGGTCCAGAGGGCCAGGCCTTGGCAAGAGGTCAGGGATAGCAAGAACATTGCTGAGAGCCACAGGGGGCAGGCCTGGCCATGGGGACTCAAGCCGAGCTGAGCCTTTCTCCTGGAGTGGCCCTGGTGACCCTGTGCCCAAGCCTGAGGGAGTCCAATCAGAAAGGCCCCTCTCTGACTCAGGCTGTTCCTTGTCATCTCGGGTGCTACGTGGGCACTTCCCCCTACCCTGGCTCAATCCCTGGAATCCCAGACTGCCGTCTGGCCTGACTCAGAGTCTGCAGCTCAGTCCATGCCACGGGCACTCCCTGGTGACCACTAGCGGCTGGCGGTGGGCAGAATATACAGAACCTTATAACCAGACACGATGGCTGGTGAATGGGGATGATGACTGCGCCGCCCAGACAGGGAGCCAGGGCCCCACAGAACTGGAACCAGCTCCCAGGCGTGCGTTTAAGCAGTGAGACGCCGGTGGGGGCAACACTGTGCCGGGCCCTGGTCCCAGAGTCCCGGAGCTGAGGGCCTGAGAGGAGAGCCACAGGACTTGGTGTAGGGATGCCCAGAGCCCAGCTCCTCCCGCAGGGAGAGATTGTGGGCATCTCTGTCCGGCTCAACACCAGCGACCTCATGCTGGGACTCAAAGTGGAAAGCGGAGGATGCGTGCTGGCCCTGTGAAGTGGGTTCTGATGCACCGTGGCCCTACAAGGCAGGGCGGAGCCGCCCCTGTGCGTTTCCCACAAGGTCGCTCTTTACTGGAGTACAAGGTCTCGTTTTGCTTGCCCCAAGCCTCTGGCAGTTTCCAACAGCTGACCTTGCAGTTAGTAGCTCAACTCGTAACCGCTATGCCACCAGGACTTTTCCTGGTACATATCATGGCCAATATAGGGTGGGGCTGGGGGTGCAAGCCCAGGGTAGGGTGGAGAGAGCGAGTGACATGTGGCAGGACAAGCCTCAGAGGAGCCAATACAAAGTCCTGTTCTTTGGCTGCAGGAGGTCCTGGGAGGGGCAGGGGATGAGTGCTTTGGGGGGACTTCTGCCTCTGCCCAGTTCCGGTTGCTACCTGCCAGGCAGGCCTCCCACCAGGCAGTGATGCCTGCAGGCCTTCCAGCTGGGCCAGAGGCCCAAGGTGTGCCTGAAAGCCAGCTTCCCGGCTCTTCTGCCATGTCTCCATCCTGCCCCTCCCCTCAATCGCCCACACATGCCTACTCACACTCCCACTTGCCACCTGGGAAATGTGCTAAGTGTGGTAGGACATGCTCTGAGCCAGGAGCATCCCTGGTGGGAGAAGCCGGCTCTTGCCCCGGAGCAGGGGCTGCCAGGCCCACAGGGAAGGTGCCCGCGGGACCCGGCTTGAAGGGCACTTGGCTCCTGAGCTTGGGTGGTCCGGGGTGCTTCTGTTGGCAGCAGCTCCAGTAACGAGCCTGCAAGATCAAGGGCTCCCACCTCAGCTACCTCAGAGCGAAGACCCCTGGGCCAGCTGAGGGAGGTCTCTCCCCTCTGCTTCCACTTCCTCACAGAGGCCTGGGCTCGCTCCCAGCCATGAAGAAGCATTCCTGATCTGGTCAGGGTGGGGGTGGGGGGACCGGATGCTCCAAACCCAGAGTTACATATGCCCAGTTTGGTCTGGGAGGGTGGCTAGGGGTGACCAGAGGACACAGAATGGAAAACTGCTACCTGCCAGAGAAGGAGGCGCCCTGCTTGGCTGGCCGAGCCCCGCACTTCCTGGAGGAGCTAGTGCCCGGCTTCTGCTCAGCTCCCTGAACAATAAACCGTGAATCAGAGTCTCGGAACTTGGGGGCAGAGAGAGCACACCCAAGCTCATGAGTTAAAAGGACACAGTCCCTCAAACTGCCCGGATGCTGACCCTGGCTATCGCTCAGCCTCATGGCTCAGGAACTCGCTGGAATGACTCACGGAGTCTCACAGAGCGCTAGTCAGGGTCAGCATCCGGGCATTAGCCTTAGGTGTGAGGATCCTGATGGAAAGAACTCAGGATTAAGACCAACTTTCTCTCTACACCCCAGGTACCTATTCCTGGGTCACAGGACTAGGGGGTGGGTGGGATGGGATGGAGCAGCAAGGGGCACTGGTCCATCTAAGAGTCTGAGCCCTTCCCATAGCCCTGCCCACTCCTCTGACTGAATAGCGTCCACCCATTTCACCACCCAACCTGGGTGTCTGCACGTGCAGTTGCTAGGTCTCAGGGAGTCTGTCCTGACTCACCATCGCCCCGCACACACCCGAGGGAAGCAGAGCTGGCCCTGCGCCATCCTCACCGTGGGGACTGTGTTTGAGCCTGTTGTTGTCGCCACCGTGTCACTAGGCACCCACGCTGTCACAGCCACTGTGTCAATCCACCTCGCCGCGCATGCACACCCCGAAGGAAGAACTCCTGAGCCCCTCTCCCCGGTTTCCAGCGTGTCCCCACGATATGCTCTACAAGCGCGCGCGCGTGTGTGTGTGTGTGTGTGCGGTCTCTGCCCAGAAGCCACTTCTCTAGAGCGTACGAAGCCAAAGAAACCGCTCTGGGAGAACAACAGGGTGATGGCCTGGATGGAAGCGGCGACAGATGGGACGTTTCAGAGCAAACAGACAGGGAGAAAGTGAGCCTGAGGGAGAGGATGAACTCACAGGGTCTGGGAGACCATCCAGAAAGAACCCGCTGAGAGAGCAAGGGAGCGGGGAAGGTCATAGGGGTCATTTGGAGATCGGCCTGAAGCGCAAGCTGATTCCACCCGTAGGAGCTTCCAGGATCCTCAACACAATGGAGAGAGGAGACTCACCATCCAACCCCTGCAGGTCATCATGGGCGATGAAGACTAACTGTGAGGAGCTGCGGTGGTGTAGCCGTTACACGTTGGGCTACGATCTGTACAGTCTGCAGTTCGAAACCACCAGCATCTCCTCCGGAGAAAGACCGAGCTTTTCAACTCTTGCCGACAGTTACAATCTCAAAAACCCACCGTGGACCACTGTGAGTCACCATTGACTCGACGGCAGTGAGGTGGGTTTTTTGTTGTTTTTTTTTTTGCATTTTGCTTTTTAAATACGGTTCTTGAGGATGAGACGAAGGAGAGAAGAAAGGAGAGGGATGAGAGGATGTCCAGGTCTCCTGCGTGGCCACTGGTGTCCCACTGACCACGGTGGATACCACAGAGAGGGCCAGGTTGGAGCAAGCGTTCTCAGCACTGACAGGGGCAGGTTCTCTGTGGGATGTGGGCCACCCAGATGGAGACCTGGCCACCAGTCACCATGGGCATCTGCGGGAAGGAGATGGCCGGGCTGGGAGGACAGCAATGAGCACCCTGGACATCTGAAGAGGGTCTGGGGGTGTGGGGTGGAAATCAATGGAAAAAATGAAATAACAAGATCATGGACAATTTCCAAGAATTTTTTAAGAACCTCCCCCCTTGTACAGTTGGGGTGACTTCTTACTCTACTTCTGCTCTACCTAAGGGGCCCATCTCTTTTTCTCTCTCCTGTTCTGGATTTAAAACATCACCCACTTGTCAAAACCAAAACCAAACCAAAAGAAACCTCCCCTCCCCCATCCCCGCCAAAGCACGAAAATAGAGATATGTATGAAGTGCAGACTGAAATAGCCTCCTTCCTGGCCCCACACTGCACCCCCCCCAAAGAGATGCCCCCAAGGCTCTCTTCTTCATTTCTGGGCAGAGCCCTTGCTTAAGAGTGCGTGTCCTTATGGCCGGAGCTGGAGAGCAGTCCCCGGCTGGGGTGGCCCCCTTGGAACAAGGGAGGAGGGTGCAGAAATCCACAGCCATGGTGGAGAAAGGATGGAGCGCACTGAGGTTTCCTGCCATTCAGTTCTCACTACCTACACACTGAAACCATCTTCCAGAACACAGAGTCAGCGCTTCAAAGACAAGCCAGCTACCCACACATGCTATTCACCATCCCGCAGCCCTCCGGATTTATAGAACACATCCCTTCCCCCCCCCCCTCCCCCCGCAGAGCTGCAAGCGGCAAACCTGGATTTTCCCATTCGTGCTCACACCAACACACTGGGGCGCAGGGCCTGAGCCGGAGGCACGGTCTCTTCTTCACAGATAGGCCCACCTTGGGGTGGTTGGGAGCCACAGGCATGGAGAGGGCAGGTGAGGTGGCTCCATCAGAAAGCCAGAGAGCACACTCCAGGCTCCTTTAATTTTTTTTTCAGGGACTTTCAGAGGCTTTCCCGTCATCTATACATAGGCTTTCCATCTGTGGAAAGATTCCCAGGAAACCGTTAACAGCTTCTCTCAAAGGAGAGGAGCCGGTGGGACTGGGAGGCCAGGATTGGGAGGAAGACCGACCCCCATCGTTACAAGTTGCGCCCATTTTCCCATTTCCAATCCACGCGTATGTGTTTCCTATGAACACTTTTAGAAAAATATACAATAATTGGGCTCTGATGGGCGAGAGCCATGAAAATAAGTAGGTAGGGATATTCAACTGGCCAAGGGACATCATTTTCTGTCCCTCTAATTCAATCTCGGAGAGAAAATTGGTTTTACTAAGAGGAAGGAAAACAGTAGCTCAGCACTTCCCCTGACCCTTCTCCTGCGTGATGCTTAGGGCCGCGTTCCCACCGGAAGACCAGGAGCCAGCTGCATGGCTTGGAGTGTCCGGTGGGAGGAACCGTGAAGCACTGGATGCCAACAGATGCTGCGCTCAACACCCAATCACTGTAAAACCCAAGGAAAGGTGTGGGGCCGTTCCTCCCACTTGTCCTTCATGGCCCCAACTCCCAGGCCTAACTTTGCCCGTCATCTTGGATTCATCCTTGAATCCCTCTCTACCTCCACCTCCTCCACTTGTCGACACTGACACTCTCCTTGGGTCCAAGTGGCACTGATGATCTACTGGGCGGTCTCTGTCTGTCACCCCACCTGTTGTCCTCCAAGCAAAGGGGTTCAGTCGGGCTGCTCTCCTGCTTCCGCCTCTCCATTGCCCCCAATGACAAGGGCAACCCAGCCAAGTCCTTCCACCCAGCTCGAGGCTTCTCTCTGACCATGTCCTCCTGACCTCCTCGAGCTCAATGCTCTTCCTGCAATGCCAGGCTGGCTTCACCTCTGTGCCGGAGCCCGCACGGGACCCTTCTCTGGACAGCCTGTCCGCCCCTGACCAGTGTGCTCCTCCTCGGCCTTCACAGTTCAGCCCACAGTCACTTCCTCAGAGATCTGCTCCAAGTTCCCTACTTAAATGGACTTGACCTGATCCTCTGTCTGTGTGAGTTCTCCAGAGAAGCAAAATCAGTGAAGTACACACATCTACCTAGATGACACATATATAAATACATAGACATGTATGCATCTATCCATACCTGCCTACCCATCTAGCTATGGAAAGAGGGAGATTCTTATCTGCCTACCCATCTAGCTATGGAAAGAGGGGGGGATCAATTTGGTGCAGTTGCTTTAGAGGCTGGCAAGTCTCAAGTTTGGGGGCCAAGTCTCAAGCTGGAAGCTTTCCAGATTCATGTGGCTGCAGAGGCTGATGAATCCAAGATCGGTAGGCAAGACAGCAGGCTGCTGGCTCACAAACCATGAAAGTGGATGGAATCCAAGGGCTGGAAGTCAGATGTTGATGAGATGGATGCAGGATCCAGAGAAAGCCAGTGAGTTGTGCCAAACATGCATACATGTTTGATGCTGGCCACCCCCCCCCCACCCCCATGAAAGTGCCCTTTCAATTGACTGGCTGCTCACAATGGATCACAAAGTAAACAATGGGCACACAGTACCTGCCATACCGCCAAGAACCACGACCTAGCTAAGCTGACACTTCACCTTAACCATCACGGTGCAATACGGCGCTTGTCATGATCCCTGCACGCATTTCCTTAAACAATACATACGCTCTAAACAGAGACAACTACCGAGCCATACTTAAACCTTGTTGATACCCTAACATACAACTGGAAATGCACCAGCTCTGCTACTTCTTATGTTTAATGACAGTAAATAAGGGAAGGAAGAAAACAAAGAGAAATATCAACACATTAAAAATCCCCCCCCACACAAACTTTTTTTTTTCAGCCACAGCCGATAGATACTTGGTCAATATAAACATGCTACCCAAGACCTCTTTAAAGTGTTGAAGAGCAAGGATACTACTTTGAGGACTAAGGTGCACCTGACCCAAGCCATGATATTTTCGATCCCTTCATAGGCAGGTGAATGTCGGCTACTGAATGAGGGAGACTGAAGGAGAACTGATGCAGTTGAGTTATGATGCTGGTGAAGATACCACATGCTCCCAAAAGAACAAACAGATCGAGCTTGCTGGAAGTATGGACAGAATGCTCCTTAGACGTGAGGACGGAGGAGCATAAACACACATACTCTGGACATGTTGTCAGGAGAGACCAGCCCTGGGAAAGGGACTCATGCTTCGTAAAGCTGAAGAGCCGCTCCAGAGAAGACCCCGGATGCAGCAGATTGACACAGGGCCCGGGGACACCGGGGCAGTGATCTGGTCTGTTGTACACAGGGTGACTAAGAATTAGAAATGACTTAGGAAGCATTAACAGCAACACTGGTTTTTATTATTAGGAGCTGTTGAGTCAGCTCCCACCCATAGCGACTCTGTGTACGACAGAAGGAAACACTGCTCGGTCCCGCTCTGGCCTCACATTTGCTATGTTGCTTCCATCCTTGTTTCCTTTGGTCAGTGCGTCACTTCTTCTCACTGAGAGTCTTCCTCTTCTTGGACTGACCCTACTTGACCAACCACGATGGCCTTCTCCGGGGGATGCTCCCTCCCGATAATCCTCCCAGAGTATCTAGCATGACGTCTGCCCACCCTCACTTTGCAATAGCATTCTGCCTGTATTTGTTCCACGACTGGGTGGTTTGCTCTTCCGGCAGTTCACGGTGTCTTTAATATTCTTGGCCACCACCATGACGCAAAGGCATCGGTTCTTCTTTGGTCTTTCTTATTCATTGCCCAGCTTCCGTGTATGTGTGAAGTGGGTGGGGATGCTCTGGCTGGGTCAGGCACAGCTTGGTGCTTTGTTCTGTTTGTTAACAGATAGCTTTGCAGTAGATAGATATTTAGCCAGTGCGAATCTGCTGCGAATATATGTATGCATAGGTGTACGTATGCACACACCCCCATGCAGATAACAAAACAAAGAAGAAATACCGAAAACTGTTATTGTTTCCAACTCTTCCTCCACCACCCATTCTGTATTCCCTTTGCCTTCAGAAAGCACCTCAGCTGGTCAAAATTCTTTACTTGGTGTGGTGACCCGGATTTCAATTCCTGAAGGGCCGAGGCCATCAGTAGTCATGTTGGAATTGGGTTATTGTAGTTCCCCATGGACTTTAATCACAGGGCACGGTAGTACTAAGAGATGTCCTAAATCAACTCCTATATTCCAGGCATGCTGTTTTACAAATCTCCATTAGGAATCCCATTTCCCTTTGGGAATCAGGATCCATCACGCCAGCCAGCACACTAACTGCCTTCTTGGTCTGTTTGTCCAGAGGCAGGAGGGGCACAAAGTGGGCAGGAGGTCTTCTTCACTTCCAGGGCAACATTACCAGCGTTGTGTGAGGGCATTCCTTCCTCTGGAACTAAGCCCTGCAGACTCGAAGAGCAATTCAGGCAGCAAAGATGGGAACCAAACGTTTTTCAAATGGGTCACTAGGGGTAATTGCGAGCAGAGCCATTCCCAGGCTCACTCCTTGGTTCCTGGACCCGGAAATCCTCATGACAGGAGCAACAGTACTGTACACTGTATTTTGGTTAAGAGCTTGTACAGCCTCCTGGAGAACATTGCCCCAGCCCTGAAGAGTGGTCGCCTCATTGGCACCATAATCGTGTCTTTAGAAGGCCATGCCATCGTTCTATCAAGCCAGTTGCCTCAAGGTGATGGGAACATGCCAAGACCAGTGAACTTCATGAGCACTGACCCACTGCCACACTTCATTTGCTGTGGAGCGTGTCTCTTGACCCAAGGTTATGCAGCGTGGGATACCATGATGGTGAGCAAGGCCTCCTTTAAGTCCAAGGATGATCGCTCCAACAGAAGCATGTAGGGAAGGCAAATCCACAGTCGACCCAGAGTCTATTCCAAGAACAAAAGAGTACCCTTTCCATGATGGAAGCAGCTCGATGTAATCAACCTGCTAGCAGGGTGCTGGCTTATTTCTCCTTGGAATGATGGTCCATCAGCGACTCACTGTTGGCCTCTGCTGCTTGCAGATTGGGGACTCAGCAGTGGCTGTAGCCAAGTCAGCCATGGCCCACTCTGCAAAGCTTAGCCATGTACTTCTTTCCCTTGCTTCCTTGTCACCAATTTTCCAATCAAGTGTCTTCTGGGTCCCTTCCCACTCAGCCAAACCATTTCACATCTGGCCATTTCTCCTGTCAAGCACAATGGGTAAGCAGGTGCACTGCTTGAAACCCACTGGGAGGGGTTCCCTTCACCCCTGTCCTTCAGGGAGGTCCTGGTGCTGCTGCTGTCCGCCTCTGGGTGGTGCTTGCATATCGTGCAGACTCATATATCGACCCAGCACGGATTTTCTCTTCCTCAACCAACTTATCCTAAGGTGCAGGTGGGGGGAAAAGTGAGACTGTGTCAGGAGTGAGACCATAAGCATGTGGACCACTTCCTCATGCAGCTTACATGTGCCTTCAGGTCTCGCTCGTGCCTAACTTCCTACAGATCACTTCTGTTTAATGATGGAGTGTTGCTATGTGCATCCAACCTTATGACTCTGTGAGTCTACAACACTCAGTTCACGACAGGCTGTTCAGGGCTCTTGGTGTGATAGTTAGGTTTATTGTGTCAACTGGGCTTCCATAGCAACACATGGGTGGAGTTTAATCAGGTCACTACTTGATTGGAGAGTTACAAGATAAATGGCTTTCCAGGCCCGCCCTCTTCTCTCCTTCCTCCTGGTGATCAGACCAGTGTGTTGCTGCTTGAGCTAGTTCTTTGCCTCAACTGTGTGCTGCACTACCTGTGGGCCAAGCCAACACGTGGATCATGCCATTCCTTTGCTGGAGCTAGAGACTCTATCAGGGTCTGCTTCGCTATGCCCCCCCCACCACCAAGCTATTGATTGTTGCTGCCCCACCCTTCCGTCTGTAGGCTGGATCTACCTGTCTTGCTTGAGGGCAGACTCTGTTGTCTGCTTCCTTGACCTTGGACCAGCAGCCTGGGTGAGTTGAAGGACATACAGAATATTAACTGTTCCACAAAAGTGAGTTGAATTGATTGACCCCTCTGTACTGTTTTGTGGAATAATTGGCTGTTATATTCCTTCTTGCTGTATAAACATATATCTCTATCTATCTATTCATAAGTATCCCAATTTTGTTTCTCTAGAGAACCCTAACACACAAGGTGACTCACTGGTCCATGGTGAGGTGCTCCATCTCCTCGAAGGCCCAGTAACTGGCCGAGAACTCTTTCTCAAAAGAAGAGCAGTTGTCTTCAGAGGACGGCAGGGTTTTGCAATAAAATCCAAAGGGTCTGTGTTATCATGAGCCAATAGGGGTCTGCCAAAGATCCCAAACTGCGTCTCAATCTGCCACTGCCACGACTGGTGAGTCAGCTGGATCCTGGGTGGCAGAGCAGCTTGCATGGTAGTCTGAACCTGTGTCAGAGTCTTCTCTTGTCCTGGACCTCATTCAAAACTAGCTTTTGTGAGTCATTTGGCCAGATCAGCATAGCCAAATGAGGGATATACTGCTCCCAAAATCATGCCTCCTTTTTGTTGTGGGAGGGGTCAGGGGCCATAATTTATGCTTCACTTTACAAGGAATATCACTCTATGCACCACCACCCCTTCCCCACAACTGGGCCCCTAGAAATTCCACTGAAGCAGAAAGTGCCTGCATTTTTTGAGCTTACTTTTCCCATGCTGTAGCATGCAATTGGAAGCCTTGGGGGGCATGGTGGGTTACACTTGGAGCTGATCATCACAAGACCAGGGCTTCTTCTCCCAGAAAGATTTTCAGCCTCAGAAATCCACAGAAGCAGGTCCACTCTGTCTTGCAGGGTCACCATCAGCATTGATTCTATGGCAGTGGATTTGAGTTGAAAATGTCTTTCAAAAATGTCTAGCTCATTGGTGCCTCTTCCTTATGAGGCCAACCAGCATCTTTTGGCCAGTGTCATGAGCCAGAAACCTGGGGGAGTTGTGTGGGAATAGCTGCAGAAGGTAGGGTGACGCGAAGTTGGTTCCATTTGAGTTTATTGATATGGGCACACTAAGCACAGATTCTTTGTTCCACATTTCTACTGGAGAGTTTGGGAGAGGATCTCATCGTTGATTTGGGTCACCTGGGTTGGCCTCTCCAAACACAGCTGGAGAATTGATATAACCCTGAGGTAGAACAGTTGAACATGCAATAGGCCTTGCCAACTGAAGGTAAATGGTTTCTGCAGATCCTTCCAAACTATAATTAAGAAAGTGGAATTGGCCAGACCAGTAGCTGTGTCCCAGGTACCAGGAGAGGTAGTAATCCGCTCAAGCAATGAAACCACATCTGGAACAGCAGCTGTAATTGCAGTCACCACCTGACTGCATTTATGATTAAACCATTGCTATTCTCTAAGACCTGATTTTTCGTTTGCTTGTTTTGCACAGGGCACATTGTTAAATGGGGATGTGGTAGAAATCACCACCCCTGCATCCTACAAGTCCTGGAAGGTGCCACTCATCCCTGCAATCCCTCCAGGAGTAGGATTACTATGTTCCTGGGTAGAAGCTGTTCTAGTGGATTCGGCATGGCATTTAATATGACGGTAGCCCTTATTGCACTTGTCTGGGACCCAGTGTGTGGGGTTCTGCCAGTTGCTCAGCATGTCTGTTCCAAGGATGCATGCCGGCACTGGGGAAACATTACAGGAAGTGTTCGGGGACCCGCTGTGAGATGAACTGAAGCTAAGATTATAACCATAACCTGAGTTCCAGATCACTGTCTTCCCTCGGAATGGTGAACCCCAGCAATAGGTTTGGTCCCTGGGATTAGTGTCACTCCTGAGCTGGTGTCTAGTCATCTGGAAAAGTCTGATTCTTTCCTTTGCTCCAGTGAACAGCCATGCTTGTAAAAAGGCCTTGCATCCTTTGGGATTAGTGGAGGGGGGGAGGTAGGGGAAGGCTGGGAGAGAGAGTAACCACATAGCTTTTTGGAAGTGAAGTGAGGTCCCTCCTCACTGGGACCTCCTTCAATCAGTGATGTGGGCTTGAGTAAAGGGGCTCAAGTCTAGGAACTAATGAGGGGTGGGGGTGACAACTCTCTATTATGGTGATTTGAGTCAGACTGCTGTTCATTTGACATAGAAACTATTAAGTATCTCTTTCATAGCTATCACATAAATTGCTGAAGATACTATGAGTCAGCAGCCCACACCTTAAATCCATATGACATTCTGGTTACCCCTTTGGTTCTGCTGTCTACTGCAGTAGCCACTCCAATCTTATTTGAGCTGAATAAATGCTGAATCTTGGACCTTGCCCCTATTTGGGGAGGGGGGGGGGTAACTAACCCATCGCAATTGGTTGTGTTAATTCACAATCAGGGAAGTTCCCACCTACAAATCTTTGAGGATCCTGGGCTTCTTCACAAATCTGCTCCTCACTGTTGAGATAAAGGATGTGGCCTCTGTATACACCATGTGTAGGTCTACACATCTGTCTGGATAAATCCACTCTAACCTGCCAATTTCCTATGCCTCTGGATACCTTCTTCTCCAGCATTCTAAGGAAAGTCTTATACTTCACTTTGACTTACTGTAGGCCATCACATAATATATGCTTCAGCTAACCAACCAAATCAACCACGAGATCCTCTCCTAACCTCTCCAGTTGAAACGTGGCACGAAGAATCTGTGCTCAGTGGGCCCATATCAGTAAACTCAAATGGATCCAACTTCATGTCCCCTGCACCCTTAGCAGCTACACACAAACACACGGCTTCTGTTCATATGTACTTGAAAATCAAGCAATTCTTTGGGAGTGTCACACGCATGCTCCTGGCCACGTTGTGTTTTGTCTCTTGGGGTTCTCTTGGGACTTGAAGGTCTGAAAGCAAAAGTGACTGGTCGGAGTGGGTCCTGGGGACATGCAGCAATGTCTTGGAAGGTATTTTCCCCCAGGCAATGTTCCAGGCATCATCTCAGACAAAAACTCTTCAGGTGAAGTAAGATTCACCTCAATGGATGGGGGTGTTTTCATGCCACAGAGTTGATTCTGACCCACAGTGGTCAGATGGGGTTGGAGAGGATAGTTACTGGTGAGGAGGCTCAATAACCATCGGTGGAGTAGCCTCTGCAGATGTGAGTAAGAAGGCTGGTTGTGTTAGCAGGAATGATTCAGTGGAAGTTCAGGGTTGAACATCCCCAGTTTCCTGCCTGGAAAAGTAGTACCACCACCTGGCTTCCGGACACTTCCCCTTCTGACAAAACTGTAGAAAAGTATCCAATGTGTCAGCCCCCACAACCTGGTCTCTCCCAAATATGTGAACCAAAGGCAGTGATACTTTGCACGTGTTGATTGCCACCTCATACCATGGACTGGAAGTGCCCTCCCCACTACTGGAGGCAGAGTAACTCCGATGACTTTAAGAACAGCCTTTAAGACGAGCCAGATTCGAGAACCCATTCAGAAAGTACACCTTCATGGCTGTGCTCCTCTGGAACCACTGCAGGTAGGCTCAGCTCACTACAGGAACAAAACCAGTGAAGGATGGATGAATGGATGGATGGATGGATAGATAGACAGATAAAATAGATAAGGATTGAGATACTGAATTCAAGAACATGACTCAAGTGTTTGTGGAGGCTGGCAACTGTCACATCTGTGGGCCAGGAGGAGGCAGGCTAGAGGCTTCCTCTAATTCATGGAGTTGAAGGTCTGATGAGTCTGAAATCAATAGGTCAGATGGGAGACTGCTGGCTAACATTCCAAGAACCGGGGGCTAAAGGATCATGAGTCAAAGCAGATGCAGGATTTGAGAGAGGGCAAGTTTTGCCCTATTTATCTCCATCTGTCTTCTTAGCTATCATTCATCTATCTATCTATCTATCTATCTATCTATCTATCTATCTATCTATCTATCCATCCATCCATCTATCATCTATTAGTAGTGGTTAGGTTTTTATGACAACTTGAATTTATATGGAAGGCAGGGCTAGAATCTTACCTGTCAATCAGGCCTCAGCCTGATGATGCCTTCTGGGGAGTGTGGCCTTTTTGCAAGGGAGAAATGGGGAACTTCCCCCTCTCTCTGCCACTTTGTCTTCCTCCTCACTGAGGCGTCCTGGAACATTGGGTCTGCCTCCAGGGGCAGCCCCAGGTGGGCAGTCTGACTCTGAGAGCTGTCAGGTTCCACCAACCCCGCCATGTTTCCACCAACTTTGGATCCACAAGACTGCACCCACCGGCCTGTGCTCATTCTGCATCCTCCCCTTGTCATCAGCCTGCAGCCCAGAGGGTCTGGAGAGGGCCCCGGCTACTGTCAGACGCATGGGCTTGAGTTGGACTGGGCTGGGATGACTTCGTGATGTCGGATTACTTCTGGATAAAAAGATCTTCCTTGTGGATAGATGAATGTGACCGGTTTTGTTTCTCTAGGCAACCAGTCGGATACACTCTCTACCTTGCTTGCAGACGACCTCCCTCTTGGGAACTTCCTTTTCATCTAATTGCCTGACCAGACGCCATCACACAATGCAAGGTGATCACACAATATCGCCAAATGACTGACACCCACACCCCAGCCAAGTGGACACCTAACCTGACCCACAAGAGCTCTGTTTCCTCATTCCGGCTGTGGCCACCGCAATCCGTGCTCTGTGCCCCACGTAGGGCAGTTGCGAGCTGGCCCTTGTCAACATTCAGTACAATGTCAGTTATTGCTCAGGGTTCATTACCTCCCTGGAAGACCCAGCCAGGCCCACACATCCAGTAAGACACTGGACTGGAAGAAACACAAACGTCTTCCTCCTCCTGACAGCCCGTGGGGGCTACAGCCTGGTCCCCATCTCTGCGTGTGAACATCTACGCTCACAGAAGGAAACCCACAAAGCGACAAGGGGATTCTCCTGGTGCAGAGTGGCTCCAGGCCCACTCAGCCGGCTGACCTTTTCCAAAAGGTGTTTGCAGGACTCGGCGAAGGGCAGCTACGGCGTTTGCTGTTCTGGGCCGTACACTCCTTAAACAAGGAGAAGCAGAAAGCATCAGCATTCTGTGTCAGGGCGGGAATGGTCAGAAGTAACTGAAGCAAGCACTTCCCTGCCAGCTTCCTGTTTACTATCACCATGGAGATGTTGCCCAGGGGCTCCACTGGCTCTCAGAGACAGCAGAAGCTGGTTATTAACACAGGGAAGAGGCATCCTGCTTGGCGCCCAGAGGATGTTCAGGTCACGGCATGGGTTCGCTGAAGACATGGGCGTGTCGCACAGCTCCTGGGAGGCAGGGAGGACTTTGCAGGATTAACCAAGACGCACAAATTAGTGAGAAGGGGCAGCAGTTGGTTCTCAGGCTAGTGGGCTGGTCAGAGGCACCCAGGAGCAGGGCGATTGCAGGAACCCATTGGTGGGAGGAGGTCCCCTCCCTGCCATTTAACTCAAGACAACCTGGTGCCTGGCCCCTGGCTCCTCATCAGGCTGACTGGGGAAGCACTGTAGCTGGAGGACAGCCCATTCCAGGACCCAGCGAGCCCACAGCCCCCGGTCATCTGAGCGGAATAAGGCTAGGCCCATTAGCCAGAAGAGCACAGATATCTTGTCCACACCAGCCGACGCAGCTGCCAGGACACAAACCAGGCAAAGACGGATGCCCACTCCATCGTGCAGACGGCGGCGGCGTGTGGCCCTTCCTTTCCCAGGATGCGGGGCTGGGATTCCTGTGCCGCCCCAGATTCCAGCTTCCTTTAGAGAAAAATGAAAAACTCCACAACAAACCCCCAAACACACTTTTAATTACACTCACACACTCTCCTACGCATACCCTCTGATCATGAAGAAGGCCCGCGGCTAAAAATACCCACCAGAGGGTCCACTGAAACACGCTGGCAGACACAGCGGTGGCACAGCACACAGCTTCCGGCGCACCCCCAACCCTCTTCCCCAAACAGTCCCTGCTGTGCATGGCATCCCTTCCGATTTCCATGGACCCTGTAGGACACAGTCGGGCTGCCATGCAGGGCTTCAAGGCTACACATCTTACTGAAAACAGACGGACCCCTCTCTCCCTCCCCCAGCGAGCATCCGGTAGTCTTGAACTACTGGCCTTGTGAGTCGCAGTCAGAGGCTTCAAGCAAGGCACTGCCCGCAGTCCTCAAAGGGGGCCGGTGAACAAAAAGAGATGGATTCCCAATACATGCTACAACACGGGTGAACAGGAAAACATGATTCCCAGTGAGAGGAGACAGCACGGAACACGTGATTTCACTGACTCGAAATAGAAGATTACGTTTAGAGGAAACATGAGTACAGCCTGAGTGGATTGGTGGCTGCCCAGAGCGTGGGGTGCGGGGAAAGGGAGGGGTGACTTAACGGGCATGGGGCTTCTTTTGGGGATGATGAAAGTATTTTGGAATTCCTGTTGGTAAGGGTCTTCGTGGAGATCTTCCACTTGCAGACAGTGCGGGGCTGCCCCCCCCCCCCAGGACTCCCTAGATCAGCAGTTCTCAACCTGTGGGTTGCGACCCCTTTGGGGGTCCAAAGACCCTTTCACAGGGGTCGCCTGATTCATAACAGTAGCAAAATTACAGTTATGAAGTAGGAATGAAATGATTTTAAGGGTGGGGGTCATGGCAACACGAGGAACTGTGTGAAAGGGTCACGGCGTTAGGAAGGTTGAGAACCACTGCCCTGGACTATTCCCACGATGGAAGAAGGTGCCCGGGACTCTTCTCCCTTGGCGCTTCTACATGGGTTTGAATTGGCAACTTTTTGGTCAGCAGCCATATGCTAAATGATGGCACTGTCGGGGCTCAGAGAGCGGTATTGGATTGAAAACCTTGTGGAGATACTCAAAGGCACAAATTGTATGCTTTAAAAAGGATGAGTGCTACGGGACATGGCTCGAATAGAGATGAAGCTGCCACTTACAGAAAACAAAGCAAAAACAAATCCCAAACACTGTATCAGAGCAGATGCCCACCGAATAACTGATCCCATCATGGGTCACATTATGGGGGACGACAGTATTATTCCGTAACTGCCAAGCCACTGAGAATCTCAGCCCAGGCAAGTTACCACACCAACTCAACCATTGCATAACCAAGGAGTTCCATGGTGGTGCTGTTAATTAGCTCCACAGAACTGACCACAATGCAAAAGATCTGGTTTATCTATAAACACTACTGATCATCACCCTAATTATTCTGTAATGTATATCAGCTGTAAGACGGTGTTTGTCTTGTTTGTTCTGTATTCCCCAAGCCATAGAGTCATCAGGGTTTAATAAATGTTGCTAAATAAAAGGATAGGTGAATGGGGTAGATGAATGGATGGATGGAGAGGTGAGTGAGTTGATGAACTGGCAACCAAATGGGCTGGGATATGGATGGGGGCGGAGGGAGTCTGGATGAGTGGTCTGTTGCATAGATGCAAGAGTGGGTGTAGATGGATGGATGGTTGGTTGTATGAATGCATGATTGAGTGGATGGTGAGAGATTTTTCTGGATAGAGGGTTTGGAGCTGAATTAGTGGGTGAATGGATGAAGGTTAGAGAGATGGAAGCAGTGGATGGACTGATAAGTAGGTGGATGGATGCAGGCACAAATAAGTGGATGAATGGGTAGATGTATACATGCAAGTGGATTGATGGATGGGTAGAGAGAGGCATGAATGGGTTGGTTGAGTGTGTGTACATGTGTGTACACACGGGCAGGTGAGAAGTTGAATGTGTGGTTAGTGGAGTAGATGGATACACCCCACGAGTTGGGTTAGTTGGATGTATGGATACAAGGGTGGATGAATGAATGAGTGGATGGATCGGTAAATGGATGAATGTGTTTGGTCGATGGGTGTCTCCGTGGACTCACGAGTGAGTAATGGATAAGGGGGTGTGTGTGCGTGCGCGTTGCTGTTGTTAGGTGCCGTTGAGTTGATTCCCACTCCTGTTGAGTACGTGCAACAGACTGAACACCGCCCGGTCCCGCATCACCCTCACAGGCACTGTGCTGTTTGAACCCATTGTTGCAGCCATGGTGTCAATCCATCCCGTTGATGATCTTCCTCCTTTCTTGTCAGCCCTCTGCGTTCCCAAGCATGACGCCGTCTTCAGGGACTGGTCTCTGTGCACAATACATCCAAAGTCTGTGAGATGAAAGAGCAGGCTGTGTGTACCTCTTTCAGGGTTGGCCAAGGCAAAACAGCCAGTTCAAGTCCACGCCAGCTCACCAAAGTCCAGGACATTGATCCTCATGCATTCCATTCCATTTCTGGTGCCTTCCAATTTCCCTAGATTCATACTTTATACAATCCACATTCCACCTGTCAACGGACGCGTGGCGCCGCCTCTCCTTTTGTGCCACGCCTCGGCAGCAAGGGGAGACCCTGGAAGCACGCTGCACGCGCGTCGTGAAGGCCGCCTCTGCTCCGAGGGAGCTCTTCCCCGGTCGGTCACACGTTGAGAGCTTTCCTGCCAGAGGGGCTCGTCATCCAGCGGGATATCTGACAGTAGCCCGCTGCTATTCAGAAGGTTTTGCAGGCCTTGTATAATGAGAAGGGGATGTCTAGGTCCTTTCTTAGTCTGGCATCGACTGGAAGCTCTGTTGGCACATGTCTGCCATGGATGAGCCTCCTGGGGTGGTGGGGTAGCATTCGGCATCACCGCAACGTGCATAGTTTCACAGGGTGACACCTGGGTGACCAGCAGTGGATGTATGTGTTGGGGTGAGGGTTGGATGGATGGGTAGATGGTAGAAGGGGGCTGTTCAGCCAGAGTGAGAGAGATCCTGAGAGCTTTGGCCCCTCCTGCTCGACTCTCCTGGATACCCCATGTGGATGAGGCGAGGGTCTGCTCTGAGAGGCGTGGACATAGCTTTCTCACCCCTCGGTGTTGATAACTGTCTTCGAATGGTCTTCAGCCATCGGCGAAGTCCCATGGGAATGGGTCCCTGGATCCGTGCTTGATCCCTGTGCCCACCCCGCATCTCCTGTGTCCCGTACACGGAGCCCTGGTGGTGCAATGGCTGTGCTTTGGCTGCTATTGAAGGCTGGCAGTTGGGACCCATCAGCAGCCCTACAAGAGGAAGACTTGGTGGTCTGTGCCCATAAAGATGACCGCCTGGCACCCTCCGGGGAGGTCAGTTCTCCTCTGTCACTCGAGGCCGATGTGAGTTGGAATCGACTCGACGGCACCCAACAACAAGGCCTCCCGACTTATGGTCCCAGTGAGAACCAATGTCCCTTTGATCAGAAGTGACCAGCTGACCGGTGTGGGCTGGATGTCCCTCATCACAGTGGCTTCTGAGCCAGGCACAGACCGCTGAGACCCAGGAGAAGACTGAGCAGGGGTCCTGGAGGCAGGCTAGCTTGACCCTCCAGTAACAAAATATCCAGCTCTGCTTGATACCCTCCAAAGATGGGGAGCTCATTACCTCCAGGGGTACCACCAAGCAGCTGTGACAGTTCCCACCGCCATCCAACAGCCGAGACCCAGCCTCGCTTCCTGGTGGGGTCTACCCTGCTCAGAGTCCTCAGAGTGCTATTGCCACGTGGACCCACCAGTAGCCGAGTAGAACGGCTTCATCGGGTTTTCAAAACTGTGACTTTCAGGGATCACACTGCCAGGCACCTCTTCCGCAGTGCTTCTAGGTAGACTCAACGAGTACACGTTCAGTTAGAAGTGGGGTGCTTAACTGCTTTCCCTCCATCACTGAAAATCCTGAAAAGCACAGTTCTACTCTGACAGCCACCAGGTGGCCTCATGGTCTTCTCTGTCCCCATCAGTCCCTCTGACTACCTGTCAGCAAGAGAGGCAGCCACAGAGCAGGTACAAACAGAGCTGGCACACACATGCACCTGCCAAGGGGGACATGTGGCCTCTCTCTGCCCCACTGGTGGTGGGCCCCTGCCTGTGAGCAGGCTGCCACCAGCCCCTGGCAACTCTCCCGCCCCCTCACAGTGCTCTCAAACCCAACATGCTGCCCTTGGGGCAGGAGCTGGACACAGAGCTTCAGGCTGGGCGTCCCGGCCCCTGGGACGAGCCCTTGCTCGCAAAGACTCTGGCAAAGGGACAGAAGGATGAGGATGAACATGAAGATGCAGGAGGGGCAAACGCTGGACCGCATGCTCCCAGTGTCCTGGGACTCACTACCCAAATCCTAAATGAAGCCCACTGCCACCCACGTGATTCTGACTCATGGCGCCCCTGCCGCATGGTGTAATACTGCCCCAGAGACCCCCCCCCGAGACTACTATCTCTACAGAAGCAGACAGCCTCCTCTTTGTTCTGAGAAGCAGCTGGTGGGTTTGATCTGATGCCTTTGCTGTTAGCAGCCCACCTCTTACCACACCTAATATTCCCTGTGACCAGGGACACGCCACATCGATGGCACCTCCTTGGGGCCACCTCTTGTCACCTCTCACTTTTCTGCACCTCCCTGCCCAGGCTACACTTTGCACCTCCCAGAACGACAGATGGGCTACCTCTGGGGGCACCTGTAGAGTGGGGTGGGCTGCTGCCGAACCCCAGGGCTGCATGGAGACCACCTCTGAGTTCGAGTCTCCGGAAACATCTCCCAGCATCCTAGCCCGGGCTCTGGGTCTCGGTGCACACCCAGATGGCACTGGAATCAGGGCCTCTGAGCGCCTCCTTGAGAACAGCCCCTGCAGCCCAGCCCCGAAGGACGCGCCTCAGCCCGGCGGGCCGCAGAGGAAGGAGCACGCCTTACCTGGCTGCATCAAAGCTGTCGTAGGAGCCCACCGTGTAGTGCCTGAAGAGCTTCTTGCTGCGGTCCGCACGGGTTTCTACGGAGAGAGAAAGGAAGCCGTTAGACCCCCTGCGCGGAGGCAGCCCTCCAGGGGAAGAGCTCAGGGACCAGGAGACCTTGTCCCAGGGTCTGGCTTCCTCCAGGTGTGTTTGTGCACCTGGAGGGCCAGGCTGGTCCCAGGATGGGGTAGGGCCTGTGCTCAAAGCAGAGGTAGATCCCCCCCCTCCCCCAGGCAGAGGATAGGGACGCTGACCACACTCTGCAGCGGAGACAGGTCCCCTGAGTCTGGACTGTGACAAGTGCCTCCCAGGTGGACACCAGGTAGAGCAGTGTTCTAACTTGACTTCCCGAGCCCGCCCACGCAGACAGGGGCGGGAGGGTAATAATGTTGATTGGCATTGTCCCATGGACATTGAATAAGAACAATCGATGCATGTGAACTGTGGTGCTGGAGATGACTGCAAGGACCACGGACAGCGGAGAGGACAAACTGGTCTATCTTGGAAGAAGTATGGCCAGAGCGCTTCTCAGAGGGAAGGGTGGCGAGATTTTGTGTGAGATACTTTGGACACGTTGTCGGGAGAGACCAGTCCTTGGAGAAGGACATCGTGCTTGGAACAGTGGAGGGGCAGCGAGAACAAGGAAGGCCCTCAAGGAGATGGACGGACACACAGCGGCTACGACCACGGACTTGGACAGCGCAGGGCCAGGAGGCGTTTCCGTCTGTTGTCCTGATGAGAGCTGTTTGTTCATGAAAAGAATCCCAGCAAACTTGATTCTTGTTCTTAATGAAGTTCCCCGTGACCCGATGAATGGCTCAGACATCAGGACGCTCCTGAGGATGGGACGTGTTCTGCCGCGAGGTTGGACATCACCTGCCCACAAGGACTACAGGGAAGCCCCCTGCCCCGCTCCCCCGCTTGGCAGGTCCAGATGCAGCCTTCTGAACATGGGGTCGAATGAACGGTGGAACTGGATGGAACAGACAACTCAGAGCTGGACAGGGGGAGAACCAAGGACCCCAAACCAAAAGGGCGCCTGGTTGAGTGTTTCATTTCCCGCCAAAGCCAGTCTCTCGCACAAGCTCCTCCTTCCAAGTCCAAAGTGGCTTCAGGAACCCAGCCTCACTTAAACTCCGGCCACGTGATCCCTGCGCTATCCCAGAGTCGGAGACGGCCTGCTTTGCTCACACCGCAGAAAGCACCTCTGCGTCACGAGGGACTCCCAGAGGGCACACAGAGGGGTCAGCGTGCTCAGGCTCCTTTCACGCCCAGGGTGCCCGGAGCGAGGCAGCCAGCCGCTCAGCCAACCAGCAGCTCCAGGGGAGCTGCGCTCCAGCACAGGACTCCATTTCCCAGCGTCCCCAGCACCAGCTGGGACCACGTGACTCATTCCCACCAATGGCAGGTGAGCGGACTCCAGCATTGGCTGTCCCTTGCAAGCCGGGCATCCAGGAAACCTGGAGAGTGTTGGGGGGGGGGGGGCAGGTTCTCCACCCCCTCCTTCTGGTGTCGCTGCCTCAAACAAAGTCCACTACTAAGTCCCTTGAGGGTGACAGATACCTTGGTGCCTGCGCCCTGGGTGCTCACAACAGCCAAGAAACAGACACGACTACTGCTCAGGGAGCCCTGGTGGCGCAGGGGGTTAAGCGTGAGATGGCTGATTGGCGTGTCAGTGGTTCCAACCCACCAGCCAGTCTGATTTCGTAAAGACAACAGCTTCAGAAACCCGAAGAGGGCAGCTTACAGGGTCTCTGGGAGTCAGGATGGGCCGGACCCCAGTCACTGAATGGGTCAGTCCATGTCCCTGGACCTTGTGGCAAAGTGGGTACGCACTGGCCGCGAACCGAAAGGAAACCACCAGCCACTCCATAGGGAAAGGGGAGGCTTTCTCCTCCCGTCGAGAGTTACAGTCTCGAGCACCCACAGGGGCCGTGCTGCCCTGTCCTCCCGGGTGCCAGGAGTCAGGAGGGACTGGATGGCCGTGAGAGCGAGACCCCGTGGTGTGACTGAAAGCTGTGTTCTCGCTGGGGCCCTGGCAGCAGTGGGGTGCAGACACAGCCCAGAAGGCTGTCTTGTCTCCACCCCACATCCCAGGGGCTGTGGGCACCTGGACTCAGGGTTTACTTTACAGACCGTTAGCCGTTGGCCATGACTGGATGTATGACCTTTACGCCTGGCCTCCCTGGGCAGAAGAGGGAGGACCACATGACCCTGTGTGCTGATTCTCATGTAACCCTATGTCTGTCAGGGCGAAATGCTATCCAGTCCTGCCTGTGGTTCAAGGTTCACTGTTGATCAGACGGCGGTGATCCAGAGGCTTTTCAAAGGTGGATGTTCAGAAGCAGATTACCAGGCCTTTGTTCCTAGTCCACCATAGTCTGGAAGGTCCATTGAAACCTTTCCCATATCATAGAAACACACAAGCTCCCCTCGGATAGCTGGATGGGCCTGGAACCAAATCTGGGTCTCCCCCATGGAGAACCGGACTCTGAGACCCTCATCACCTCCTAAGACGACCTTTAGACTCTTTAGAGCCCTGGTTGCACCTTTGGGTAAGTGCTGGGGGGCTGCTAACCCCAAGGTGGCAGGTTCAAACCCACCAGCTGCTCCGAGGGAGAGAGGTGAGGCTGGATTGCTGTGAGAAGACTTCCTATGGAGGGTTGCTATGAGCTGGAATTAACTCCTGGCAGTGAGTGGGCTCTGTATCCTTCCCATGCAACACCTCCCCCAGTACCCCTGGGGCTAGCCTCCATCTCCAGGAACAGCCCCGAGCCCAGGAAGCGTGTCTTTAAAGGCTTACTTCCCTCTGAGTGTGATCATTTATAAGAATCAGATCCAAAGATCAAAGAAGAAAGAAACCACATAAAACTGCCCAAACCTAGAAATTTCATTTCCATCTCCCTCTGGCCACTGTGAGGGCCAGCGGGAGAATGCACTGCCAGGGGCTGCATTCAGGCAGCGAGTGGCTAGGCAGGGACTGGGCAGCCTGGGAGGAGCCTGGGCAGCCACCCTGGGGAGGCTCGAGGCTCTGGGTCCCTGGTCATCATGTTTCTGGAGAAGGGAGGAAGATGAGGACATTTTCTCCAAGACACACATGAGGCTCTGAGAAAACCACTCAAAGGGGGTGGCTTGGGAGGAGGGGGCGGTGGGGTCAAGGCCCCCTGGGGAATACCTTGCTCTCCATCCCCACGTCCCACTCCACAGGGCACTGTCCCCTCACTGGTGGCTTCTAGGGTCAGAGGGAGGTGTTTAGGCAGGCTGAGAGAGTGGAAATCGCCTGCTTGCCCAATGACCCTGGGCACAAAGCAGGCTCCCCAATGCCTCAGTTTCCTTATCTGTGACACAGGCCACTGGGTACACTGACTTCACACAGCCCTGATGAGGTTTCAGTGAAATCTCACTTCTGAATCTATCCCTCCCCAGCACCAGGTCCAGGGAAGCTCTGGGGTCTGGAGGCTACTGTTGGTCCTTGAGGGGGTCTTCTCCTGGGCTTTCTCATCTGAAGCCCCCTCCTTGAGCACAGCGGAGGACACCTGAGCAGGTGTGTACCTTGGAACCTCACACCTGCGTCTCGGGTAGAAAAGGGAAAGCTGAAGGCTTATAAAAGAAGTAGATGGACATTATACAAAGCAGACCGATTTTAAAAGAAATATTGAAGGGAGTTCCTTCAACAGAGAACCAACAACCTGGGACAACATCCTGAGATTATCATCCATGGCAACACCACCCAGAAGTCCATGCAGACACAGTTGGATCTAAAGTAAAATAAACATCCTTCCTGCCATCGAGTTGATTCTGACTCAGAGTGACCCTCCGGGGCAGGGTAGAACTGCCCTTGTGGGTTTCCGAGTCGATGAGCCTCATCTTGCACTGAAGGAGCAGTTGGTGGGTTTGAACTGCTGACCTTGCAGTTAGCAGCCCAACGAGTGACCCACTGTGTCACCCGGACTCCTGGAAAACAGACCTACAAGAGCCAGCAGTGTCAATTTATAGACGACAGTGACGGTTAAAGTTCTCAAACTCACTGCCAGGGGCTCCTGACTCATAGGACAGGGTAGAACTGCCCCTGTGGGTTTGTGATACTATAAGGCTTTCCGGGAGCAGAAAGCCTCGTCTTTCTCCCATGGGGCGGCTGGAGGTTTTGAACTGCTGACTTTGCCATTAGCAGCCTGACTTGTAACCCACTGCATGCGCCATCAGGGCTAAGCTGCTAGCCCAGAGGTCAGCCACGCCGAGGAAGAAAGTCTGAGACCACCAGCCGCGCCAAGGAAGAAAGACGAGGCTTTCTGCTCCTGCAGAGATCTGTCGCCTTGGAAACTTGGAAACGCACAGGGACAGTTTTTACAATGTCAAAAGTAGGGATAAATCGTGATGTGTGAGTCCGGATGGAGGTGTGTCGTAAGAAAGGTCTGGTGCTCTCCCCACCTCTCCCCTCCCGAAACAACCAGCCATTGGAAACACTGTGGAGCCCAGTTCTGCTCTGCCACTCAAGGGGTGCCGAGTGTCCAGGGCGACTGGCTCCACCTTAGTCCCCGAAGGTCCCTGTGGGGCAGTGTACCCCCCAGTGAGAACCTCCGGGCAACATGCAGAGGTCTCTCCACTCCTTGCTGTCTGTCGGAGAGCAGGCACCCTTAGCAGAAGTCCGCAGGCTTACAGAGACTTTAGATGACACCATGCTTCCTGACCAAAGCAACCCCACCTGAGGTTTAGCCCTGGACGGGGGTCTAACTGCCAAAGAAGGGACATTTCCAGGTCAGCGGTCAGGCTGCCTCTCCCCTCCGCCATGTTGAAGGGTTGTAGACACTTCAAGCTCTAGAAGGGGCCCACGTAGGGTTTTCCCTCAGCTTCCCCCCAAAGCGCGACATCCTTTTAAACATAGACAGTAAGCAGGGGCCACGCCGGAGTGTTGGGAGATGGGAAGTATATGGGAGAGAAAGGAGAATTGGTTTGAGGCTCCGCGGAGGGGTGTCCACTGGGGACAAGTTTTAGGATGCACGTGGAGCATTCGCTACGAGGATCCTGAACAGGTTGGCTCGGGCGAGTCTATGAGGGCTAAGGGATAAATGGCCATGTGCCTTCAATTCAAATCTGACCCACGGGCCCCGGAGGACAGGGTGCACTGGCCCCCTTGCGTTTCCAACGGTGTCACCCGTACCACAGAATGCAGGCACGACGGACCGCCATCATTCATGTCCCCAGCGCAATCCTGCTTGGGGGTGGTGGGCAGGGAGGCGAGGCTCTAAAACCAGAGCTGCCGTCCCTCCAATGGCCAGGAATTCAAGTCTGAAGCAGCAGAGGGTGAGGGATGCCATCGCTGCTGGCAGCCGGGTCTTGGCTGAAAGGTGGGAGTGACGGAGAGATGTTGGCCTGTGTTTTATTGACTGTCAGATCCATTCGTGAGGTGTGATCAATGATTGACAGCCTTCAGAAGAATGGGAATTCCACAGCAGTTAACTTTGCCATTTGGGACCTGACCATAGACCCAAAGGCAGTCACCGAAACAGAACAAGGGGGATACCGCGTGGTTTAAAATCAGGAGAGGCTGTGTCTTTGCCGCCTGTCGATTCAGCCAAGAAGCTGGACTGGGCCAAGGCGAACACGGCATCCGGAGTGCAGCGAGAGAGGCCCGTTAACAACGCTAGTGCTGCAGATGGCACGGCCCTGCTTGCCGAAAGGGAAGAGGACTCGCAGCATTTGCTGACAAAGATTAAAAAAAAAAACAAGTCACTGCCTTCTCAAGACAAAGAACACCAAAATCCTCACAACCGGACCAATGAGTAGCATCCCAATGAACCGAACGGAGAAAAGACCGAAGTTGTCAAGAATGTCCCTTTATTTGATGCACAACCAAGGCCCGCTGCAGGCGTAGTCAAACCATCAAAGGACCTGCCACCGCCCTGGGCAAACCTGCGTTAAGAGGTCTCTTCAGAGTGTGAAGGAGCAAAGACGCCGCCGTGAAGACAGGGGGTGCCCGCCCCACGCCACGGCCTTTACAATGGCCTCACATGCAGGAGAAAGTTGGGAACGAATAGGGAAGACCGGAGAAGAACATGACAGTGAGGAATATGAGACACCCACGGACTGCCAGAGGAGGGGACAAATCTGTCTTAGAAGGAGTGCCGCCAAATGGCCCCGAGAAGCAAGGAGGGTGAGCCTCTGTCTCAAGTCCTTCAGACAGGGTATCCGGAGGGAGTGGCCCTGGAGGGTCAGGGGTAGAGGGAAGACTCAGTGAGGTGGACTGACATGGCGTGTGGAAGTTACATCATCTGTTGTCAATTTGAGACCATGAAGAGTGAAGGGGTGGAGTGTAGCCTGTCAATTAGGTCACAGTTTGATGACCTCATTTGGAGGCACTAAGGCGATCCATAGCTCCGGGACACACAATCACTCCCTGGGAGACATTCCTGCTGACAAGTCACACGGAGCTATGCTGATGGCAGCCAGAACCTGGGAGCTGGAGGAGCCACGTGGAGACCCTCACCAGTGCTGAGATGCTTCCACCGCCACTGGAGACACAAGAATTTCCACCCACTGCCCTGTGATCTTCCTGCATTCAGCATCATTGCATGTGTTGCATGAGCCTAAAGAGGAATTTACCAACTGGTACTGGACATATGGGCTAATATCAGACTTATGGACTTGATCTGGACTGGGCTGGGATGTTTTCTCAGTATTCAATGGCCCTTGCATATAAAGCTCTTTCCCAGACACATGTCAGTGTCCCTGAATTTGTTTCTCGAGTCTACCTGGCCTCACACATGGGGACTATCACCATGGACTCCCAGCATCGCAAGGGCTGTGAGGACAGTGCAGACCCAGGCGGCATTTTGTTCTGTCGTAGGCAGGGTTGTGGTGTGTCAGAAGCAACCTGACAACATCTCAAAACAACAACAACAGCCACAAAACTCTGAAATACATGAAAGGGACCTCACGACGGTGGCCAGGTAGTGTCGCTGCCTTAGCCTCTGATTCCGGGCCACAGGAAGACTGGATGAGGCGTGGCCAGCAGTGTTCTAAGTCTGGTTGGACAGTAATGATGGGGACGTTCCTGGAGGCCAAGGTCCTGTTTGTCTCTGCCCCCAGAGGAGCAGGAAGTCATAGCAGGAGTGGGGACAATGGTCACGAGAGCCACAGCGTTATGGACCGCTCACTCTGGGACTTCAGTCATCCTGGTCACCTCACTTCTGCATCAGAACTGTTGTAACCCATTTCCCAGCTGCAGAAACACAATTGCTGGTGTCTGATGCATTGAGTCGTTGCCCTGTGACAGCCCAGAACTGCACCCCTAGGGCCTCCAGGCTCCAGTCTTTATTGGGGGTGAGTTACCAGCTCTTTCTCTCATGAAATTGCTGGATGGGCTCAAAGTGACAACCGGATACTTAAGCTTGGTGTCTCCAGGGCCCCTTAAAGGGTTGTTAAAAGAAGTGTGACTTGGTTGGACAAGTAATTTATGTGTTCAACTACCAGTCAGAGGTGTGTCTTCATTATTCCGTGTGGCTGTAACGGGGGTGATGTGGGGGCTTTAGCAAACAGAAATCCATTCTCCTACAGTTTAGGAGGGATGGAAGTTAAAATCTAGGGCACCACTGACTCTAGACAAAGGGTCTCTCTTGACCTCTTTGTTGGCTCTGTGAAAAGCTCTAGCATTCAGTAGTCAATGGGGGTGGTGTGTGCACCCCAGGGGCCCAGAGAAGTCCTCTCGCCAGAGGTGAGTCTGTACTTTCGAGGCAGAGTGGGGACGGGGTGGGACAAGGAGAGCAGCACGTCTGAGGAATGAGAACGTGAGCATGGAGACTCCGAGGGAGCCATCTATGTACCAAAACCCCATCTGGGTGGAGTCTGAGTCCAGGGTCCGCCTCTGGCACTTGGGAAAGTAGGCTGCCTTCTGCGCCCCGGTGACACAGTGGTTACCCATTGGGCTGCCACCTCAGGCTCCCCACCCTCCTGGCCTTCTCTCCCTCCCTCCCTGGCACCCTGGGTTTGAATCCCATGTGGGCATCAACCAGCTTAACTCCTTACAACCTCTCTTTCCCAGCCCTGCAGGGCAGGGCTGATAACAACTGCCTCGGAGGAGCTCGGGGCGCCTAATGCTTTCCTTGCTGAGCTGCTAACTGCAACGTCAGCAGTTCGAAACCACCAACTGCTCCACTGGAGAAAGATGAGGTTTTCTACTTTTGTAAAAGAGTTACAGCCTCAGAAACACACAAGCGCAGTTCTAAGCCTACCTTATATGGTCTCTAAAATTTAGGATTGCCTCGATGGCAGGGCGTTTTGGTGTTTTGAGAGGCCACTTTCCTGTGGCTCTCCCGTCCGGGACTGGACACCCATCGAGAGATTGGGCCCTCTTTTGCCTTGCCGGCCTGCAGGACGGTAAGCAACGGAAGATCAAAAGACTAGGGTGGGCGAGGCTGCTCGCGAGTCTCAAAATGAGAAGCGCTAAGAACCCTCCCCTCGTCCCCCCTCCCCCTCAGGGCCCCAGTCCAGTCTGGTCTGGATTTCAGGCCCCCTTGTGACCGGGGGACAGGGTCGCTGACATCACCTTGGAGGGCGCTATTAAAAGGAGCCCTGGTGGTGCAGTGTTGCTTATTGGGCTGCGATTGGTGTGGTCAGTAGCATGCAGGCCGCAGCTCCGCAGGAGAAAGACGGCACTTTTTACTCCTATCAGCAGTCACAGGCTCGAAAAACCCACAGGGGCGCTGTGCGTCAGCACTGACTCGCTGGCAGTGAGTTTGGCTGGGGACTTCGGTGTCATTACTGCCCGGAGCCGAGGAGTCAGGGGCCATCTTGGTTCTGCTGAAGAAAGGCCTGGTGCTGGCATCCCAGAAACCTCTGTCACCTGGGGGTCCCCATGGTTGACATTCAGGACCACGCAACCAGCAGCCCTCCACCGTGAGCCTGGTGTCAACCTAGAGACACACCTCAGCCCCTGCCAGGGGGCGATTCTCCCTGCCATCTAGAACAATGGGCTTGGGGCCACCCCCTCCACACGCACAGCACTGCCCTCCCTCCCACCCCTGGGGGGTGAGGGGGGTGGGGGCCCCGGGTGACCCACCAGGGTCTGACATCAGACAGCACGCAGGCTGCGGAGCCAAACCGAGCACTGGAGCCACCGGAGGAGATGCAGCGGGAACGTTTGCTAGAATTAACGTTTCCTTTTTAAACCCAAAGACGTGAATGGGCTCTAGGGAGCGGAGCAGTGGGAGACCCAGGTGCTGGGTGAACCGCAGCCAGGCTCTCAGACTCAGGACAGGCCCCTGTGCCATCGGGGGGATGCATACCATAAGGGGCCTCAGGGGAACCAGAACCAGGCTGCCCCTGGGTGGGTCCAAGCCGCTGGCTGGAAGGCGGAGGTTTTGATACAGACAGTATCTCTGAAGAAAGGCCTGGCTATCTACCTTCCTGGCACACACCTGTGGGTGCACACACGTGCACAGCGACACGCTGGGCTCATGGAAGTCTGAACTGACGTGCTGGCCACAGATGTGGGTGCCTCAAAGGTTGGTGGGTAAATGGAATGAAAGTTATTGGTGAACTTTGTGAACCCCGCCCTCCTGCCCCGTGTGTGTATCCACCTTATGGTTCTGCGTGTCTATGTGTCTTGGCTGTGATCTTTGCAGACAGACACAGGTTTATCTGACATGTCACCCTGGGAGGGCTTTGGGCTGGGTAGTCCAGTGCTCCCCACTTGCCTCAGTGGCGTGGTGGGTCATGTGGTGGCTGCTCCAGCTGCTCCACAGGAGAACAGAGGACTTTTTACTCTGGCAAAGAGTCGCAGTCTTGGAAACCCCCAGGGGCCGTCGTTCCTTGTCCTACAGGGTCGCTGTGAGTCGGGACCAATACGGCGTGTTTGGTTTGGCTGGAGTGCGGGGCACAGCCAGCCCTGCAGCCTCAAACCTGGGCACCGGCCAGCAGCAAGCTTTCCGTATGCTCACGAGCTGGGCACTCCCTCGACCCTTTCAAGACTGAATTGTTTTCTGTGAAATTTCTTCCCTTTCTGAAACCATGTGTTCTCAGGATAGAAGACTTTTTGAATAAAATGGGGGGAACGCCCTTTTTCGAGGGAATGTGGATATTGATGCCATCATGGGGACACAAAGAGTTCTGGTGGTTCGGTGGGTTACGCAAGGGCTGCAAACTGCAGGGTCGGCGGTTCAAATCCATTAGTTCCTCTGAAGGAGCCGGATGAAGCTGTCAGCTCTTGTAAAGATTAACAGACTTGTAAACTGTTCAGAACAGTCCTGTCATATTTTGTCTTTCAGGGTCATTAGCAGTTGGAGTAAACTCAATGGCAATGGGTTAGTGGGATACATATGTCCCAAGGGACCTCTGGTGCTGGGTCTAGTGAGATGAGGTGTTTCCCCCCTCCCACACACACACTTTCTTTGGAGCCATGCAGTTCCATAAAGCCCCACCAGATGGCAGCATGTGCAGGAAGTGGACTGGCAGCGTCCCACTAAGACCCAGAAGCAGGAAATATAGGTGGGCTGTATATGTCCCGTGGGTCATGAAAGGCCTATGGAGGTTGTATGAATCATGTCCGTTGTTGCCAGTCCCCCAGAAGCTATACCAGTGGGTCTCAAACACTGGGCAGCAAAGAGTATCCCAATCCTTAGAAGCCCAGGATGCAGAGGCAAAGAGAAGGCAGTGGATTGCTGGGCTGCTTTCTTCCCCTCCAGGGACAAAACTCCTGTCATCCCGCTGGTCACTCCCAGCACGGCTGCGGCTCTTAGTCACCCCCGCAAATTGTTGGTTGCGTTGAACACTGACAGAAAACACCTTGTGGAGTGCCAGGAGCTCTGCTCCTGCCTTAAGGGCAAGCTGCTCTTGTAATTGTCACTTTTGGAAGGAAGCGGTCTTCGGGCCCGGTACAGCTGTGGACTCCTTGTGGAAGCCCTGTGACGAGACCATCTTCCCCTGCTCAGTCCCTGGAGTGCCGAGGAGGACCCAAGGGGAGGAGAGGCCCTGAAAGAGGTGATCGTGGGGGTTGCAGGTGTGGGACAGTACTGGGTGCCTGTGTCCACTAGGAATCATCATCTTGACCCATCAGCACCCACTGTCGGTCTGTCTGTCTGTCGACATCTTTGCAGAGATATTCAGGAGTCCTGGGGGGCACAGTGGGCTGTAGGTTGGGATTTTAATCACAAGGCCAGCAGTTTGCAGCCACCAGCTGCTCTATGGGAGAACGATGAGCCTTTCTGCTCCCACAAAGAGTTCCAGTCTCGGAAACCCACAGGGGCAGCTCTACCCTGCCCTGCAGAGGCGCTATGAGTCAACATTGAATCACAGCTTTGAGTTTTATTTTGATTTCTGATCTGTCCACTTGTCCTGTGGTGCCTTACACGTGTCTGTGATGCTGGAGGCTACACTGCTAGTGCTTCAAATACCTGCAGGGTTGCTTGTGATGGGAAGGCACCAGCGGAGTTTCCAGACTGAGACCAGGAGGAAAGGCTTGGCAACCTGCTCAAGAAAATCGGCCAGAGGGAACCTCAGGGCTGGTGGCAGAAGAATATCTGATGGGGAGGTGGGACATGAGCTCCCTTCCCCACCCCAGGTTGGGTGTGATGATACATAGTTTGTAGTAGCAGACCCAGGATGACGAAGATATGGGGGATGAGCCAGTCTTTGTTCTCCTGGGCACTTCAGCTCCCTGAGAGCTGAAGCTGTGGCCGCCACCCCAGTAGCTACATGCATCACCCCAAGTGTGAAACACAGGATCCCTTGCTATCCCCCTAGACACCCTGTGAGACTGGGGCCCCACTGCCAGCTGTGAAAACCAACGCCTTGAATGAACCTTGGGACTCATTTTCTGACCTCAAACCCCTGGTGAGGCCAGCTGGACGCTCCTCAGGACAGCCATTCAGACGGTGTGTGTGTGTCCAGAACCCACACGTAATGTAGCCCTGAAAACCAGAACAGACCCAAACCCACTATCAGTAATCGCTTCCAAATCATGGCGACCCCGTGAGTGAGCAGCGCATGGCGCCATGGGGATTTCTTGGCGTTGTGCCAGCAGACCTCCAGGCCTTGCTTCTGCTGTGCTGCCACCAGGTAAGGTGGAGGTGGCAGTCCCTGAGGGCCACGCCTGCCTGGGAACCTGGGCTGCTCTGGACAAGGGCTTGGCCTCTCTGATTGGCTCCTCAGCTGCCATCTGGGAGGGGCCTATTGGAGAGGTCTGGACCAATCAGAGTCTGCTGGGCGGGGCTTCCTTTCCAGGAGCAAGCAATTTCTCACCCTACCCCCCTTCAGAGGGGCTGTTGAAGGCGCCAGGGCTGCCTAGAGAAAGAACTGGGGTGCCTGGCGCTGCGCTGCCCACTCCCTCCCGTATAACAGCTCCCGACTTCTCACGGGGCGGGGGGAGGGGGGGAACTGGGGTAGACGGGGGAAGTGGCGGTGAGGCGACAAGGCCCTCCCTCCTAGTTTAGGCGGAGCCTGGTTACTACATTCCCATCTCCCGTGGCCAAGCACACGCCCAGTTACAAAGCCATGACTCCTGCTTCCTTCCTGGAGCGGCACCGCTACTGAGCAGAAACCGAGGAACACAGGTTAGAGAAGCCCCTGCCACTCGCCCCAGTCACCTACGGGCTGCGCTGGGATCAAATGACACCTGTCCTGCAGTCACAGTCAGCAAATACCTCCTCTCCCCTCCCAGCTATACTGCCCTTTCCAAATTTGTACAGTTCACGGCAGAAACCCCAAGCCCCCTGAGCAGGTACACCTGCCCTGGTCACTGCCATGGGCTTTGGTCTGTGGGCATTTGTCTGTGTGAGATCTTCATGGTAAGAGCAGCTGATGCCACGTGTCCGTAGACCTCACTACCGTTCTCCAGGTTCAGCCCTGGCCTTGTCCTGCCTGAATCTCATTGACAGACACTGAGTGTGTCCCCACCCACAGTGACCCCATGCCCAACAGAAGGAAAGGCTGCCCAGTCCTGCACCCTCTTCACCAGCGTCCCTCTGCCTGAGCCCATGGTTGCCTCCACAGTGTCCATCCATCTTGTCAAGGGCCTTCCTCTTTCTTGCTGCCCCCCCCTCCCCCCGCACTTTACCAAGCCTGACGTCCTTCTCTAGGGACTGGTCCAAAATCTCACCAACCTTGCCTCTAAGGGGCTCATTCTGAGTGGTGAGTAATTCCCTGCTGAGGGGGAGGGGGGGGAGCCAGCTACACAGCATGAGTTCTTGCAGGAAGGTCCAGGCAAGACATCCCTGCCTTTGAAACGCTCTTGGCGGGAACTTGCCCAAGGTCACCCAGCCTCATGCCTCCTGCCACCCAGCTCCCCATCCGGTTCTCCCGCTCCCCGGAGCTCAGCAGGCACCGCCTCCCAAGCCTTCACTCGCCCCCACTCCCTTTCTCTTGTTCTTGAGCAGATCCAGGCTGGGCGGCCCTGGGAGGGAGCGGAAGCTCCACTCTGGCCCAGCCCTGCTGCCCGCTTGCCGCCATCCTTTCCCAATGGGCTGGAAGCATCAGAGCTGCTGGCAGGGCCAGAGTTGGTTTCTACTCTAATCCGAATGAAGACAACAACAAAAAAGTGACAGTCCTAGCATCCTAGTGGCAGGACTGAGACCTGAGCCAGGGAGGCAGGCTGCAGTTGAAACAGGGGCCAGGCAGTGGGTGATGGGGACCTGTTTGAACTGCGCTGCTGCTGGTTAGGGAGGCTGGCGGTCCCCAAGGTAGCTTTCTGTCCACAGGGGATGCTCAGTGGCTGGGGGCAGCCTGGGATCCCGGCATCTGCCCCCCACCACCCAGGGCTGGAGCAGGGACAGAGGGGTGCACACATGGAGAGTGATCTGTGACCCCCATCTGGAAGGGTCTTCCGCAGTCCCTGTGCTGACCCTGCCTGCCTGGCCTGGGGGTGGAGTGGGGTGGCAGGAGGGAGGGTGCTTCGTGTACGGAGACCTTGTGTGTGTGCCTCTCTGTGTAGCCCTCCACCTGATGCCTTGCACCCCCATCCCAGTGACTTAACACCCGAGGGCCTGCATTTGGGTCCTGCTCCGCTCCTCAGAGCACCTTGCAGGACAAGGCTGGAGCCTGCCCTGTGGCCAGGCTCCTAGAGGATTCCTTCATTCTTCTGAATCCCTGGCTTTCCTCCCCACCCCACTGCCACCCCACTCCCTGGAAAAGAGCAGGCTGGGAGGTGAGCTTACAGCCCAAGGTCACCCCGGTGTCTGGGGTGGCGGCTGACAGCCTAGGTACACAAGCTGGATGGGCTGGGGGGTGGGGAGGGTTCTCTGCAGCTCTTTAGGGACACTGGGCAGAGGCACAGGAGCAGGACATCCAGGAAATAGAGACCTGTTGAGTCCCGGTGGCCACGGGACTGGTTGGTTTGTCCTCAGCCTCCTGGGCTGTCCATCCTTCAACATCAAAGGGACATTGGGCTTGGTTTCCTGAGGTCCCAGAGGGGGCTGAGAGTGGGGCTGGGAGGGTCCCATAATCAAGGACTTAAAGAGATGGAGTCTGTGGTGGCCTCTGAGGGGACAGCTGGCCCCAGATACCCATTTCTTAAACCCTTCACTAGCAGCACCTGTCCAGTTATCTGGCATGCGTGCACATACACACAGTCAGCCCCTCCTCAGAGATGTGGCAGCAGGCAGCCCAAAGGCAGGGGGACAGGGTGGGGGACTCCAGAGCCTTGCAATTCCTGCTTCAGGATTCTCTCCACACAGCACATTCCAAAGCCTCTCGCCCCCCAGGAGGGAGGCCCGAAGGGGGAGGAGTGGGGGGGATCTTGTCCAACCAGTTCCCCCAGGACCACTCCCAGGTACCTGGGGGGCAACCTTCTCGGGCACCCTCCTGCTTCTGCAAGCGAGAGGGAGCAGGTGGCCCTCAGGCTCTTAGGGAAGTTGGCTGGAGCTGCAATACCACTGAGAATACATCTGCTGTTTGCTTCTTCCCCACGGCCACCACGCACAATCCATGTCGTTACAGGGAGAGATACGTTAATTACAAAGTAGCCAGTCTGCCTTTGAGGGGTGCAGCCCACCCACCCCCAACCCGCAGGCTGGATGGGCTATAGGGATGGGCTGGGACTTTAGACAGTTTGTCAGGGAGAAGAGAGGACGTGGCCCCCACCCCCATCCCAAACTCTCAGTGGATCCATTGTCAAGGTCTCAGGGGACAGTTGACCCCCCCGCCCCACCCCCACCCCGTGGATCTGACACCAGGAGCTTCCTAGGAAAAGTCCTAGTGCGAGCCCAGCGGGTGTCCAGGGGGGGACGCCTAGAAATACCAAGAGCCACTGGGCTCCAGGAAGCTCCCGGCGTGGCCTGGCCTCCCTGGCTGATGGCACAGCTGCAGGCTTCCCCGGATTTTGAATCACAAGGCGAGAGAGTGCACGAGTCCTTCTGGAAACAAAAGGTTTCTCTCCCGCGGAGCACAGCGTCCAGGGCGCCAGGGCGCAGGCAGGCAAACAACCGCAGAGCAGGCGGATCCGCAGCCCCCCAGCGGTCCTACAGAACAAAGACGCCGCGCGCCCCGCCCGAGCCGCCGGCCAGCGGGGCCGTCCTACCTCCAAAATGAACTTTCTTTTTGAAGCGAGAACTCTCAGCCATCATGTGCAGCCTGGGAGTCACCATGTCAGCGCCTAGGTCCACGCGGAGAACGCCGGCGCTGGGGCCCGCCGCGCTCGAGCCATCGCGGGTGCGCCCGAGTAGGGAAAAGTTGTAAGTCTCCGGTGTCAGAGCCAGGGGTGCCGAGCAGGAAAGATGGAAGGGAAACGGAGAAGGCAGGGAACGGGGGCAACCAAAGGAGAACGACGACCAGGAAGAAAGATGGCTCCAAGCGTTGGGCCCGTTGGCTCAAAAGCCAGACTTGGCACCCCGGGAACCGCGTGCCAGCAGCGCGCGAGCCTCTTCTTTCCTGCAAGTTGCACGCTGGCTCCCCTGCGCAGCCCGCAGCCTCGCACTTCCCGGCTGCACCCGGGACTTTTTTCCTAGCGCCAGTTTCCATGGCGATGCATGTCACTAGTCTAAATAAGTGCGGGTGAAGGACGCCTGAACAACTGTGGCGATTACGCATGCCGTGAGCAGGGGGGGTGGGGGCATGATTCAACGGGCGGGTAGAACGCGGCAGGGCAGCGCCGCTGTTGCCCTCGCTGTTCGCTCCAGCTGTTTGCGTGGCCCTCGCGCAGAGGTGGTGGCTGCAGCTTCTGGCCACCTTGTGCTGGGGTGGGTGTGGGGATGGCGGGTGGGGGTGGGGTGGGAGGGCTAAGTCCCTACTGGCTACGGGGGCGGCGGGGCGGTTTGAACCCGCAGAGCCAGAATGAAGAGGAACTAACAAGCAGCAGCATCTTGAGAACTGGGGTTCTGGCAAAGGGTGCATGGGGTCCCTTCTTCCTGGCTGGGTGTCCTGAGTACCAGCAGGGCGCCTCTGAGGGGCTCCAGGGAACACCAAGGACACACTGTGAATCCTGCCAGGCAGGGGATCCAGCCCCCATACTGTCTTGTGGCCAGAATTGGGGCCACATCTGGGAGCTGACCTGTGTTGGTATAGAGGGGAACCCCTGGTCCCCAAGGTATGCCTTGGCTACTGAAGGGTTGGAGATTGGCGACCCCTGGAAGCACCAGGAAAAAAGTCCTGGAGCGATCCTGAAAAGGTCCACTCAGTAGGAATTCGGTGGGATGGGGCTCCCTTCCACTCTGACACACGCAACCCCCAGTAGTCAATCCTTCAACGACATCCCACAGCACCCCCTCTTGGAGAAGGAGCGTACCCGCCATGGGCCTTTCAGGCAGGAGTTTGCATCTTTCATGTGGCTACCCTGAGCCCACCAAATGGCCTGAGATGTGTGCCCAGCCCCCCTCTGAGCTGCAGGGGTCTTTTCGGTGAGAAAATGGATCGGAACCTCCCTGAGATGCTCAGTAAAGGTTCCCATCTCCCTGGGGAGGCAGGGGCCCTGGGTATCACAAGAGGTCTGCACTCTAAGGCTTTGAACTCACCCAGTGGTCCCTCGGAAGAGAGGCCTGGCCAACCCCCCCTACCCCATGGAGTCCAGCCCAGCTCTGAAAGCCATGGGGTCACCCTGAGTCCAAATAGACTTGACGGCAGCGGGGCTGGCAGTGTGTGTGAGAGACAGCTGTCACAGTGCCCTGGCTGTCCTGGCTGCTATGACCACCAGGGTGGTTGTGAACTTGGTCTGTGCCCTGGGAGCCATGCATCTGTGAGGAATCGAGACAGGCGCCTGACCCACGGGAGGCATCCAGGAAGGGCTGGTTGTCTTTGTTGCTGGTACCGTCCACTTCTGGAGGCCCTCAGGCTCATTCACCGTGTTGGCTTGGCCCCTCCAAATCTCTCAAGGAGGGACCCTTCGCCTGTGGGGTGTTTGTTGTCTCTAAAGCAGCGGTTCTCAACCTGTGGGTCGTGACTCCTTTGGGGGATGGTCAAACAACCCTTTCACAGGGGTCGCCCAATTCACAACAGTAGCAAAATAACAGTGATGAAGTAGCAATGAAAGAATAATTTTATGGTTTGTGGGGGGGGGGGGGTGTCACCACAACATGAGGAACTGTATGAAAGGGTCAGGGCATTAGGAAGGTTGAGAACCACTGCTCTAAAGGAAGCTGGAATCTGGGGCGGCACAGGAATCCCAGCCCCGCATCCTGGGAAAGGAAGGGCCGCATGCCGCCGCCGCCGTCTGCACGATGGAGTGGGCATCCGTCTTTGCCTGGTTTGTGTCCTGGCAGCTGCGTCGGCTGGTGTGAACATAAGATATCTGTGCTCTTCTGGCTAATGGGCCTAGCCTTGTTCCGCCCAGATGACCAGGGGCTGTGGGCTCGCTGGGTCCTGGAATGGGCTGTCCTCCAGCTACAATGCTTCCCCAGTCAGCCTGATGAGGAGCCAGGGGCCAGGCACCAGGTTGTCTTGAGATAATTGGCAGGGAGGGGACCTCCTTCCACCAATGGGTTCCGTGCAATCCCCTCTGCTCCTCGGTACCTGTGAGTAGGCATTGCCTGCTGCCTCTGTCCAGGATCCCTCGTCCCATGAGCTCAACCGGGTCGGGTTGGAATATTCGGTGGCTGTGGAGCCCACGGCCACGCAGGGTGGCAGGTGGTTTGAGTAGGACCGTGCTCCCTGGGGTTTCAAACTCTGGGCTGTCAGAGGTTGACCACCAGGCCTTTCCTCTGAGGCACATCTGGGCAGACCTGAACATCCAACCTTTCAGCCAGCAGCTGGGAAACGGCACCACCTTGGGATGGATTATCTGTGAAGGCTCAGGTACTGGGGGGTGGGAGTCCACCGCCCTCTGCCCCTCCATGACGCTGTGTCTCCTGCTCCCGGTACCGCGGGGAACCTGGGTGTTGTCAGGTGCTGTCGAGCCTGTTGGGACTCACAGTGAGTGATGTACAAGGTAATGGAATGACACCTGGTGCCACGCCATCCTCACCATCATCCTAGGCCCGAGCCCATGGCTGCAGCCACTGTGTCCACCCATCATGTCCCGGGTCTTCCTCTTTGTCGCTGCCCCTCCGCTTTACCTAGCATGGTGTCCTTCCCCAGGGACTGGTCTCTCCTGATCACACGCCCAGAGTATGTGAGACAAGGTCTCGCCAACCTTGCGTCTCAGGAGCCTTCTGGTCAGTTTGTTCTTCTTCCGTCTTCCTCATCAGCAGCGCCCTTCAGAGGCATCGATTCTTCGGTCCTTCTTATTCACCGACCAGCCTCCGTGTGCCCAGGAGGTGAGTGATGATACTTGGCATGAGCAGGCTGCTCAGTCCGCGAAGTGACATCTCTGCATTGGTGCAGCGGATTCCCCCAATGCTGCATGCAGCGTGACCACGAGGGGTGGGCGTCTTCATGATGGGTACCCACTGCCTGAAGGGATGAAGCCCACAGCCGGCTGGGTGTGTGGACGACCACGACGTGACTGGATCACAGAAAACAGCGACGTGGTCTCTCACGGGGTGGAAAGGGGATGCCGGTGGCCAGACGGACCCCCAAACCATCCTCCACCTGCCCTGCTGCAGTCCCACCGAACCAAGGGCACTTGCTGGTTCTCTGGGCCCTGGGCACACAAGGTCATGTCCCATTAATGACTCCACCCTCCTCTCTGCCCTTGCTCCGACATACGCTACCGGAAATCCGAGGGTCACAAAAATAGCCCATCTCCTCCAGCAGGCGGGCCCCAGGGGGCGGAGGCTTCAGGGAGGGATTGCCGGGAGACTGGAGGGTAAAAATAGAGAGGGATTTCCAAGCAGGTCCACATTCCTCTGCCAGCACCCCACACTGCCACATGAAGGTGGTCTTGGGGACTTGTGTCCTGGGACTTCCCCAGGGAGGGGGCAGCTGAGGAAGAGAGCCAGAGGGGGAGGCATACGGTGGGGGGCCCTCTGTGTCTCCTGGGTGATCAGTAGGAACCTTGTCACTGGGTGTGAGCAGGGTCACTCTCAATATGGGGTGTCCAAGGGAATGCCCTTCCTCGTTTCTCCTGGTCCATGGGGGCTCCAGGATTCCCCCAGCCGGTGGATGTATCCTCACCCAGCATCTTCCCCTGTGTTTCTTCTTTGTTATAAAGCATCACTGGGGTGGGATCAGGAACCCCCTGTCCCCACCCTGTATGAGGTGCCTGGTGGCGCAGCAGTTGAGTGTGCAGCGGCTAACAGAAAGGTCAGGGGTTCAAACCCACCAGGTGCCCTGTGGACTGAGAAGAGACCTGACCGTCTGCTCCCATGGACATGGCTGCTGTGAGGGGCCATCGAGTTGGTCTTGACTCAGTGACTCGATGGACGACGGCACAAGACACCGCCTGGCCCTGCACCCCCTCACAATTGTTTTTTAATTTGGAGCTCACTGCAGCAGCCACTGTATCCCCCCACCTCATGAGGGTCTACCTCATTTTTGCTGACCAAGCATGATGTCCTTTCTCTAACCCTGAGAGTTTGTGGGCAGCTGCACAGTGTCCCACAGGGTCACCAGGACTTGGAATGAACTCCCTGGCACCCAGTCACAATCCCAGCACGACCTTATGTGAACATATGCATGCCCAGCATCTAGGGCAGTGGTTTTCAACCTGTGGGTCGAGACCCCTTTGGGGGTCGAACAACCCTTCCATAGGGGTTGCCCGATTCATTACAGAAGCAAAATGACACCTATGAAGTAGCAACGAAAATAATTGTATGGTTGGGGTCACCACAACATGAGGAACTATACAAAAGGGTCATGGCATGAGGAAGGTTGAGAACCACTGATCTAGGGCCTTACTTCCACACTCTCGGTGACAGAGGCTGACAGGTCATGTAGACCAGGAGCCTGTGGGTTAGGCACTGGGCTTGTGATACATTTATGGTGCCAACCTGGCCTATAGGAATATGTGGGATTCATCAGGTCGCAGTTTGATTGGAGGACAAAGAGATAAATGGCTCTGCAAGGCCCGCCCCCCCTTGAGCTTGCTCTTTGGTGACCAGGGCATGCTGGAGTGTGCTGCTGCTTTAGCTAGTTCTCTGCCTCAGCCTGTGAGCTACACCACCTGTGGGCCAAGCCAACCCATGGATCCTGTCTCTAGAGCTTGAGGTTCCTTCGAGACCTGCTTCGCCATGCTGCTGCTGTGGACATTGCTTGAGGCTGGTGGATCCTGTCGCCTTGTATTGCTTGCATTAGATATCCCATCTGGACCTGCTTTGATAAGCTCCTGGGATGCTGAATGTTGGTGACCCGCACTGCTGTTTGCTGCCTGTGGACAGACTCTGCTTGCCTTGCCCAAGGGAGGACTCCACTGCTTGCTTCCTTGACCTTGGACCCAGCAGACCATGTGAGTTGAAGAAACTTCAAGTATATTACCTTCCCATGAAACTGAGTTGAGCTGAGCCCTCTGTGCTGCTGTGTGGACTAATTAGCGTTATATTCCTTCTTGCTGCATAAACCTATCCTCTTATGCATATATATGTAAAATCACAAGTGTCCTGGTTTTGTTTCTCTAGAGGACCTTGCCTAACACAGGGCTGCTCCACACAAGACCGGCGGTTCAAACCCAGCTGGGAGAAGATGAAGCCGCCCGCTCCCACAGAGACGGGCACTTTTGTAAGCCTTTTGTGGAGTAGCTGTGAGTCAGACCGGCTTGATGGCCCGGGGCCTTGATAAGTCCCTCGTTTCCGCGTTGGCCCTTTCTGGAGTGTCACCTTGGCTGCATCCCTCACCTGCCTGAGATGAGTACCTTGATAGCAACTGGCTGTGGGTCGAATGGGGTTCCCCAATTACAGGTATGTGAGGTGTTAATAGCAAACTGATCTGTTTCGGAAGAAGCAAACCCAGAGCGCTCCTTGGAGGCAAGGCTGGTGAGAATCGATCTCATGCACTTGGGACACATTGTCAGGAGAGACCAATCCCCGGAGAAGGGCACCGTGCTTGGTACAATGGAGGGGCAGCGGAAAGGGGGAAGGCCCTCTAGGAGATGGACGGACAGAGGGGCTGCAGCCACGGGCTCAGGCGTAGACGCCAAGGTGAGGAGGGTGCAGGCCGGGCGGCGTTTGGTTCCGTTGTGTGTCAGGCCACTGTGAGTGGGAACGGACCCCATAGCACAGGGTCGCCAGGAGTCAGAATTGACTCGACTGCAGGGGGTTTTGACCTAGAACAACCACACGTTTTGAGGGAGCCTTCCACGGAGCAAGAAAAGAATGGTCTGTTCCTTCCAGCCACCCCCTTGTGGTATTTCAGTCACAGCGCCAGCAGGCTACTCGGCGCTGAGTGTCTGAAAGAAAAGTCCTTAAGCTTGTTGACAACAAAGCCCGGCCTTAGGGCCCAGGGCTGGCAGCCGACACACCCACGGGAAGCCCGCTCTGGGCCTGGAGTGCTCGCAGGTAAGAGAAGGAAACGAGAAAAAGGATTTCTTTATTAATTTTTTTAGCATTGGCTTTCTTTAAACAGCCCTGCAAAGCGTGTGACTCTTTGGGGGTGGCGTCCACCGGGAGACTGTCGTTAGCGTGTGCCGCACAGGCGGCAGCCAGCCCCGCGGTGTGTTCTCCAGGCAGTGGGCCTCTCCTTGTTAACTGGTGAGGCATTTATTTCAGTGAGTAAATGTTTGCCTGCAAGATTCACCAACCCCGCCAGCACCCGGCACCAGCAAACTCCTGAGTTTATAGCAGGCTGTGTGTCATCTTTCAAAGGGAACCACTGTGCCTAAGCAGGCAGGCGTCCCACGACGCCGAGGGAGCAGCCCCAACACACGGGGGTGCCCAGGGCTCAGCTGCTAACTGGAAGGCCGGAGGTTCAAACCCACCAGCCTCACCTCGGAAGAAAGATCTGGCCACCAGAAAGACCCAAGGCCTTGGGACCCCCCACTGGAGCAGTTCCTGCAGCCATACATAGAAGGTTGCTGCGAGTTGCAGTGACTCCATAACCTGCAGCAACAAGGGTTGCGTCTGAACTTGAACTTGGAAACAGACGCAAAATACAGCTCTGTCTGACTAGCGCATTTTTTAAAGACGTAAGTAATGGAGGGTAATTTAATAACAAAATAGACCTCTCTGTGGATCAAGCATCTTTAAAAACTATAGGTTGCGGCCGGGGCCTATCACAACCCCACCCGGTCCTGCCCACCTTTACAACTGTTCTGCTTGAGCCCGTGGCTGCAGCCACTGTCCGTCAGTCCGTCCGTCCGCCCCGTGAGGGCCTTCCGCTTCCTCGCTGCCCCTCCACCTTACCCAACCCCATGTCCTTCTCCGCGGCCGGGCCTCTCCTGACAGCACGTCCACAGTCCGTGAGACGAAGCCTCGCCGTCCTTGCCTGAGGAGAGCTCTGGCTGCACTTCTTCCCAGATGGAGCTGTTTGGTTTGGGGGTCGTCCGGGGACCTTCAGTATTTTCCCCGAGCCCGTAATTCAAGCCCTGCAATTCTTCCTCGGTCTCCCTTATTCCGTGACCAACTCTCCTACCCTACGCATGTGTGGGGATTCACAGTGCCAATGGCCTGGGACGGGCACGCCCTAGTCCTCAGAGGGATGCCTTTGCTTTTGAAAACATTAAAGAGGCCTCCTGAACAGACGGAAGTCTGTCTGTCTCCGGTCTATGGCTACTCGGCCGTATGGAGTCACCAGGGTAGGGACTCCTGCAACTCGCAGGGTGGGAGGCAAAGGGACGCAGTGCTTGTTTGTTTGTTTGTTTTCGCAGTGATTGTTTTAACACAGATTCTTCAATGGCGTGGTCATGATCAAAAACCAAGCTGGCAGCACCGACACTTCCGAGGCAGCTCTACTCTGCCCTCCCGAGTCGCTAAGAGGGACAAGGAGCAAGGGTTCGGTGTAGTGGGAGGGTTTTTCCTGGATCCTGGCTAAGCAGATGCCCCAAGGGAAAGGTTACGGGCACTTTGGGGCCCACAAAGCCCCTGAGAGAGTTAGGGTTTTTATGCCAACACGGCTCCCACAGGAACAGCTGGATGGAGTTTAGAGCTGTCAATCAGGTCGCAGCTTGACTGAGATAAATGGCTCCCTGGAGGCAGGCCACTCACTCTCTCTGCTTCACCTTTCTGATGAGGAGCCATGTGGAGGCCAGCACTGAGATGCTTCCACCGCCACTGGATCCACAGCCTTTGCACCCACCGGCCTGTGATCTTCCTGCGTTTGGCATCATTGAATGTGTTTCGTGAGTCTGACGAGGCATTTATGGCCTAATATCGGACCAGTGGGCTAATACCAGACTGATGGACTTGGATGGTTTCTCAATATGCAATTGCTCTATGATAGAAAGTGCTCTTACAGACACACACACACACACACACACACACACACACACACACACGAGGGTTTCTGGATTTGTCTCTCTAGTCTAGTTCTCTGGACTCACACAAAGTCCTTCTTAAGGGATTCCCAGCCTTTGCCTTAAGGAAGCGCAAGCTCATCAGATGGGGAGAAAGGGCACCCAGGGAGGCTCACCGAGGGCTGGGCTGCCCAGTGTCATTGACACGCCTGCTGGGTGTGGGTCGAGCTGAAGAGTTGCCCCATCAGCAAGCTTCTAGCCTCGGGCATGCTTTATTCTCGGGCTGCCTGGACTCCCAGCGGACTGTGGCCAGGACATAAACAGGACCCACAGAGGTGGCACCACCTGCAAGCAAGCCCCAGAGTCACGTGTGTGTGTGTGTGTCCATCCTCAGCAGTGTCTAGGTAAAGCCGGGCAGGTCTCACTGGTCCTGTCTGAGTCGATAAGACCAGATCTGAGAGCCCGTGCCTCTGTGTGTTTACATGTGTGCACCTGTGTGTGTGTGTGTGTGAGAAGAGCCTGTGCATGTCTGTGTGGTATGCATGAGTGCCTGTATATGAGGTGTGTGCATGTGAGCCTTTGAATGTGAGTCCGTGTCTGAGGCCGTGTGCATGTGCATGACAGTACATGTGATGTGTGTGTGTCCGTGTGTGTCTCTCTGTGTGTGCCTTTCTGTGTCTGATGTGTGTATCAGTGTTTGTGAGTATGAGTGTATTCATGCAAATGTGTGTATTAGGTGTGCCTGTCTCTGTGCTCGGTGTGCAGTGTGCAGGCCTGTGTGTGTGTGCATATGTGTGTGTGTCCTGCTCCTGCACCAAGTCCATATGACCATGTCCGAGAGCCCATGTGTACTCCTATGAGTGTGCACTATGTACATGTGTCGAGTGCCGGAGGGGTTGTTGTTATGTGAGTGTGTGTGTCTTTGTCTGGTGTGTGCGCGTTTCTGTGTGTGTTCCTGTGTCCAGTGTGTGTGAATGTGCATGCCTGTGTGTGCATAGGGGTATGTCTCTGTGTTTCTTATTGCTATCTTGTGCGCAGGCATGTCTAAGTGCACTTGTGTGGGTGCACATGTGTGCATGTGTGCAGGAGCACGTGCCCAGGAAAAGAAGGGTAAGCCTCTTTGGTCCCAAGTGAGAATCCGTAAGACTGAGTCTGAGAGCTTGTGCCTCTGTGTGCACAGCGTGTATGAGTGTGTGTGTGTGGAGTGTGTGTGTGCATGTTTCTGTGTCTGAATGTGGTGTGTAACCTGTGTTTGGGTGTGTCGTGTGTGTGCATGCAAGTCTCTGTGTGTTTGATGTGTGGTGTGTGTGCATGTGTCTGTATATCTGTGTGTGTATCCTGTGTCTCTCTGTGTGCAGATCCCTGTTCATCCTGTGTGTGAGCAAGCCTGTGTCTGGTGTGTGTCTCTGTGTGTTTCCCTGTGTCTGGTATGTGTGTCTGTGTGTTTCCCTGTGTCTGGTGTGTGTGTGTGTGTGTGCCTGTGTTTCCCTGTGTCTGGTGTGTGCCTGTGTGTTTCCCTATGTCTGGTGTGTCTCTGTGTGTATCCCTGTGTTTGGTGTGTGTCTGTGTGTTTCCCTATGTCTGGTGTGTGTCTATGTGTTTACCTGTGTCTGGTGTGTGCCTGTGTGTTTCCCTGTGTCTGGTGTGTATGTGTTTCCCTGTGTCTGGTGTGTGCCTGTGTGTTTCCCTGTGTCTGGTGTGTGTCTGTGTGTATCTCTGTGTCTGGTGTGTGCCTGTGTGTATCCCTGTGTCTGGTGTGTGCCTGTGTGTATCCCTGTGTCTGGTGTGTGCCTGTGTGTTTCCCTGTGTCTGGTGTGCTGCCACAGCCCCCACAACTATGTCCCTGGTTCTGCACTAGCTGGGGCATGGTGAGGCCTGCTAAGCCTTTCTCCCTTTCAGCCCTTTCCCCACAAAGCCTCACTCAACAGCAGCTACAGGCAGACTGTCCACTTGGCTGCTCCTGCCTTAGGGGAGCTCAGGAATGTGGGGTCTGCCCTGGAGACTGGGGGCAAAGGGCTGTCACAGTGGCAAGGGACATGTCAGCAGCCTGGCTGCAGGGCAGTTACTCGTCCACCACAGCCTCACACAGTGGGTGTGCCAGCCAGCTCCCGACAGGGTGCTGGGGACCCGAGGCCTTTCCCCAAAGCAACAGCTCCCAGTCTGTGAGGGAGGCTGATAAAGGGAGACCTCCCCTGAGACCAGGGCCAGGATAGAGGAGTGGACAAAGTGGTGGGAGCCAAGAGGACATGTCAATGTCCACGGGGACCAGAGAAGGTTTTCTGGAGCGAGGAGTCTAACTGAGAAAGGCACGTGGGGGCTGTGGGTGCAGAGGGGTAGAGCCTCTACTGGCCGGGATGGGGACCTTGTGCACCCACTAGGTCTGACTTGGTGCCCAGTTGCTCATCCACGCACAGACCGGGTGCTGCTATGACTGACTGTACTGATACATTTGATTGACATTTACAATCTGCTGACTTCAAATGGAGGTGGCCGAGCCGGCGCCTGATGTACCGCAGACTGAAACACACCCGCTCCTGTACCATCCTCACAACGGGTGTCATCTTTGAGTTCATTGCTGCAGGTCCCGTGACCACCTGTCTCATCAGGGGTCTTCCTCCTTTTCCCTGACCCTCCGCCGAACCAAGCATGATGTCCTCCCAGATGACGGGTCCAAAGCCTAGGAGATGACATCTCACCAACCTTGCATGTGCTTCTTCCAAGACAGATCTGCTCACACCTTGGGCACTCATTTCCCTCGGCTTTTCCAGCACCGCACGTGACATGCTTCGCTTCTGCTCTGGTCTTCCTTACCCGTTGCATGTATATGAGGTGATGGAAATTCTATGGCTTTGGACTAGGTGCTTCTTAGACCTCAAAGTGACATCTTTGCTTTTCAACATTTTAGGGGAGGGGGGTGAGCAGGAGACATGCCCAGTGCAATATGTCCTCTGATTTCTTGACTGCTCTTTCTATAAGTGCTGACTATGGATCTAAGTAAAAGGAAATCCTGGACAATATTCAGCTCTCTCTGTTGATCGTGATGGCCGGCTGTGTGAGCGTGTTAGTCTGGGTTGATCAGAGAAACACATTCACCGACAAATTCATTATATGTGTATAAGAAAGAGATTTATATACAAGAGCAAATAAATAGTGAGAAAGCATCCCAGCCCAGATCAAGTTCATAAGTCCAAAATTAGCCTATATGTCAGATACTAATCTCTAAAGTCCTTTTCAGACTCACGAAACACATGTAATGATGCCGAATGCAGGATGATCACAGGCCAGTGGGTGGAAAGCCTTGTAGATCCAGTGGAGGTGTAAGCATCTCAACGCCCATCCATCTACAAACATATCTGTCCATCCATCATCCATCCATCATCCATCCATCCATCCATCCATCCATCCATCCATCTGATAGGTTCACCATATGTTAAACCCCGGGTTAGACATTTAAAAAAGAGACATACTTATTTTCCCAATCATTTCTCACTGTCTGAGGACAAGACCTGAGATCAACCAGTCAGTAGCTCTTTTAGGCTCTGTGAACAACATCCTCTCTGTCTGGACTAACCCCCTCTGGGCACTAGGTTATAAATGTAACCACGGGCTTCAGTGGGTGTGGCTGTGCTCCAAGACAATTATGTTCACAGTAACAGGTAGTTGGCAGGTTCCACCTGCAGGATTTAGTTGGCTGATCCCTGCTATAGATGGTGATGGGGGGTGTAGGTTTTTGGTTGTCAAGGTAGCTGATAAAATGCTTTGTCATGTAAGATGGATCATCCATAGTGCAGAGGGACATTAGAGACTCTGGAGACATTGAAAGTCTGATCACATTGTGATCTATGCTGTTGGGAAGATCCACTCCTCTGGTTAAGCTCTGTCTTAGGCTGGACTCTCTAGAGGGGCAAAAGCCAGGAAGGGTAGCTATAAATAGAGAGAGAGAGTTGTTACTGCAGGACAATGACTCACACACCTGTGGAGGCTGGCAAGTTCCAAATCCACGGGTCAGGCATCAGACCAGAGGCTTTCGTGATTCATGTGGTTGCAGGGCTGATGAATGCAGAGTTGGCACCTGAGATGGCAGGCTGCTGGCTCAAAGGGCTGGAGAACTAGCAAACCCAAATCCTGCAGGTTGGTGGGCAGCTCCTGGCTCAAGTCCCAAGAATGGGGCCAGAGGCTATTGAGTCAGATGCAGGATCCAGAGGGAGCGAGTTTTGCCAGAACATCCACATCTATTGGATGCAGGCACCCACCCCCGCCCCCCTGCCGAAAGTCCCTTTTCAACTGATTGGCTGTTTGCATCAGGTCACAGCATGCAGGATGGCTGCATGAGGACTGCCAAACCCACAGAGATTCCTGAAGCCGCAGAGAATCTGGACAGGGCGTTGGGAGCCAGAGCTAACTTGGTGGTGGTATGATTTTAGTTTGAAACATAATAAAGGAAGAAAGAAAGCAATTATACTTGCTAGGTAGGAAGGGACATCAAAAAGTTTATGAAAAAAACCCCCAAGACATTTAAATTCCATTTTTCCCCAGGCATGTTTTAAAGCCCCTTTGTGTGACACCACACACACACACACACACACACACACACACACACACACACACACACTCCAGTCTTCCTTTTTGCAACTGATCATGGGTTGGTAGTTCGTATTTAGAGTCACTTTCTTCCTCTACCCGTTCCATGTTCCCTTTGAGCTCAGTGGGGCAGGCTCTTTGCCTGGTGGGCGACCCAAACTTTCATTCTTGAAGGGTCTGGGCCCTGGGTAATCATGTCAGAAATCAGCTGCTGGAGTTCCCACGGACTTTAATCCCAGCCCACAGTAGTAGGAGGAGCCTACCTAAGGGGCCTCTTGGATCCCAGGTATGTTCCACTTTACCTCCACTGGGAAATGACAACTCCATTTCTCCTTGGTAATCAGAATCAGCCACATGGTTCAATACAGTAACACCCTTCTCTGCCTGTTGGTGCAGCCTCAAGTAGCCAGGAGGCATCCTTAAAGTCCAGGTCACTGGAACCAGTGTTGTGACTTCAGGTGGGAGTATCTCCCTCTGAAACTGTAACTGGCAGACCCAAATATCTGAGGGTTTCAGGGGCAGACAGGAAGCCAAAAACTTGAGTGGTAAGTGATATACCACTCCCATTTCCATGCCCTGGTTTCTAGATCCTGAGATCTTAGCCATTGGATAAACAGCACCATACATTAGCCACTGGTTTAGAGCACGCTCAGCCTCCTGGAGAACATGGCCCCAACTCTGCAAGGCACTGCCACATAGATGGCGCTATAATTGTGTCTTTAGAAGGCCATTCCATCCTGTCCAGTCAGCTGCCTCAGAATGATGATGCCACAGTAAGACTGATGGAGTCCATGAGTAGACCCAGTGATCCCAGCTTTGTTTCCCACACGGGTTAATTGTGAGATGGAAATGAGATGGCCCTTGTCAACATTCAGTACAATTGTCAGTTATTGCTCAGGGTTAATTACCTCCCTGGAAGACCCAGCCAGGCCCACACATCCAGTAAGACACTGGACTGGAAGAAACACAAACGTCTTCCTCCTGACAGCCCGTGGGGGCTGCAGCCTGGTCCCCATCTCGGCGTGTGCACATCTACGCTCACAGAAGGAAACCCACAAAGCGACAAGGGGATTCTCCTGGTGCAGAGTGGCTCCAGGACCACTCGGCCGGCTGACCTTTTCCAAAAGGTGTTTGTAGGACTCGGCGAAGGGCAGCTACGGCGTTTGCTGTTCTGGGCCGTACACTCCTTAAACAAGGAGAAGCAGAAAGCATCAGCATTCTGTGTCAGGGCGGGAATGGTCAGAAGTAACTGAAGCAAGCACTTCCCAGCCAGCTTCCTGTTTACTATCACCATGGAGATGTTGCCCAGGGGCTCCACTGGCTCTCAGAGACAGCAGAAGCTGGTTATTAACACAGGGAAGAGGCATCCTGCTTGGCGCCCAGAGGATGTTCAGGTCACGGCATGGGTTCGCTGAAGACATGGGCGTGTCGCACAGCTCCTGGGAGGCAGGGAGGACTTTGCAGGATTAACCAAGACGCACAAATTAGTGAGAAGGGGCAGCAGTTGGTTCTCAGGCTAGTGGGCTGGTCAAAGGCACCCAGGAGCAGGGCGATTGCAGGAACCCATTGGTGGGAGGAGGTCCCCTCCCTGCCATTTAACTCAAGACAACCTGGTGCCTGGCCCCTGGCTCCTCATCAGGCTGACTGGGGAAGCACTGTAGCTGGAGGACAGCCCATTCCAGGACCCAGCGAGCCCACAGCCCCCGGTCATCTGAGCGGAATAAGGCTAGGCCCATTAGCCAGAAGAGCACAGATATCTTGTCCACACCAGCCGACGCAGCTGCCAGGACACAAACCAGGCAAAGACGGATGCCCACTCCATCGTGCAGACGGCGGCGGCGTGTGGCCCTTCCTTTCCCAGGATGCGGGGCTGGGATTCCTGTGCCGCCCCAGATTCCAGCTTCCTTTAGAGAAAAATGAAAAACTCCACAACAAACCCCCAAACACACTTTTAATTACACTCACACACTCTCCTACGCATACCCTCTGATCATGAAGAAGGCCCGCGGCTAAAAATACCCACCAGAGGGTCCACTGAAACACACTGGCAGACACAGCGGTGGCACAGTACGAGGCGGGCAGGGGATAAAAAGAATCAGTCCTGGCACGCACACGCGACCTCATCTCGGCCCTTTGAGCACTAGGTTGGGTGGGAGGAGTCCCAGGGCTGCAGCGGGCCGCAGCCCGGGCGAGGCCATTTACAGGTGGCGTGGCGTTCTGCTGAGGTGAGCTGTCAGTGGAGGTAAGAGAGTGGATTGGTGGTTGCCTACTGCTTAGGCTGTGTCAGGAAGAACTAATTAAGGGCATGGGGTGATGAAAGATACTATGGGGTTGCTGTCGATCTTGGTTCCACTGATCCTGACCTGACGGGGCAGCTGCCCCCAAAGATTTCCTAAGCTCTGCTCTGTATGGAAGCCAAATGCCAGCTCTTGACTCTTACGCAGTGCCTACTGGTTTTGAAGCTCCAGCCTTTGGATCAGTAGCCGAGCGTTTAATTGTACCATCTGGGGATTAGAAACTAACCATTGATTAAAAGCTCTGTGAATATACTGAAGACACGTGTTTGAGTTTAAAGGGATGACGTTTATCGTATGTGGATTTTATATAGATAAAGCTGCTACACTCTGCCCCACTCCCCAAACAACAAACAAACAAAAAGAATCGGGGGTGCAGCTGACAGGCAGTGTAGGTTCCCTTCCTGCTTCAGTCCCATGCGACCCCGTGACTTTGGGAGCACTCGATTAGCCTCCACGGCCATCGGTCTCCCCATCTCCAGCAGTACACCACATACGCAGATCCTGCTGGGACCGACGTGTTCACACACGTGATGTGAATTCATGCAGGGCACTATGATCCCCTTCCCCCCACCCCGCCTTCTATTTAACCTCATTTGCATCGCTCAAGGCCTGGACTTGAGACAGAGTGAACTGCCCTCTTCCATGAGATCCCCCAGGAGTTCTGGTGGCACTGTGGGCGTGGCGCTGGGCTGCTCACTCATTGCAAGGATAGTGGTTCAAACCCAGGAGTGGATCTGCAGACGAGAAATGAGGCTGTCTGCCCCCGTACAGATGTGCAGTCCCAGAAACCCTGGGAGGTAGTTCTCCATCCTGCACGGTCACTGTGTGCTGAAAGTAACTGGATGGCAGTGCAGGAGGGAGTGTGTGTGTGTGTGGGGGGTGATAGGACCCCCTCCCACCCCTGAGAACAGCATGCTTGCATATGCTCAACAAATCCTATTATTTTTCATCCCCGATTCCTCTTGTTCTCGCTCCACAGCCTTCTGGAGTGGTCAGCACCTTCTGTTAGTTCCACCTTCAGAAAATAGATCTCGAGTGGAAAGCCGTTTGGTGTTCCTTAGTAACATGGACTCATGCAGATTCCTGGGGTTGTTGGGCGCCGTGCGAGTGTTCAGACTCGTGCTGACCCCACGTGACAGGAGAACTATCCCATGTGGTTTCCGAAGCTGCCCCCTTTTCAGGGACCGATCCCCATGCCTTTCCTCCCGTGGAGCTGGTATTTGGGCTGGCAGAGCCAGGGGTGGTGGTGGTGGTGGTGGTTCAGTGAGCAGCTGAATGAGCCATGAAGGTCCCTCAGACTTGACCCAGAGAGTCTGCTCCTGGGTACGCCACCAAATCAAAACCCAGGGTCAAATCTGGATCAATCCTGACTCACAGTGACCCCACCGAGTCCCCAAGCTGTGAACCGAGGGACGCAGACTGCTACCTCTCCCGAGAAAAGAACACGTGGGATCACACAGAGACTCGTACACCAATGTCACTGCAGCACCAGCTCTTACAGCCAGAGGGTAGAAACCAACCAAGGGCCGTGTGCATCAAGGAGTGAATGAACGGGTCCACGAAAGGTGGTCTAGTTTCCCAATGGACTATCACCCAGCCTAAAAAAGGAACAGAGTCCTGGTACAAGCTCTGACGTACACGAACCCCGAAGACCTGGTTCTGAGTGGAAGAGGCCAGACGCAGAACAAGATGTCCTGTATGGTAGTTACATCATCTGGTGTCGACGTGCAAAGGGGTGGAGTCTAGCCTGTCAATCAGGCCGCAGATTGATGACCTCATTCAGAGGTCCCACGGAAATAAATAGCTCCCTGGAGGCCAGATACACCCAGAATCTCTGCTTGCCTCCCTGCGAGACACCCCTGTTGACAAGCCACATGGAGGCAGGCTGATGGCAGTCAGAGCCCTGGAAATGGAGAAGCTACATGGAGACCCACGCCAGCACTGCGATGCTTCCACCACCACTGGATCCACAAGACTTTCCATCCACTGGCCTGTGATCTTCCTGCATTCAGCATCATTGCATGTGCTGCATGAGTCTGAAGAGGAATTTACAGACTGGTATTGAACATATGGGCTAATATAGGACTTATGGACTTGATCTTGACTGGGCTGGGATGTTTTCTGAATATACAATTACTCTTTGAAATAAAATTCTCTCGTACATATGAGTCTCCCTGGATTTGTTTCTCTAGTGCACCCGGACTAACACCTACTGTGTGATTCCACCGCTCTGAGACAGCAGGGTCGGAGAAATCTATGGAGGCCGTTAGGGCTTGAACTGCGTTCTCCCAAACTATACACTGTGAGGCCTGACTCCCGGTGCCAGTGGTCATCATCCCACAGAGATGGGGAGAGGGAGATGCCAGAGCACACGGAGAGTCCCAAGGAGCCAGCAGGACACAGAAACTGGGGTGAAACCTCCCCCACCCAGGGCGGGACCCCTGAATTTGGACTCCTCGCTTCCGGACCTGAATACATAGGGTCCCGTCGGTTAAGGCCGTCCACCGTGTTATTTTCATTAGAGGGACACTAGAGAACGAGGTAGCATCTGGTACTGAGACGTGAGGGTGTTGTTCGCACCGATTGCCACACTATGGAGGTGGGTTAGGAACTGGGAAATGGGTAGAGGGTGGAAGGGTTTTAAGGCGCCCACCGGGCTTGGCGAGACTGTTGGGAGAACGATGGCATCCAAGGCCTTTCTGGCGAGGGCTCGGGAGGGGGCCGGGAAGGAATGCTGTGTCTTAGGAAACAGAGCTGTCGTCGTCGAGGAAGAGACTGCTTCTAGAGGTGCGGACAGTAAGGGTGCTTCTGATGAGGCTTCAAAGAACATGAGGGGCACGCGATTTGGCAACGGAGGGAGAGGGATGGCGTTGGGACCGTGACAGAGCAGGCAGGCACATGATTTTCAGACGGCGGGTGGAAGGCAGTGCTTGTAAGTAGTGACATTCCATAGGTAGCTGAGGAGCATTCCTCAGCAGGATGTGTCAGGAGCCTGTGGCTGCTCCTTGCCAACTGGAGCAGAACAGGAGGGGAAGAGGCGGTCGGACATGGGAAGTGCGCAGCATGGACACCGCAGGTTCTCCACGATGTGGGAAATCCTGCTGCACAAACTAAGGACACGCATCCTAGGCTGTTCACCAAGGACGCGGCTTTCCAGTTGTCTGTTTTACTTATGAAATAGATTAAGCCAGTGTCTGACGGAACTGACCAACCACCCCAGCCGAAATCCCCTCAGCCAGACTGAAGGGGCTAGAGGAAGGAAAAAGAAAAAAAAGAAATAGAGCAAAGAAAGAGAGAGAGAGAGAGAGAGAGAGAGAGAGAGAGAGAGAGAGAGAGAGAGAGAAATCGGTCTGCCTCTTGGAATCCTACAGGCAGGAAATAGGCCGCAGGGACAGCATCTGGTGTTCTCTAAGAACACAGAGGAGCAGCCCGGACAGCTGGGCGAGCAGGGCGCAGGAAGGGGCGCAGGAAGCAGGGCTGCTTCATTTTCAGAGGGTGGGGCTACCACCTCCAGGGCCAATGATAGGAGCTGGGTTGCGGAGCGTGGCGCTGCTGTTAAGATGTGCCCGGAAGGGAGGAAAACCGGTGCCCTCACGGGGAGTCTCCACAGGAGCCCCCTGACCCGGGGCTGTCCCACCATGCTTTTTGCTGCTCCCCAAACACAAGCAACTCTGGCCTCAGGGCCTCTGCGCCCGTGCTTCCCATGAACCTGGGCACATCCACTCATTGTGCTCCGGTGGGTGTTCCAACAGCCCCTTTCCTGGTCCTTCCAGGCGCAGCCTGCGTTCCCCACAGCATTCCTCCCCGGACACCCTGCCTCTGTTTCCACAGCTCCACGGGGCTCAGCCACCCCCTCTCCCCCAGTTCGGAGGGACACACCCCTGCACGGTCAGCAGCGGGTGCCTGAGACCCGCTAGTGCGCACACAGCATGCTCTGTGGATGGCGAGGTGACTAAGCTCCGTTGGCGGGGAGACAGGCAGGTAAGGAATCCTCACAACAGTGTGGGAGTGTCTGCAGGGAGAGATGCGGTGTGATGAGGGCGTCACTCAGCTCCCGGAGAGAAGGCCGGAGGGGCCACCTGGGCTGGGCCCCGCAGGGAGAGTAGGAGTTTGACGGATGGGCAGGCAGCGGGGAGCACCGGCAACTTCATGTGGGGTATTCGCACAGGGACATGGGGTGGAGGTAGTAGGAATGCTAACCCACCGCCCTCGGGTCCATGAGCATGGGCAGCAACCAGGGGCAGGGAACTTGGGGCCTGCTGGTCTTCTAATCCAAAGAACCCAAACTCACTGACATGGAGTTGATTATAACTCACAGTGACCCCATTACAGGGAGGGGAACGTCCGGCCTGTGACTCATATAAAAAGAAAAAGACCCCAAACTCACTGCCATCCAGTCAAAACTGACTCATAGCGACCTTATAGGACAAGGGCTAACTGCCCCTGTGGTTTCCCGAGACTATAACCCCTTACAGGAGTAGAAGGTCTCGTCTTTCTCCCGAGGAGTGGCTGGCTGGTTTTGAACTGCTGACCTTGTGGTTAGCAGCCCAACACATGACCACTAGGCCACCAGGACTCCTAGCCATCACATTCAGAGTGAGTTAGTTAAATGTTGGCTCAGTATGGCTCTCGAATGATGTCATCAATATAGCCAAAGACCCTTGGCAGAAAAAAGGCTCCTATCCTGGCTGTGGCTCAGAGGCTCCCGAACTTGGCTGGCCCACCTCCCACTTTTCAGGAAGGAAAAACTGCTTGGTGTCCCCCGGCAACGAACAGTGCTTCAGCTCAGCTCATCATTTAGGCTGACGTGCAGGTATCTGCTTTTGCAGCTCCCATCCCCCCGCCCGGCCTCCCCCGGTCATTCCAGCACTGCCCCTAGGAGGCCACGTAGTCCATACTCCCTCAGCAGCCCCACAGGACAGGGGAGAACTGCCCCTGTGGGTTTCCGGACGTATTCGGCACAGACAGCCTCGTCTTTCTCCCTCAGAGTGGCTGGTGGGCTGGAACTGCTGACTCGGAGGTGAGCGGCTGAGTGCCTAGCCCACAGTGCCACCAGTATGGATGACGGCAGTCAGTCAGTGGTCCCTCGGCCTCTTGTTCAGGGCTCGCTTGGATCCCGAACAGTGGGCTCGATGGGAAAGGGCCTTCCAGAGGCTCTGCCCCTGGCAGAGGCAATAGGAGGGGGCTGCAGACCAGGCCCAATGTCTGCATTGCTGACAGATGGCCCTCCCCCTCGGTGCTGGCCTCTGGCTGCTTCCTTGCCACGACATTCGCAAAGTCATTCGAATCCTCCAGGTGGACTGTCTGGCCTTTTAAAGATGGAGTCTCTGACCCCTGGCCTCTGGGAGTGGTAAGGGAGCTGGACCCAGGAGGGAGTGAGTCCAAGTTTGAGGGGAGGCCTTGGGAGGGGAGGCAGAGGGGTGGTGGTGTTGGCTTCCGGCTCACAGAGACCCCCGGGGGTGTGCCCTCCCTGGGGGAGGCGGTGAGGGTGCTGCCCGGGCTGTGATCGCTGGGAAGCAGATCTCCAGGCCTTTCTTCTGAAGAACCTGGGCGTGGTTTGAACCTGCAGCCCCAGAGAGTCACTGAGCACGGCACGGCCCACGCCAGCCATGGGCTCCTCGTAGGAGCACAGCAGATGCTTGGGTGTGGACAGGGGCTTTCCTGGGGCAACCGGGCCTGCTTTGCACGCAGGGTTTAACAGCCAGTGTGCCCACATGGGTGTGGGGTACACTCAGCTTAAGCCAAGGCGGCAGCCAGCTCTCCTGTGCAGGCCAGCAGATACCCAGGCGCCTGGCGGCTGGGGACGCGGCCTGCTGGGGCTGCCAGAGCACTCTGCCTGCCTGGGGCTTCCCTGGCCCAGTTCATCACAGTGGCCCCGGGGTCAGTGCAGTGAAGCCCATGAGGCTGCCTGCCTGGCCTGGGGCCTTTTCCAAGACTCCCTGGGAGCCAGGACCCTTGGGGATAGGCTTCCTGCGGCCACCCTCCCCTCGGAGGTAGGGAGGGAAGGCAGGAGCTCACTGGTGCTGCCAGCCTCCGGCACAGGCCCGTGTGGATCGGGATATTTTAAGCAGCGCATGGGGGACTCGCGTTTCCCGGGAGACGAGCAGCGCGGGGTCTGCTGCCACACATCTGTGCTCTGAGAGGCCCCCCCCCAGCGTCTGGGTGCCCGGGTGGGAGGGTGGGTCCTGCCCTGCAGACAGGCAGGTGGGCATCAGGGGTTGGGCTGGGCAGCTGGGGAGGCCAGGGACCACATAAGAGGAGCCAGCGTGGGGTGGAGGGGGTCTTAGGGTCCCCGGCTAGCCCAACACGGTGGGGCAAACAGTGCATGTTTCTCCCAGCAGACACCATGTCAAGCCTCAGGGCAGACACAGGGCCTGGATAAGTCACAGGGAACCCTGGCCCTCCCCACAATGCTCACACTGGGCTTCAAACTTAAAGCCTCTCAACTAAAGCTTCCACAAGCATAAGGGGCCCCAAGGATTGGCCCAGGCCTGGCCTCCTGAGGCTCTGCCTTTCAGGTAATCTCTTCAGATGTGGACCATCCTCCCTCAGGCTGACAGTTGTCTCCACCTGCCTGAGTCTGGACACAGGGAGTGCCAGCCTCTAGGATCACTTGTATCACATTCTCTGCTGATCAAGTTGTCTCACCTCCCTGGCCCTGGGCATATGCTCCTTATGCTATAACCACATACCTGGTTCCTAGCCACACATCTGGTGGTCCTGGGCAACTTCCTTATCAGCAGGGCACTTGCAATGTGGTCAAGTTGGACCAAGTCTGGTCTGGGGCTGGGGCTGTGGGTAAGGACCAGCCCTACCTCACTCTGTCTTTGAGTTGATCCTGACACTTAGATTTCTGAGGTTGTAACTCTTTACAGGAGTAGAAAGCCGTGCAGGACTAGTGACCTTCTAACTCCAAACTCACTGTGATTGAGTGGATGCCAGCTCACAGGACCCTACAGGACAGGGTAGAACTGTCCCCGGGGGTTTCGGACACTGCCACTCCTGACTGGAGCAGGAGGACTTCTCCTCCCAGGGTGTGGTGGGTGGGTTTGAACTGCTGACCTTGTGTTAGCAGCCCAATGCCTGGCCCAGAGCATCGCCAAGGTTCCTCAGCCTCCCCCACTGTGGAAAAATGGGCCATATCCCCTGAGGTGGGGAGGGGGGGTTTCCTGTAGAGGGCCTAGAATCACATATGCATGCCATGGCATGTGGTCACTGCCCTGTGGCTGATGGCATAAAGAACAGCTGGTTGTTCCTTCTGCCTGGCAGTGGACTGTCCTCCAGGCCACCTCTGCTGACCAGGGTGACTATGGGGTTGCTGATGGAGTCCCCCGGGAGGCACGTCCACACCCAGCCCCTGGACCTGGGAGCATGACCTCATATGGACCAGGAGTCTTTGCAGGTGTGACCCAGGGAGGGGTTAAGATAGGTGCTGACCAGTCAGGTGGTCAAGGGACAATAAGTGTCCTGGAAAAGACTGGAGAGGAGAGGGGGCAGGGTGGAGGGTTATGTCCACCAGCCAAGGGTGGCTGGCAGCCACCAGGGCCCAGCAGAGAGGTGGGAGCAGTGCCTGGCTGGGGACCTGCCCACCCTTTGACTCTGGATACTGGGCAGTTAGTATAAGCCACCATCTGGAGGCCTGGGGACGGGCCCAGCGGGGTCCCTCCCTGGGAAGCCAGCACCAGGTGCAGTCCAAAGCCCTCACTTTGTCCCAGTCGGGAATTTAGGACCCCCACCCTTCCTTGCCCCACCACCACTACAGTCCACAAAGCAGGGGTCAGGTGGCCTCTGGGAGAGCTCACCTCCCATCTTCCTGAAGTGAGGGGCTGGGCCATTCCCCAGGACCCATCCCCTGACCCTACAGCTCTTCCCGCTGACCACTGGACCAGCGAACCTCTACCTCCAATTTGCCAGGAAGCCCCCCCCCCCTTTGGAGAACACAAGTAACCCAGGTGGCCCCGTGGATTAAGTATTAGCCAGCTAACCACAAAGTCAATGGTTCAGGCCCACCTGACGCCCCATGGGAGAATGAGGAGGCAGTCTGTCACTCTACACTGATATGCAGTTTGGGAGCCCTAAGGGGCAGCTCCTCTCGAATCCATGGCGGAGAGTTTGGATGTGGGTTTCTGGGAAGGCAGGGAACGGCAACAAGGGCTCTGGAACAGACAGCACACCACGCGGGTGAGATCCAGGGTCGCCGGGTCACCCAGGGCGCCAACATCCACACACTGCCCACCATCCGGCCCAGTCTCTGCCACCCCAAAGATGCGAAGGAAGCTAGGCAGGGCCCCCTTCCCCAAGTGGAGGGAGGGCGGGCTTTCAGGGCCAGGGTTTTAGCAGGATGCTTCAGGACTCTGATTGGGAAGGCAGCCTCTGCCTGTGTGCAACCATCTTTTTAAAACGTTTTATTGGGGCTCATACAACTCTTATCACCATCCATACACACATCCATTGTGTAAAGCACATCTGTACATTCCTTGCCCTCATCACTCTCAAAGCATTTGCTCTCCACTTAAGCCCTTGGCTTCAGGTCCTCTTCCCCCCGCCTCCCTCCCTGTTCCTCCCTCCCTCCTGAGACCTTGATAATTTATAAATTATCCTGTCATATCTTGCCCTCCCCGACATCCCCCTTCACCCCCTTTTCTGTTGTCCGTCCCCCAGGGAGGAGGTCATATGTAGATCCTTGTAATCGGTTCCCCCTTTCCAACCCACCCTCTCTCTACCCTCCCAGTATCGCCACTCTCACCACTGGTCCTGAAGGGATCATCCGCCCTGGATTCCCTGTGTTTCCAGCTCCTATCTGTACCAGTGTACATCCTCTGCTCTATCCAGACTTTCAAGGTAGAATTCGGATCATGATAGTGGGGGTGGGGGAGGGAGGAAGCATTTAGGAACTAGAGGAAAGCTGTATTCTTCATTGGTGCTACATTGCACCTTGACTGGCTCGTCTCCTCCCCAAGACCCCTCTGCCAGGGATCTCCAGTGTGTGTGCCACCATCTTGGTCCTAAGGCTTGACCAGCCTCTTGCTAACCAGCGACTCAGTTCCAGGAGCCCACACCATGCTGACCAGTGGCCGAGGCTGAGCCAGGGACCCCAGACCAGACCCAGGATGCCCCTTCTCCCTCCCGGCTCTCCCTATACTTCCCAGAAACCAAGCCCCATGCCCAGCCCAGCCCAGTCCAGCCCCCTTTCCACCCACTCCAGGACCAACCAGAAGACCTAGGGACTGCAGAGGGAGCCCCAGCTCAGCAGTCCTGGGGTCCCTGCACTCCACAGATGTCGTACTTTTTACGCTGGGAAGATCAATGGCCACCCTGAGTCCAGCAGGCCTCTGGGCACCCTCTTCCCAGTGGCATGTCTCCGCACCCTGTGCGGGCCACTCGAGTGCGATGAACAGCTTATGCATCATGCTGTTGTACACTTCATAGAGAGCCCAGGGGGCATGGTGGTTACCTACCGAGCTACTCCCCGAAAAGGTCGTTGGTTTGAAACCACCAGCCGCTCACAGGGAGTAAGATGAGGCTTTCTACTCCCGTAAAGAGTTATAGCCTTGGGAACCCACGGAACAGTTCTTCCCTGTCCTCTATGGTCGCTGTGAATTGGAATTGACTCGGGGGCAGGGGGTTTGCGTTACTGCAGACTAATGCCAGCCCCCTTTTACTCTGTCCCTGGAAACAAAGTGCCCCTGGACTGACTACTTGGAGGGGTGGGGAACCTGCATTGTCCAGTCAGAGTGCTCACTGTTGGCACCACGTGTGCCCAGTAGCTGTGTGTCGTGTGAAAGGCCGGTTGAGTGGACCTGTTTGTCACAAGGAAAACTCACAGCTCTGAAAGCACTGAGCTGGGGACCCAGGAGAAAGGAGCATGCCCAAAGACTGGGCCCCAACCCCCAGGAGGGGCCCCGCGGTGGCTCCCTTTTCTCCTGGTGCCTGTCCTGGCATCCGGGGGCATCAGATTTTACCTCAGCTGGGACCACCACCTCAAATAGTCTCCTCCAGGTCCCCTCTGCTGCTCAGTTGTAAACAGGGTGTAGTAGCCCCAGCCCCCTCCCTGGGCAATGACGTCAGGACACCCGGGATGGAAGACGTCCCTCTCCTCCCCCTCACCCCCTGCCTGCTTTGATAGGCTCGGGCAAGCAGCATCAGCCAGCCCCGGTTTATTTTTAATCACATGATTACCCAGGGCCTTTTGTGACTTACACAGCTTAATTGGGAGCTGCAGCACTCCCACGGCAGAACTGCTCCGGGGACGTCAGCTGCTTGTCCTGGCAGCGGCAGACGGAGGGAGTGGGTCCCCGGTGCCAGCCCCTTCCTTGATGGTCTGTGCTCACCAGGCAAGTGGGGCACAGCCAGGTCCCCCACTCAAGATGTGCATGAGGACAGGGGTGGACACTGGGTTGGCCATGGACACAGACTCCAGCTGAAACCTGAAGGACGGGACGGGCAGCGAGGTGGACGGGAGAGGCTTCATCTGTGCGCTCGCTCCTTTGACTGTCCATCTACTCATGGACTCACCCCGCATCTGACCGCCCATCCTCTGTCAGTCCAGCTAAGCTCCCAGCCCACTCATCTGCCCGTTCATCCACATGTCATCACTCAACCACATACCCATCCACACATATACATGCATACATATAGGTCACCCATGTACTCACCTGTCCATCCACACCTCCATAGACCATCCATCCAATCACATACCCATCTACCCATGGAGCTGTCCATCTATATATGTATGTGTATGTTATCCATCTATTCATCCATCTAACCACCCACACATCATCAACTCATTCATCCATATATATGTCATCCATCTTCCAACTACTCATCCAGTCACCTATCCATCCATCCATCCACCCACTCAAACATCCATCTATTCATTTGTACATCCACCCATCTAAACACCATCTATCCACCCACGCACCCATCCATTCATCCACCCACCCACACATCCATCGATTCACAGATCCATCCATCCATATACCCAAGCATCTATCCAATGATTCATCAAACCATCCATATATACTTACAGCCCTTAAAACACCTATCCATCCATCCGTCCATCCATCCACCCATCCATCCATCCATCCATCCACAACCCATTCAATCACACATCTATCCACTCCATTAAATCATCCACCACCAAACTATTTATTCATCTACCCACTCATCATAAAACCATCCTTCCACTCATCCATCCATTCTTTTATTTGCCCATCCATTTATGAATCCATCCATCCAACCCTCCTTTCATCCATCCTTCCATCTATCCATCCATGTCATAATTCATCCACCCACCACCCATCTATAGCCATCCACTGCCCACTGAGCATCTAGTAGGTACTTTCCCTGCCTTCAAACCCACTCACCTTCCCACTCCTCCCTCACTCATCGGTCCCAGAAGTTGGGGCACTCCCAGTGCCCTCTGCACCCCCCTGACTTGCCCCTGCCAGGCTCCTGACCTCCTCCCTCACACCCTTATCACAAATTAATGGGTTCACGCTCACCCCCAAGCGAAGGAAAGAAGCCCTTAAGATCCTACCCTGTGCCCACACGGTCACTGTACAAGGTGGCCAACCTTGCTCGGGCCCACGGGGCCTCATCTTGCTACTCCCAGGGGACACGCTCGCAATGAGTTGTCAGGTGAGGACCCGGACATCAATTCTGACTCGGGATTGGGGTCCCTCCTGTCACCACAGCAGCCCCAGTGGAAGTCGCCTCCTGGTGGTGAGCCCTGGAAGGTCTCATCCCGGCTCCCCTCCCTGCCGCCCCCACTGCCCTGGCTGAGGGACTGTGGGGCACGTCCTGAACTCCTCAGTTTTCACTTCTTCATCTGTGGAATGGGGGACTGGCGTCCATGTAATAGCATCCGACATGAGCTGCTGCTTCTTCGGGGCAGCTGCACAGCCGAGGACTTGGAAGAATTAGAGGTGACAGGTGGCGAACTGGTGATGTGCTGGGCTGCTAAGCCTAGGCCAGCAGTTCAAAACCACCAGCCTGCTCCTTGGGAGGTAGATGAGGCTTTCTGCTCCTGTGGAGTTTCGTAGTCTCAGAAACTCACAGGGGCAGTGCTGCTCTGTCCTGTAGGGTCTCCCCTATAGGACCTCCTCCTTCCGACAGGGCTACGATGAGTCCTGGGCAGTGAGTATTTTTTGTTCTTGTCTTTGAGCCCTGGGCCTAAGCCACGTCTTCTGTGGCCACTCGGGCTGGGGAAGCAGCTTGCAGCTGTGCAGCTAAGCCTGCCCTCTTTTCTTCACCTGCCGAGCTCCTATGAGTACTTCAAAACCCAACCACGTGTGACCTCCTCTGGGAAGCCACGGCTCGAAGGTCCTGTGATCTCCTGGAACCCGCGTGGCTGAGCTGCAAGCCACAGAGCAACACGGAGGCCGGCGGACCTTCTCCTAAGTGGACGAGTCTGTTTCTCCACTCGGGCCAGGGCGCTGGCACTGACTTCCTTTCCATTACAGACTTCCTGGGCCCAGCAGCGCCTGCCTGGCACAAACAGCCTAGACTTCCCAGAAGGCTGGCAGTCCGTCTGCCAGGCAGGGCCTTGCAGAAAGTTCTGGGCGTCCATCTCTGGGAAGCCGCCCCCTGCTCTGACACAGGGAGGCTGGCTGTGGGTCGGCACCGGTTCTGTAGCAGCTGCTGAGGACGTATGAGCAGCAAGAGTATGAGGCTCTCTGCTCCCGTAAAGAGCAACAGCCCGGCAGCTCACAGGGCCAGTGTTGCCCTGTCCCACAGGGTTGCTCTGAGCCGGCATCGACTCGAGGGCAGGCAGGGCATTCTTATTCCAAACTCCCTGCCATCGAGCCGGTTCCAATTCCCTGCGAGCCGACAGCGCAGGGTAGAACTGCCCCAATGTTTCTGAGAGTAGATCACCTCATCTTCCTCCCAGGGAGACTGGTGGGTTTGAACCACTGGCCACGGGGTTAGCAGCCCCCTGTGGACCCAGCCCAGTATGACACCAGGCTCTGCCCATGATGAGATGGGGTCCACAATGGCTGTGGACCTGAAACGGCGGTGAGGACGGTGCCGGGTCGGGTGGTGCTTTGTTCTGCTGTCCACCGGGTGGCTGAGCTGGCACCGACTCCGCAGCAATGAACGACGATTGTCCCCACTACCCGTCGATCAGCGTGTGGTCCTGTGGTCACACCCAGGTTGCTCGGAGGCTGGAAGCTCAGTCACCAGTCTTTCAGACACCAGCAGGGCAGGTTTCAGCTGAGTTTCCCGACGACAGCAGACGAAAGAAGAGCAGGGGAAGCACGTCTAAGCAGCCAGCAGTGGGAACCCCGGGAAGAGCCGCTTCATTCGGAAGCCCCCGGGGGCATCCAGTGGTGGTCTGCTGGGTGGTGCTTGGCTTAAAGCCATGGCCTGAGGAGCCCTGGGGGCATCGTGGGCTGTGTTGAGCTGCTAACCCGCAAGGTCAGTGGTATGAAACCAGCAGCTGCTGAGAGAGAATGTTGAGCATGTCTACCGTTGTCAAGAGCGACAGTTTTGGAAACCACGGGATCAGTTCTACCTTGTCCTGGAGGGTCACAACCCGTCAGCATCGGCTTGATGGCAGTGAGTGTAGATGTGTTTTTTGTGTTAGTTTTTTTTTTTTACTCCATGGTCTTGTCCACCCTCCTAGTAACACAGGCCTGTGAAAGCTGGGCCGCAGATCGGGAGGGACCGATGCCCTTGGATGGCGATGCCCTTGGATGGCGATGCCCTTGGATGGCGATGCGGGAGGAGCACACTGACGGCACCGTGGCGGGTGGGCAGCTAGAACCACGGGCGGGTCCGTGTGGGAAGAATGCAGGCAGAGTGCTCCTTAGATGTGATGGTAGAGAGATTCCCTCTCACCTACTGTGGGCGAGTTGTCAGGAGAGGCCAGTGCCTGGAGAAGGCCAGTGGAGGGGCAGCGGAGAAGAGGACGGGCCGGGGCGAGACGGATGGATGGAGACCATAGCTGCCACAAGGGCTTTGCTAACCTAACAGCCATGAGGATGGGGCAGGACGGAGCATCGCTCTGCAGCATGTGGGCCATTGTGAGGCTGGCCGACAGCTGGAGCGCCCGCCTGGGATCAGCCTCCCTTCAGACTGCCCCTTGGCCCTGTCTCCCGCATTCCGAGCTCCGGGCTGGGGGAGGAACGCTGGGCCAAATCTGCTTTGGCTGAAAGGACGCCTACTCCGGGTGGCCCCAAGGGAGGCCAAGCGCCTGGCTGTCAGAGATAAGGCGCGGCCCCTGGTGCAGGTGTGGCTTCTCTGCTAGGGGAAAAGCCAGCTGGTTTGCCCTGGGCTGGCGGTGGACAGTGGGCATCTCGGAGGGTGTCCGCACAGCCATAAGCTGCCCACAGCCTGGGCCCTGAGGAACCTGCCAGCTCTCTCTGCCTGACCCTGAGCGCTGTCAGGGAGGGAGGGGCCCAGGGCCAGGGCACATCCCCTGGGGTTGGGCTCTGGCAGGCCTGGGCCTGGCAGGACCAGAAGGGGCCAACTGGGCACTAGGATAGTGTGGGGAGGCAGCTCTTCAAACACCAGCCACACGGGCGGCCAGGAAGCAAGATGCGTACTTGCTGCTCGGTCCTCTGAGGGAACAATGGGGCACCTGGGAAAGTATACCCCTCCACAGCACGCTACACCCACCCGCCCCCACATCCCGCCACACAGCATGCCACACACACACCTCTCCACACAGCACTCTATGCCCCCACACCTCCCACACACAGAGACCCTCACACAGCATGCTGCACCCTCACACACATGCACACACACACACACACACACACACAGGCATATACCCTCACATCCAAGCACTCAGACATGCAGACCCACACACAAGCACATACTTCATTCAGCATACCACACTACACCGTCACAGACACACACACACAGATGCACAGACATGTACACCACCCCTACACACACAGACACAGACAGGGACTCACAGACACATACTCACCTATGACACTGTACCTTCAGAGACTACATACACACACACCCAGACAGCACACCTTCACAGGCACTCATATGTAGGTGCGTGCATGCGCACACACACACCCACACCCACATCTCTGCCTTACACAGCACACCCCCTCTCACTCATAGACACACACAAACACTCCTATCACAGACCACACACTCAGATACACACCACCAATACATGCACACACATTTTCTCACGCACAGACACATACCACACACACACACACACACGCGCACTTTATGCACCAGACCCCCAGCAGGGGCTATGGCCAACTCCCCATCCCTTCAGCCCATCCTCCTTTAGGAGCCCACCATGGCTGCCTCTCCAGGAGGTCACAGTCCCCTCCCTATCAGGCATGTCCCGATGCCGCCCACTGTGAACATGGCGGGCTGGATGCCAGGCCCGTGAGAGGCATCCTTTGTTAGGTGGGTGAGGGCATGTCTGCCCTTGAGCAAGCCCTCCAAGGGCACATGCAAGGCAGAAGCCAGCAGAGACCATGTGTGTGGGGTGGGGCAGCCAGTGCCCACGGAGGTCCACCTCCAGGAACACGGGAAGAACCCTAGAACAAGAGCATGCCCCAGAACCCCCGGGCCAGCCTTTCCCTAAAGCCAGGTCCCACAGGACAGGAACTGGCCCTCAGGTTCCCAGCCTGTTACCTTTATGGAAGCCGGCTGCCTCATTGTTCTCCCACAGAGCGGCCGGTGGGTTCAAACCACCGGCCTTTTCATGAGCCGACCAGCCTCTCCTGTGTTGCTGTTTTTCCTGACCCATCAGTCCCAACCCATAGCGACCCCATGTACAACAGAAACATGCTCACAATCATTACTCTGAGCCATGCTCACAATCATTACTCTGAGCCATGTTCACAGTCGTTACTCTGAGCTGTGTTCACAATCATTACTCTGAGCCATGCTCACAATCATTACTCTGAGCCGTGTTCACAATCATTACTCTGAGCTGTGTTCACAATCATTACTCTGAGCCATGCTCACAATCATTACTCTGAGCCATGCTCACAATCATCACTCTGAGCCATGTTCACAGTCGTTACTCTGAGCCGTGCTCACAATCATTACTCTGAGCCGTGCTCACAATCATTACTCTGAGCCGTGCTCACAATCATTACTCTGAGCCATGCTCACAATCATTACTCTGAGCCGTGCTCACAATCATTACTCTGAGCCGTGCTCACAATCATTACTCTGAGCCGTGCTCACAATCATTACTCTGAGCCGTGTTCACAATCGTTACTCTGAGCCGTGCTCACAATCGTTACGTCGGAGCCCATGGTTGCAGCCTCAGTGTCCGTCCATCTCGTGTCCGGCCTTCCTCTCTTTCACTGTCCTGCGGCATTTACCAAGCAGGATGCCCTTCTCCAGGGACTGATCCCTCCTGAGAACACGTCCCAAGTGGGCGAGGCCAAGCCTGGCTCTACTTCTTCCAGGCCAGCTGTATGTGTACAGTTGAGGATATCCACATACTCCCAGAGTCCCCACGCAGAGGAAGCCACAAGTGCAGATGGCTGGGACAATTCCTCCCCACCAGCCCTGCTGCTGACATCATGCAGAGAAGGACCGCTTTAGAGTGGTCCCATTGAGGACCGTTGCTCTCTGTGTTGTGAAATCACTCGTGAAGGTTAAGGGTTTCCGTCAACCTGGCTGGGCCAGGGTTCCCAATGGTTTGACAATTCAACGATCATATTCTCCCATGATGAGATTTCCATGGCTGTGCCCTGCTTCCAATATAAGTGAAGGGTGTAGAAAAGCTTGCTTTTTTTTTTTTTTTTGGTCTGGGTCTGGATCCTGCATCTGGCTCATTATCTGACCTCTGCATCTGTGAACTTGAGCCAGATGCCTGCTGTCTCACCTGCTGGTCTTGGGAGGTGTCAAGCAGGCTGCAATCTATCTGCCATTCCCTTTGGCAGCCAGAAGTCTGCTACCTGACCTTCTATTTTGGGTTCACCAGCTCCTTCAGTTACACAAAGCAGGAGAAGCTTCCAGCCTGCCAACTGGCCCTGGGGCTTAGAACTTGCTCAGGTCCACATCCGTGTGAGCAATTTCCTGATAGAAACCTGTCTGTACACATTCACATATAAGCTTCAGCTTCTCTGGAGAAGCCAGCCTGAGACATTACTCCAGGAAAACCCTCTCGCCGAGAGCACCCATCAGACTGTACACCAGGAAGGCAAACGATTGCTACAGAATGCCGCGTATCCTAGAGAAACGGGAGCTCAGAGCCTGACCCTGTGCACCGAACGTTGGGCGTTCTAACCCACACAGAGGTACCTCAGAAGAAAGGTCTGGCTTTCTGCTTCTGGGAGTTCCCGGCCATGAACATCCTGCAGTACAGCTCTGCTCGGACACACGGGCACCTGTCTTCTATTTGTGGTGGGCAGTCATTGAGGAGAGGACCGTGGGGATGGCGGTACAACACGATCACAATGATGTGCACAGAAGCTGGTATAAATAGAGGTGTTACATAACACACACACCACACACACACTGCCACTGACTGCCAGGAGGATGAGCAAATCCATGTTGGAAGATGTACAACCAGAAAGCCCCTTAGAAGTGAGGGTGGGGAGACTGCAGCTCACGGACTTTGGAGACGTGATGAGAGAGCAGTCCCTGGAGAAAGACCTCACGCTCGGTAAGGTAAAGCAGGGGGCCCACGACAAGAAGACCCTCCCTGAGATGGCTTGACACCACAGCTGCAACTGTGAGCTCTAATGTGACCGCTGGAAAGGTGGCACGGGACCAGGTGGGGCTTCGTTCTGTGGAGCACGAGTCAGAAGCCACCACCATCTACAGACGTAGACAGAGAGATGGGTGGCTGCATCTGCACGCACAGTTACTAGCTGCAAGGTGGGCAGTTCAAACCCACCAGCCATTCTACCAGAGAAAGATGAGGTCGTCTGCTCCTGGAAAGATGGACAGCTTTGGAAGCCCACTGGGGCAGTTCTACCTTGTCCTGTAGGACACTGCTGTGAATCAGAACCGGCTTGATAGCAGCGGGCTTGCTTTTGGTTTTGTTTTGAATTTAATAATTGATGACTTATGTAGATTTTCAATGCTATGTCCCATGGCTATGATTTTAAAAAATCCCAGAATCCAAACACACTGCTATCCCAGTTGATGCCAACTCACAGCAGCCCTATGGCACAGGGTAGAACTGCCCCTGAAAGTTTCCATGACTGTAAATATTTCCGGGAGTAGAAAGCCTCATCTTTCTCCCAGGGAGTAGCTGGTGGTCTTGAACTGCTGAGCTTGTGGATCACAGCCCAGTGCATCACCTCTGCTCTACCAGGGCTCCTTGCTGTCACTGAAGAGGATTTAGGGGTGTGTGTTGTACAAGTGTTTCCTGTAAACGAGTTGGCCCTTCTACTGACTGAACTGGGCAAATTCTGCCATCATTGGAGGAAACAGGAATGGGGGGCGGAGATCGGTGGTGGTGGTGGGGGTCGGCACACACACCCAGCCCACATGAAGTCATGCATCTAGGAGGGGCTAGGGCCAGCCGGCCAGTGCCCTGCTGCTCTGCTGAGCTCTGTGCTGCCCCCGCTCCCACTTGTCCCCATGGTTGTGCTGGGCTCTGAGTAGACAGCGGGGAGGGGCACGGGGACACGGCATACATGAGGGTCAATGTGTGTCCTGGGCAGCAGCTGGCCACTTTCCAACAGGCCTCGCCGGGAACGGCCACCTTGGCTGAGCATGCGTCCAGGGTGCTGGGAAGCAGCGAGGGGTGGGTCTGTCCCTGCAACCCTCAAGCCTCCATGGCCCATCAGACTGGAACCACCCACCTGCCTGCTGGAGGTCCCGTAGAGTTTCTCTGCTTTGGGAGGGTGCGGGGCTCTGTGGTGGACTTCGCACCAGCTGGTGGTCTGCAGAGGGCAATTCCTGCCTGTCCTTTAGCAGTTCCGGTCAGGACCAGGCAGTACTTCTTTCGGTTGCCTGAGGATCAATAGGATGGGGAGCCTGGCATCTCACACCCCTCTCCTCTTGTTTGCTTCCCACGCCTGACATCTAGTGGATCAGAGAGGGAGTGCAGGCAGAGAACCATGTCCCCAACAGGTCCCTCCAAGGACACTGAATAATGAGAGCAAGGCCACGTGCTTGGGGGCGGGGCGGGGGGGCGGCATCTCAGAGGGTCTGCAAGGGGGTCTTCTTAACGTCCTGAGCCTCACAAATTGGAAGTTAATTTCTGTTTGACATATGGTTTGGGCTACGCCCAGCTTTGCAGCCCAGTGTCCCTGCTGCTTCGGTGGGGACAAGGGCTGGGTGTCACTGGACCTTGCTGAGCCTGTTTCCTCCGGAAGAGTGTCTGTGAGTCCCAGGAACCTAGGTAGGTGCTGGTCTGTCCTAGCAGCTGGCTGGGGAGGGCGATCAAGGACGTTTCCCTCAAGAACAGTTCTGTCTCCACCCAGCACGTGCCTCCACAGAGCCTGAGCTCTCCCAGCCTCGGCAGTCCCACTGGGCAGAGCCGGGAGAACAAGGCAGTGGCAGCTACTGCTGTGAGCTGCCACCAGCTGGGTTGCCACCGAGCAACCCCAGCTCACAGCTGGGGTCTTTACAAGAGAAGGTGGTCAGGCTGGTGTGTGTGTGTGTGTGTGTGTGTACTCGAGCAACACTTTGTCGAAGATCATTCCAAACCGCTGCAGCAGGACATCAACAGGGAGCTGCCAGAAACTCAGGGCGGATTCAGACGAGGACGTGGAAGGAGGGTTATCATCGTTGATGTCAGATGGATCTTGGTCCAAAGAGAGAAAACCAGAAAGGTGTTGACGGGTCTCTTCCTGGTTTTGCAAAGACACCCAACCGTGTGGGTGACAATATGTTGCAGACAGCGTGAAGAAGGGGAACGCCAGGACGCTTCCTTGTGCTCGTGCGGAACCTGTACCCGGACCAGGAGGCAGCCCTCCAAACAGAACCCGGGGATACTGAGTGACAGGGTGCCATCCTTTCACCAAGCCTGGCCAATCTGTGCGCTGAGCAAATGACCCCAGGAGCTGGGCTCTGAGAAGAACAGGGCATGCGGACGGGAGGGGGCTCACGAACAGCCTGCCATCTGCAGGTGACTCTGGAAAGCAAAGGGAACCCAAAGCACTAGCTGGTGGCCATCCAAGACTACAGCCTTCAGGATGGAGGACACCCAACAGAAAGAAACCCAACCCCTAACAACCAGACTAATCGGCAATGTCATGATAAACGGAGACCAGGAGCGGAGCGAGCGGTCACACATTTTCTTCTCCGCGGTTTTACCATCCACGTCCAGGGACGCAGCAGAGAAAAGCAAGTGCCGTGTTGCCCTGGGAACCCCTGCTGCTAAAGACCTCCCCCACGTGCCGATCCACCGCCAGCGCTTGGATCCACAATCGAGCTCATGGAAGCAGCTGTTGAGAGACGCAATGGCTCCCTGCGTTGGGCGAATCTGCTGCACAAGACCTCTCTCTCTAAGGAGCTGAGGGACCATGTCCTCTGAGGGGGAAAGCGAGTCGGACCCGAGCCGTGTGGTTCTCAGTCGCCTCGTGCGTGTGCGAAAGCTGGGCAGTAAATGTGGGCGAAGAAGATGGCTCTGAAAGATGTTGAGGAACACCGAGCGTCCCAGGGACGACCAGAGAGCAAAGACATGGGTCTTGGAAGAAGTACAGTCAGAACACCCCCGAGAAGATGAGTGGTGAGATCAGGGCTTGAGAAGGCAGGTCTTCATGCCGGGTCACGTCGAGGGGCAACAACCGAGAGGACGCCCACAGCAGATTGTCTGGCCAGTGGCTGCAATGGTGGGTGCGGACATAAGAGCCATCGTGAGGACGGCGCAGGCAGGGAGGTGTTTCGCTCTGCTGTGCATCAGGTCGCCGTGAGTCTGAGCCCCCCTGACAGCACCTGACACTGACAGCTGCAGCATTAGCACCAGCTCCAGCAGCACCCGCAGCACTGGGGATTTCCCGGGGGGGGGCACAAGCAGTTTGTACCTGACAGCTCTCCTAGATAGAGGTTGGCAGTTCAAACCTACCCAGGGCGGGGAAACACTGCCCCCGCTTCAGTGCTGCCCAGGTGGTTCTGTTCTGACTCATGGGGACCCCTTGGGACAGAGCAGACCTACCCCAGGGGGGCTCACGGGAACAAACGGCCGCGTTGTTCTCCCTCAGGGTGATTGACTGGTCAGAACTTCTGACCTTTCAACTAGTGTGCGTAACCACTGCACCACAGGGCCTCCGTCGAGATGAGAAACCCCGTGGAGCAGTCCTGACTGTGAGCGGGGTGGGGCGGGGGGGAGCACCAGAGGTGGGACAGGCTGGCCGGCAGTGAGTCTGGCTTTGCTTCTTGGCTTGCAGGACCAAACCACAAATGCCAACCTCCCTGCCGACTCACAGCCGCCCCACGGGACAGGGCAGAAGCGCCCCTGTGGGTATCTGGGACTGTGATTTTTTTTTTTTTATGAGTGCAGAAAGCCTCCTCTTTCTCCCAAGGAGCAGTGGATGGATTCGAACTGCTGATCTCATGGTGAGCACCCAGTCTGTAACAACTACGCCATCAGATTTCCAGTTGGACCAAAACCAGAACACCAATTCACAGCCCTTGAGTCCATGCTGACTGACAGTGACCCCATAGGACCGGGTAGAAACCCACCCCCCGCCCTGTGCGTCTCTGAGACTGTAACTCTGTGCAGAGCAGAAAGCCTCATCTCTCTCCCTCAGAGGGGATGGTAAGTTTGAACTTCTGGCCTTGTGGTTAGCCCAACGCATAACCCACTACACCACAAGTGTCCCCCTGGAAGCTACTGCCCCAGGGGCGCTGCTATCTCTGAATCGTCGTGACCTTGTAGGACAGGGTAGAGCTGCCCCCGTGGATTTCTGAGACTGTAACTCTTTCTGCGAGCAGAAAGCCTCATCTTTCTCCCAAGGAGCAGCTGGAGGATTAGAACTGCTGACTTTGTGGTTAGCAGACCAATCTGTTCCAGTTACACCACCAGGGGTCAGGATGTAAGCTGAGTGGCATGGTTGGTAACCCCACGAACTGGCGTTTCACTCTGGCTACTTCTCCACTTGCTGATCGTGGAATTTTCCATCCTCCAAACATGCAGGAGGGAGCAAGCCGGTCCATGCCACCTGTTACCCATGACAATGCATCAGGTTTCCACCTTGGGCTGATTTCCGGCAGCAGGACATGCCCACCCTCCCCACTACTCCCTGTGAGTGTTCTTACTACAGGTGTCTGAGTGAGCTGGGTCCGAGGTGGGTGAGCTGAGTGCAGACACCAGGGCCGGGCTGTGAGAATGAGGCCGGGGAGGAGTCTCTGAGGCTGGTCTACAAGGCTCTCCCACTTGGGTCCCTGGGCAGGTGTCTGGTGTCAGACACCAGATGAGGATGGGCAGACAAGGCTAGATGTGCCGCCCCTGTCTGCGGCCTAGTTCGGCCAGGATGGTCAGGGCTGCAGGTCCTTCACAGCGCCTTTCTGCCTGGCCGGCGCCTCTGACAGCTGCTTCTTACAGGAGTCCCCACTCACGGACGCTCCTGTCAGGTGATGGCATACGGTGTGGTTTGATCTGGGGACTGTGGCTAAGAGCAAAATCTCTCATCCCTCCAGTTAGCTATCGGTCATTAAGGGATCCACTCCTTTGCTCTATTATCCATCCTTCAACTCATCCATTTACTTATCCATCCATCAATCCATCTACCTATCCATCCTTTCATCCACTCATTACCCATCCATCCATCCATCCATCCATCCATCCATCCATCTATCCATTCTTCCACTCATCTATTTACCTATCCATCCACCCTGATGCCTATCCATCAATCCATCTACCTATCCATCCATTCATCCACTCATCCATCTACCTATCCATTCTATCCATCCTTTCATCCTTCCACTCAGATGCATTTACCTAACCATTCATCCTGGTATCTAACCATCCATGCATTCTCCATCCAGCCACTCATCTACTTACCTATCCATCCATCCATCCATCCATCCATCCATCCATCCATCCATCCATCCATCCATCCATCCCACTGCACCCCTAGGGCTTCTGAATCCCCAAACTAAACCAAACCACACCAAAACAGCCTCACTGCCATGAAGTTGACTCTGGCTCGTAGCAGCCCACTAGGACACAGTAGAACGAACTACTCCTTAGGGTTTTTGAGCCGATAAATCTTTCTAGGGGCAGTTAGCCTCATCTTGCTTCCTCAAAGCAGCTAGTGGGTTTGAACTCCTGACACGGGGGCTGGCCGCCTAGCACTTCATCCGCGGCCCTCCCTACTGAGCCCCTTGAACCAGCCCTAGGCCCTGGGTTAAATTCCTACAATATCTTCCTCTCCCAAGCAGCAGGCGTCTCGTCATGGACCCACCACTGGCTTCGCCTGTAGCTCACTGCCCCGACAGGTTCACGCACCCACAGGGCTCCAGCAGGTGGGGCGGGAGGGGCCGCGCCTCCATCGCTCCAGCGTGCCTCTGGATCCTCATCTTGTTTCGTAACAACTCCATCTCGTCGCTCTAATTTTAGTGGCAATGTTTTTGTTCCAATCAGGGATCACTCTGCTGGAGAGTCCTCGGCACGCAGGATGACAAGCCTCGGTGCTTGAGCGGCAGAAGACGGAGACCGAGCGGCACGCAATGCTAAATCCGTCTCGGGCTGGTCGCTGCGCTGCAGATGGTAACTCGCTGTGGCTGAGACGTGAGGTCCGCCCGGGAGGGTCCACTGTGTGCCCGGCTAGGGTGTATGTGTGTGGGCGGGGGGGTCATGTCATACGGACCCTTCCCCTGGGGAGATGGGCAGTCCACGGAGCTGGGCTCTATCACCGAGTGGGGCTGCAGATGCAAGAACACAGCGGAAGGCCGGGGCCCACTACTCTCTCCTCGGACCTCAGTCCCCGGCCACACTGGCTGGCCTCAGCCAGCCAAGACTCCAGGGGTTCTGTCTGGGTCTCAGAGTGGTTTGTGATACCTCCCGCAATCCCTCTGTGACCAGGGTCCCTGTCCTGGACCGAGTGTCTACTGCCCAGCAGGGTGGGAACCTGCACCGAGAGTCTGTGTGTGTGTGCGTGTGTGTGTGCAGAGGTGTCTTAGAAGGCACTGTGCCCCCTGTTTTGAGAAGCAGTGTTGGAAGCCCCAGGCTGTGAGCCTTCTCAGAAGTTGGGGTTCTGTCTGTTCGATTTAAGGGGGTGGCGGTGGGGTACAGGCCTGAACCCTACCCCTTCAAGTTGTGGAAAGAGCCAGATGGATCCAGAGTCAGGCCCAGGCAAGGGGTGCAGGGGCTGCTACTCAGGCCCCAGAATGCAGAGGGGTAGGGAGCCCTGGTGGGGCCATGCATGGAGTACCAGCGTGCTATCTGCAAGTCGGGAGCTTCAACTCCACCAGCTGCTCCCAGGAAGAAATAGGAGGCTGTTTGCTCCCACGGGGACTGAGTCTCAGGACCCCCAGGAGGCAGTTCTGCTGTGGCCTGGAGGGTCGCTGTGACTGGAATGGCTATTAGGGAAGTGGGCACTAGGAGCTGAAGGGGCTCAGGAAGGGTGCTGACCTTGGAGACAGCCTGTTTCTGTACTTCAAAGCCGCCTCTGTGTCCTTGTCTGTGTGAAGTCAGTTCTAGGGGACCGGGGGTGGGTGGGGGGTGGGGAGTGGAGACCCAGTGGCCTGCTGTCCAGCCAGGGGTGGGTGTCCTCAACCTCGCCGTCCCCATCACCATCTCAGAATCTCAATTTCCTCTCTTTATGGATTGAATTGTGCTGCCTGGACACCTGTGTTGCACCGATCTCCCATCCTGGTGGATAAGGAGTCCTGCTGGGCTAGACCTTGGGTGTTCAAACCCGGCAGCCGCTCCTCAGGAGCGATATGAGGCTGTCTGGTCCCGTCAAGAGTCACAACCTTAGAAACCGTATAGAGAGTCATTCTGAGTCAGAACCGACTGGAGGGCAGTGGGCTCTGCTCTGTGTTACCAGTCAGAATCAGCTCGAGGGCGGGGTGGGTGGTAGGTGAGGTGGGCACTGCCCTATGTGGGGTCTGGACCCTGCTCTGTCATGGGCGGTGCTCTGAGGACCACATGCTGGGATCAGTCGCTGGTGGGCTCTACAAGTGGATTGTGCAGCAAAGCCAGCCAGCACAGATGGGACAGCTCAGGGCTGTACGGGGGTCTCCGAGGAATGCTGGGGAGGCTGCTGGGGGCTGGGGCCCTCCCCCGAACAGGCAGAGGGGAGAAGCCAGGGCTGGTTTGAGCTGCTGCTTGTGAGATGGCAGAGCCAGGGGCTGAGACCGAGGGGCAGAAAGCGAGGAATAGAGGATGTAGGGACACCTGGGGGCATGGGGCTTGCTCCCCAGTCCACCCTTCTGCAGGGCAAGGGTTGCTGGAGGGACCAATGGATTCCATCATCAGCTAAGACCGACTGAGCTGCGCTCTGCACCAGAGCCCGTGGGGGACAGACAGACAGCCCAGGGTAACATGGGAGCCAGGCAAGGTGCTGCCCAGTTGATCCTGACTCTGAGTGACCCCAATGACAAAGCAGCAATGTCCCCAAGAGCATGTCCTGTACCCCCAGACCCACCACTGTGACAGGGGCAGGCAGCCAGGCCTTTCTCCTGCAGCCCTGCTGGGTGTGTGGGAACCACCAACTTCTCCGCTACCAGTGAAGTGCTTAACTGCTGCACCACCAGGGCTCCTTTTGGCGAGTTCTCTCCACGGTGACCCCTGGGTGAGGGGCCCAGAGGGGCCATTTGAGTCAAGAGGGGCAGGTGAGTGGACAGTGTTCCAGCTGGGGAATCCCATGTCTGGGGTCAGGGAGGGGGGTCCTGGGGGTCACTCACCCTGAGGAGGGTGAGCTGCTGGCTCTGTAACAAATGTCCTGGGTCCCAGAGCAAGACGGACCCGGCTCTCTGCTCCACCAGGACTTCTGCCCACTGGGCAGGGGCTGATCCCCCCTCCTGCACCTGCTTGTACGGCGGCGGCCATGGAGGAGCCACCTAGGGGCTCTGAGGGGGAAGGAAGAGGGGTATACATCTGCTCGCTCCTACACAGTGGACTAAGGTGGGCTGTGCCTCATGCATGGGCCACAGAGCTCACTGAGTGAGAACTGCCCACACACATGCACACACTCACGCGGACACAGACACATGCATACGTGTTCCCTCACAGGGAGAGAGGTGCATGCTTGCACATGTGCACACAGATACATGCACATACCCACACTGGTGGAAATACGTACACTCACATGTGCACACACAGACGCATGTAGAAATGCCCACGCATGCACCTGCGGGCATGCACACACACACCTGCATGGACATACATGCAGAAGAGCACGCATCTCAGTATGCACCACAGATGTGCACACATCGAGGTACAAAGGCACGCACATGTACACGGAGGTCTGCACACAAACACACGTGTCCAAATGCACACACATAAACAGGCACAAATGGACACACGGACATGCAGAAATGCACCCACACAGGCCTGCGCAGCACGCGCACATGGAAGCACACACACACCCAGGTACAGGCACACTGGCACGCAGGCACAGACTGGTGCACGTAGAGGTGGGCAGCGTGGCTCCTGAGCACATGGCATAGCTGCATCCCCGGAGCCCTGAGCCTCGGAAGCCCCAGAGCCGACCTGACCCAGTTCCCGCTCCTGAAGTGCGGGCCCCTCCTGCTGAGTCCTCGAAGGCCGGGTGACAGGCCGTTCATCATCCCCAGGGCCGCCCAGAGTGGGGGAGGGCAGCTGTCCTCATTCCTGCCACAGCCCAGATCCGTGCCCTACTTCCTGCCAGGAACCTGCTCTCTGGGTCAGAGAACCGGGCAGGGACACCTCTCTCTCCCTAGCTCACTGCACTTGCTCACTCACTCACCCACAATTTCTCCCTGGTGCCAGCAAAGAGGGTGTGTCCCCAGGTGACAGATCCAGCTCAGCAGGACCAGGGTCCCAACCAGCTGGACCCTGGACATGGGTGCCTGTGTGTGTAGCCATCTGTATGTAGAAGTGTTTGTTTCCATGTGTGCACCGAGGCGGGTGTAGGCACTCCGGCATGTACTTGCTACTTGTATGCATTTCCGCATGTGAATGCACATGAATGTGTGCACACATGTGTGTACGTACTTTGACAGGTGCATGCGTGCACATTTCTACAGGCGCATGCATGTGCCTGTGTGCATGGATGTGCACCTGCCTGTGTGCCCATGTCTACAGGTGTGTGCGTGTGTCATGAGTGTGCACATCTCCACCAGAGTGAGTGTGCATACATGTGCGTTTCTACATGTGCATATCTGTGTGTCTGAATGTCTCTTCTTCAGTGAGGTTCATGACCCCTAAAGGTTGTGGCAGCGGGCGCCAGCAACAGCGGCTCCACACAGCCGAGGTGGGTGTGCGGGGACATCCCTGTCCCTCCTGTTGGAGCTCCTGACATGGCCCGCCCCCACTGAATAGACACGTGCAGGGGCACAGACGTGAACCCCCTCCAGGTGGGCTCCTGTTGGGGAAGATAACAGGCCTGGCCCCTCGCTCTTGCCCCCACCAACCTTTGGCAACTCTCCAACCCCAGCCTCCCAAGGACACAGGAGCACAGGTGTCCAAGGGGACAGGGCTACAGTGCCCCTGCCTTCGCTGCTGCTCTGACCTGCTTGTGGGGAGCCTTCTGAGCCCAACAAGGTGGCCATAAGGACAACAAGGACTCTGCTGGACACACCCATCTAGGCCCAATCCAAGGTGCCCAGCAGCAGGCTGCCCGCCTCCATGACAAGGGCGCAGTCTACGTGTGTGTGGGGGAGGGGTGCGGCATGTGGAGGCGGCACTGTGAGAGCCTGTTGCACTGGGGAGTGTCCGGGTGAGGAAGGGATTGGTCCAGGCTTTTCTAGAATCGGCTGGAATGTGGCCTCACCTCTTTGCAGAAAGAACCCAGCACAGCCCACCCCACTTTGGACCCAGCGCTTCCAGCCCTGCGGCGGGCCGTTGCTTACAGATTCTACCTTTGTCTGGCTCCCCTTTGAGAGTGTCACTCAGTCACTCAGGCCCCGTCCCCACTGCCAACAGCATGGCCGACCAACTGAACCCTGCCAGGTCCCAGCAGAGGAGGGGCACATCAGTGACCAGGGTCTCCCATCCAGGATACGGGAACCTCAGGCTGCGGGGGGTGGGGGGCATGAGGGGTTTGGAAGATGATTTTCACCCCTTGGCAGTGGCCAAGCCAGATGCAGACTGCCTCAGGGGGTCACCCTAGTACCTTGGTGCCCCAAAGCAAACCTCCTGTGCCCGGAAAGGGGGGCCTCGCAGAAGGTAGGCCGAGGAAGCACCCATGGATCTGGATTGTGGGGCTGGCGAGGGAAACAGAAACTATCCGGCCGGCCGGAAGAGCCGACACACCTGTCTTGGCAGAAGTACGGCCGGAATGCTCCTCTGCAGGGCCGTGAGGACAGTGAGACTTCCTCTCACACACTTTGGCCCTGTTGTCAGGCGAGACCAGTCCCTGGAGAAGGACCTAGTAAAGCAGAGGGCCGGGAACTAGAGAGTGGCCTGGTGCAGTGGCTGCAGCAAGGGGCTCAAGCATCAGAACCATTGTGCGGGCGGGCGGGCGGCTCGAGGCAGGCTGTGTCTCACTGTCACACGCGGGGTGGCTGTGAGTGGGAACCGCATGACAGCACCTAGCAACTCCAGCAGCGGCGGTCAATGACAAAGCAGCAGCATCCACAATCCCCCCGCCGTCGGGTCTACCTGACTCAGCGTGAGCCCAGAGGAGCGGACAGACCGGCCCCTGTGGGTTTCTGAGAAAGCAGCGGAGACACGCCTGCCCAGACCCTGAGCAATCACTACCAAGACGGGCTGGGCTGGCGACTGGCTTTTATTTTCTCCTCTGCGTCCCTCCTGATCTGTCAGATACGCCCTGCCACTCACCAAATGTCTAACAAAGCCCGCCTGCCGCACCAAGGCAGCGAGCACTTGCCAGGAACTTACAAACGGCCAACAGGCAACAAGCACAGATGTTCATCTGCCAGGCACCAAGGGGGGGGGGCACACATCCAGACCCCCCGGTGAGCTGCCGCCATTGCCCGCCCACAGAGAGGGTTATATCATAAAACAATGGGAAAGGACGAACTCCAGCTGGCCTGGAAGTGGGGGAGTGGAGCAGGACGTGGTACCGTGGGGAAGGTGAACCGCGGGGGCCCCTCCCAGGGGTTCAGTGCAGAGGGGTACCCAGAAAAGGGAAACACTTATCCACCCAAGCACATGCTCTCAGATGCCAGGCTAGCACCAGGCTGCCCCTCCATGCACTGGGATGCTGTCTGGTCAAAGCGAAGTTGATCCTCAAAACACCGGGGGTGGGGGTGGGGGGGAAAGCCGGACACAAGAGACTGCGTCTGGTCATGTCTGGAGGGACACAGGAGCCCTGGAAGCACAGTGGTTGAGCACTGAGCTGGGAACTGAAAGGTCAGCAGTTTGAAACCACCAGCCAGCCTGCAGGAGAAAACTGGGCGGGGGTGTTCTGCCCTGGCCGGTGGAGTTACCAGGTGTCGGCATCCGCTCAATGGCAGTGAGTTTGTTGTGTTCAGTCCCAAAGCGAGACTCCACGGAAATGGACAGAGGAGCCGCGGGGCAGGGGCTGGGAGCAAGGAGAGCGAGCGAACGGTACCTGAGCATGGGTGGGGCTCTTGCTTCTTGGTGAGAATGTTCTGGAAGGAGGTGGTGGTCAGGGTTTCCCAATCTTTTGAATCTATGTGATTTAAAAATAAACCCACTGCATTGGGTGACACCTGCAGTCCATGAGTTCTGTCTCCTTTCAAGAGAAGCATCGGGAGCCCCACCCAAAAGCCTTGGTGTGGGGAGGGGCTGCAAGGTTCGGCAGGAGGGAGGGGCTACTGCTCTGACCCATGGCAGGCCCTGAGTCATTGTCCCTGACAGGTTTCCCGGGCTGATTTTCAGAACTTGAACACCAGGCCTTTCTTCCTAGTCTGCCTTGTCTGGAAAGCACAGGAGCCTGTGCTGAGCGGCAGGTGGGGAAGAATCGAACATGGGTCTCCTGCTTGAGACATGAGAATCCCATCACTGAGCCACCTCACCTGCTCAGGAGATAACTGCCAAGGGGCGATTTCATAAGCTACAGAGTCGGCGGCTCAAACCTACCAGCCGCTCGGAGGGTGAAAGCCAAGGCTACCTGCTCCTGTAAAGACTTCCCAGGTGCAAAGCACAAAACAAAGCAAAACAACAACAAAACACTAACCTTACTCATAACCATCTGATAGGACTTGGTAGATCGTCCCTGGGGGTTTCCCAGGTTATGACTCTTTCCAGGGGTGGAAAGCCTCATCTTTCTCTTACGGAGCGGCTGGCGGTTTTGAATTGCCGACTCTGTGGTTAGCAGTCCACCGTGTCACCGCTGGGCTCCACGGTAAAGACTGGCAGTCTCGGACAGGCTACACAGGTTATGCAGAGCCAGAATCGCCTCGTGGCAGGGGGTGGGTTGGGATCTCAGCATTTGCTGAAGGTGGGTGCTGAGCCCAGATCCCTATCCATGGATGGTGCCCAGCCACCGTCCCCTCCCGCCCCATGCCAGCAGGCCTCCCATAAACTCAGGGCAGCCAGCTGCTGCTGGTGAGCCCAGGGGGCTGCAGCGTGGCTCCGGAGAGGGTCTGAGCCAGGGCCGGGCTTCTGCCGATCCCCGTCCATGTGCACGTCTTATATTTAATCTGCCAGGGTGGCGACTGCCTCGTTACCAGCACTCGGCCCCCAGAAGCCAATGTTTATTCATAATCCCCGATCTGTTCCACGCTGTCTATTTCAGAGAAGCCAAAAACAACATCTTAATTCAATCGCAGCTCACCATGTGACAGTCTTTAGGTCCCAAAAAGGAGCCCAGCAACTTTGGCTGGGCTCCCGGTCCCCGCCTGCGCCCCCTCCCCCAACTCCCCCTGGCTTCCTGCTCCCAAGCCCCGGGTGCAGAGACCCCCAGGTCTGCCCTCCCTAAACGCTCAGCAGTGGCCCCTGCATGGAAGCTTCTTCATTGCGCTTTTGTAGGGCAAGGTCACATCTGCCTTCCGGGGCCACGTGAGCCTGAGCCATGTGCCCTAGGCTGCATCTCCCCACCCTGCCACACCCACCCTGAGCCCTTGCTCTGCCCTGCCTGCTACATCGTGGGAAGCAGTGACCCAGTGGGCCTGTGGGCCAAGGGAGAGTCCCCACACCGGCATCACTTGGGGTTGGCCCCAGGAGCAGATGCTCGGCCGTACTTGGCACAGCCAGAGCACCAGAGCTTACAGCACGCACATGCATATGGCATGCATGGTGAGGGTGGGGCCGTGTCCTTGGCGGGCTGGGAAAGAGCATTTGCGTTCTTGGTGTGAAGGTTCAAGTGGTGCTTATGGTGCCCTTGCTCCCAGAGGGCTGGGGTTGCAGAGAGGCAGAGCCGCTTGTCCAACGTCACAGCAAGCAGCTGGCAGGGTGCTGGCTGCCCACCCCTTGGCCTGAAGTCACAACAGGCACCTCCTTGTCTGGGGTGTGGACTGCGTGTCCTGAAAGCCATCTCTCTGAGAGGGAGGGACAGCCTCAGGATGACCTCAAAGGTCTCCCTTGTCAGATGACAGCTCAGGACACAGGTAAGCTGTCGGCTTTATAGCTGACCGGGGACCACTGGAGGCTGGGCTGCATGGAGGGAAGGACTGACCTTCTTCAGCCTCTGGAAAGGGACACTAGGGCTTGAGATGGGCTAAGAGCCACGCCTCTGCTCCCTCTGCCCTGCCCACCACCACCTGGGCTCCTGTCCCCCTCCCCTACCATATGGCCATTTATAAAGGCCATCAGCCCCTAGGGGAGTCGAGCTGTGTCCTTCCCCCCGCCCTCTCGAAGGTCACAGCCGGAAGGGCTGGGAGGATGAGCGGAGTTGGTACCCAGCATCCCCAGGTTTCCGTGGCAACGCTGGGCTGGCACCATCACTGAGTGGAGGAGTAGGAGGAGGGCCAGGGCCCAGTCCCCCACCTCGAGAGATCCCAAAAAGACTGACTGATCCAGCAGAATGTACACTGGGGAGGTTTCTCGGGGCATGGGGCGTGGGGGTGTGTGCAGGGGGTCCGCATGGAGACCTGCATTCAGAATGCAGAACAGCTGCCCCAAAGCTGAGGAACCAGCAAGGCTTCTAGAGTATTTTAATAAAGCGGCTTAAAGGGAAGCGGGGGCAGCAGCAGGGGTGGGGTAGAGGGGTGGGGGTGGGGAGGCAGAGGGGGAGGGGTGCTGCATGATGCCACCTCCGCTGTCGCCAAGCTGGTGTAAGAAGAGAGCAGCACCTTCAGCAGCTGGGACAGCCGGTGCTAGGCAAACTCCTGCCGCGCCCCGTGAGACAAGTATGCAGACTTCAGACAGGAGTTGGGTGAATAGTGGCCTTTGCTGGGATTTTCAAACGCTCGGAAGATAACGGAAAGGTGCTATTTTGGAGGAAGCGGCCTCTACACCTGTGATCTGACATGCCAGCAGAGGGGGCTTCCGGCTCACAGCGCATCCTCTGCACCCCCTGTCTGGATGCTCCAAGGGGGGCCCATCTATAGCTTGAGGTGACAGCTCTGTTCCCATTCACTGCTTCCCAGAGAGAGGGTCCACGTCAGGTGGGAGCGCAGGTCACAGGATGACTGCCTTAGGGGCTACGGGTCTGGATGCTTGGGCCTCCCCTCAAAGGGACATTTGTGCTGCCCACAGCACCTGGCAGCCCTTGGCACACTTCAATACCCCTGCTCCCACCCAGGCCCCAAGCCTGGCCTGGGCGGCACGTTTCCTGTCTGCACCCCTCACCCCACCCCCAACCCACAGCTCCCAGGAGTTTGTCCCATTGGCCCCAGGGCAGCCCAGCCCAGGCAGTGGCCCTTTCTTGACAGCCCAAGAATGAGTCCTGGCCCCTCTGCTGGACTAGACTGGATTCCTGGGAACTGCCTGCCAGAGATACCAGCTGTGAAAGCCAGGAAACAGAGGTGGCCACGGTGGGGGGTGGGACGGGACGGGGCTGAAGGCTAGAGCAGGAGAGGGCATTCCCTGGAGGCTGAGTCCCAGCACCTGGATCCTGCTCTGCCTGAAGCCAGCAAGTTCCTGGTCTTTTAATTATGTGCCCTGTGGGGAGGGCAGGGCGCTGTTGCAGGGGGTTCTGGGATGGGTTTGGCCACTTCTAGTTGTCAGAGTACTTTGGACATGTCGGGAGGGACCAGACCCCGGAGAAGGGCATCAAGCTTGGCCAAGCAGAGGGGCAGTGAAAGGCGGCCCCAATGAGATGGGTGGACTCTGTGGCTGCAACCTCGGGCTCAGGCACAGGAACCGCTGTAAGGACCGGGCGGTGCTTCGTTCTGTTGGGCGCGGGGTCACTATGGGTCAGAAACGGCTCCAGGGCAGCTGACAACTACAACAGTTATAGGAGTGGGGATGGACCAGAAAGAATGTTCCCTGAATTGGGCCAGGGCCAGGGGAGATGAAAGACGGGGTTCTACTCCCAGCTCCCCTAAGAAGCCATGAGCCCAGTCTTTTGTCCAAGGAGTTGTACGGGACCCAAATCTGTCTCCTCAAATCTGGGTTGTGAAAGCGCTCGCAGACTCTGGGGACCCCCAGTGAAGCGGTGACCTAAATCCATCACCCTGTGCTCATCCTATTAAAGACGGGCAACCTGGGCCCTTGGAGCTGGAGTTTCCACATGCACATAGCCTGCGCTGTTCCACTGGGGCTTCTCGGCAGAGGGAGCGTCACCTGGGGTGCACCTGGACCAGTGCCGGCTCCAAGGTGAACGACAAAGTGGGGCAGATGCCAAGCCAGGTGGTAACTGCGACCCTTCACTTTTCGTATCCTTGGGGTTGGGGACTGTGTGATGAGCTGGTTGCCTATTTGTGGGTTCAAGGGACCAGAGTTCCCTGGACTGGGGCGCCCCAAGCTCAAGTCCAGAGGCCGCAAGCCCTATGCTGCAAGGCTGTAGACAAACCCCTTCACTTCTCTGGACCATTATAGTTTCGCTATTGCTCCTGGTGGCTAATGGCAACGTCAGCAGTTTGAAGCCAGCAGCTTCCCCATGGGAGAAAAATGAGGCTTTCATTCCCATAAAGGGTTGCCGTCTCAGAAACCCAAAGGGGCAGATCTACTCTGCCCTCTAGGGTCACCGTGAGTCAGAATCAACTCAAGGGCAGTGAGTCCTGAGTTTAAGCCCCGGTGTAAGGAGCCAGTTCTGGGGGGAGGCTCTCGGAGATGGTCCTTGTCTCCTTTCAAAATGGGGGGGGGCTGGCGTTCCCTGGGGGGGCCCATGTGGCATCTGACATTCATTCCCCGCTTGCCAGCCTCTTCACGTTTCAAAAGCAGGTGGGCTTGAGACATACCGTGTATGCCTCACTCACGCACCGAGGGACCCCTGTTCTCAAAGGAGAGGGCACTCCCAGGCCACGGGGACTGACAGCGGCACCATCACTATGCCACCAGGCTCCGTATAAGGGCCTCTGGGGTAGAATTCACAGTGCACACTTCTGGGCCACAATATTCCTTGCACCGAAACATCTGTTTCCTTACTTTAACAATTAAGGATAGGAGAAAGCTTCAGAAAGTTCCAGAAACATGCCTCCATGCGTCCTGTCCATTTCCTCATGAGCTCTATGAACCCCCCTCGTAGGTAGAATGGTAGCGAGCTTGTAGGAGTATTTGGGGTTGGAGGAAACATCTGTTGAAGCCGGGAGCAGGCTTGGGGACCCAGGGGTGCTGGGCCAGGCTGAGGGGGTGGGGAAAGGACCGTGTCACCATTTGTAGGACAGAGCAGTCCGCCTGGCCCTGCAGGTTTCTGAGACAGTCAATCCTAATGGGCAGACAGCCTCCTCTTTGTCCAGCGAGTGCCTAGCGGGTTGGAACGGCTTACCTGGCACTTAGCAGGGCCTTCGCTTAATCCCATGTGATGCCAGGGCCCCTCCCATCAACTACAGGGGAGCTTCAAGTGACAGGAAGTGACGAGGAGGCACGGGGTTGACCCCTTAGCTCACCCTGCCTTTGAAAGAAAGGTCTGGGGATCTGCTTCCTTCTGGAAGCCCTGTGTAGCCCCCCCATGCCCCCACCGAGGGGAAGACCCTGGGCACTACCAAGGCAGGTATTTGCCAATGTGTTGTGGAAGGGCTGGCCCGGAGCCCACTCAAGGAGGCAGCACACACCACAAGATCCAGCCAAGCAGCCGTGGGGGGAAGGCCGGGACCTCCCAGGAGGCTGTGCATGTGCACAACACACAGCCAGGTGTGAAGACGTCTCGGAGCTGTGTTCGCCTACGATTACAGTGGACGAGGCATACGAGGACGCGGGGATGAAGAGAGACCTGGTTTGATGGTGCACAAGGGAGAATTCGGAACAAATGGCCCAGCAACTTGGGGAAAGGAGGTGCCGTGGCCGCCTGCGAGTTGGTTCTGACCTGCTGGCGACCCCAGGTGCATGGAGACCCCAGGTGCCCTGTGACCCCAGATGCCTGGTGGCCCCAGGTGTCCCATGACCTCAGGTGCCCCATGATGTCATGTGCCCAGAGACCCCACATGCCTGAGATTCCAGGTGTCCCATGACCCCAGATGCCCTGTGTGGTAGTTACATAATCCAGTGTCAATTTGAGGATTAAGAATGAAGGGGTGGAGTCTAGTCAATTAGGATACAGTCAAGGAGTCCTCTATTTGGGCATGGCCTTCTCCTGAGGATTCTGGGAACTTGTGAATTTCCTCTTAGAGGCGGGAGACACACTCTCTCTGCTCACTCTCTAAGAGATGCTCTACTGACAAGACACATGGCACTGATGGACCCCAGGCCCTGGGAATTGGAGGAGCCATGTGGAGACCCACGCCAGCGCTGGGATGCTTACAACGCCACTGGATCCACAAGACTTCCCACCCACTGGCCTGTGATCTTCCTGAATTTGGCATCATTGCATGTGTTGTGTGAGTCTGAAGAGGACTTTATAGACTGGTATCGGACATATGGGTTAATATTGGGCTTATGGACTTGATCTGGACTGGGCTGGGATACTTTCTTAATGTATAATTGCCCTTTATATAAAACTCTCTCGTACACACAGGAGTCTCCCTGCATTTGTTTCTCTAGTCTACCCAGACCAACACACTCTCTGACCTGGATGCCTGTGACCCAGGTGCCATGGTGACCCCGGGTGTCCCGTGACCCTGGCATGTCAGGGTAGAACTGCGTGGCTGACGTTTTTCAACATCTGTGGACTCTTCCGAGGAACCGAGAGCCAGGTTTCTGGTGAGTGGCCAAGGGCAGTTCCTTTGTGGTCCACCCAGGCCTCCTTCAGAAGCAACGTAGTGACTCCAACCACGACGCCAACAGTGGGCACACACACAGCCACTCCCCCGCCTCTGGGCGCCACGCTCAGCGCCAAGAGTCTCACTTCCAGGAAGAACACTTGCGCTCACATCTGACCCCATCAGCGAGTCAGCACACGATCCTACAAGCCCTTCCCAGGAGACCCCCAGAGTCACCCCCAGCATCACCCCAACACACTCCACCTGTCACGGCATTGCCAGAACACCTGGCAGCTCAGGGGCTTGTGCCCCCAAGAAGGAAAACCCCCAAACCTCAAACTCACTGACACCCAGGCCACTCACTCACAGCCACCCTGCGGGCGGGACAGCCACATTGTTCTCCCTCCCAGTGGCTGCTACGTGTGAACCACTGGGCACTTGGTGAGCGGCTCTAGGCCACAGTGATCAGGATGCCCCCCCCCCCCCCGCTCTGTTGTTGCCCAGAATCGATCCCTCTACAGAGCTGGGGGCAGCACGCCATGGGGACTCAGTGACACACAAGTGAAGTGCCCAGCTGCTGATGGACAGGTCCCAGCCCCTCCAAAAACACCCAGAAATTAGGCCTGCTAGTCTGGCCACAAAGCCCACCACCCACGCAGACCCCTCGGGGCTCCCTTCTGCTGCCATGTCCACTTGGCAAGTGTCTGCTCCGTTTGGGTTTCCTGGCCACGAGCCCACCCCCTGTTGCAAACGGACATGGCCCCCAATTCCCTAGGGCGCTGTGTGGCTGGACCTTTTTCCTGGGGATGGACAAAGAGTGCTGGGGCTAAAGGGCAGGAAGGGGCCCTAGGGTGAGTTCTAGGTGGCTGGGGAGCTAATGAGCTGGGAGGAGAGAGGAGAGGCACCCAGCAAAGGTGAGTAAAGTCCAGGCTGAGCAGGACATTGGGGGGTAAAGGGAGGGCTGGGCTGGATCTGGACTCTGTCTCCCCAGCACCCCATCCAGAGGAAGACGTCCTTCCCAATTTCTGACCATCGAGCCTTCAGGGTATCACCTGGGACCCACTCTTCTCGCTCAAGTCCAGTTTCTGATGCCCACCCACATGGCATGCGTGATGTGTCCTCTCTGCTGCCTGGCCCAGACTCCCAGCCCCCACCAATAACCTGCTGATAAACCCAGAGAGGTGGCAGGTCCGAGGGACACCAGTGGACAGAGAGATGCGGAATTCAGGCCTCTATAACTCCTCATTCCCAGCCCTCCTAGCTGGGAAAACCTGGCCACAGGCAGGGGACACACAGGAAAATGGCCTGGCAACATGAATGACCAGCCAGGCAGCCTCCTCTCATAGAGGCCACAAGTGCCTGGATCAGTTTCTCCTCCCAAGACACTCAGAGCCTCCGTTCCGCAGACCCTGGGGTCTCTCGCACGCCAACCGAGAAGGCTGTGCCACGGGCTCTGGCCAACGCGCCAATGAGCTCAGGCATTGACTGCCTGCCCCCTGACAACCCCACTGTGTGCTCCGAGACGGACACAGCTCCTTCCCGCTCAGTTCACCATGGCCCCTGCCCACACACAAACGTCACACTGCCCGCGTTTTTGCGATCTGGACATCAGAGACTGCAGGCGAGGTTCCAGGCGCTAGCCAACCCCTAATAGCCTTGCTTCCCTGACCGCTGAAACACACAGCAAGGACAAGTCCCTACACCGCCGAACCAAACTCACTGCCACGGAGTCCATGCCGACTCACATCCACCCTACAGGACAGGGTAGAACTGCCCCTGGGGGGTTCCAAGACAAAAACCTCCTTCCTTCTCCCAAGGAGCGGCTGCTGGTTTGAACTGCTGACCTTGGGATTCGCAGCCAACATGTCATCACTACACCACCAGGGCTCCCACGAGGCCATTAGTTGGTGGGTTTCTGGTTCGGACAAAGCACAGAGTCAAGCAATCAACCAAGGGCCGGTTTCCAACAATTCCTAGAAGCCTCTGTCTAACACAGCGATTCTCAACCTGGGGGTTGAGACCCCTTTTGGGGGTCAAACGACCCTTTCACAGGAGTCGCCTGATTGATCACAATAGCAAAATGACAGTTCTGAAGTAGCAACGAAAATAATTTGATAGTTGGGGGGTCACCACCACATGAGGAACTGTATGAAAGGGTCGCGGCATGAGGAAGGTAGAGAACCACTGGTCTAGAGCCCCTGCGTCCTCTGCATCCCAGCGTCTGTCCGGCTTGACACACACCATCCCTTACCAGCCAGCCCCAGCCCACGGGCTGCAGAGAGGAAGGCAGAGAAACCGGGGGGCTCGCGGGGACGCCCCGTCTTACCTGCCTGGCTGTCCCGAGGCCTGCACTGCACCTCCTCCACGCACTCGGCTGGAAACCATCCGACGTGGCCGCGGACGCTGCCTTCCCAGAAGCCGCCTTCCCCGATGCTCAGGACTAGACAGCAGGAGGGGAGAGAGGTCAGGGCACAGGCACTAGGGGGGGCGAGGCTTGAGCGAGGGCTGCCTGGTGGGGTGGGAGTCAGGTTAGCTGGGGCCTTGCTTGGACACTGACCGGGTCTTTTCTGAGGGGAACCCTCAGACCGCCGTTGGGGTAGCTAATCCACTCGGGTGGCATCCTGAGCAAAGAGGAGCAGGGACGGGGACGGGAAGCAGCCCTGTCACTGGTGGCAGAGACAAGAGTGATGTGGTCAGAAACCAAGGAAAGCCTGGGCTACTGGGTTACCAGGAGAGATCCTTCCAGAGACCCGTAAGGATTCTGCCGGCGCCCTGAGTCCACACCTGAGGCTCTGGAACAGTGAGAGAATCCATGCTGGTTGCTTGAAGCCCTCTGCCCCCATGCTGTGGCACTCTGCTGCCAACCCACTGCTGTCGCGTCTATGCTGACTCTCAGGGACCCCACAGGACAGGGCAGAACTGCCCCTGGGGGCTTCCGAGGCTGCCAATCATTATGGGAGCAGAGCGCCTCATCTTTCTCCTTTGGGGAGGCTGGTGGTTTTTAACCTCTGATCTTGCAGTTAGAGGCCCAACGAGCAACCACTACGCCACCAAGGCTCCTCGGGCTTTGCTGAGGGTGTCCCAAGACCAGCGGAGAGGGAGCCAGGCCGAGGATGGAGCACCCGGCTTCCTCAGCCAAGCAAGTGGTGTCTGCCCCCCGCCTTGGCTCTCTGATGATGCTCCCTGTAGACAGGGGGAGATGACTGAGAGACTGGTGGGGGGTCGTGCCACCACACCCGCCCACGGGTCTCGTGTGTCAGGGAGGACATGCGTGGAGGCAAGAGAAGATTCACATTTTCATGGTTTTTAACCACACGCCAGACATTTGTCTGCAGACTGGTCCCCTCCTGCCACGTCCCCGTAGCTTTGGTTTCACAGCAGAAATGCCCTCAGAGGAGGCGAACACGGTGGCCTGGTCCCACCTGCCCACAGCGAGGAGCAGCGCCCTTGGAATTCATCCTCTGGGCGCCACCCCATGCCTGCGCCCGACAGGAGTCATTATTCTTTGAGACACAGATGGGCACAGAACATCACCCTCTCAGTAGCATTTGTCTTGTCGGCAGCACCTGGCTTCCATTTTTCAGGTCAGGCATCTAGTACAGGAAATGACCTACATGACACAGCTCCAGTCCCACCCCTGCTCCATCAGAACTGTCCGGACCCGGCCGGCCCAGCACAGAGAGGGGGGAGCCCAGGATGCGGAGGCATCCTCTCCCTGGGCTAAGTCCTGGGTGGCGGTGTCGTTAGGTGTCACCGAGTTCGTCCCAACTCCTGTGCAGCAGAATGACACACATCCCCGCTCGGTCCTGGACCATCCTCACCACGGCGGTTATGTCTGTGCCCACTGTCGTGCCCACCGGGCCCATCCATCTCGTCGAGGGTTTTCTTCGCCCCCACGGGGCTTCTACTTGACCAAGCAGGAAGTCCCTCTCCAGGGGCTGCTCCCACCTGATGACCGGTCCCTAGTACGCATGATGGCATCTCATCATGCTTGCTTCTAGGAGCCTTCTGGACACTCGGTGAGAGAGAAGCCAAACCGGGGAATGTGGAATTGACCCGGAGGACCCCTCCTGGTGATGCATGCACCCCACAGCTGCTGTCCAGTCTGGCACCACCGTCACGGGGCTCAGGCTGCCCGTGTCCGATGCCAAGGCTGCTGAGCATGCCGAGTGCCTTCTGACCCGTGCAGCGCTGGCCTGGACGGCAGAGCACTCATCTCCTGGCCTCCGCGCCATGCTCAGGGGCTGATTTTCAGAAGTCACCTGCCAGGCTCCTCTTCTTAGTCTTAGGCTGGAAGCTCCGCCGAAACCCGTCCACCACAGGTGACCCTGCTGGGGTTTGAAATACTGCCGGTGTAGCTTCCGGCATCACAGCCAGCCCCAGAAGGACAGACTGACAGGCAGGGGGGACACCATAGGCCTCCAATAAACAGAGGACTGATGGACAATCCAAGTGGCTTGGCTTCCTTAGTGGATTTCTTGGGGGCACAGGCCTATCAGCCACAGACATCCATGGGTTTAGATTCAAATGGTGAGAGGTATGAGGGGGTGAGCCCCAAAGCCCAGGGTGCCGGGAGGGCAACTGCTTGGAGCAGGGTGCAGAGCTCACTGAGGGAAGGGCATTTTACTCTGAAGGCCTTTGTGCTGGATCCATCCCTTCCCCAGCCACCTTCCTCTAGTTCAGTGGTTCTCAACCTTCCTCATGCCTTGACCCTTTCATATAGTTCCTCATGTGGTGACCCCAGCCATTGCTACTTCATTATCAGGGGTCACAACCCACAGGTTGAGAACTGCTGCACTAGTTGGTTGAACCAGAGGGGAATCCATATATTCTCCAAACATTGTGATTGCCTCTTAACTGACTCAGGACTCAAAGGCACCAGGATGACTGGATAAAGCCAAACGGCAGACAGGCCTATGAGGTGAGCAGGGCATGGGGAAGGTGTCCCACCTGAGAGCAACCCACGGGACAGACCCAATGGGCAGCCTGGGCCCAGGGAGAATGCCCAAGAGCCCTCCAGGAAGGGACAGGAAGCAGGACATAGAGGGACAGGAGACCTAGGGAGGGGGAGGGAAGAGGTGGGGGCCTTGAGGGGGCTTACAGTCAAAGTCATGGGTCCCCATGTGTGTGAACTGCTGAGGGGAGACACAGTTTGCTCTGTCCACTGCCACCAGACCTCCACAAAAGGGTGTTTTTTTTGTTTTAAGTTGCTGGAAAGGGTTCTGGGCCATCGAAAGAAATATCCTCCCTTTTATTTTCCAGGGTAACCTCCAAGATAAAGACCCACTGGACGCCCCCCCCGCCTCCACCATGGAAACACGGACTGTATTCATTCTTGCCTCAAGAGATTGCAGAAGCAGCCTGCAAGGGAAACAGCAGCCCCAACCCCAGCCCAGCTGCCCAGTGCGTGCTGACACGGAGCCTGAGGCCCGGGATGCCGGCCACACTTGCTACAGGATAAGCCTCACCGGGACCTGTCGTCTGCACCACGCCTGCAAACCCCAATGATGGGACACTTTGGGCTGCCCGCCTGGCTACCTCGTTTGCAGGAGGAGATGGCTCAGGCGGAGCTTGGCCTTTTCTTGGATGGGACGCGGCCCCATGGAGTCCCTCTGTGCCTCAGGGGCCCCACTGGGCAGTGGCGCGGGGGGTGGGGTGGTGGTGTTTTAGCTAGCAGTGTTGTGGTGTGCCAAACAACCGTGTCAGCTGGGCACGGAATTCGAGGTCTGTCAGAGCTCACTGCCATGCTCAGCCTGTCTCCCTGTGGGCTAGTGTTGGCACAAGGCCCCCAGGAGCAGCAGGCGGCTTTTCCTAGCTGGCTGGAGAGGACGCAGACACAAAGAGGATGCACTGGAAGGGACGGCCCAGCGAGGGGAGCCCTGCCCAAAGGCCACAGAAACCACAAGATTCCCAACGGCGGGCCAGGGAGGGCTCCTGGGCTTTGTGGTTGCACACGTGGTATTTGATGGTCATCTTTATAGAAGCAAGAGGAATGCATGGTGTGTGTGTGTGTGTGTGTGTGTGCGTGCGTGCGTGTGTGTTGTGGAAATGATATCCTACTCTCCAGACCTGTCAGAGTCCAAATGCTCTTTAAAAGGTTCCAAGAGTAGAGACCTCATCGAAAGGGCGGTGGAATGTGGAACAGAATGGCAAAATTCTCATAGCATCCAGACTTTCTGGAGCCCCCATGGCTGGATGAGCCACTAACACTATTGGCCTGAGCTAAACTTCAAGCTTAGGGGGTTCCACTAGACCTTCAATGGTCCCCTTTGGGTTGGCGAGTCTGGCTGTCTGTCAGGCGAGGCACCTGTCCGTCCTGCCCCTCTGGGCCATGATGGTGATGGAGTACTCAGGGGGGCACCTTGTGTGGCTCCTCTTCTCCTGCAGGGTCCTTCCTCTGTCCTTGATTCTCCACGAAAGCCCCCACCTTGCTTGGGCTTGGAGAAGTCGCGTCCATGTTTGTTGAGAGGGAAGCTTCTGGCCACAGATCTTTCAAACCCCAAACTGTCGAGCCAGTGCTGGTCGGGGAGACCTCCTGTGCGTGCTGTGCTGGGGTTGAGCAGTGTGTGCGCAGCGGTTAAGTGCTCTCCTGACCAGCTGCTCCGTAGAAGAAAGATGCCGGCGGTCCGCTTTTGTAAAGGTGACAAAGACCTTGGATGCGACTCGGCAGTTCTCCTCTGCCCTTAGCTGATCAGGCGTGGAGGAAGGGCTCCGGGGCCTTGTGGACAAGACCCACTATTTGAACCAGTGTCGTTAAGAAGGCCCCCTACCTGGGCGGAGGCTGGAACAGACAGACAGTGGGTCTCGGGGCTTGCTGGCACGGACTTTTGCCTACTCGCAGGTTCACTCGTTTTTCTGCTGAGCGCACCTGTTTCTGGGGGAACAGGTGCTGCTTGCACAGGGTTGTGAGCTGCGGGGCGGGGAGAGGGCAGGATTTCTTAAAGTGATATGCCCATCTTGAAGAAACAGGGCCCATCACCTGTGTGACTCACACACAGCCCCGTGCACGTGTCATCGGGGCCACGGAAACCCCAGAGGGGGAGGCTATGAGTCTGAACCCACTTGACGGCAGTAGGTTGGGCTTTCTGGGTTTACTGTGGGGAGCCTGAGCTTCCATCCCCTCAGCGCACCGGCTCAGGCTCAGGCACAGCTCCCGTGAGTGGAGGCCTGTGTGTGCTGGGATGCTCGGTAAGCCTCCATGGCTTTCACAAAGGACCAATGCTCCATCACCCCTCATCGCCATGCTGCAAGGAGGCCCAGGGTTTGGCCCATTGAGTACAGTGTCGGCCCCAAAAGACCTGGAGGCTGCGGACAAGCAGAGTGGACACCATGGGACAGTGGGCAGGGAACCAGAGGGAGAAGCTCACAGCTCTCACGCCCCAGGAACCTGGAAGGCCAAGGTGGTGTCCGAGTTCTCTAGCACTGTGATTGCAGAAAGACCAGTAGGGGGTGGCTTTAAAAAACAGAGCTTTCTTCTTTCACAGTTTAGGACGAGGGAGGTCCAAGGGCAGAGCACCAGCCCCTGGGGAAGGAGTCCTTTGTATGCTCTGGAGGAAGGAGCTTCTGCTCCCAGGCGCTCTTTACCAAGCCCAGCCTCTCCTTTCTCTCCAGCTCGTTTGTTTAATTTACTTCTTATCACACCCCAGGCACCAACCCTGTCTCATGAATATAACAAAGAACATTCTTTTCCTAGTGGGGTTTTAACCAGAGGCTAGAGGTTGGGAGCAGATAAAATATCTCAGTCGATAAAAAGGAAACAAATCACACAGAACTCAACAAACAAAACAAAATCAAGCGCACAGCCATCCAGCCCAGATATTAAAAAATATACAATGTCTGCAATACAGAAAAATCACAGGTGGGGCTTAACAGCCAACATGCTATGTCTGAGAAAAGGGAAATCGGATGTGCAGTAGGGCAGAGAAATGATCTAAGGGAGGGCAGAAATGGATGAAGCCTCCGGGGACCTATTTGAGATGCTCAACCGATCGAATAAACACATGGTTGGCGGTTCAGGAGTCAAGAAAGAGCGTGCAGCTGTACCTTAGAAACTGACAACAACCCTGGTGGAATTGACTTGAGTCTTGATTCCATAATTTCATGCCAACTTGAGATATGACCGTGCAGGGGTGGAGGCTAGCCTGTCAATCAGGCTGTGGCCTGATGGGGACTCCTTGTGGGTGGGCGTGGCCTTCTCATCAGGAAGGTCCTGGGAACCTCCCCTCTCTCTCTCTCTGTCTTCACCTTCCTGTTGATGAGCCACACAGAGACCTGCCAGCCCTGTGATGCTTCCACTGCCAGCCACTGGACCCCCAAGACTTTTCACTCACTGACTTGTGATCTACCTGCATTCTGCATCATGGCACAGGGCTGTATGAGTCTGGAGACGGATTTATGGACTAGTATCGGACTTGTGAACTTGATCTGGGCTGGGATGTTTTCCTGATGTATGATTACTTCCTGACAGAAAGCTCTTTCCTGCACATATCTGAGTGTCAGTGAATTGGTTTCTCTCGTCAACCTGGCCTACAGTTGAGTGTGGTCTGGAGAGGAGGCTTAGTGAATTGCCTGCTCAGTGGAGAAGCAGAAGGGGTACCTGGGTACACCCTCTACCCAAAGCCACGCACCTCCTGAAAGTCTTTGTTCAGTGGCAGACCCAGACACACCTGGGCACTCTTGGTGCACCTGGTCTTGCTCTGCCCTGTGAGTTCTGGCTGCTTTAGCACGGCCCCTACTACCCTCTTCTCTAACTGCCATCTCCTGTGTTGGGTGCGACAGCTCTCAGCTCCCTGCCCACCTTCCTCCATCCTGCACCTGCCGTCATTCCATCCACCACTTGGGAGTACCTCATAGAACAGAGCACCCCCAGCACGTAACCATTGCTGGCTCCCTGGTACCCATGACATGATGTCTACCTCCTTGTCCTGCTCCTCACGGCTGCCCTCTGAATGCTTTCCAGACGCACTTCCCAGGATTCTGCTTGGGAAACTCTCCATGCGGTGCAGAGCCCAGTGGACATTCACCCACTGAGCCGTGCAGGCCTCCAGGGTCTGCCGTCCTTCTGGACCCCCCTCCCCTGCTCCTATCAAGACATAGTGATCTTACCAGTCCTTGGACCTGCCCCCAATGCTCTGTCTTCTTGGGGCCACTGGGGGTGGGATGGGGCCCTGCCCCTTGCCCCATGTCTCCACCTGCCTGTCCCCAGCACTTCCACGGAGGAACTTCATTTCTGATGTGCCCATGTTGCCTGTCCCACTAGGCTCTGGGCGGCAGCATGGGAGTGGCTCCCAGGACAGTGAGTGGACAGGAGTGGCCAGCCTCTACCAGCTCCTCACATGCCCTTCTCAGGGAACCTCTTGGGGCACTGCCCCATACTCTGGCACCAGCAGGTAAACTGAGGTTGGGGGTGGGCCCAACCTGACGCTTCCCGAAGCCCAAGGAGCAGGGTGGGCACTGACCTTTGACTCTGTCGCCTCGGTGCAGGGGGATCTCGCCGCCGACCTGGGGTTGATATGGCTTGACGACGATGAAGAGCCGCCCGGGGACCGCGCTGTACAGCTTCCGCTTGGGGCCTGGCTGCTCGAAGGCGGACAGTGGGTCCTTGCTGGCACCAGGAGGGGGAATGGGCCTGGAGGGGGCAAAGGGAGAGAGAGAGAGAATCGGTCACACAGAGTGGAACAGGCTCGCCCGCTCACCACAGCCCAGCCTTCACGGCCTGAGTGTGGCCACAGCACCTGGTCCCTGTGGTTCTGGGTGAGCCGAGGGGGGTAGGGGGCAGTCTGTGGCTAACAAACCCTGGACATCCACACTTGGCCCCAAGGACAGGCACAAAGCAGTCATCCCACCTGAGTATGGGAGTCCCTTAAACTCACTCTTGCTTTCCGGGTCCATCACCCACATTTCCACTCATCCTGCGCTGTCTATCCACTCAAATTCAGAAGGACCCTGGAGTGGCCCTGCTGGCCAGGCCCTATCGTGCGTTGGACTGGGCAGTCCCCTCGTCCCTCACTTGTAGGTGGTCTAGGCTGACAGTGAGAAGTTAACATTCCACCTTCTGCACAGGACTGGACAGACGCCTCCCTCACCACCACGTTCCCCCAGATGCCACCCAGCTGGACTCAGGGGGTGTGGTGGACTCCGGGCAGCAGACCCAGTGACCAGAGCACAGACTGAAGGAGCTCTTTCTTGGTCCACTTTGCCAAAGTTAGCCCCAAGACCACCACCCCAAGGCCTTGAGAGTCTGTGTCTGCAAGAGAGGAAGGGGGTGGGTGAGTTTACTTGGAGCAGAGTGGTGACTCGCTAGGCTGCTAACCTCAAGGCCAGCAGTTCGAAACCACCAGACACAAAGCAGGAGAAAGATGAAGCTTTCTGCTTCTGTAAAAAGTGAAGGTCTTGGGAACCCCCAGCGGCAGTTCTGCCCTGTCCTGTAGGGTCACTGTGAGTCTGCAAGGACCCCATGGCAGGGAGGTAGGTTTGGGTTTGAGCCCCCAGGGACCCTTAAGGGAAGCCGCTGTGACACGCATGTGCGCCCTGTGTTCCATGAGTGATATCTTGTGCAGAGGGCTGTCCCATCCCAGCTCTCTGACGCCCACCCAGGGCCCCTGCAGGCCTCCTGTTCTAGCTGGAAGAGGGCGGGAGCCGAGATGCACTACCCACAGGGATACCCTGCCTCCCACTCTTCTTGGGCAGGTCTGCCGCATGCCCCGGGCACCACCTGGGGCGGGGGAGGGGGGGAAGTGCCGCTGAGCACGGCCGACTCCAGGGCCAGCAGTGAGCAGTCACTCTGCACGCTGACACGGACACCGTCTTCTTGGGGAGCCTTTGTGGGTCCAGGCAGGCCCTGCCATCTCGCCTTGCTGCATGCTGAGAGAGAAGCTCCCCCCACCCCCAAAAAAGCAAACAAACCCCAATCCCTGCCAAGTCAACGCTGACTCAGAGAGACCCTATGGGAGAGGGTGGAACCTACCATGGGGTTCCAGAGACGTCACTGGGGTAGAAAGCTCTGTCTTTGTCCCACAGAGTGGCTGGTGGTTTTGAACTGCTGGCCTCTCAGGCAGGGTTCCTCGAAGCTAGAGGATACCGGGAACAGGGACCCGGAGCCTATCAGCACCCAGTGCTCATGGGGAACGCAAGAAGGTACAGGTGCCATTCTCATGGGGACACTGTGTGTGAGGGGAAGCTGAGTGTGCTGATGGGATGGCCTAAGTTATCTGAATGATCAGGAGGGGTGGTTTCCGTGTCTGTCTGGGGTGCCCCTGGTGGGGGCGTCAGGAGGGAGGTGTCATCTCTCCAGGAAGAGGAGGCATGGTGGCAACAGCCTCACTCGTCCCACCTGCGCAGTGAGGGTGGGTCTGAGGCTTCCCCACCCCAAATTGGGAAATAACCACCTCCCCCACAACCCAAATCCACGACCGTGGCCCCCAGACCAATTACAGCCACCCTGAGGGGCTGAGTGGAACTGCTCCATCAGGTTTCCAAGGCCGTGAAGCTCGAGTGGAGCAGACAGCCTCATTTTTCTCCCCAAGGAGCAGTTGGTGGGCTTGAACTGTCGACCTTGCAGTTAGCAGAGCCATCGTAGCTCCTCTAGCCTAGAGAAACCCAACAGGAGTTCCCACACGTGCTGACGAGAGAGAGCTAAGTGACTGAGTTCTCACTATTTGAAAATTGGCATTCAACTGCCAGAGAAGCGCCAATGAGCCAATTAAGTCCTTTTCCAACTGCACTGGGTAAGGGTGTGCCTGCCTCCTCCCGAACTTGACTCAGCTCACTGGCTCACTCACTCACTCACTTTCTCTCTCTCTCTCTCTCTCTCTCTCTCTCTCTCTCTCTCTCTCACACACACACACACATTTTCACTCACTCATTCACTCATACTCTCATTTACTCACTCTCACACTCACTCATTCATTCTCACTCTCACACTCACGCACACATTCTCACACTCATTTACTCATTCACTCTCATACTTACACACACCCATTCACTCACTCACACATTCATTTGCTCACTTGTTCATGGTCACACTCACTCATGCTTTCTCATTTACTTATTCACTCTCTCCACTCACACTTTCACACACTCTAACTCACTCTCACACTCATTCATTCTCACTCTCACACTCATTCGCTCTCACATCACTCGATCACTCACACACTTCACTCCTCGATCGCTCCTATACATGACATGATTACTTAACCCGTCACGTGGTCACTGGCCGCTCCTATGGTGGTTCCTGCGGTAACTCACTCACCCATCAGTCACAGGCGCACAGATAGACTGCTCAAATTACTAGATGGTTCCACCCTATGTGTGGCCCTGCCCTGGTCTGTGGACGCCGCATAGACACACGGACAGTCTGTGGACAGCGGGCAGTACAGAAATAAGTCATTTTCTGCATACTTGAAGGGTCAGCCGGGAGCCCACAGAGTGGAGACCCCAAGTTGGATGAGGTGAGCCCTGCAAAGCTCTTTCTGAAGAAGGGGCAGAAGGGGGCAGGGCTCTACAGGGCGGTTAGGGCAAGATTCGGGAGATCAGAGGGGCGGGGAGACGAGATGAGGGTTACAGTCACCCTGAGTGTGGTGTCAGGGCTGGGATGGAGAGGACGGAGCCTGGAGGCAGGAGCCCCAAGGGGAGGCCAGTGACTGTTTCAGGGGGAATGGAGGGGCAGCGCCGAGGGACCTGAGAGAGAGACCAAGAAGCTTAGTCACCTGCACCAGCACCTCTCTTGGCTTGCCCCTCTTACCACTCCATCCTGCCCCAGGCCTCCTTGAGTTCTGGGGGAGAGTAAATGGTGTCTGTCGGTCTCTGGGTTGCTGTCCCAAAACATAGAGGTTTGTGTTCCCCCATCGGTGCCTCGTGGTGCCTAGCACCAGTGACACATTCTGCTCCCACACACAGGGGGCGCTGCGCCACCCACTGGCTCAGCCTCAGTTCCCAGCCTGGGTCCAGGGAAACAAGCCACGTGATGCAGGCTGGGCTCCCAGGACCCAGCTGGGCTCAATGGGACAGCAGCAGCCTTACCAACAGGCCTGGAGTGCAGTGATGCCCACTTCAGGGTGCGCTGGTCCCTAGGCTTCCCCAGAAGCCAGTGGCACCAGAAGAACATGCAGGCCTGAGATGAGAGTCGGGGGCTGGGCAACACTGGGAGGACCATGGGGACTAAAGATGGAGCCAGAGAGGCCTCCCTGGGGGTCTGGGCAATGAGGGGAGCAAAGACTGGGCTGGTATTGGGCCTTAAGGTCCTGGCCTCATGTTAAGGGGGGAGACCTAATTTCCTGTCCACTCTGCCTGCCCACCGAGCCTCAACCTGAGCATCCTCATAGTCTACTTCCATCTGGATCTTCCTTTCAGGAGGGGGTCTGAGAGCCTTTGCCTCCCTGGGGCTTGGCTCCCTTTGGCTGGGCCCCATGGGGCTGGGGGAAGGGTGGCCAGCAGGGAAGACCCCAGCCCATCTCCAGTCCACCTGCTCCTGCCCCACAGTGTTCGCCTGGAGGGTGGTGTCTCCCTAGCCAAGTGTGCAGCACCCTCCTGGACCAGGGCTCTGTGCCCTCAAATGCACACAGGAAGAGTCACGCACAAATGGGCACACAGGCATAAACACACAGGCACACTTGTGCATACATGAGGCCACACAGCCACACAAACGTGCACACACACACAGAGAGGGGTGCACGCTCATGAACATGCACAGGAAGTCAAGGACTGTCTCAGGGTGTCCTCTGATGGGCTCTTTTCTCCGCATAGGCAATTTTGCGCTGGAAGCTGGTGCCAGCCCCCGGCCCCCCTGCCTTCATTATCTCGTTACCTCCCATACTGGGGAGGGGGATGGGTGCATCTAAAATTACAGTCATCATTTCAGCTGCGGTGTGAAGTGGAACCTGCGGCCACTGGGGATCCTTTTAATTTAGCTTTAAACTGTTCGTAGCCCCTGGGATCGCTCCCGTGGGGTCCTCCAGGCGAGGATGTAGACCAGAGCCAAGAACTGGGTCTGGTTTTCTCCTAGGAACCGGCTAAGGGGGCATGTCCCTGCCCTCAAGTGCTGGCGTGGGCTGGGGGAGTCCCGGGGCCCGCTGGTGGGCAGGGAGGCGTCGGCATCAGGTACATGTGCCCACAGCTGCTGCTGCTGCAAGCCCTGGCCTGCTGGCTCCTTCCCAAAACTCCGTGAAGCAGGGCACCCACCTAGGGTTCCCCCAAAGCCCTGTCCCCCACAGCATGTGGAAGAGTACGGCTATCCCTCTCTGCACCCCATCTTAGCTGGGCCCTGCACAGCGTGAGCAAGCCCGGGCCCTTCAGAGGTGGAAACAGGACAGAGCAAGAGACAGAGGTGGGTCTGAAGCAAGAGGCTCCCTCCCGTCCTCCCTGCCTCCCAGAGTCAAAGAGCTTCTGGTCACAAAGCCCAGCTCCCTGTCCCGGCCCCTGGACTACCAGCCCACTGAGGTGATGGCCCATCTGGCCAAAGAGGGAGCCTGGTGGAAGTCCTGACCCTTCTCCACACTGGCTGTGTGACCTGGGGCAAATGGCTGCCCCCCTCCCACAGCGCCTTAGCAGGACCAGCTTGTGGGAGCCGGCAGCAGAAACAGTCCTCCAGGCTGACAACTGGTTGGGCCCAGAAGGCCTTTGCTCACCGGAGGGTTTCCAGAAAGTGACAGGATGGGAAGCCTCCCTATCCCACACCCCCTTCTGCTCAGGTGGGGGAGCAAGAGAGAACACAGACGGGATACAAAGTATCCAACTCAGGGCTGGCCAGAGGGTGTAGCAGTCCCTGCTCCGGTGAGCCTAGGCCAGGCCTGCACACCACCTAATGGCCCCGCAGAGTTTCCAAGGCCCAGCTCTGCCACCATTCCCCGCAGCACCTGAGTGGGCATAGGTTTTTGACATACCTGCGCCCCCTGCACACCGGCCATGCAGGTTCAAGGAACCCCCTGGGCGGGGCTTCCCGCTGACCCTGACCTGTCCTGAGTGATCGCCACTACCAGATGGTGCCCAGGACGGTGCCCTCAGGTGGTGTCACAGGGCCACTGGGCAGACACACCTTAAAGCACACTCAACAGCTGGCCCTGAAAGGTGCAAGTCCGAGAAACCAGGCTCACCATTTGTGACCTTGACCTCTCTTTGGGACAAGGGGGAGCCCTGCCACCCTGCCCGCCTCAAGCAGACCCTGGCTGCTGCCAGCTCCTAGGTCTGAGTGCCAGAGGACTCCCAGCCCCACCACCCCTGCCAACCCTGACCGGCTCCTTACCCGACATGCCAGAGCTGCTGGGGTCTCTTGCCATCCTCGCCAGTGCCGCCCAACCTGTTGAGCGATGGGGACCGGCTGCGGGCTCCCGAGGTATAGCCCCCGAGGGTCTTCACCACGCCCTCCGGGGTGCTGGGCACTTGCTGCAGCAGCTGGGGTGAGAGGCTGCGGTGGGAGGGGGCCGCGGGGCAGACGGCCCACTCGGGGGCACCCACGTTGAGGTTGTTGTCACTGTTGGAGCGGAGCAGCACCCGGGGAGCGGCCAGCGTGTTGGGGGGCCGCCGCCTGCGGTTGGAGTACGCCGGGGCCTCTCGGAAGGGCACTGAGGGAGAGACAGGGAGAAACAGGGTGAAGCTGGGATGGCTTGGGGGTGCTGTCAATGCCAGGCTGAGTGAGGCTGGTGCAGCAGGCAGGCACTGCTCTGAGCCAGGGACACGGGCAGGTGGGGTTGCCTCCACCCCTCACCCCGTGCAGACGCTGCCAAGGAGAAGCTGGCTGTGAGTTCTGTTCTGTGGGGCCCAGCTGGACTCCACAAAATGCAGAACTCATCTCGCACAGAAGCCGGGAGTTGGGGCAGGGACTGAGCGTGCTCCCAGCTCATGGAGGACAAGCTGACACCAGGATGGAAGGTTCTCTGGACGGACTTCTCTTGGGTGGGCCACGCTCCCTTCACAGCCCGGGAGGCTGCCAGCCACCCCAACCTAGTGGTGAGGGGCTGCCCAATTCACAAAGCAGGGGGCAAAGGGGGCGGGGTGCTAAAGCTGCCGTCAACTCCCTCCCGGGGAGACAGACAGCGCCGAGGGAGGTGACACGGCACATCCCCAGACAATTGGGAGTGTAGAGACCACATGACCTGACTTTCTTCCTACTGGGGTTACACCCCACAGAAACCAGGAACAGCGTGAGCAGATGTCAGCACCCCCTGTCCACACTAGCAAAGAGAGGGAAACAAGGCACATGCCCGTCTGTGGCGGCCGGGGGATCAAGACACTGACTTCGGAACCCTAAACCCAGTGCTGTGGAGTTGGTCCTGACTCCCAGCAATCCGAGAGGACAGGGTGGGCCTGCCCCTGGGACTGTTTGAGATGCCACTCTTTATGGGAGTAGAAAGTCTCATCTTGTTTCCCACAGAGTGGATGGTGGTTTCGAACTGCTGACCTTGCAGATCACAGCCAAGTGCGTAACCACTACTCCACCAGGGCTCCTCTTTACGGGAGTTCACAGCCTCATTTTTTCTCCCACGGAACGGCTGGTGGTTTTGAACTGCTGACCTTGCCATCAGTAGCCCAGCTTGTAACCAGGATGCCAGCAGGCATTTCTCATGGAGTACTATGCACCCCTGAAAAGTGATGATGAATGTATCAATGCCTCATGACATGGGCGGGCATGGGAGTTAGGTTGCAGGGTAAGGTTATCCAGTGCCCCAAAGAGAAAAACTGTTGAGCCCACTGGCATAAACGAAGAAAAAAAATCAAGAAAGAAAGGTTTTCTTGTTAAAAGAAATTGATGCTTCTGGGAATGGTGGGGGAGGGGTGGACAAGAGGGGGGAAAGGAAAGGGAGGGACATAGGAGTGAAAAAAATATACAAACATAAAAGTTCCTCCTGGGGGTGGTCTGAAGAGTCCTGGTGACATAGTGTTTAGGTTTGGGGCTACTGGTAGCAGTTGACCACACAAGGTTACCAGTTCGAACCCCCCAGCTGCTCAGAGGGAGAAAGATGAGGCTTTCTACTCCTGTAGAGAGTGACAGTCTCAGGAACTCACAGGGAAGGGCAGCTCTACCCTGTCCTGTAGGGCTGCTGGGTTGCTGTGAGTTGATGTGGACTTGAGGGCAGTGGGTCTGTAAGTGGCCTGAAGGTGACCTTCAAGCTGCCTGAATCTAGCAGTCAGTCCACCTGGTTCTGATTCAGGGGTCCACGTGTTATAGGGCAGGACCAACACTTGGGGGTTCTTTATCTTTCTGATGAAGCCACAAGGGGCGTTTGAACAGACAAACTTTGGGTCCTGTGACCCATGGCAAACTGCCCACCATACCCAGGTTCCCCAGGCCTGCTCCCTGCGCCAATCAGAGAGCCCACCACTGGGGACAGGATGGATGCTGGCTCTCTGGTTGCCCATCAGACAGCAGTGTGGTGCTGCCTCTGTCCCCAGAAATGGCTCACAACACGGAGCACTCAAAGCCAAGGCACCACACAGCCGCAGTCGCCGGCTGTCCCCTCAGGTCTCCACTGTGGACACCCTTGTCCCCTCAGATCTGCACCAGAACCATCCTTGTCCCCTCGACCACTAGGGCCACCTTGGACAGATGTCATGGGTCCTGGAGGAAAGACTTTCCATACCTCCAAGTGGAAGGCAAGGAGGTTCTGATACACAGCAGGGGCACCCCATTGCCCAGCTGCTGAGGGGAAGATCTTAGTTGGGGACATCATGACTACAGGGCTACACCCCTTCAGCGTGCCTGGGAACCTGGCCTGACACCAGCCCCCACTCCATGGCCATTAACGCATTGGCAACAGAGCTCAGCAGGGACAGGGTGTCCCTGGTGGATATCAGAGGGGACAGGGGCAGCAGAGGCAGACCTCTGCCCCAGGGCATCCCATGCCTCTGCCCCTTCCCATGCGAGACCAGCCTGGGCCCCAGGGAAGCGACCCCCCCCACCCGCCCCAGGCAGTGGCTGAGCCAGCATGTGGCTCCTGAGGAGTCAGGGTTGGGGTCCAGCTGCAGTGAGGACAGTGCCATTACAAAAGGACACCTGGGAGCAGGGTCCCCCATTCAGGCAGCAGCTGCCCTCTCTCTGCACCGGTGGCCCAGGAAAGCTCCTCCTGTGCCCCCCACCCCCCACTCCTGCTCCCAGCTGGCCAGAACAGGGCAGGAGCACCCTGGGCACTGGAGTGGGAGCAGGCTGCCCAGTCTGAGTGGATGCCTCTCTGTGGAGTCCAGGGGCTGCCCTCCCTGCTGGCCCCAAAGCCTGGAACCTAGGGTCCTTAAGGAGGCCCCTGGAAATGAGGGGACACAGGCTGGTCACAGACGACTAGAAGGGGCTGCCTGACAAAGATGAGAGGGGGAGGGGCAGACAACCTGGGTCCACGGTCCTTCTCTCCCTGTCACAGAGCCTCCCAGTTGGAGGACAGTCACACAGCTACAAGCCAAACTCTGGATGGGACGTCAGCGGTCCAGGAGCCCCTCCCTCCACGCGGGACCCTCGAACCCTGCGGGGCAGGCCCCAGTCAAGGCGTGGCTGGAATCCTTGCTGTGTCCACCTGCCTGGGCCTCCCAGCAGCAGGGCACATTACTCCCCGGTGGGAGGGAAGTGGTGGAATTTGGGGGACTTCTCCCAAAGGCTGGGGAAGCAATGCCCAATGGTATAACAGAGGAGGGGCAGCAGCAGTCTCACCCCCCAACCCTGTGTCCCCGGCTCGGGCTGCCCAGGGGCAGAAAGAGCACAGCTGCGCGGGTGTGTCCCCGACGTCCAGGCAGACTTCCTCAGGGACGGTCAGGGGTAGGGAAGCGGCTGAGGGGGGACTGCCCTTGGGCTTGTAAGGATGAGGTGCCTCGGAGGACGAAGCCGGGATGGAGTCAGGCGCCTCAAACCCCTTCCCTGGGCGCCCTGAGCTTTCTGCCCCAGAGCCACACGGGTGATAATGAGTATGAGCATTTTAATGAAAATCACCCGCTAACTACCAAGACTCCTATTACGACACTTTCCAGGGCCATTTAATTGGACATTTCTTTGCTGAGGCCGGGGTGCCAACGGTGGGGGGGGGGGGAGGGCCGGGTCCAGAAAGCTGCTGGTCCCTGAGCCCCAGCACCTGCACCAGCCTTCCAGGGTCCCCAGCCCCAGCTTCTCTAGCAACCCAGCACCAATCAGGACCCGGCGGGCTGTGCAGCTGGTTTGTGCAAAGGGTTAAAAATAACTCTCCCCCCCTCCCTGTCTAAAAATGATTAATATTCTACCCAACTGTTTCCTCCTTGCAGGCAATCTGCAAACCCCGAGTGGGTGGGTTTTCTTAGCCGTCTTCCCAGCTCTTGGGCGCAGGGAGAGCCTCCCAAGGTGAGACAAAAACCATATGCGCTTTTAAAGCCTGCTGCCGCCCGGGCTCAGAAACACCCTGCCCGGCGCCACCCGCTGCCGCCTCTCCACGTGAACACAGGGAAGAGCCCCCCAAGCGGGGCTGGGTACCACCGTGGCGGGGGCCGTATCCCTGTGCGGAGGGCCCGGTGTCCCCGGCCTCCCCCCACCACCCCGCAGGTTACGCACGGACCCGCCTGAAAACTTCCTTTATTCTCCCTGAGACTTTGTCCCCACCCCCACCCCCCGCGTGTGTGCCTCTGGCTCCCACAGTTCCCGTGGAGGTGTGGCTGGAATGCCAGCCTGCCACGGCCCGAGGAGGCCGTCCAACAACCCTGAAACCGCCCGGACTGTCCACACCAAGACACTACCATGGCCAGCACGTGATGATTCTTTCAAAGTGCCCGTGATGGTGATGGCAGCCCCTGGTTGAGGACATGCTGGACTCCCAGAGCCCACTCCCCAGTATCGTGCCCCCGCCCCTGAGAAGCAGCTCAGAGCTGCCCCAGGCCACCCCCTTCAGTCCCCCGCCTTCCCCCCTACCTTCCTTCTTGGTGAAGGCATTTAACAAAGACTTCATCTTGCTCCGACTCGGGCAGCTGTCCCCACATTATATAACCCTCTCCGCCGCGGGAAGGAAGGCCAGACGGGAGACCCCGTTGCTGGGCGCCGGAGTGGCAGGGAGCCTCTGGGTAGGTGACGATAGGGCACGGTGTAGTCTCTGGGCTGGCAGGGCACACCAGGCCCGGGGCGCGGGTGACAGAGCCCACCCCATCTTCTGTCTGTCAGCCGGGAGCCCACTGAGCAGAGACAGGCGCTGGAGGCAGACCCTGCTCACGCTCGCCGCCGCGGCGCGTGTCATGTGAGGCTTTGTGAAGCGCCTCGGAGCTGAGCGGGCGCGGGGCACGTGTCCTGCAGGAGGACGGCTAGCCGGCAAACTCTGGAAGTCACCTGTGCGCTCGGCCCGGCCAGGGGCTGGTTCTGCTCCGGCTGGGCAGCAGGATTGCCGGGAAGTGAGCTCTGGGCCGGTTGGCACGCTGGAGGGGGAGTGGGGCGGAGTGGGGTTTTATGTTCCCAAGAAGCCCGGTGCACTGGGTCCTGTCTGTCATTCGGCAGAGGGAGTGAGGCAGGAGGGCGGGGAGGGTGCCATGCCACCCACCCAGATGCCGGAGGAAGCTCCTGGCAGAGCCAAGGCTCAGGGGCACACAGCCATGGCTGAGTGGAGCTTCTGAGCATGACCCACATTCCAGTTCCCAAGGACCAGACGCAAGTAGCAATTCCATCGTTGGCACACCCCCATCGCGGTAATTACACGGCAGAAAGCAGGATCTGTCTCTCTCTCTCTGTCTCGCTCACTCGCTTGCTCGCTCATAAAGAGAGAACATCCACAGCCTGTCGTGTCCCGACTCCACACCGCCAGCCACAGTGAGCCTTGTCCCCACGGCCGTGCGCACCTCTTGAACGCGCCCCGCCCCAGGGGGTCTCTGGGAGACCGAGGGAGGGCGTGATGGCAGGGAGACACTGCACGTGGCGGCCCAGGCTGTGGATGGTACGCTTGCTCGCTCTCTTGGCAGCCGGAGGGAAAAGGCGCGCAGCACCGGCACAAGGTCTCCGGAGACGGCCGGCCGGGTAGCAGCGGGAAGGGAGGCTCACAGAGGCTGTCTGGTGCGTCTGCTCCTGAGGTTGTAATTAAGTGTGCCTATTTTTTTTTTTTTTTTTGGTTGCTAAGAGAACTGCTTCCAAAATTAGAGAGAGAATGAGAGAGAGAGAGAGAGAGAGAGAGAGAGAGAAGCACAAAGCCCAGAGGAGAGGAAAGGAGGAAAGTGCCGGAACGCCCTAGGGGACTCCACACGGCCGGCACACGATATGTCAACCAAGATGTTGACCGCCAGGGCCCGGTGCTTCTGTGTGCTGGGACATCCAGGCCGAGTGGATGGACCCTTGGGGAGAATTGCGAGAGAGTCCTGCCTCACTGGCGGTCACGGCAGTCTCTCTCAACCGGCTCACCTGCACCACAGGCCCTGAGTTAGGGCAGAGGGCGTCAAGTGGCCCCAAAGCCGCAGCTGGGTTTAAACTGTGCCACAGTCTGGGGCTCTGGGTCTTGGGTGGCAATGATGGTCGTGGTTCTGGGGGAGTCACCACTTCCCTGGGATTCTGCCTGAGCTGCCTTCTCTGGACTAGAAGCTTCTTTGCCCTCAGCAACAAAACAAAACAAGACAAAAGCACCACAGGACCTTCCGTCCCCGCTGTCTTTGCCTGCAAGCTCACCGTGCTCGGGCATTTTCCGGCTGAGACCAGAGAGAGGTGCATATCACAAACAGTCTAGAGACAGGCTGCCCTATGGGTTAGGCACAGGGCTGCTAGCCCCAAGGTCAGCTGTTTGAAACCACCAGCTGCTCAGCCCCTTGGGAGAAGGATGGGGCTTTCTACTCCCATAAGGAGTTACAGACTAGGCACCTCACAGGGGCAGTCCTGTCTTGTCCTGTCCTGTCCTGTAGGGGTGCTGGGAGCCGGCCTCAGCTTCATGGCAGTGAGTTTGGTTTTGTGATCTGAGCTACGATGGGCAAGGCTGTAACTGGAGCCAGGAGCCTGTCCACCCCTTGCCCACCCACGCTTTGTCCACCCTAGGTGGGAGCCCACAGACAGATGAGGCACAGGAGGCACGGGGATGCCCTCACATGACCCCCAAACCCTCCAAGCCCAGTCCTGTTGCCTTACCCCCCATGGCAATGCCAGCCACCCCCCCGGAATTCCCAAGGCTGGCACTCACTCCAGGCCCTCCACATCTCCACAGCGCCCCAGCACAGCGACAGGCCGCCCGCCAGCATGATGGGCATGGAGCCTTCTCCCTCACACATCTTCTGACAAGAGGCTGAAAATAACCCCTCCCTTGTCTAAAAGCAGTTTCTCGCACCCCAGAACCCTGCGAGACGCAGACGTGCTGGCAGGGAGGATAGACCAGGTGCTACCGCACGGCAGAGCCCCACGGCCCCGGGGGACATCGCCTGATTAATATTCCCCGCCCTCGGCTTCCCCTCTGTAAAACGGGCATCCTGGGGTCCCTGCCCTCCAGTTGGCCCCAGCCCGGCAGTGACCACGCACACAACGCCACCACAAAACGCTGTCCTGTTGGGGCATTTTCCAGTCCGAGCTCAGAGATCCACAGAGTCAGCTCCTTCTTGGGAACTGAGCTGCCAGCCTTTTCTTCTGAGTGTCTAGACACCGACTCTAGTTGGTTCTGACTCACCGCCCCGCGATTGCACGCAGCAGGAAGGCCCCAGAGGGGTGCCGGAGTCTGTAGACCTCTATGGGAGCAGGCGGCCTCATCTTTCTCATGAGAGTGGCTGGTGGGTTTGAACCCCTGGAAGTGTGTTGAACCCACAGCGCCACCAGCCCCCGGGATGTGTGCAGGGACACCATAGCAACCTGAGCCTTCCCTGAGTGGGGCGAGCAGGAGGGGCACTGGGTGTGTCTGCACCTGGGGACAGAGGGGAAGACACACTTGCTAGCCCCCACTCCTGAGCTCTGGGGCAGGGCCCCTGCTCCCTTGCTTTCTCCTCAGCACTTGGGGGGAGGGTGTCAGTAGTGCCACCTCCTGAGACTGTGATGGGGACACAAATGGCTGACTGTAACAGGCTGGAAGCAACCGCTAAATAGATGAATCTCAGACAGAACACTCCACAGTGTCCTTTGCTTCTGCCCCAACGCCTGCCAATATCCGGCCCCGCAGACCCTCGGAGCACACCGACTGCCTGCTTTAGGCTGTCTCCTTGGAGAAGGTTCTGGCTGACTCAGTCAGTGGTCCCCCACCCGCACCCCAACCCCAGTGCACCAGGACTCAGACAGACTAAGCCCCTGAGGTTGGTTCTCCGGCCAGCGCCCAGCCCAGGGTCAGCAGCAAGTGTCAGACACCATCCAGGAACCCAAGAGTACCACGTGCCACCAGCTGCTGACTTCCAGGGGCCACACCCTGGCAGGGTAATGGTCCCCGGGTCACACATGTCCCTGGACCTCTGGTCACAAAGCAAGCAGGGCTGTCACTCGGATGCCACATGGATCCCACATGTGCAGCGTGGAAAGGAGCCCCAAGGATGGTCAAGAGAGCCGGCGGTGGGATGAGCACCCCCTGGGGTAATGCCCAGGATGTTGAGGCCACCACTGCCACGCCGCGGAGCCTTGTGATGTTGGTGGCGGCGGGTTTATCACGGGGATGGTTCCTCCCCTGCTTGTCTCTTCATGGGAGCTCTCTCAGGACTGCGTGTACCTGTGACGGTTTCTGCTGCCAAGACTGTGAGCTGCCATCAAGTTGGACCTGACTGATAACCCCCCATAATGCTCTGTGTGTGACAGCGTGAAGCACCTCCCCCCCTCCAGGCCCACAACTGCCACTATGTTTGAGCCCACGGCTGCAGCCACTGCATCCATGCCTGACCTCCAGCGAGGGTCTTCCTATTTCCACCGCCCCGCTGCAGTACCCAACACGACGCTCTTCTCCAGGGTCTGGTCTCTCCTGACAACCCGTCCGGAGTCCTTGAGATTAGGTCTCCCCATCCTCGCCTCTCAGGGCCCTTCTGGTCACATGCCTTCCATGACGGGCTCATCGGTTCTCACGGCAGTCCGTGGTGTGTTCAGTGTTTCCCACCAGCACCATGGCTCTGTGCACTGATGCTCCTTCGGCCTTCCTCACTCAGGGATCAACTTTCCAATGCTGGTGAGGCAGTCGAAAGGGCCATGCCTTGGATCCGGAGCACCAGTCTTCAAAGTGACATCTCTGCTCTCTGACCTGCTAGAGACGGTGTGCAGCAGCCTGGCCCGATACAATGTGTCCTTTGACTCCCTGAGCCCTGGATGCTGCTGTAGCAAGGGGATACTGAGGCTGTTAGCTTCCACAACTTGCTGACGATTGTGATTACGGCTGGAGGGAGCTTATTCTGCGATGGCCACCGCAGCCTGTTCATCACTGGGATGGCTCCTGCTGGCCTGAGGGGCCTGGACAGGACCCTAGGATCTGTGGGCAGCCCCGAGGTTGTGGAGAGTGGGTGTCCAACGGGTGGATGGATCAGGGGAGGGGGGGTTCCTGACCTGGCTGCGGGGCCCCCTATCCACCTGTTCTTAGACCCGTCTTCTCCTGAGCTTCTCCACGAAGAAGCTTTGAACACCCGAAGGCCCTGAGGAGCCTGAGTCAGGCCTGGGCTTCCAGGATGAGGTGCATGTCCTGTCATCTCCTGAGGAGCCCCAAGGGCACCTGATGCTGGCACCACCTGGCCAGGGAGTAGTGTGAGGTGCTGGGATGCCAGGAGCCACAACAGCCAATTCTCCAGCGGGGGTGGGGGAGTACCTGTCTCCTTCCCCTTTACAAATCTTCCTGGGGGATGGGGATGGGGGATGGGCTGGCACGTCTACACCTCATTCTGGGGGAGCAGACAGAGATGGGGGGAGAGTAGGCTGGATAAGGAAGGTGAGACCTGAATTCTGCTTCCCTCTGAACCCAAACTCCCAGCAGGAGTCACTGACTCTTCCAGATGGGATGCCAACAGAGAGAGACAGGAAGGAAGGAGGAGACAGAGGGTCTCAGTGGGCCCCCAGCTCCAGCCTCAGGTTTATCTCGCAGGTGGGGAAACAGAATGCTGACAGAGGAAGTGCCAGTGCTTGAGCTGGGACCAGCCTAGGGCAACCAGAGGGCAGGGGGGCAGGCCACAGCCAACCCTTCCTGGGTGCCCCGTCCCTCCCCTGACCCCCAGTCATCCAGCAGCACTCTTGGCTCGAAATGTTGAGCACGGCAGTTGAAATATTAGCAGACACTGCTTCCCCACCACCAACACTGATCCATGAATCACACGCTTATAAATATCATGAGATATAAAAAGGCGTCTCGGTGAGCAGAGGGGTGGGCGGCCACAGTAGGCGGCGTCTGGCCGGCGCTGTCCACCAGGCAGCGCACACCGAGGGAAGCTTTGCTGGCCAGTGTGTTAGGGTGAGGCATCTGGGGAACTCTGGGCCCCGGGACCCCGGGGGCCAGGCTAGGAGCTGCCATTGGTGTAGGCGTTAGGGACAGGGGCACTGGGCTGTCTGAGGATAGATGGCAGCAGGAGTCACGGCTGAGGAAGCTCCATGGACTGAGGACGCGTGTAATGTAGTTCTCTCTGGGGAAGCCGAGGTTCGGAGCACCATGGTAGCCCACTCAGCCGGCCAGGTGGGAATTCTCTGGGTGGGGGGAGGGTGTGCTGGGCACACACTGGGATCCTGCCAGTCTGTGTCTATGGGTGACAGAGCAAGACCCGGGGAGCAAAGGGCAGGGGCTGCCTTTGCTGTGGAGCTGGGGCAGAGGTCAGCTGGGTGGTCAGCACACCCAGGCCCAGGGTTCACATTCATCTACATGCAGGGTCATTGTCTCAGGCCAGGTGAGCAGCAGGTGCTGGTCCAGTCTTGTGTGGCCGGCATTGAGGGCAGGTCTCCCGGGAGGGGGGTGGTCAGGCCTGCACGGATCAGACTCGAACCAGGGTCTCCTGCACAGAAGGGGAGAATTCCACCGCGGAGCCACGCTGCCCTCAGTGACACACACCTCCTACAGACCAAGAAGCCACGGAGCCACACAGCCCTCGATGGTACACACACCCACAGCCAAGATGCCACGGAACCATACTGCTGTCTCGGCGATTCCGAATCCTGTTGACTGTGCAGGGCGGAGCAGACCCGCCCCATAGGGAGTAGATCTCCATCCCGAAGAGCACTGCCCACAGAGAAGTGCCCTGTAGGGACTCCTATTGACCCTGCAGGACAGAGTGGAACTGCTTTCCCAAAGCAAACGGTGACCCCTTTCTCCTAAAGAGCCGCTGGTGGGTTTGAACCACTGACCTGGCGGTGAGTGCCTGAGTGCCTTAACCACGGTGCCACCAGGACTCCTTGGAACTCGGTGGTCTAGGTGTGATGGAGGAGTGTTATGAGGACAGGTACGGAGCATGTGGGAGGCAGAAAGAGGCAGAGGTGTGTCTTGGGATGCTTGGACCAGGCTAGGTTTAGACCAGTGTAGGCTCAGATTTTGGGTCAGGTTAGCTCATGAGGGCAAACCCCAGGGGTGAGCTGTGTGCAGCCCGCTCCTGGCTACAGGGAGAGACCCCTGCCCTAAGCCCGTCTCTCCACATCAGCTTCTTGTGAAGGGCTACAGACAGGGGTAAAGCCCTGTTTTCAAGAGTCCGGTCACTGAGCGCTCTGACCTGAGTGGACATCTGGAGGAGGCTTTGCCTCCCCCTCTGGTTGTCCTCTAGCACCTTAGGGGGGCCCTGGGTGCAGGTTGTTGTCACCCAGTGCTTGGTCCTTATCTTTGAAATACCCACTTCAACAACTCTTCCCACTGTGGTCACATCCCTACCTCACCTAGAAGCTTCTGGGAAGGATGCACAGGGAGTTCTCACGAAACTTTTCATTCTTGGGACCACGCGCAAGTAGGGGTGATAGACACATGCTGTAAACCCCACAGCCAGCAAGTCCACTCCGACTCACTGTGGCATGAGAGGGACTCTAATTCACAGAGTTGAACTGTTCCCTGCAGACTCTGAGGCTGCATGTCTTTACAGGAGTGGCAGCCTCGTCTTTCTCCCTCGGAGCAGCTGGTGGGTTTGAACCACTGCCTTTTGTGGCTAGCAGCCCAATGCCTATGACATCAAGTCAACTCCGACTCCTAGGACACACTGGAATGGCCCTCTGTGGTTTTCCAAGACTATAGTTCTTTATGGGAGTCGAAAGCCTCATCTTCCTCCCAAGGGGCAGCTGGTGGTTTTGAACTACTGACCCTGTGGTTAACAGCCCATTGTGTAACCCACTGAGCCACCTGTAGCTACGATGACTCTCACCTGGCTTCTCTTCAGGTCTTCTATTGACTGTTTCTCGTGCTCCTTTGGGCGTGTCTGATGACGATGGTTCTGCGTCAGGCAGTACACCATAGGCTCGCTGTGGATCCAGTTATCTTTCTCTGAATTTCCTAACCAGGGGCTGCTGGCAAGTCAGTTCCGAGTCACGGAGCCTCCACATGCAGCAGAGACAAATGGTGCTCTGAAGGGATTCAACAGCGGCTTTGCCTGTGTAGTCCTTACTGAATCTGTTGTCAATTTGAGAGAGATTTAAGAGTGAAGGGGTGGGGCTTAATCTGTCAATAAGGTTGCAGTTTGATTGGAGGGTAAAGAGATAAATAGCTTGCTGGAGGCAGGACACAGGCTCACTCCCTGGGAGAGATGTTCTGAGGAGAAACCACATGAATCTACCCTGAGGCAGGCAGAGTTTCAGAGCTGAAGGAACCATGTGGAGAGCCAAGCCAGTGCTGAGATGCTTACAACGCCACTGGATCCACAATACTTCCCACCCCCTGGCCTGTGATCGTCCTGCATTCGGCTTCATTGCATGTGTTTTGTGAGTCTGAAGGAGGACTTTATAGATTGGGCTAATATCGGACTTATGGACTTGATCTGGACTGGGCTGGGATGTTTTCTCAATATTCAATTGCTCTTGTATATAAAGCTCTTTCTTATATACATATGGGCGTCTACAGATTTCTTTCTCTGGTCAACCCAGACTAACACAGCCTCTAAATAGCCAGGCCTTTCTGTGGAGGCTCCTCTGGGCGGGGCACTAAGCCTGTTAGCAGTTCATACCTCCGTGGGCTCTGGAGGGCACTCTGAGTCTCCCCAGCAGTCAATCAGATGACGGGCAGCCTACCAGACCTGGGAAGGAGGTGTGTTTTAGGCTTTGCTGGAGGGGTCTCTTTGGGATTGGCCCTTTGTCCTGGGCTGGGTCCTGAAGGTGAGACCATCTAGCAGAAAGGGCCAATGTGCGTGCTGAGCTCCTCTGACCAGAGCAGCACTACCCCACAGTGAGGACACAGAGCCCCTGGTGGGTTTGAACTGCCAACTTCAGGGTTAGTCGCTGAGACCTTCCCTCTGTGACTCTGTGACTGAGTGGGTTTAAACTCCATAGCTGCATGTCCCAAAGTGGGTGACACTGCCCCCTGGGGGCACTGCCTGGAGCCCTAGTGGATTAGTGTTGAGTGGTCAGGTCCACAGCAGAAAGGCCAGGCTGTCCACTCCCCTAGAGAGTGACCATCTCAGGCACCCTCAGGCCTGGTTCTGCCCTCTCCAATTGGGTCACTGTGGGTTAGAACTGACTCAGTGGTAGTTTGGGGTTGAGGAGTGAAGGACCAGCCCAAGGGGTTGCAGAATCAGATGCTAATACTTTATCCTGGATGACGGGCTATGGCACAAACATTTTTAATTACCAGGGGACGCTGAGTAGCTTTCTTTTCCTGAAAGGGAGACTCTCGGCCAGGTAAGCTGGGGGAGCTGTTTTCTGTTCTGTCTTTCCAGAGCCCTGGGAAAACTCGGGGTCCCCTGCTGCTCAGCCCTGGGCCCCGTGAGCCAGCCTAGGTGTGCGTAATCAATTGCTACACAGGTTTTCTCAAGCATATGCCCCTCAGGCAGCCCCAATGTCCTCCTGGATCACACCCCTGAGACCCCACCCTGTGCTGGTTCTGGGCTCACCTGGAGCCCCGGCGGCCCTGGGCCTCTGTTCTGGTCACAGCACAGTGACTGCTGGGCCCGTTGGGTGTGTAGCGGTGGTCACAGGCGGTCTGGTGTTGTGGTGCATGCTGTCTAGAGTTTGTCAATGCCACCGGCAAGAGCTAAGCTGTGTGGAGCCATTGTCCAGAGGGGGACGTCCTGGACTCATGCATATGTATTAGGAGGAGGAACGGCCAGCCAGATGCTTCTCCTTCCAGTACAAAAACCAGGGCCCTCAACTGCCGGGAGCCTACTCAGTCAGGGCTGCCGACGCAGAAGTGGAGCAGACGTGGCGGTGGCGGTGGTAGGGTCGGGGGAGAGACTAGGGAGGGGGCATGGCGAGCCCTGTCAGGGGCCTGGTGTCCAGAGACTGGATCCACACAGGGGCTGCAGAGGACACGTGGTGCAGTGGGCTCGGTGCTGAGCTGCTCACCACAAGGCCTGCAGTTCCAACCCAGCAGCTGCTCCGCAGGCGAAGAGGAGGCTGTCTGCTCTCATAAAGACGTAAATGCCAGAGATCCGCAGGGGCCCCGCGACCCTGTCCTGCAGGGCTGCTGAGAGTCAGAGGGATGGGGCAGTGAGCCTGGTTCTGTTGCGGTTGTCCCCGGGGCAGTGTAATCACTCCTGAGTCCCAGTGAGGCAGCGCACACAGACAAAACCACACAAACAGACGCTGACTCACAGCGACCCTGGAGGGCAGGGTAGGGCTGCCCCTGGGGGTTTCCAAGCCTGGAACACTTGACAGGAGCAGGCAGCCTCCCCTTTCTCCTGAGAGCAGCTGTTGGCTTCAAACCACCAGGGTGCCCATGGACCGAGACACGCAGACACAAACGGGAAGGGCAACTGCCAAGGCACAGAGGGACACTAGGGTTACAGATGGGACAGGGTCAAGGCCCTTGCCCTAGAGCCAGCAGCACCCTGAATTCCAGCCCCTCAACTTCAAGGAGGCAGATTTCTATCCTTAAAATCCACCCTCTTGTGGGTTTCTGTCACAACAACCGCCAGAGAGCAAAGACAGTGACCTGGTTGGAAATGATCACCTTCCTCTTGGATCAGTTCGATCAAGGAGAGGAGGTCACGGGGTGAGGGGGGGTGGGGCAGTCTGTCCTGAGCAGCATCCTTGTGAAGGGGAAGAGAGGGGACACATACACACACACACACACACACACACACACACACACACAGAGAAAACACACCAGTAGCAGTTCGTCCACAAGCCAGGGGAACGCCAAGACAAACCTAGGGGCCCTGGGGCCCTGGAAGGGGGACATGCTCGGCAGGACCCACCCCCAGAATGAACCAGTCCCCACCCACTCCCTGCAGACACCGCCATTCTGACTTCTGGTCTCCAGCCTGCGAGACAAAAGCGCCTCTGCCCATGAAAGTCTCGTGCGTGTGTGCCTCTGTTCTAGCGCCCCTGGGAGAGGCTCCGTGTCTCCAGGCTTGGGCTGCGAGTCGCCAGGTCAGCAGTTCGGACTCAGCAGCTGCTCCAGGGGAGAAGGATGAGGCTGAATGGCCCTGTGAACGTTCCTGGCCTCGGAGAGACTCCCACGGGGCAGTCTCACTGTGTCCCACCGGGTCGCTGTGGCAGGGGGGATAGCTATGACAGTAGTGGGTTTGGTTCGTTTCCCTACTTGGAGACCAAGAGTTCAGGTCCTCAAGACCTCGTGCATGGTGACCTGGGGGCCAGTACCGTCTCTGCCCTCAGCTTAGGTATCCCATGTCCTGCTGTGTGCGGGCACTGCCCCCCTCTGGCTACGGACATGGCGAGCAGCCTGATTTCACCTCATGAGTTCTTGGACGCCCCACTTCTTACACTGCATCAGTGGAGCATCCCAGGAACAAAGCCGGGCTGCTCAGAGGTCGCCTGAGATGGCCACACAGGGGCCATTTGGGGAGGGGCTGGAGGAAGACTCTCCCTGCACTCTCAGCCTGGCCCCTGGGCAGCGTGGGCCCAGAGAGTATGGCCCACTGCTAACCACAGCACCGCTGGCTCAAGTCCACAGGGAGGGGTCGGCTGGCAGCAAGGGCTGGAGGATGGCCCCCAGAGTCCGCTGGTGCAAAGCCCGGGGGTTGGGTGGGGGGAGCCGCAGGCAACCCTGACAGCATAGGGTCACCAGGTGTCATGCAGGACTCAGGGTGGCCGCCCCCTAAGCTCTTCATCTCCTCACCCATGACGAACCACCATCCCGGCTGGGAGGTCTCTTAATACCCTCCACACATTTCCAAAGGAGCCCAGGGGGCATCGCGGGTGATGGGTTGGGCTGCTCACAGCAGGGCCGGCAGTTTGAGCCCAGCAGCCGCTCTGTGGGAGAAAGGGGAGGCTTTCTGCTCCTGTTGAGAGTTACAGTCGCATAGGGGCAGCTCTACCCTGTCCTTCAGGCGTGAGATCAATCGGAGTCACCCCAATGGAGGGCAGTGAGTTTGGTTTGCCACACTTCAAGGCGGACACACGATCACCCCCATCAACCCCACCAGGCACTGTTAGCAACAGTGGTCAGCAGAGAGGCCATGAGCTCTGTGCCCGCTGTCTTATGGCACCCAGGTCTGCAGCATGGCCACCCCACCCTACCACATCCCTCACAGCGTGGCCAGTATGTGGCGAGCTCTTTGGCCTGGATATGTGTAGACAGTGCTGCTGTGGGGTGCTTCCTGCGTGCATGTGGCGTCTCGGGATCTCCCAAACCCTCTGCAGGGGAGCAGGCTGGGGGATCACGTCAGATGGAGCGCTGTGCCCAGAGAGTCAGCTGGATGCACAGACCAGGCAGTCAGAGAGACATGGCCTGGGGGAAGAGAAGTCCCGGAGCTGGGAGCAGCAGCCGGACAGGTGCTTCCCACAGCAGAGGGCATACTCAGAAAGACCGGCCGATGGGAGGGGCGGTGGACAGACATTCTGACACAGGGAGGGCCCATTGGAGAGGGCAGAAGCCCCCAGGAAGGGCTCATCAGAAACAGAATGGCTGCTCCTGGAACAAGGGGTGCTGGGGGAACAGGGGTGGAGTGCTTGGCTGCTCATGGAAAGGTTGGTGCTTGGAAACTGCCAGCCTCTCCGAGGAAGAAAGAAGTGGCGGTCGACTTCCAGAATTCTGACAGCATGGAGACCCGGGCGTGGGGTGGGAGGGGGACAGTCCCCCTCTGCTTCTGGGGGAGCTGCGGGTTGGATTTGACTGGGTGGTAGTGGGGGCTACCAGAAGGCCGAGCAACACACCGAAATCACACAGACAGTCCAAGGGTTGCAGAGTATTGGGCTGCTGGCCACGGAGTCAGCAGTTCGAGCCCAGCAGCCACTCCACGGGAGAACGAGGGGGCTTTGTGTTTCTGTCAAGAGTCCCGGCCTTTGAACCCCACCGGGGCAGTTCCATCCTGCCCCTCGGGGGCCCTGATGAGGGAGAAGTGGCTGGTGGCAGGACTGGTGGTTGTGTGCTGCCCCATCTCCAGACCCGAACCCCACCCCAGCCACTGCTACAAAGTCCACGTGGACTCAGAGACCCCAAGGATGACACTGGACAATCGCCCCCCAGGGATGTCATCCTCATGGGGCGAGGGAGGAGCAGAGGGTCACTGAGGAAGAGGACTGATACAGCGGCTGCTCCCATGGGCCCAGACAGGACGGTGAGGAGGACGGCGCGGGACTGGGCGGTGGTTCCTCCCGTTTCACTTTGGACTTGCTATCAGGAGGGACCAGTTGTTGGGGAAGGGCCCCATGCCTGGTAAAGGGTCAGGCAAGAAGAGGAAGGCCCCAGTGAGACGGATGGACACAGTGGCTACAACACAGAGGGGATTGTGAGGGTGGCGGAGAACCAGGCAGGTTTTCGTGCTGTCTCGTACGTCAGGGTCACGATGACTCAGAACCACCCCTGCCTGTTGGTCTGTTACGCTGATGCTGGAAGCTAAGGCCAGCTGGGTCACCCCAGGGGGACAGGTTTCAGCAGAGCTTGCAGACGAAGCACAGACTATGAGGAAGGGGAGAGGGCACCGAAAACCTATCATCGACTTAGCACGGAGACTGCCAGATGCCGAGAGAAGCCGGACAGTCAGAGAGCAGTGTGCCGGGAGCCCAGCCCTCAGGTTGGAGGGCATTCACGTCGTGACTGAGGAGGAGATGCCCCTCAAGGATGAGTGGCTGGCCATGCTCAAAGTGAGATGAAGCCGCTGCAGACATCAGTTCCTAGCTGGAACTTGGATGTGTGAAGTGTCAATCTAGGAAAACTGGAAGCTGCAGCATCCGCGAGCTGAAGTGAACCGGCGTTTGCTGTTTTGAGTCGGAAAGTTGCGTGGGTTACTGTGCCGGGAACGACGGCCTCAAGAGGACCCGTATCACATTCATCTTCAGAGTGGGCCTTTCAAGATCCAGCTCAAAGTATGTCTACGAAAGAGCTTTACATCAACAAGTAATCTTACATCAAAAGAAAGCATCCCAGCCCCGTCCAACTCAAGTCTGCAAGTCGGGCGCAAGCCAGAGGCTGCTTCAGACCCAGGTAGCTGCAGGCTGGTAATGCAGAAAAGGGAAGCAAGAAGCAGGAAGGTCACAGGCCACAGGGAGGCGGGGGAGGGGGACAGAATTGTGTGGGTCCAAGGCCGTTGGCAACATGGCAGGCCTCCGATGGCCCTCAGGGTCTGGCGACCCACATGAGGCTGTCCCAGCAGGCAGGAAGGCAGTGGGGCAGAGAGGGAAACAGTTCCCAGAATCCCTCACTCTCATACAAAAGGCCACACCCCCAAGGAGGTGTCATCAAGCTGCTACTTGATTGACAGACTTGACTCCGCCCCCTAGCCAGGAGTGTCCAGTTGGCAGAAGATGATCCAGCCACCACAAGTGTTTTTCCAATGTCTGCTCCAGCGACAAAAAGCTAGCGATGAGGAGATTGGAGACTCCCACCAAGGACCCCATCAGAAACTGATGGAGCCGCGCTCATTGTTCTTGGCGATGGGACCCGGACGTCAGAAACAAAGGGGAGGAGGAGCAGTTGGAAAATACGGGCTTGGTGACGAAGCTGGAGATCATGTGATGGTATTCCTCAAGACCCCCGACTTCTTCCTCACATCAAATGCCCCTTTCAACAACACCAAAGGTGACCACGCACCCGGACTTCCCAGATGGAAGGCGCAGAACCCACATGGACTACGTCTGTAGAAAGAGACACGGAGAAGCTAAAAGCAAGGCAGGGGCCGACTGTGGAACGGACCACCCATGCGCACCTGTAAGTTCAGGTTGAAGCTGAAGAGAAAGAAACAGGCCCACGAGTCCATCCCACTTGGCTATTGAGAACACCCCAAGAACAGACCTGATGCCTTGACGCCCGCCACAGAAGATGTGCTGAGCTGTGGGGGACACCAAGACCAGAGTCATGAAGACAGCGGGAGGCCACCCAAAAGACAGCTCAGGGAGAAGCCAAAGACCAGCCTGATATCAGCAGAGGCCCCGAGGCACGCTCTCCAGGATGAGGTCAGAGAGCCGAAGAGAAACTTTAAAGGGCAGCTCGAGAAATTAGAGTCAAATATTATGGCGAAATGTGCAAAGACCTAGCGTCAGACTTACTCACACAAGACCCACTCAGTGACTCAGACCCTACAGCAAAGAGTAAAACTGCCCCTCCCTGTGCGTTTCTGAGACTAAATCTTCACAGGAGGAGGAGCCTCATCTATCTCCCTCAGAGCAGCTGGTGGTTGCGAACTTTGGACCTTGTGGTTAGCAGCCCAGTGCACAACCATTACGTCATCACGGTTCCTCCTGCCCAGGAGCTGGGTTGGATGAACAGAGGGGTAGCTGGGTGCTTGGGTGAACGAATGGATCATGGTGTGGGTGCACGGGCCTTTAGGGGATGAATGGGTTTAGGCGGATGGACAGTTGGGTGGGTGGGTGGTGAGTGAACTCAAGGATAAAGAGGACCAGAGGGGGCAGCAAAGGTCCTTGGCATGTGAGTGGCACTGGCAGCATCCCCTGTTCCCCTCGGGAGGGGGCATCCTTATCTAAGACCATGGCCCCCGCCCTGCCAGGGTTCTCTCCCACCGGTGCCCGACAGACTGCAGGCCTCACGTGTGTGAGGACAGACGCAGGGGCTGTCCGTCTGAGCTCTGTTGTTGAAAGCGACCAGAATCACACCCCACCCATGGCCCTTGGAAGACGGCCCTCGGTATTCCAATTAACCTGCCTGGAGCGAGAGCCGTCTGGGCCTGGTCTTGTCGTGCTGGAAATTGGGACATCCTTGGCGACCCACCCGGAAAGTCAGAAAGGACAGTCAGGTGGCTGGGTGCCAACAGGTGCCCAGTGTCCTGGCAGCCAGCCTGTGCACTCCCTGCCTCATGCTTGCCCCCTCCTGGCTGCAATTGGGATGCACACATGTCCAATAAATAGACCAGCACCGCAGGGCCACAGGTGGAGCCGGGTCGCTGAGTGCTTCCAGGGTCCCAAGAGGACCGAGCCCTGCTGGGTCTGTGCCGTGCTGCCTTCTCCCCAAAGCCATGCCCCATCACCCAGCTCCGGCCTCACAACTGCTCCAGCACATTCCAGGCTGGGGTCTGTTTGGCCAGCCCGCCCCGGGCGATTGCAGCTCCCCTCGGAGTCAGCCGGCAGGCCTCACACTGTAACTCGGGACAAGGCCGTTGCCCGTGTCAGCCACAGCTGCCCAGCGTCCACAAAGGACAGCTGTCCTTGGGGGGCTATTTCACCCGACACCCCATGGTCACAGTTTGTCTGTGTTATCACACACATTGGGACGTCCTTTTATAGAAAGCAAAAGTTACAAACAACAAACAGCCTCACTGTCATTGAGCCGCTTCTCACTCCCAGGGACCCCTCCAGACCCAGGAGAGCTGCCCCTTTGGGTTTCTGAGGCTGTCCAGGTGACAGAGGCAGAGAGCCTCCTCTTCCTCCCGTGGCGTGGCTAGTGGTTTCGAATGGCCGACTCTTTAGGGCTGAGAACTATTCTGCTGATTGGATCTGCTACGGCGGGCCCCTTTCAAGAGTTAGAAAAGCCAAGCCATCACCTGGAGGACTAAGCACCTGATCCAGCCATGGATCCAGCACCCGAAGCTGAGCCATGAGTAAGGAGGAACTCTTTGAAAGATGGTGCTGGAGGAGAGGGCTCGACCCTGCGTTGGGCGGCAAGACTTCCCCTCACCAGGTCCCTGGAGAAGGACCTCATGCTGGGTAAAGAGCCAGCCGACAAAGAGGAAGACCTTCAGCGGGAAGGATGGACGACGATGGACACAGTTGACCTTGTAGTTAGCAGCCTGACCGGCCATCACGATGCCACCAGGGCTCCAGAAGTGAAATTCAGCTCATCCATCACTCAAACACAGAAATGACTGTGAGGCTGGTACTACGCCGGGCAGTGGTCTGTTCTGCTGTGCACAGGGTCGCGACAGGTCAGAATTGTGCGCACAGTATCCAACAAGGGGAGCCGGGCCATGGAGAGAGACTTTGTGCCACCTGATTATCTGCCGGTGGCCCTGGGGACACTGGTGTAGAAGTTGATGGCATCCCTTGACTTTAATTCTCAACATCCAGAAGGTTCTGAAGGAGGCAGGACAGGAGCAGCGGCAGCAGCCGATGACAGTGCAGCACGTCTTGGGCCAGGTGTTCCCACCGCGGCTGCTGCTGCATCCTTCCACATCACTCTCAGCTCATCTCAGACTCCCACCATCAAGTCATCCTGACTCACAGCGACCCCACAGGACAGGGTAGAACTGACCCCAGTGGGCATCTGAGACCGTAACTCTTGAGGGGAGTAGACAGCCTCCTCTTTCTCGCTAGGAGGGACTGGTGGTTTTGAACTGATGACCTTGGCCCTGGAAGTCTGGTGTGGAATCCACTGCACCACCAGGGCTGCGACCCTGGAGGCAGACGCAGACCTGTTCTTTTACAGGAACAGAGTGCCAGCACTTTTCTCACGCGGAGCCTGGGGTGGATTTGAACCAGCGACCTTTCAGCACTGTACAGAGCACCACGAGTTCTCCAGCCCATTCCAGCTCATGGCAGCCCTGCAGGACAGAACGGACGGGCCCCAGCTAGATGCCATGGCTGTCTTACTGAAGGGAGCAGAGAGAGTCATTGCTTTATCCTGCTGAGCAGCTGGTGGGTTTGAACTCTCGCCCTAACCCTTTGGGCTAGAAGCCAAGTGCCCTCAGGACCCCTGTGCCCCCAGGCCCCCAAGCACCTGGAGAAGTGGCTCCTGCAAAACCAAACCCCAAGCCGACACCTGCTGCCCTCGGTCAATCCAGACTCACGGCGAACCCATCTGGATCAGATGAGAACTGCTACAGGCAGGGCCTTGCTTGGCGGGGGCCTGCCCAGAAGCAGCTCTCCCCGCTTTTCCTCTGAGGGTCCCCAGGGTATGTTAGGGCCATGAGGAGGTCAGTTGTCCAGCACAAACTGTCAGTGCTGCCACCCGGGGACATTAGCCCACAGGCTGCATCCCTGACACTGGTGGCCCCAGAAGCCAGGTTGTAAGAAGGCTGCCCAGTCCCACAGCATCTTCACGATCCTGATGAATCCTGCAGCTGCTGTGTCCCTCCGACCCTCGGATGAGCTTTCTCTCTCCCCCTCCCCCTCTGCTCTACCAGGCACGGCGTCCTCTCTGGGGACTGCTCTCTCCTGACAACATATGAGACCCAGTCTGGCCATCCTCTTTGGGGCTGGGATGTTGTGTGTGTGCCTGCCCCATACTGGGATTCCTGCCTGGCTTCTTAGGTCTCTTGACAAGCAACAAGACACCCCTGGGAGTGTGAACCCTTCAAAGCACAGCACACCCGGCGAGGGCTGGTGGGGGGGGGGGGCGTGCTTCTCAGCTTACATGCCAGCTCCCATGTGTGGGAGTGGGAACGAGGGTGTGGGCCGCTCCCAACCTGGGCTCTGCTAGGGTGCCCCATGCTCCACCCCCACCAAATGGAGCCTCCGCAACTTGCCAACACCTTCCCTGGAGTCCCAGCGGAGACCATGCCCATCACATGCGCACAGAGCCCTGCGGCTGGATGGTGCAGACCCTCAGCACACTGTCCAGTGGGCTGGGGTTTGTCTATCCACCCTGCACACATGTCTGCCTCTGGCAGGCATCCCTGCCCTCTGCTGACACCCTGCACCTCCCCCAAGAGCCTCCAGGCAGACCCCAAGCCATCCACAGCACACTGATTCTATGTACACATACTGCATCACCCCTGAACCCCACTGGCCTCCCAGCAGGGCCCCTGCTTCCTGCTTCTCCCAAAAGTCAGATGCCTGGGCAGCCCCCGCCCAGGGCTCCTCATGTGACTAATTACAGCCACCCCACATGTGTGCTTGTGGTGGTGGGTTCTGCCGTCAGGCAGTTCCACGTCACAGGGGACCCACATGTCCCACGAGACACTGCAAAGCGGCCCAGTGGTCATCTTTCCAGAGGAAGGGGACCAGGTGTTTTCTCACCAGGAGGGGATGGAGGGTTTGAACTGCTGACTTCGGGCTGGAAGTGAGCACTGTGCCATTGCCCCTCCAGGACCCCCACACAGCAATTCCCGCAAGACCCTCCCTCTCCTTGAGAATCCAACTCTGAGCCCTGCTTTTGGGCCTTGAGTGCCGCGGGCCTAACTCCTGGCTCCAGCGCTTTCTCCCTAAAAGGCCATGGGGCAGCTGCTGTGGGCACCGGGGACATGCCTCCCACACACGTCCTCACAAGGTGTTCCTTCACGGGGCAGCTTCCAGCCTGAGGGCCACCCTCAGCCACACCTCCCCCAAACCTTCTGTTCTATAGGGGCAGGGGTCATCCAACTCCTCATAGGACCTCAGATGGCCTTTCCACCCTGGAGAACTTGAGTGTGGTTTAGGGTCTAAAAATGACTCAGTTATGACTGTGGCATACAGGCAGATGGACAGAGGGAGGGAGGGTGCATGTTTGCATGAATGGATATATAAATGGATGAATGGGAGTGCAGGCGTGCCTAAGGAGATGGAGGGATGGGTGGCTGGGTGGCTGGATTGTGCATGCGCATGCACAGATGAATAAGTAGATGGATGGCTGAGGGTATGAATGGATATATAAGTCGATGGACAGCTAGGTGAGGGGATGGATGGATGGAGGATGGATAGCTGGATGGCTGAGTACATGAATGGATATATAGTAGAAGAACAACTGGATGAGTGTATGTATGTATGTATGTATGTATGTATGTATGTATGTATGTATGTAGGATGGATGAATGGATTTACAAGTAGATGGACAACTAGGTGAGTGGATGGATGGATGGAGGATGGATGGATGGATTGGATGCACGTGTACATGACGGTTGGTTAGGCAGATGGACAGATGGGGAGATAGGCGGATGAGTACATGGGTGGGTACAGAGGTAGATGAATGGACAGAAGGACAGAAGCATTATCTTCCAAATAGAGTAAAGAAACCTCAGAGCAGCCAAGATGGTGGCAGACGTCACACGGCTAGGATAGGACGCTGCAGAGCAAGGTTAAGGTACGGGCCCAGTGCTCTTCCTCCAGGAGCGTGGAGTGAGACTGAGTCCAGGTTGCCCTCCAGGACCTAGGGTCATGGCAGCTTCATGGCACATGGCTGCGCTTCCTGGCTCTGCGGTCTGGGGCGGGGGTGGCGTGAGGCGGGGGTGGTGGGGTGGTGGGGGGGGCGCTTGGATATGCTGAGTTCACAGGGACAGCTGTCTAAGGTGGCTAACAGGACCGGACACTTAAATCAGGTCCCAGGTTAATAAACCTGCCCCCCGCCTGCAGGCTTTGACCCTGATACTACCATGTCCTGCCTCCCAGTCAGTCCGCTGTCTCGCAGCTGCTTCCACTTGAACATAAACGTAGCCCCAACCCCATTAATGGTTTGGCTGCAGTCTGTTCTTTTAAAATGGGTCCTGAAGGACTAATGCTTTTAAAACACCAGAAAACAAGGCCTGGAATGGCCCCGGGGTTTCAAAAGTGTATTAAGATGGAAATTTATACGCGTCCCTGCATCCGACAGCATCCAAACACAGGCCTGGAAACAAGGCATGGGGTAATTGCGCGTTCTGGCCGAGCAGAGAAAAAAATTCCCAATCGACCTGCATCTGAACTGGCATCAAAACATATAATTTCTATCAAAATTCCCATCAAAAATCTTATTGGATGGAAAATGGGCTTTTCAGATTTTAAAATTTTGGGCATTATTTCCCCCTCTTCAACCTGTGCATCTCTGTGCCCAGATTTCATTGCACTTGGCAGGCCTCCATCTATGACACCAAGCAGTGGGTCGCTCAGAGCAAGGGGCTCACTGCTCGGTCTCTTCCAGCTAGCTGCAGCCACGACACCCCTGGTCCTCTCACACATGTGCAGATTCGGGGCCCAGTGACCCCGGTGGATGCTGGCAACCCAAAACCCCAAGATCAGGGGAGCAAGCAGAGCTTATCCCCAACCTTCATACTGACCAGCATCCATCTTTGGACACAGAGCAGCCTCAGTTTCCACATCTGCCAACTGTGACCCTCACTGTCTCACAAACGCAGGGAGCTCAGCCACCCCTCCTGGGACCATGCATGGCAGCCAGTGAAGCTCATGTGGCAGAGAACGAGCCCCTGTGTTGTGGTTTTTGTTTCTCCCCCTTTCTAGCTATGGCGGGCTGATCTAGACCACTCTCTGCCCTCGGGTCGATTCTGACTCACAGCTACCCGACAGTACAGGATCGGGGGCCCCTGCAGGTTTCCCAAGACGGAAACTATTCACAGGAGAAGAATGCCTGTCTTATTCCCTCGGAGTAGCCCGTGGTTTCCAACTGCCCCACAACCACAACCTCAACCCCGCCGGTTGCTACCGAGTGTCTCTGACTCACAGTGAGCAGGGATGAGCTCCCCCAGAGCTGCTGGTTTGGGAAGCTGCCACGCAGGGGCTCTGGCAACAGTCTGCAGGTGGTGCTGTTTACTGACCAACTTTCCCAAACAGGACCACAATCACAGAGGCACACTCTCTGCTCTCTAAGGATCCTTTCCACCTATACTGCTGGCCGTCACCCCCTCCTCCACCACCACTACCAACCACTACCACCACCGCCATCACCACCTTCACTATCTCTACCACCACCGTCATCCCCACCACCATCACCATCTCTACCTCTTGTACCACCACCACCATCTCACCACCACCGTCATCCCCCCACCATCATCTTCATCACCAACATCACTGTTGTCATCACCATCCCCATCCTCAAAACCTCCACCTCCACCACCGCCAAGACTTCCACCACCATGACCACCACCGCCACCAGACTCACCACCACCACCTGAACCTCACACCACCACCATCACCCTCAACAGCACCATCTCCACCTGCACCATCCTCATCCTCTAGCACTACAATCTTCACCTCCACCTCCACCATCACCATGGCCACCACCATCACCATTAACACACACACACACACACACACACACACACACACCCCTCTCTTCACACTGTATCCAGGTTTCATCTTACCCTCCAGTGGACAGGTGACCAGATATGAAGACAGGGCACCAGTCCCACTTGAACTTCAGAACAACCATAAATAGGATTTTAGGATAAGCATGCCCACAGGTATTGGGGACCTGGTACACGAAACAATTGCCACTTGTTTATCTCAAATTCAAATGCAGCTGTGCATCCTTGATTTTATCTTCACAGAATCCTAGATTAGCCACCACCTCCTCCAGGGAGCCCACAAGTCATTTCAAGTGCTGCTAACCACCGTGACCCTCCCCCGCCCTGTATCCTTGCCACCCTACACACAGACACACACACACACACACACAGACACGCACACACATGCACGTACACACAGAGACGGGCTCTCACAGTTTCTGCGACACTTGACACTGTGTGCTGGCAATGCCTCTGATCCAGCCTTCCCAGGAAGCAGTGACCCCGACATTCTGGTGCCGTGTCCAACCCGGGGCCCACAGCCCGACTCTGGGTGAGCTCAGCTGTGGGGGAAGTAAGGATGGACGACGTGCCACCGCATGCACTGCCACTGTGCCCACTCCGACCACAGGGACCCTCCAGGACAGGGCAGAGCTTCTCCACGGGGTCTCCGAGGCCGCAGATCTCTGGAGGAGCAGACGGGTGCGCTCAATGGTGGTTCTGAGGGTTGAACCGGCTGATGCGGCCACTGTGGCAACCATACTGCGGAAGGACTTCCTGGGAAATGCCAGGAGTGAGTCCTGGTGGGAAGGATGGGCTGGAGCTAGCAACCATGTGTCCGTATTGTGTCAGTGCCTCGAGGTCAATGCGTCCTCCATTGTGACCAGTGTCTCACGCAAACCGGCAAGAAGTTACTGTTACTACCGGGGGAACTGTGTGTGTGTGCACGCACACACACATACATGCATTGGGGGAATTGGCTCGATGGAAACAGTCACTTCCGCACCGTTTTTAAACTATAAACTGAAAACTGCCCTAAAATATCAGGACAACTTTAAAAGGCAACTGAAGATGGCAAACTGCTAAAGAGGACCCAACAGCCTGGCTGCTCGTCGCCCATCATGCTGACTGCCCAACAAGGAGCAGGGCTTCTGGCTTTGGCGTTTGGTACCCAGAGGCACCTGGTGAGAGTCCCTGGGCTATGTGTCTTAGCGCCTAGGTATGTCATCACCTGGGCTCCCTGGAAGATCAAGAACTGGCTCCTCCCTCACCCTCAACTCTGTGTCCCGCATCCCCTCCCCCGCCTGCCTTAAGCTCAAGTAGAGAGAGGACCCAAGAGGTGCTTCCCAGACACACACCCCTGGGACTTGAGCACCAGCTCTTGTTGCCATGGAAACCCGCTGGGACTCTGTTTTGCAGATTCTGGAATTGGGGGGGAGGGGCGAGGAGGGGAAGGGGGCGTGATGAGGAGGCTGGACTCTAAAGGGGCAACCAGGGGAGAATGAAACGCATTCAAACACAGAAACGCAAACCCCAGCCTCTGAGAGGTGAGTTACCCCCCACCGTGTGTCCATTAACGGTCGCTGCAGATGTGGGTGTGTGAAGCCAGGTGACAACCGAGTCCCCTCACTGCCTGAAGAAGAATCGAGTCCATAGAGGAGAAGTCACCGGGGTCAAGATCACCCAGGGGTGAAAACCCAGCTTGAATGAAAGGGAGGGTCTCGTGCTGCCTTGAGACCCCCTGAGTCTCTGAGTGCACTGTCCCAGGGAGGGGGCCCAGAAGTCCTCAGAGATGCCCGTGGCAGGTGGACAAGGCTGCTGGCCAGCCCCTCATGGGCCTGCATGAGAGACCCGATGCCCATGTCTCTGCTCTTCCACTTGGACAAGAATGCACATGGCGTGATGGGCCCCTTTCATCCAGCGTAACCCTATACTGGCTGATGGGGGACACCAGTGTAGGCATCAGTAGGGGAGTCTGAGAGGTGGGACCAAGAGGGAGGGAGGGGCAGGGGATGCGGAGCATGGAGGGAGAAGGGATGGCAGGAAGGCCCAAGCATCACCACCCACTCCAGTTCCCAGGGGACCTCAGGTGCAGCAACCCCTGCGCATTCCCCTGGGGCTGGTCTTTCAGGGCGAGGGCATGCGATGCATGATGGAAGAGCAAGCTGAGGAATGGAGATGGCGGGGTGCTGAAGCACTGTACCCCCAGAATGCACGGTCCAAGGTGCCTCAGGTCCTGGACAAGGTTGACCATAGCCCTGAAGCGTTGGCAGCCGACACCGCACTGGGGCCGCCGCCTTCCCCGGAACATGCCCAGGGACTCTGGGAAAGTCGACTGGATGCACATGTCCTATCTCCAGCGATACTTCATCCACCCCCCGCACCACCCCCCTGAAAGGCCCTGGAACCACGACGTAGAACCAGGAGTTTTCTAAGCAGCTGTGGCTGGTGCAGAACATGGACGGCACCACGGAACCGCCAGGAGAAGAAACACGCTGGTCTGGGGGCAAGTTTCCTGAGGGACGTTCCTCAGAAGGGAAGATGGCATGACATTGACCTTTGACTTTGACGTACGGGCTTTGAGAGACCCGTCCCTGGAGGAGGACAGTGGGCTTGGTGAAGTGGGGGGCAGCGAGAGAGGAAGGCCCTCGAGGAGACCGGTGGGTACCGTGGCTGAGCCAGAGGCTCGGGCGTAGGAGCGACCGGGCCGGCGCGGGGCTGGGCGGGGCTGCACTCCATTGCACCCAGGGTCTCTGAGAGTCGGAACGGACCAAGGGCACCAAACCACCAGCCTGGCCGACGCCCCGGCTCATTCCATACAGCCTGCTCCACGGCCGGAGGCTGAGACCACGGGGCCGGGTGTCTTGGTGTCGGGATGCTACTGGTTGGCAATGGTGCCCGGCGTCTGTGCCACCGTGCCCATGCTTGCCAGCAACCCACTATCCATCACAGGCAGATTCCTGCGGGGATGCAGGAAATGATCACACTCAGTAGGATAAATAAAGGCTATAAATAGCCCCGGTCAAGTCTCCCTAGCAGTGAGAGGCAGGGGAGCTTCCACTGTGCGGCTGAGACTGTGGCTTCTTTGCCGGGGAACCCCATACCATCGGCAACACGTGATGAGTAGGGGTGAATCAAGGGATTGAGGAGAGAGCTTGCTGCCCTCAGGTCTGAAGGAGAGATGACGTGCCCTGGACAAAGGGAAGGAGAAAGGGGCCCTGAGTGCGGAGGGAGCAGGAGAGGCGGTGAGGGAGGGGCTGGGCCGAGGAGGACAAGCAAGAGAGCATGACTATCGGTCATGGTCGTCTCATGGCTACAGTGTGGTAGCCGGGGGTTGGGTAGCATCCCCTCCAAGAGCTACACTGAAGTCCTGACTCCTGCCCTTGTTTTGTTGTAGAGACGCTCTCTGAAGGCACTTAAATAACCAGGTCCCAGTCGGGGGTGACCCGTCCCTGGAGAAGCACGTCACACTTGCTGAAGTGGAGGGGCAGCGAAAGAGAAGAAGGCCCTCACAGAGATGCACAAACCAGTGGCTTCAACCATGGCCTCGGGCTTAGGAGCCATTGTGAGGATCATGAAGGACCGGGCAGGGTTGGTTCTCGTGTGCACAGGGTCGCTGTGGGCCGGAACATCTCCACAGCCCCTATAATGACAATGGCAGTGGAGGGTGTTCCTGGTGCTCAGTCTAACAAAAGGGGTGACCCAGGAACATACATGAGAAGACAGAAGCCATGTGAAGATGTATCCACAGGCCAAGGGATGCCAAGAGTCGCCCAGCATGGCAGACGCTACAAGAGATGAAGAAGGTCTGGCTTCTAGAGGTTGGCCCCGATGCCCCGAGTTCAGACTTCCAACCTTCAAGACTGAGAGAAGAGAGTTCTGTTCCTTGAGGCCACGCCTCCCCACCTGAGCCCCAGTAGCGATGTTCTGAGTCTGAGCCCCAGTAGGGACGTTGTATAATTGAACCCCAGTATGGATGTTCTGAGCCTGAGCCACCGTAGGGACGTTGTATAATTGAACCCCAGTATGGATGTTCTGAGCCTGAGTCCCAGTAGGGACATTGTGTACTTGAGCCCCAGTAGGGATATTCTGAGCCTGAGCCCCTGTAGGGATGTTGTGTACTTGAACCCCAGTAGGGATATTCTGAGCCTGATCCCATGTAGGGATGTTCTGAGCCTGAGCCCCCATAGAGACATGGTGTACCTGAGCCCCAGTAGGGATGTTCTGATCCTGAGCCCCTGTAGGGACATTGAGTAAGGTGTTCTCCTTGCCACAAGCATGGCATCCTGCCTTCCAGGTCCCCTGGAGGCTCCCAGACACAGGCCCTCCCTGCCCAGCCTTGGAGGCTCCAAGGAGGACCAAGCTCACCGGAGTGGCACCGGTCTGGGAAGTGCCTCGGCTGGTGGAACATCTCAAGCCTGGCACCGTTCTATCAGAAACTGGAACACAAATCCGGTCCTCAGGGAGAAACGGAAACTCGGGCCAGAGGCCGGCGGATGGCTGTGTTATTTTGCCTCCTTTCCTCCAGATCTGTGTTTGTGCGTCTGTCCTGGGCACAAAAACCACACTGGCCACACATAACACACGTTGCTATGTGGCGTGGTCTCCTCTGCTCCCTCTGTGGGCATGCCCACCAGAAGGTGGGACTCAGGATGGGTGGGCGAGCACCAGGAAATCCATGCTTGAGCCCTGCCTCACACCATCAGAGGGAGCACAAGGTCTCAGAAGAAGGGCCTGGGGTGCACTTTCCACTCTGGCCTCCTGGCTCACCTCTGCTCAGGATGGGAACCCATGCCGACAGGGTGAGGTCACACCTGCCTGCACCCTCACCTGCAACTCCCACCCCACCCCCAGGTAACACTTGCTTTTCTAGCTGTGTTAGGACCCTCTGCCGGCCTTCCCAACCATTGGCTGTCAAGAGGGACCTCACTTCCCCGGATTCCTTCTCCCTCTCTTCCTGCAGTCTTCCTTGTAGGTGTCTTGGGGACAGTGGCCCCGGTGGGCGATAAGATATGGGTGCACTGCTTCAAGCCTGGGCCAACTGAGAGTGTGGAGCCCCCAGTGCACAAGTCGGAAGGGTGACACTGTTCCCTGATTCTTTCCGACAGCGGAGGCACCGAGCCCCAAACCAAACTCTGCCATCAAGTGGATGCAGCCTCCTGGCGACCCTGAAAGATGGGTCTGATGGCCCCTGTGGGCTTCCAGGCTGTAACTCTGTTACAGGAGTAGCAAGGACCCTCTTTCTCCAGAGAAGCTGCGGGGGCGGTGGTTTTGAACCGCAGACCTTGGCGTGAGCAAGCTCACCTTGCAACCACTACGCCACCAGGGCACCTTGCCTTAGGCGCACACGTGTTATAAATATTTCCCTCTCTAGCGGAAGCCTTCCCGTTTAGGCGGATTTGGAACCAGATGAAAAAGAGGCTCCAAGGTCCCTGTAATGCTTTCCAGCCCTCGGGCCCTTTGGACGAGGCTCAAATAGGGAAACTCCCAGCAGAGCTTCCAGGTAAAGCAAAGCCCAGGTAGATGGAGGAAGGTGAGTATGTGCTTTGGTTCAGAGCTGTTGGCCTGCCTCAGCACGATGGAGCCCCGGGGCCCAACTCACTGAGCTCCTCGGGGTGGAACTCAACTCCCCTCTTGCAGGTCCTCTGCAAGGATGCCTGAACCCCTGGCATGCAGAGCCATTCCCCAAAGCGACCCCTCCTCCCCACCCCCTCCGGCATTACACCCTCTGCTTGCGCAGGCTGGCGGAGCCAAAGAGTCTCCTCTTTTTCTAAAAGATGACCTTGAGCGCCCGGGGCTGACTCTTCCCCGTGGACCCAGGAGGAAAGAGAGGATGAAGACTGGCCCCCTGAGCCCCCTACTAACACTGGCCAGGAGCACCCTTTGCTTTTAGGGGCTGGATTGGCATTCCCTCCAGACAGAAGGGCTCAAGTCCTAATCCCCTGTTCCTGCCACTGTGACCTCGTTTAGAAGCAGGGTCTTTGCAGATGTGATTAAGGTTGGCCGACCTGCGCACTTGGGATTTGCAGTGGAGGAGGGGATGGGATGGGGCATCGACCAGCTGCAGCAGAGGGAGCATGCATCTGCCTGGAGAATCCTGCTGCCAGGCAGGGTGAGGGTGGAAGTTCAGGAGTATCCTCAGTGGTCAGCTGAGGCTCCCCAAGAACCAGCTAGGTGTCCTTTATCTGCCCAGAGCCCCAGAAGCCTCGATCTGCCCATCTCTGTGATGGGGGAAGTGGCAGCCCTTCCGGGCTGTGCTGCCCTCAGGATGTAGCAGAGAGGTGTGGGGTGCAGAACAGGTAGGTGCTCCTGTGAAGATGGAGAAAGTGTGCTGCTTCCGCCTCCAGGAAGTCCTCCTGAGCCCACACTCCTAGGGATTTCACACTCCCCTGACCTTGACCTCAGCCCCTGCCCCAAGGCATCCATGCTACATACCCCAAATTCCGCTCTACAGCTTGGCCACAAAGTCCTGGACCCTACTGGGTACAGCGCCTGGTCTGGGGCTTTAGCCAGGAGGATATGCTAGAGTCTGAGGGAGGAGATGGCATGGGGGCTGAAGAGCCAGGGTCAGGGCCAGGAAGGGGGAGGGGACATTCAGAGTGTGGGGAGCCCAAGGGCAGTGGGCCCGCCGTGAGGCTCACTAGGGCTGCGGGTGTCCTCTGCAGCAGCCCCGCAGCTCTCATGTGGGGACGAGGCTAGAAAGGCTGTCAGGATGGCATGAACCGGCCCTGCGCTGAGCTGAGGCTTGCACTGGGGAAGTATGGAGAGGGCTGCAGGTGGGGCTGGGTGGCGTGAGATGAAGGCCGAAGGAGATCTGCTGTGGGCCAGGACAAGGCTCAGGACTCTGAGCGAGTGACCCTGCCTATCTGGCATCCTGGGGGACTCTCCTTCACCTGCAGAGGGTCTACTTGGGGCCAGCTGTGGATGGATCTGCCAAGCCAGGGCCAAAGAGCCCTCGGGCAGAGCAGGGAGACACAGTCATGTCCTAGAGGCCTGCACACCATGTGTTGGGAGAACCGCCCAACCTGCCACTGACCTGGACACCTAGCCCCGAAAGACCAGCCTAGGACCCGCACCGAGGTTCCCACTGGGAGGCTTGAGCTCAGCTCCAGGGACCTTGGGGCCTTCAGAGGGATGGGATGGTGGGCAAGGGCCAGACAAGGTGTGTCCAGCATGTATGGGACAGTCCCCAGGACATTCTGAGTGGCTCATGGCACACACTCACCTGTCTTCCTTAGAACTAGCCTGGTTTTAATTAACCTGCTGCCCTCAAGTTGGTTGAGACTCACAGGGACCCCGTGCATGGCAGGGCAGAATGGTACCTTCAAACATAGGTTGCCAGCCCTTTTTTCTGAGGCACTGGTGTGTGGACTGATAACCCTCTGGGCAGCGGCCAAGTGCCTTAAGGGCACTCTAACCAACCCACTGCTGTGGAGCTGCTGCTGACAGGGACCCTGTCAGGCAGAGGAGACCTGCTCCCTGGGGGGGTCGAGGAGACTGTAGACCACCAGCTTTGAGCTGAGCAGCCCAACTCTGTGCTCAAGGCACTGCCAGCCCCCCCCCCCACCCCCAGGAACTTTTTCAAAGAACTTTTCCAGGAACACAAAGACCGCTTGTGATGGTTATAGCGTGTGTCAACCAGACACCCCTGGAGGAGCTCCAGTGGTATAGTGGTTACGCATTGGGCTGTGATCCGCATGGTCGCCAGTTCGAAACCACTGGCAGCATCTCAGGAGAAAGACTGGGTTTTCTATTCCCATCAGCAGTTCCCACAGAGGGTGCTATGAGTCAGCACTGACTTGATGGCAGTGGGTAGACACTTCTGAGCCCCCGGTGGCATGGTGGTTACAAGTTTGGCTGCGATCTGCAAGGTCTGCGGTTCAAAACCAACAGCCCTTTACCCGGGAGAAGATGGGGTTTTTTATGCTCGTAAATAGTCTCAGAAACTCACAGGAAGAGTTCTGCCCTGTCCTATAGGATCACTGTGAGTTGGCATTGACTCCACAGTAGGCAGTGACTTTGTTTGTTTGTGTTTGAGACATTCCCAGATGATGACAGGGATGGAGCCCATCCCTGACGACACCTCCCTGGGGGTGTGGCCTCTTCTAAGAGTCAGAGCAGAGATGCACACACTCTCCACCCTTCACCTTCTCCTGCATCAGTATCCTGTGTCTGGTCACTCAATCTCCTTCCTGTCCCACCCCAGGAGCCAGCCTCGGATCCACTGACCTCTGCACCCACCAGCCTGTGACTCTCCTGCTTCCTGTTCCTCAGCCTCCGCAGGGACACAAATCACATCTGACCCACAGGACTCACCCACTTCTACAGCCGCTGGAGCCTTCTCTCTATGGAGACGCACAGCCGAGTGTGGCTGGCTTTGCTTCTCTGCAGGGAGGGGCGTGCGTGTTTTCCTGAGAGATGTCTGAGGACTCTGAACACCTCCCAGCCCCGGCGACAGTGATGTGAGCTTTCTGGCCATTGCAGGAGCACATGGAAGGGGAAATGACTCAACCTGGAAGGATGTCGACGCTACAGGGGCAGGGTGCGTGAGGGGGCTCTATTGTTGTTATGGACCCAGTGGGCTCCTGGCCGATTCCTGCCCTTGACCGTCCCTTGATATGACTACGAAGAGGAGCCCTGTTACATGTTGGGCTGCGACCTGCAAGGGCTGCAGTTTGAAACTACCAGCCGCTCCTCATGAGAAAGACCAGGCCCTCAACTCTCATCCAGAGGGACCCTCTCAGCAAGCGCCCAGAGGGCCAGCTCTACCTGTCTTGTAGGGGGCGCTGTGGGCTTGGTTTGGAAATGACAGTGACAAATTGGTGGTGCTGATTCTCAACCACTGCGAGTGGATTTCACTTGAAGACCATCCCGTGGGGGGGGGGGGGGGGGGGCTGTGCCCCTGGTCCCTGTCATCAAGGGCCGCGGGTCCGATGTGGCTGTGAAACTCAGAATCAGCATGACCCCTGTCTCTGTGGAGTCGACTCTGACTCCTGGCACCCTCAGGTGTGACCTAACGGAACGGGCCCTGGGGGTCCAGGGAGGCCGCTCTTTTTCCAAGTAGACCGATCCCCTGGCCTTTCTCCCTCGGCACCCAGTGTCTTCCAAGCTCTCTGCCCTCTCCGCTGGCAGGCAGGCTGCACTTGCTCATGCCGCTGCGCCTGCTCTTCTGAGACAAGAGGAGGATCCTTGCAATCAGAGAATGTCTGTCTGAGGGTCCAAGGTACCTCGCAGGGGTGAGACGGGGTCTTCCCAAGAGTGGCCCAGAAAGGGCTGAGTCTGGGGGGCTGTCGTGGAAGCGAGTGGGAGGCCTAACTTGGGGGGGCATGCTGCCCAAGATTATGTGTCCACTTTGTGTGAAGCATTGCCAGCCAGGCCTTTCCAGAGTGCCTGGAGAAGGGGGCAGTGGGCTGTGGGGCAAATGGTGCCAGTGAGGGGGCTGCTGGGGGTGGGGGGAGGGCTGGGGGCAGACCCCGTGGCAGACAGAGCACCCACACTGGATGGGGCCGCCAGTGTCATTGTCCCTGCAGGCCCCTCTCCACTCTAGCATGTGCCCTGAGCAGGTTCCCTCCCAGCCCAATGCCCTGACAGCTTGGGGGCTTCTTCAGATGCCCTCTTCTCTCACGCAGAGCCGACCCTGCCTCTGAGCTTCAGAAAACACAGCCAAACATCTCGATGGAGCCAGAGAGGAGGGACGGAGCAAGCGGGAGGGCAGGACCACGCTGGGCTCGGCACCCCTCCGCAGACACAGACACGAGAAGGAATGATCAGACCCCAACATCAGATGGCACAGCCAGTCTAGCGCACAGCCTGTGCACACCTGCACCCCCCCCAGAAACCCCAACGGACACAGCTCCGCACACCCTGACCTGGTCTCCCCTAACCCTGAAAACAGAAGCGAGACGGCTTCAGATTCAGAGTCCCAGATGTGCCCTGTGCCCCCCACCTGTACCCCGTAGCCTCCCTGGCCTTACCCTGGGCACCCACCACAGCTGGGGCTCCTGGTGAAGCTCACTGTTCAAACCCTTAAGCAGTAGCAGTCAAAGGGGGAGCCCCCAGCCAGTCAGCACACTACATGGACTAAAGAGGAATCAGGGGGCCGGCTGGCTCCCCTGGAAGCACAAAGGACCCTGGTGGACTTAATCCCGGGCCCTGAATTCCATGGAGTCCTCCACTTTCATGTCAGTGCTAAGCACCCAGCCCCCACCGAATCAACCAAAGGTCTCCCTGATGCCATAGCAGCGGGCAGCGCCTCTCCAAACAGGCAGATCTCTAAGGAGTCATCCAGCAGCAGCAGCACAGATTTTACGTGCACGCGCACAAGCGCATGTGCACACACACAATTACATGAAAAAAAAAGGGTCTCGATCCCTCCCTTCCCACGCCTGCAAGCTATCCATACCCAGAGCATAATTATACAGGAGGGCATTCCCGCCGCCTAGCAACCAGCCAAGTCCTCCTTCGCCCGCTCCTCAGACGCTCCGAATGCACGCTCAGCAGCAAAACGTGCTCCATTTTCCAAAAACAGAAGGTGCCCGCCTGCTCCTCTGGCCCCGGCTGGGCTGTGGCGGTGGTGGGGAGGAGGGGGTGGGGCGGGGGCTGGGCGAGGCAGCGCAGATGACAAACCTTGTTCGGCTGAAGAAGAACACCCCATAGCATTGAGTCCTCCGGACCGGGCCGCTCCCCACGGAACCGGGCAGAGATACAAATCACAGAGAATGCCAGCCAGCGGTGAGCCCTGGCCCGCGCCTCACTGCCGCTGGCCTGCGACATGCTGAACGGCTGCCTGCTCTCAGCGCTCCGCTCTCAGGAGCCCCAACAGCCCGGCTCGGGGGGACCTGGGTCCTAGAGCGGCCATCGTGGGCGTTCGGTGACAGACAAGCCTCTGAATCCCGCTGTGTCCACCCCCTACCCCACCCCCACCCGGCTCAAGCCACGGGGCAGCGGCAGCTGGCCAGGTGCAGCCGGGATTAACTTTGGTGTTTATGGGCGCTTCTCAGAGGCCACTTTCTCCGTGTTGGCAAATAAAATCACCCAGTGGCCCTGGGTGTTTGGTTGTGTTGTTTTTAAAGAGGAAGGGGGTTACCAAGAGAGCCAACCGCAGCACCGATCAGGCACAACTCTGGAGCCTCCCGGACTGTGGGTGCAATTTTCCAGGCAAGGATGTTCCTGGCTTTTAAAGAGACGCAGGCTTGCACCGCTGGGGTGGTGGTGGTGGTGGTGAGCTCCCAGGGGGCTACAGAGCTGGCGTGGGGAGCTTCCAGGGGCCTACAGAGCTGGAGGAGCCCTCCCCATGCCGACCCCCAAAACCACCTTCCAGGGGGCTGGTTCCTCACTCTACGTCTGTGTGTGAGGAACAAAAGACCCCTCACTCAGGAGCTGGGGTCCGGGCAGCTTGAAAGGGGCTTGCTCGGTAGCTCAGTGCTTCACGTCCTCCCAGGCTGTCTGAAGGGTCCAAATCTCCTCCTGCTTGTTTGCAATCTGGGAGCCCTCATGGAGCAGGGGGGTTACGCTGGGCTGCTAGCTGAGAGGTCAACAGTTCGGAACCCACCAACGCTCCTCAGAAGAAAGAGGAGGCTTTCTCATGGAGAGTCTCAGAGACTCACAGGGCCCGTTCCACCCTGTCCTATAAGGGCCACCATGAGTCAGAGTGGACTCAATGGCAGTGAGTTTAGCTTGGGAGTCTGGTGGAGCCGCAGGTTACGCTAGGCTGGCCACTCAGAACCCACCAGCTGCGCCACTGGCAAAAGTCGAGGCTGTCTGCTCCATAAAGATGGGGAGTCTGGCAAACCCTAAGGAGCAGCTTATCTCCCACAGACTCACAAGGAGTCAGAAGTGACTTCGATGGTAGTGGGCTTGGGTTGGGGTTGGAGGAGTGGGTGGGGTGATTCTACTCTGTTGGATCCCAAAATCTGAAGCCGCGAGATAGAGGAAAACTTCACCCCCCACCCCCACCCCATCACCTCCCAGAGGCCCGGGATCCTGAGAGGCGAGGCAGGATTCTTCCACGTGCGCCCAGCCCAGTATCTGATACCGACGGCGTTTAGAACCTGAATCCAAGCTGGCGCCCACACCCCATGGTGGACAGAAAGCCCAGGCTTCACGGCCCGTGACCGTCGATGTGGAGGGACTGTGGAGTGCACACTGGTGACCTGCTCCATCACGCTTCACCCCGTTCACAACTGAAAGTCGCAACCACACTGGCCCCAAGGCCACAGACTGTGCCGCCATCCCCCCGGGACACAGACCACTCTCCGCACACACAGGGCCGCGGGCGGTGCTGGTGGTGGTGGCTTCCCGGAGCGCCGGAGCTGAGAATCATCAAGTGGAGATTGCACCTCGCCCCGCCCGCCCTGACCACCCCCACTGTTTGCTTGATTTTTAGCCTGAGGGTAAAAGACCAACAGTAGCCGAGGTCAAGCTGGCCTCGGGGTTCTACCTCTGCCCACCACCCACGAGGCTGGGGGCAGCCTGGGGGCAGGCCGAAGCCTTCCCTGACATTGTGAGGTGCTGCTGAAAGGACAGCAGGGAGACCAGTGCCTGCCCTCGGCCACCGTGCTGCTCTGAGAACAGGAAAGGAGCGCTCTCTTTGCAGCCGGATGCAGCCTGGCCGGTGGGGAAACAGACCAGACACCACCGTCCCCAGCCTGGATGCTTCCAGGGACCAGCCAGGCCTAAAGAGCGCCTGAGGGCGGGGGTCTCTGGCCAGCTGTGGGGGCAAGGATGGGGGTGGCGCTCTCCTGCACAGGCCTTCTTGCAGGGGCTGCACACCCACTTCGAGGGCCAGGAGCTCCTGCCAGTCCAGGTCACTCAGATACTTTAGTCCCCAGTGCCCTGTGTTGGAGACACCATTACAGACCCCAAGGCTCGTGGGAAGCCCGGGGGGTCTCCCAGCGGCGCAGCGATTGGCCCTGGCTCCCAGGAGGGAGGGGCGCGAGGCAGCAGGGGCGTGGCATCGGCTGGACATCCCAGGACCGGATGTCAGCATAGGGCATGGCGCTCCCGATGCCAGCGAAGCGGGGCTCTGCATTGGGGGGTGGGGGTGCCTCTCAGGGCGGCGTGGGGACCAGACACAACGATGCAAATGCAGCATTCAGTCCCGGGCACCACACTGGGGGTGGGGCGCGCACGGCCACAGGCGGCGGATGCATCCGCGACATCTCAGGCCCCACCCGGGCGCCCCTGGGCGTGCGCGCTAGACCAGCATCTTAGAAAGCTCACCGCTGCAGGTCCCGAGGAGTTGCTCCCCGCTGCAGGTCCTGTGCAGGCCGGGGGGTGGAGGGCACAGGCCAAGGGGCTCCTCGGAGACTCGGGCCTGCGCCCAGCCCCTGGCGGGCAGGCAGGAGAGAGGGGAAGGCCCGGACACCGGCCTCCTGGTTGGCACGAGGGGAACTGGAAGGGTGGAGGGTGGTCAGTGCCTGGCTGGGAGTGGGGGGTTGAAGGGGCGGGCGGCACCACTGGGGCCGAATCCCTGAGGGTGTGTGTGAGGGTGCTCTTGGGTACAGAAGTGCCTCCAATACAGCACTTTCCAGCAAGGCTGTGAGTGAGGCAGGTGGGGTGCAGGGTCATCAGATATAGTGAGAAAACAGTGGAGCTGGAATACTTTGCTTATCTCCTGGGACACCCTCCCCCCCCCACACACACACTCCTGGCCCCCCTTCCGTGTGACTTGTAGCCTGCAGCCCACCCCAGGCCTCGGTGAGAAAACTTAAACAGGAGCCACAGAAGATCCTGGAACTATTTTGTCCATTTAGATTTTGCTAAATGGGGCCTCAGAGCCCAGGCTTCAACCCCGCACCCCTACCCGCCCCCCGCAGTGTCCGGCCCCGTGCGCCCTCAGCCCGCTTACCGACATCCGTCTCTCTGTGGTTCTTGATGTATTCTGCCAGCTCAAAGTTGCCTGCGATTATCGCCACCTGCAAGGAAACAGGGGACAGTGTGTGGCCTCCTGCAGGGCTGAGCCAGGAAGGCCGGGGGCTCTGCGTCCGTGGAGATGGTGGCCATGGGCTCAGTTTGGCACCACTGTGCGCTGGTGTCGATGTTGGCGTCATTGGAGGGGAGCCCCCGTGGGATGCACATCGGGCTGCCCAGCACAAGGTCAGTAGTTTGAAACCACCCACTGCTCCGAGGGAGGTGGATGAGGCTTCAGCTCCTGCAAAGAGAATACCGCCGCAGACACCCACAGGGGCGGGTCTACTCTGTCCACACGGTCACTCTGAGATGCAGCTGACTTACCCGGCACCCGCAGGGCTTATTGATGCCCTTGAAGGGGTGCGTACATCCAGAAGATGGCAGTGGCATCTACCAGCCCGAACCCCCACCTGAGGCCGCATCTTCCCACTTTGTCCAAGACCCAGCTCCCCTCTGAAACACCCACAGCCACTGAGCCGGTCCTAACATCCTGTGACCCCATAGGACAGAGCAGTACTGCCCACAGGGAGGGCCCCCAGGGCTGTTGTCCTCATGGTGGACACCACTCTTATGGCCCAGAGCCCCACCAGGAGGACAGGATCCAAGCCCACACCAGCTGTTGTCCCGGCTGTGTCTCCCAGGTGTTCACTCCTCCCAGCCCCACGGGGCAGTGTCATGGCAGCGAAATGATCCGCACCAGGTAGTTAATATCACCGGCCTCTGCAAAGAGCAGGGTCTCCAGCCATCACCACAAACCTAAACCAAATCCCTGCCATCGAGCGGATGGCGACCCACAGCGACCCCACTGGGCAGGGTCGAACTTGCCCTGGTGGGTTTCTGAGATGGTCACTCTTTACGGGGGTAGAGAGCCGTGTCTGTCTCCCAAGGAGCAACGGATGGCCTGGAACTTCTGGCCTTACAGCCAGCAATGAAGCAGGTAACCACCATGCCACCTGGGCCCCTTAGGGCTGTGTTTGTGACATGTGACATATATCCAATGGTCCTTGGCAGAAGGAAAGGCTCCCCCATCCCTGCTTTACAGGGAGAAGCCCTGGTGGTGGTTGGGGAGTGGTGGGGGTGCAAATGCTAACAGAAATGTCGCTGGTTCGAACCCAGTGGTCATTCAGAGGGAGAAAAATGAGGCTGTCTGCTCTCGTACAGATCTGCAGGCTTTAGGACCTTAGGAAACCCATGGCAGCAGCGAGGGCGAGGCTGGGACCCCTGACCTTTCCGTTAGCCGTTAGCCGCTGAGTGCTTAACCACGGAGCCACCAGAGTTCCTGACTTGAACTTGGGCCCTTTAAGTTGCTGAATACAAGTGGAAAAGTCGCATGAATCCCAGCAGCCAAGCCAGTGAAGCCCGGGTTCTGGGACGGCCCCACCGGGAGACAGGAACCCACTGGGGCAGGGCTTATGGTGCCTGGATCAATCGGGAACCTGGGCTGAGAGCCAACATGCGTGACCCACAAACACAGCCGGGCGTTCACTCAGCTGCTAACACCTGTGCACCCAGCATAGAGCTGGGCCCCCAGGTCCTATCCTTGCACATCCAGCCAGGAGGCAGCCACAGGAGGACAGCGTGTGGTGCAGACACAGAGGGGCTGGGAGCTGCCTCTGGGAGTGGCCTCGGGAGGCTGCTGTTGGCCCAGATGCCTCCTGCCGGCTCCCAGGATTCCCAGTGAAGCCCAGAACCCTCGGGCGGCAGACTGTGGTGGAGGGAAACGGCTTAAGACCGCTTCTACCCATGTCTCTGTAACTCCCACCAATTGGCTGCGTGGGACTGCGCAATACGCAGAGCATGCGAATGGTGGCCGGTGCTGGCGGAGAACACTGAAAGTACCGTGGCCTGCTGGAAGGACAGACCTGTGATCTTGGGCGGAGTATGGCCAGGGTGCTCCTTAGAAGCAAGGATGGTAAGATTTCATTTCACACACTTTGGACGTGTTGTCAGGAGAGACCAGTCCCTGGAGAAGGACATCGTGCTTGGTAAAGTGGAGGGGCCTCGACACTGGCTGCAGCCATGGGCTCAGGCACAGGGGCGATGGTGAGGGCGGCGCAGCACGGAGCAGGGTTTCCTTCTGTTGCGCATACGGTCGCTATGGGTCAGAACCGACTCGATGGCACCTCACAACCACAAAACCATGCAAATAGGGCATGTGTGTCACTAAGAGAGGGCTTGGGCCGTCCCCCACCCCACCCCCACTCCTGGCTGTAAGGATGTGCAGACAGCCACGCAGCTTCTGCAGCTGGCCTACAAGTACTGGCCGGAGACAAACAGGAGAAGCAGCAGCAGCTGCTGGCCCGGGCCGAGAAGAAGCCGCTGGCACAAGGGACGTCCCCACCGAGAGGCCGCCTGTTCTGCGAGCGGGTCAACACCGTCACCACTGTGGTGGAGAACAAGGAGGCTCAGCTGGTGGTGATCACACACGACATGGACCCCACAGAGCTGGTGGTCTTCCTGCTGGCCCTGTGCTGTAAATGGGGGTCCCCTACTGCATCATCCAGGGCAAGACCCGACTGGGGCACCTGGTGCACAGGAAGACCTGCACCATCGCCGCCTTCACACAGGTGAACTCGGAAGACAGCTAAGCTGGTGGAAGCCATCAGGACCAACTAGAATGACAGGTTTGATGGGATCCACTGCCACTGGGGTGACAACGTGCTGGGCCCCAAGTCAGTGGCCCGGATCGCCAAGCTGGAAAAGTCCAAGACCAAAGATCTCGCTGCCAAGCTGGGCTAGCTAGTGCATGGCTGGTTTTTGTACATAACAAATAAAACTAGTCCTTCAGTCAGAGTTGGTGGGGAAGGATGGATGTGGGTGTGGCCACTGCCTCGTGGCAATAGGGAGTCTGGTGCGTCCACCTCCATGGTCACTCATTGCATGGCTGCCCCCCCAAACAGAGCAGGGTCAGAGGCAGGGCTCCAGGTGGCCAGTACACACACACACACACACACACACACGCACGCACGAACGCACATGCACACGTGCACGCAGAGGCCACATGACCTCCTCTGCTGATCGTCCTGTGGGTGTAGAATGGCAGGGCCAGGCTTGGCCGTCCAGCCACAACGTCAGAGGCCACGCTGGGCCTATGCGGACAGCACTTGAACACAACACTGATGCTGGCCCAGAGGGGCGAGAGAGATGGCATCCGATGAGAACTGATGGCGCAGTGAGTTAAGCGCTGCACTGCTAACCAAGACTGGCAGTCCTGCCCATCACCATGAGACAGGGCTGACACAAAGCCCCCTGGAGCTTCCCAAGGTCACCCATCTACTCACCTACCCATCCATGCTTCCATCTACTCAACTATCTACTCACCTACACTCCTACCCATCCGACCACGAACCAACCATCAACCTATCTATTTGCTCACACACCCACTCAGTCACTCTCTCATTCATCCACCCACCTACCTGTCCATTCTCCATCCTCCCACTCATCGATCCTTTTACCTGCCCACCCACTCAGCCAAACGACCACTCACCCACCCACCCATGCATCTCCCAACCCGCCTACTCACCCATCCATCCATCCATCTACCCACCCAGCCATGCATCTCCCTACCCACTCACTCACTCACCTAATCATCCATCTACCCATACACCTCTCTGCCCACCCATTTATCTACCCATCCATCCATTCATCCAATTCTCCATCTACCCATTCATCCATCCATCCATCTACCTGCCTATTACTCACCAAATGATCCTTCACCCATTTTTCTCTGTCCACTCATCCAGTCTTCTGCCCCCTTATCCACCCACCCACCCTTCCACCCACCAACCACAAACACTTGCCTGGCTGTGCATCTGCTGGGCACTGACCCAACACTGCATGACACTCCACCACAGACCACTGGGCAGCACTCGCCAGAACTTCTTTGGAAGCCCTGCCCAGAGTGTGCGTGGAAGCACACGTGCAGGAAGACTCATCCACACCCTGCCTCACCGGTCACTCAGCTCAGCCCTGAGTTCAAACCCTGCCTTCCTGCTCAGCCCTGGTGAGGGAGGATGCCAGAGCCTGGGCTGCCTGCTCTGTGCTGCCCTCTGAGCTGCCTGGCCCCACGGAGATGGCATGGCACCCTGCCTGGCAGGCACTGTTAGTGAACTCCTTGGGCAGGAGTAGGGCATCTCCTCCCTGGACGCACCTTCTCCCGCCGTCCCCTCCAGGATCTGCAGCCAGGAGGACACCCACTCCCCCACCCGGCGCAGCACCCTCTCTGCCAAGACACTATTTATAGACTCCTCCTTCCTGTGAATGGAAAACGGCTCCTAGCAAAGGCAGCGGGGGAACTGGGGAGGGGGGCACCCCATCTTCTGTTGTCTTCGCAGGGACAGCGTCACCTGCTTCAGAGTGCGGGGTGGCTTGCACCCACAGGCCTGACTCTCCTCCAAGCTGTCTACTCCCATCAACAGTTACCATCTCTGAAACTCACAGGGGATGCTTCCCTGTCCTGCACGGTCATGGGGGTGAAGGGGGTGGATGCAGTGGCGGGGGGTGGATGCGGTGGCAGCGGGTTTGGTTTGGGCTTTGTCTAATCCTCCAAGCCTGGTGGGAGGAAGGCAGGGCTCTGCAGAGCCCCAGAGAGGAACCACGAGCCTGTGACAGTGCTGTGTCACCCACAGCTGTCCCCATGGACTGTGTAGAAACTCCACACTAGCCCAAGGGGAGCCAGCAGAAGCCCTCGTCCTGTATGGGCCCCGGTCGCCCCCATGAGGGAGTCTTCTAGCTGCTTTGGCTGGGACTGTGCAGTTGGAGGCTGCCTGATGGGTGGGCCTGTGCCTGGCACCCCAAGGTGAAGGCAGTAGCCCAACATTCAGGGAAGGAGCCCCCAACAAGGACGCTTGGGCAGCAACAGCCTGTGACATCTGAGGTGTGGTACAGTGAGGTCCCAGCAGGCCCCGTGTCCGAGGGGTGAAGGGGGACCCTGGGGTGGAAGCAGCCTCCACTTGGCTGTGCTGTGGTTAAGGCCTTAGGTTTAGGCTTGGGACAGACGGACAGCCACCCCGTTTCCAGTGTTCCACACACTGGCTCAGAGAAACATACCCTTCATCCCCACCCCCCACCCCTGCCCTGCTCTTCTTCCAGTCAGAGTCCTAGGGGTAGAAATGGCAGCCATGGGTTTCTAATGCCATGTGGAAGGTTCAAAGACACCCTGGGGCACCTTAGGAGAAAAGCCTGGTGGAATTGGCAGCGTGGAATTGCCCCCTCCCGCCACCGAGTTCTCCAACACACGTGGGCACGCCACGAGCCAGAACCAACTGGGAGTCAGGGCCGACTCCAGGAGTCCAGGAGAACGTGATCTCCCTGCCACCAAGGCCAGTGCCACTCACAGCCACCTGGTGGCGTGTGCTTACGCTTTAGGCTGCTAACTACCAGGTCGGCAGTTCCAAACCACCAGCCGCTCAGAGGAAGAAATGGGAGGCTTTCTGTTCTCCTAAAGAGTTAACAGTCTCCCCAAACCACCAAAACCACCACAAAAAAATTCACTGATCGTGTCGACGCTGACGCACAGGGACCTTCTAGGATGGGGTGGAACTGCCCTGTGCGTTTCTGAGCCTGTCACTGTTTATGGGACTAGAAAGCCCTGTCTTTCTCCCGTGGAGCAACTGGTGATTTTGAACTGCAGACCTTGAAGATCGCAGCCCAACGCATAACCACGACACCACCGAGGCTCCCCAGAAATCCACGGGGCAGTGACGAAGAGGAAGGCACTTTGCAAGAGGAGTGGACACCGGGCCGCATCGAGGGGCTCAAACGGAAGAACCAAGATTGGGAGGAGGGTCTGGGACCTGCAGTGGTTTGCTGTGCTGCCCACCTCCTGACAGCGGCATTCTGTGGAAGCCACCAGACTAACAGGATGCAGGGGGGCCAGCAAGCCCCCCTCCCTGGAGATGTTAGTCAGGCTGGATCCAAGCCCACCTGACCAAACTTAGCCTGACGGAGACAACGCCAGAGGCCAGGGGTCATGGGGGGGGGGTAGCCACTGCTGCGTGGAGGAAGGGGACTGCTGCATTATAAGTCACCCCAAGTGTGGTGGTCCGTGATTCCAAGAACTGCTGGACATGGGAGATCCAAGATGGCCACCTTCTCTGGCTCGGGCTGTTGGCTGGGGTGTATCTGGGCTCTCCCTGGAGGCCCTGGTCTGTACTGGACTAAACCAGTGTGGCCTTGGGCAGCAATTCAAGAAGGCAGAGGACAAGGCCGCGAAGGACTCTGGGGATTGGCTGTGGGGCTCAACTAACACCACTCCCTGCATGTTCTGTTGCCTGAAGCAAGTTGCACGGCAGAGTCTCATCGTGGAGAAGACAACACACACCCCTCTGGACGGGGGCACGGGTGGGGGGCTGCACATGGCAGCAGCGACATCCATCTGCCCACCACACTTCCCGACAGCCTTGTATCGTCAGCGTGGCATGGATACACTCAGGGGTGTCGTGGTCTGTGGGGGGACCTTCCCTATCTGACCTGGCAGCCAGTGAGATTCCCAAAGGTCACGGCGATTCGGGGATGGAACCCGACTTCCGAGCCTGTGCAGCTAAGAGTCAGGAGATGCTGTGACACGTGAAGGTGGCTTCAAGATCACACCAACCCCAAACCCACTGTCACGGAGCTGATGCCGACTCACCGCAGCCCAAAAAGGCAGAGCGGAACTGCTTCCTGGGGTTCCCGGGCTGTCCAGCAGGACAGCAGCCTCATCTTCCTGCTCAGGAACAGATGTTGGGTTCAAACCAACCACCCTGCAGCTGGAAGCCAGGCACTGAACCCACGGAGCCCCCGCCCTCCTTGAAAGAATCCCCAACTGGACACTGAATCTGGGCAGTCCATCTCCCAACCACTAGGCCAGCTGGCCCGTGCTCTGGTTGTAAGGAGCCATCGGCCCGGATGCACCACAGAAGGCAATGCCAGCTAGGCCTGCGCCGCCCTCACCGTGGTGCCTGTGCCCAAGCCATGGACGCTGCCACGGTGTCCGCCCATCTCATGGAGGGCCTGCCTCTCTCGCTGCCCCTCTGCTGTACTGAGCACGCAGTTCTTCTCCGGGGCGTGGCCTCTCTTGACAGCTAGTCCAAAGGACATAAGATGAGAAGTCTTGCCCTCCTGGTCTCTAAGCAGCGCTCTGGCCGTACTTCCTCCAGACAGATCAGGTGTCCTGTGGGGCATCGCTGGTACCATCACTGCCCACAGTTCAAGCACAGGGAGGCCTTCTGTGTCCGAGGACGCATGAGCCCGCGCTGTTCAGCGGCTCCTTCCTCCGATGTGGGGAAGTCCTCTTTGCCCGCTGTTTTCCATCGGGAAGCTCCTGAGGCTCGTTCACTGCGGGTGACCCTGCTGGCATCTGAAATACGGAGACATCGCTCCCAACGGCACAGCAGCACACGAGCCACCGGAGGTGGACACACTGACAGGCGGGCAGTGCGCTAGACCAACAGGGAAGTCAAACACAGGACACCAATCCTGGCGGGTGACTTCCCGGGAGATGAGCTCAAGCACCCCAAGTATGCCCTGGCCGCCAGGAAAATGGGGAGCCCTGCCACTCAGGGTTGACAGAAGAGGCCACATCTTGCAGCCTGATGTACCAGCACAGGCAACTTGTCCCCCAGTGACCGGCCAGCCGTGGACATGGAAACACCAACCCTCAAGTTCCCCCCGCCCAATGCGCCCCAGTGGTCTATTCGAAGAGATATCCATGGGAGCCTAGTGGTGGTGGGGTGGGGGCGTATAAATAAGGGGGCTGCAGTTTGCTGGGACCCTGTCACTGCTCTGGCGTGAGGGACAGTGCAACTATGTGCAGTATGCGTTTCTTTGTGGGTGTGACACTTCACAAATGAAAGACCAAAGAAGGGGAGGGGGGCAAGGAAGAAGAGGAGGAGAGGGAGGGGTCCAGCCTTCCATGACCCAGGGCCAGAAGACAGGGGAAGCCTCTCCCTAGAGCTGGTGTCCTGCTGATTCCCGACCCAGCTGAAGGAGAGGGGCTCCTGGAAAGCAGGCATGGAGAACTCCATGCCAGCACTTCTACTGGGGTCTTCGGAGGGGTCATCGCAAGTCACGATTGGCTCAATGGTGACAGCCTCTTGTCTGCTTTGCTTTTTAAATCAACACACCAATGACCATTGGGTAAGAAGATACCATCTGGACAAGGGCCGAGAGGCCAGCACCCTAAAGAGGGGAGGAGAAGCTTAAGGGAGCGGGAAGCTAGAGCCCTGGAAAGGAAACCACCAGAAGGCAGCAGATAAGGCGGTTGCTACATTGTGATATCGGGCAAGATATAACTTGTGCTGCTGGACAATTTGTTGCCAGACAGTTGAAACAGTCAGAAGCTGCCAGCCTGCGTGAATCACGCCTTCTGGGTGGAATAAAAAGCCAATGGAAAAGAAATGTGCCGATGTACAAGGAAGGTGCAAAGGTGACCCCAGACTCTGAGTGGTGAGTTTCTGCACCTGTGGCTGTCACCTACACCAGAAGATGTTGAGGGAAAACCAGACCTGGCCAGGTAAGCAGACAGAGAACAGACCCAGGAGCTCTCTCCACGGAGAGCCTCCGCTCTCTTGCTGCTGGGAGGGTCCGACTCAAAGTGACCCTGTGTCCAGCAGGATGGGACACTGCACGGTCCTGGGCCATCCTCGCCAGTGTCCTGAAGTTCCTCAGATGGTGAGCAAGGCTAAAATGAGGGAGAGGGGCATAGAGAGAGAGAGAGAGGGACCTGCCACGTGTGGTCGGTAGGATACCGCAGAGCTGCAGTGAAGCGGCCTGGGCTCTAGCCTTCAGCTCGTCTGAACCTCACAGGCCTCGACGTGAGCAGGTGTCCGTGGACAGCCCTCACTGGGAGCACTGGGAGGGGCCGATGAGAGGATGTGGGGCTGCCCTGGTCCTGGATGAGGGTGACTGCATGGCCACGTGAGGGAGTGGGGGCAGCGGAGCAGAGGAAGACCCGCAAGAAGATGCGTGGACTCAGCAGCTTCCACGATGGGCTCGGGCATAGAGCCAGTGGGGGATGGCGCAGGGCCGGGCAGTGTTTCCTTCTGTCGCCCACGGAGAACCGACCAACCCACTTGGTCCCATGCGGGGATGGAGCCCTGTCCAGCGGGCTTGGCTGGCAGTTTCCCTGCACACAGGGCCCCTCCCACTTCTTGAGACCCGCATGGTGCCGTCTTCACCCGGATTAGCCAGATTGATGGGACTCCTGGTGGGGACAGTCCGTTCTTCATTGGGCTGCTAAATAGGAAGTTTCCCCAAGTGGGCAAGACCACCCCCTTCAGGGGAGGGCACTAGAACCATCTGGGAGGCTGTGAAAGCAGATGCCCGTGCTGTACCCAGGATGAAGAGCTACGATACAGACGTGGTCCATCACATCGCCAGGGAGGGGCATGGCATCTTTTTCTTTCTTTCTTTCTGTAAAGGGAGCAGAAGGCCAACGCAGTTTGGGAGCTTCCGTGGAGCTTCTGTGTTCACTGCAAGGGCAGCAGCTTATAAGCACCCTGAGGCCATCTGCTCCAGTCAAGGCTGACAGTCTCGGAGACCCAGAGAGGGCAATTCTGATCTGCCCCAAAAGGTCACTATAAGCCAGAACCGGCACACTGGCATGAAGTCAGAATTTCCTTGGTTTATATATGTGAAAACTGGGTGAGGAAGCTGAATGGACCGAGGGTCCTGCACATCTTGTGCGTGCCAGAACAAAACGTGTGATGGCAGTGATGTCACCTCCTGTCAACCTGCGAAGGGGTGGGGTCTGACCTGTTAATCAGGCTGCAGCTGGATGACCTCATTTGGAGGCACGACAGAGATAAATAGCTCACTGGAGGCCAGATACACACTCCTCTCCCTGCGAGACAGTCCTGCTGACAAGCCACATGTAGCTACACTGATGGAGCCAGAGCCCTGGAGCTGGAGAGGCCAAAGGGAGACCCGCACCAGTGCTGAGATGGATCCACAAGACTTTCCACCCACTAGCCTGTGACTTTCCTGCATTTGGCATCATTGCATGTGTTGTGGGAGTCTGAAGAGGAATTCACAGACTGGTATTGAACAAATGGTCTAATATCGGACTTATGGACTTGATCTGGACTGGGCTGGGGTGTTTTCTTAATATACAACTACTCTCTGATCTAAAGCTCTTTCTTATACACACAGGAATCTCCCTGAATTTGTTTCTCTAGTCAACCTGGACTAAGACACGTCTTGGAGAAAGTACACCCACCATGATTCTTAGAAGTGAGGCTGGGGAGACCTCACCTGACCTATATCGGCCATGTTGTTGGGAGAGACCAGTCCCTGGAGGAGGGCATACTGCTTGGGGAAGTGGGGGGGCCACAAAAAAAAAGAGAGGAAGACTCTCCACAGGAGGCCATCACCCATCCCGCTCCTGAAAGCGAAGCTGGCCCCCCTTTCCCTCCTCCCTGCTTCTGGTCTGGCTCACAGGAGGGCCGGCTCCAGGAGAAGGGAGCCTCTCATTTTTGCCCACTTCTGGCTGTTACAATGAGCCTCTGTCATGTAGAGTCGCCATGTACCGGAATGTGCTCAATGGCACCCACACTGCTGCCTCTCCAAGGGCTGCTCTTCTGACCAGGGACCCAGGGGCACACACACAGCCTGCTTCTACAGCCGGCGGTCACCAGCCAGAGGGCGGGCCCACGGCTCTCACCACAACCCGTGGCCACTGGTGGCCACATGCGGCTTCTGAAGGCGGCCGCCTCAGTCCCTGAATCTTCAGAAGAACAAAATCCGTCTTGGAGGAAGTCCAGCCAGCATGATTCTCCGCCTGATTCTCTCCGGGCAGCCGCAGGAATGCTGGTATGCTTTATCACGACGCAGTCCCTGCCTCTTCACAAGAAACCAAACACACGGCCATCGGATCAATTCCAACTCACAGCACACCCCTGTGGGTTTCTGAGGCAGCAACTCTCTCTCTTTTAAAATCATTGTGTTGGGGGTTCCTATAGCTCTTACCACAATCCATCCATCCATCCATCCATCCATCCATCCATCCATCCATCCATCCATCCATCGTGTCAAGCACATTTGTACATCTGTTGCCATCATCGTTCTCACAACATTTTCTTTCTACTTGGGCCCTTGGGTTCAGCTCCTCGTTTGGCTGGGACTCTTGATGGGAGCAGAAAGCCCCATCTTTCTCCTGAGGAGCAGCTGGTGGTTTTGAACTTCTGACCTTGTGGAAAACAGCCCAATGTGTAACCACTATGCCACCAGGGCTCTGTCATCTTTGAGAAAGCAGAGCTTAAATGTCGGATCCATTGCCTGGGTGTCTTGGCGGGATGCACATTCCCACAATACCCTGTTTGCTTGACTCTGAGTTTATAGCCATTTCATGCAAGTCAGGAAACTCCTGTCACTCAGAGACTCACAGGGACAGATCTACCCTGCCCTGTAGGGTCGTCATGAGTCAGTATTGACCTGGTGGCCGTGGAAGTGATGCCCCAGGGGGATGATGGATAATGTTCTCTAACACAAAACAACAGTGATGTCTCTAAGGCAGCGGTTCTCAACTTGTGGGTTGCGACCCCTTTGGTGGTTGAATGCCCCTTTCATGGGGGTGCCCGATTCATCACAGTAGCAACATTACATTCATGAAGTAGCAACAAAAATAATTTTATGGTTGGGGGGGTCACCACAACAGGAGGAACGGTAATAAAGGGTCGTGGCGTATGGAAGGTTGAGAACCACTGCTCTAAAGTGAACCAGAGACATAGATGCATAGAGCCATAGATGCATGAATGGATTTTGGGCTTTCACTTAATTCTAGAGAACATGTCTCATGACATGGCCTGCTTGATGCTTGCTCTCATGAAGAGATCACTGAAGAAATGGGCGCTATAGCAACACGTGGTGAAGAAACCAGATGGTGCTTGGCTATCAGAAAAGATAGCATCTGGGGCCTTAAAGGCTTGACTTCTAATAAGCAGCTATCTAAGTGAGGCGTCAACACAGCCCACATAGAAGAAGCACACCAGCCTGTGTGATCCAAGGATTGTCATAATAAAATTTCCGATCTGAAATAGGGAATGGTGTGCGAGCTTAAATTGTGAACATCTGGTTTACAGAAGGCTATGGATGACAGCAAAAGGTCCAAGTCCATTTGCAGGTTCCACACCTGGATTAAACTTCTGGTGGATGTCCTGCCATCATAGCTAAGGGGTGTGAACAACCCTGTTACCAGACAGAGAGCACTGTAAAGTCGGCTATGGCAAACAGACATAGTGAGGTCGAAATGCAATATCTTATTATTTGATCTCCCTTTAACCCACTAAACAACAACAACAAAACAAACAAAAAGGAGACGCGTGAGTGAAGCCCCTGGTGCACCCCTTGACCTTGGACGCCGGGGGGAGGGGGAGGTGTACAGCCTTCCTCTCATGCGGAATATGCATCGGAAGGTGGGTTGTCGCAGATGCAGTGGGTTAAAATTTAGCACCCTATCGTGGGATCTCCTGTACGGTGCAGTTAAATTCTTCTAGCTTTAAACATTTCCTGCTTGCTTTCCAATGGAGGTTTTTAGGTTTTACTTTGTTATTGTTGTTGGGACTTTAAAAAATGGTTTTCACATATGAAACCCAGAAAGGTAACTCTATAGAGACCGCAGCTGGATTCCTGGTTTCTGGGGGGCCAGCAGGGGAGGTTGGGGGAAGTGGGGAGCTAACAGCGATGAGGACAAGAATGAAGACAATGGTCTACAATCGATTGAACAAGTCCTCTCGTGTGATCGAGCTATTGAACTGTATGACATGTGAACGGCATGCCAATAAAACGGTCACACAAAGAAGGAAAACCCTTTCAGGGTTTGTGGATGAGGCACAGGTGGGTGCCGGGGACCCCCTGGGAATAGTCCCCACACGGCTGAGAGCGGACAGTACATCTTCACAGGCCGTCAGGTTTGGTTCTTCCAGCGCCAGAGGGCGACTGGCTATACCTTGGCTATAAGTGCCTGTGGTCATACTGTGGTCTGCTGGCTGTACAGTCAGTCCAAGACCGCTGGGTGCGAGAGAGTTGTGTCCCCTGAGAAAAGAGAAACAGCCCAGAGAACCTGTCATGTTGTAACCAGAGGCTAGCAGGTTTTCTCCCGCTCTTCCGCTAGAGATGCACGTGGCACATCCTCCCTTTCTGGCGTTCCGGGCTCAGCCGGCACAGGCCACGCTCACCCTTTCCTTGGTCTTCCGAAGCTGCCCTCGGAAACGCTCTCTTTGGCTCTTCGGCTCCATCACTTCGTCCCTGCGCTGAGTCAGTGTGTGTTCCAGAGCAAGCCCCAGTCTCCCCTGACATCGCTGCGCTCCTTCCTTCTCCGACTCTTGGCTGTCTTCATGAACGAGGTCCTTGCTGTCCTCCCACAGCTCAGCAGGCCTTCCGTCTAGTGTCCAGGGGTCAAATGTGCGCAAAATATGGAACGACGTAGGAAGGCACCCAAAGACTTCGAAAGACTGCACAGAGGCTCTGCACCCCACGGAACCTCTCAGGAGTTAGCAGAGGACCAATGTCATCGATTGCTCAGGTTGATGTTCAAGGACATGAAAACAAGCCCACACGAGCCCAAATGGGACCTTGGGTCTGTCCCAGCTGAGTGTCAAGGTCATCTCAAGGGCGGGTTTTGAAATGCTAAGGACAGAGGACCAGACGTTGGAGAGCATCACACCTGACGCAAAGCAAGAGATCACTGAAAACCCAGGACAGAAAGAAAAGATCAAGGTAGCTGTCAGAAGAGACCCTGAAACTTGCTTGTAATCATAGAGTTGCTAAAGCAAGTGGAGAGAACGCTAACAAGAGCTGAATAGAAAGTTCCAGACAGCAGCTTGAGAAGACCTAGTCAACATCATAAAGAAATGCGGGAAGACCTGGCGTCAGAAAATCAAAGAGCAAGAGCTCTCTCAGGGTATCTTAGATGGAAAGCTCCCGGAAGAACGTCCAACCTTGAGTTGTAATGCCGAGTGATTCTGGGGCCCAAACATTGAACAACGCAGACAGCACCCCAAGAAGATAGAACGACCACACCGTAGTTGTCCGGTTAAGAACCTGTCAGCATGCCACCGTGTCACGAGGTTGCCTATGAGCAAGAACCAATGGTGCTGTGGGAGGAAGTCCAAGCTGAGCTGGAAGTGGCACCCCCAAACGCAGCTCCAGGAATTGTGGGGTCCCAGCTGAAATGTTTCCACAAGCCGAGGCACCACTGGGAGCCCTCAGTTGTCTGCAACTCAACATCCAAGAAACCCCAATCCCCACAACCGGGCCCCCGAATAACATCCTGGGAGATGGAGGCTGTCAGGATTTCCTCTTGCTCGTATCCACGGCCAGTGTCCATGGAAACAGCTAGGACTCTTCCAAGGACACGCTGCATCGGGCACCTCTGTAGAGTGTTGAAAAGCAAGGACGCAAATTAGAGGACGAATCGGGCCGGACCGGAGCCGCGGCATCTTCAGCCCCCTCATGTGCAAGTGAGGGTGGGATGCCCGGTAAGGAAAACGGAAGAGGAACGGGTGCTTATGAATTATAGTCAGACCTGGGCCATGAATATTGGAAGTCCGTCCTGAAGAACAAAAGTCAATCCTGGAAGACATATGGCCAACGATGGGGAGGCTCGGTCACGCGTACTTTGGGCAGGTGGTCAGGAGAGACGGGCCCTGGAGAAGGACACCGTGCTGGTCAATCAGAGGGGCGGTGGGAAAGAGGAAGGCCTCCAGGAGACGGACGGACACAGGGGCTGCGGCCATGGACTCCAGCTCGGGAAGGACGGTGAGGACGGCTCAGGACCGGCGGGGTGTCTGCTGTACACGGGTGTCTGTGAGTCCAGCTGGCAAGAGCAACTGCATCCAGCAGGGAGGCGGAAACCTGATGTGGGGTCGGCTCGCTGCAACCTCCCGTGGTGGGGAGAGACCTGGGGCGGGCGTGTACCCCTGCTCGTCACTGCTTTGCAATATGTTCACCTCTTTGTGTTCTCCTGTTTCTTCCCTTCTTTTTTCATAAGGAGAGCCCGGCAGTGAAAACAGGTTCCCAAGAGACACCCGGAGACAAAAGACTCTTTGTATCTATTTTATCAACAGTGTCCCTCCCCCCAGTGGGAAGCTAAATAAGAGTCCTCCTTGAGACTCAGAATTCCATTTACATATTCATGAAGTTTCTGAACTCGGGGTCGGAAAATAATTCACAATTAAATGGTCTGAATTTGCCAACCCTCTGGTGATGGGGGTGGGGGTAGGGAGGGGGTCACTTCACTGCCCTGGCAGGCTCACTCCAGAGCTGTCTGAGCCCGCGGGTGGGCGCATGGACTCCTTCTGTGTGGCGGATGAATTCAGGCTGAGGGGGGATTGATGGGGGCTGGGGTGGGGGGAGGTCCAAGTGAAGGCAATGAACTCCCCGTTCCCAAGGGGCTTCAAGCAAAAGGAAGGCAACATCTTGAGGGTGTGCTAGGCTTTCAGACTCATCCGGGACCGCGGGCTCTTTGAGGGATGCTGGTGGTATGGTGGACCAGAACTCGAGATTCAGTGTCAAGTGCTACACTGGCCTCTGGGGAAATCCACAAGAGCCACAGAGAACCTAGCCACAGCACCCCTCCTATCTGCTCCTGTGGATACCTCAGGTCCTGTTTCCAAAGAGTCATTGTTACCATGGAGAGCAGGCGCTGGCTAAAACCCAACCAGCTCCAACCGCTACAGGGAGATGGAGAAGAACTGCCCCCTCGGGGCTTCTGCACATCTGTTTGGGGGCAGACAGCCTCAACCTTCTCTCCACGGAGCAGCTGGTGGGCTTGAACCTCCAACGGGCGGGGGGGGGGGGGGAGCCAGCTTACACGATGCCACCAGGGTTCCAGGAGGAGGCACGGTGTCTGTTTATCCCTGAACCCCAGGCCGAGGTGTCTGGTGGTGTAGCCATTACACACTGGGCTGGTAACCACAAGGTCAGTGGTTCAAAACCACCACTGCTCCAAGGGAGGAAAGATGAGTCTGTCTACTCCCGTAAAGGGTTACAGTCTCAGAAACCCCCAGGGGCCGGTCTACCCTGCTTCATAGGGTCTCTGGATTGGAATTCACTTGACGGCAGTGAATTTCACTTTGCTTTTGGGCTGGGATTCTGTCCCAGGCTGGGGGGTGGGGGGTGGGGCGGGGATTAAGCAAGCCCACCACATGCTCCAGAGGCAACTAGGGATGCCCCAGCCCCTTGCCTCTCACAGCCCGCACCATTCACTCTGCTCCTGGGTACAGTCCATCCTGGCTTGGCAAGGCCGGCCCCTACCCTGGGCCATGAGTGTGTGGTCAGTATCCAGCCATTTCTCTCCCCTCCTGGCTGCCCTGCAACAGAGCTGGAGGGGTGGGGCCCCAGAGGGTCACCTGGCTGCTACCATGGGCTTAAGTGGACTGAGGGTCTCCGAGGTGCAGCCAGGACTGCTGGTCCTTCTGTGGTACCCAGGGTCACTCATGAGAAGGTGACTCAAACAGACACGCCCAGCAGCCCTGTGAGTGACCATGATTGCCGTGCAGTCTGTGCAGCATTGCTGTTACTAAAAGGTCCAATTCCCACTCACAGCCACTGGGGATGCCAGGAAGAAGCACTGCCCTGGCCTGTACCAGCCAGCTTCCCATGGCCGCAGCCGCTGCATCCATCCATCTCACCAGGGGACCCTGAGTGGGGACTGAGGCCAACATCAGCCCCAGAGAAGCAGCCACAGACCTGGTCCTCTGAGTGCCCCTGGTCATTTTTCCAAATGAAAGGCACTTTCCTTTCTCTTTTTCTAGAGGAATGAAAAACACCCTCTGTGTTCAAGCCTGAGAAAATCCAGGTGATCACAGGTGAGCCGAGCAAACAGCCTCTTGAAGCTGGTCCCACCCCCATCCCCACCTCCATGCTCCTGAAGCCCCAGCACGGGGTAGGGGGGGTGGCACCTCTCTCCTAGCCGGAGTCACTTTGGGTATCTTTGAAGAGGAGGAAACACGTGGCCAACAGCTGGCTCTTGAGAAGTGGAGCGAGAGATGCCCGCTCACTAGCTCACTGGGGCCACCAGGACAATAGCGATGACGTTTCTTGGAGAAGCACGTGGGTCATTTCCACCAAGAGTGGCGTGGACTGTTCACTTCCTGAGTTGGCCGTGTTTGCCTTGGGAGCCTGGTAGCGTGGACATGAAACACCTGGCTGCTCACCAAATGGTAGTGTCAGGTGCCCCTGAAGGGACCCGACCCTAAGGACCACATGCGCACACACACACACAACAGAAGGAAACACTGCCCCGCTTCCCCAATGCTACAGCCACAGGGTCAGTCCACCTCTTTGAGAGTTTCCCCTTTCCATCACCTCTCCCCAAGGTTGGCAGTTTGAACCAACCCAGCGGCTTGGCAAGACAGGAGCCATGCATCTGCTCTGGTGAAGGCCGCTACAGCTAGAGAAAAGGTGCTCTCCTGGGTTCTGAGGCTCTGTGTCTTCATGGGAGCAGACGGCCTCGACTTTCTTCTGTGGAAAGCCTGGCAAGTTTGAACCGCCAACCTTTTGGCTAGGGACCGAGTCCTCCAGCCACCATGCCACCAGGGCTTAAAGTAGGTTCGTGGGATCTTTTGGATTCAAGGTTTATAGATTATTTCAGAAATGTGTATGAGACCCCTGATGTGACTGCCCTGAGAGAAAACGTGAACTTGAACTGGTGGCAGGGTGGTTATATAGTGGGCTGTCCACAGGGTCAAAACCACCAGATGAGGCTTTCTACTCCCACAAAGAGCGACACTCTCAAAAACCCACAGGGGCAGTTCTACCCTGTCTGGTCAAGCCACTAGGAGTCAGCATCGACTCAATGGAGGGACAGTCTGAGAACTTAACAATATCCCTTTGGAATCATCTTTGAACCAAACCATCACCCCAACCCCCTGCCATTTAGTCGACTGCATTCAGTGAGCCTGTGGGGCAGAACAGCCCAGCCCCACAGGGTTGCCAGTCTCCCCAAGCACCCTTCAGAAGCAAAACCTGGCAACTTGATCTTGAAAGGCCACCCACAACCATGAGAGCCCTCCCCGCCCGGTCCTCCTCAGATACGATGGAGACCACGTCAGCATGGACTCAGGCTGCAGGCCACGGACAGTCGTGAAGATGCTGAGCCGGCTCTAAAGCCACCATCTGCGTTTTTCTAAAAGCTTGGGCCAGTGTCCTGGGTCAGACAGGCCTGCTCCACTCTCCACACTGTGGTCATTGTGTGTGGGAGGAGGGCGGGTGGGGGTACCCAGAAGAGCAAAGCCCCGGGGCAGTCAAGAGGTCTCCAGGCCTCAAAGATGACCCCATGGGGGCTCCCTGAGGTGGGCTGAACCGCTTTGGGCTGGTTGTCTTTCAAATCGCATGCGAGTGGCCACCATGGAACGGAAACTCTTCTTCTTCTTCATCTTTTTTTGATGTGATAATTTATTTATAATAAATCATTTTATTGGGGGCTCTTACAGCTCTTTTAACAATCCATCTACCCATTGTATCAAGCACATTTGTACATATGTTGCCATCATCCTTTTCAAAACGTTTTCTTTCTACTTGAGCCCTTGGTATCAGCTCCTCTTTATCCCCTTCCCTCCCCCATCCTCCCTTCCTTGTGAGCCCCTTGATCAGTTATAAACGCTTGTTATTTTCATATCTTACACCATCTCTTGAAGGACGTGTGTCGTACTGACACAGGGTGGTCACTTCCTGCTGCACCACCAGGAACCTGTGGCTGTCGTGAGGGGCCATCCCTTGAATGGGGTCCGACCCACAGCGATCCTGAGCACCACAGAAGGAAACAGGAGACGCTACCCGTCCTGAGGGGTCTTGTGCAGCAGACGTATGCACCCTCCCAATGCAACACATGGTTTGACCGTGTGCCTGCTGCTTCCAGGAGCACCGACGGTGGGTCAGCGTGCGCACGTGGGTCTTCTTCACATCGAGCGACGGTGGGTCGGCGTGTGCACGTAGGTCAGCGTGCACGCGGGTCTTCTTCACATCGAGCGACGGTGGGTCGGCGTGTGCACGTAGGTCAGCGTGCACGCGGGTCTTCTTCACATCGAGCGACGGTGGGTCGGCGTGTGCACGTAGGTCAGCGTGCACGCGGGTCTTCTTCACATCGAGCGACGGTGGGTCGGCGTGCGCACGTAGGTCAGCGTGCACGCGGGTCTTCTTCACATCGAGCGACGGTGGGTCGGCGTGCGCACGTGGGTCTTCTTTACATCGAGTGCTCATCCACACTGAAGGCTGCAACGCTTACTCTTCACCAGCAAGGGCTCTGTGCCAGCCACCTAACCTCGTGTTGATTTAAGGACTCAGAGTGTAGGGGTGGAGTCTAGGCTGTCAATCCGGAGCTAGCCAATGAGACTTCTGTGTGGGCATGCCCTTCTCCTGAGAATTCTGGGAAATCTGGTACTTCCTCCTTGGAGATGGAAGACACCTCTCTCTCTCTCTGCCACTTCCTGGGAGACATTGCAGAAGACACATAGAACTGCCCTAGTGCCCTGAGCTGGACAAGCCGCATGGATGCAACCAGACCTCTGAAGCCGGAGAAGCTGCAGAGAGACCCCTGCCAGCGCTGAGATGCTTACAACGCCACTGGACCCAAAGACTTTCTACCCACTGGCTTGTGATCATCTTGCAATTGGCTTCATTGCATGTGTTTTGTGAGTCTGCAGAGGACTTTATAAATTGGTATCAGACATATTAGACTTATGGCCTTGGACTGGACTGGGTTGGGATGTTTTCTTAATGTTAAATTCCTCTTGTGTATAAATCTCTTTCTTATGCACATGTGTGTCCATGGATTTTGTTTCTCTAGTCTACCCAGACTGACACAGGCTCCAAGTGCCCTCATTTTCAGCAAGTGTGGCAGTGACATTATCTCCTATCAACTTGCGAAGGGAATGGAGTCTAGCCTGTCAATCAGGTCATTGCTGGCTGACCTCATTTGGAGGCAAGATGAAGATACATAGCTCACTGGAGGTCAGACACACTCTCTGCTTTTCTCCCTGAGAGACATTCTGCTGACAAGTCACATGGAACAGGCTGATTGAGCCAGAGCCCTGGAGCTGGAGGGGCCACTTGGAAAACCCATGCCAGCACTGAGATGCTTCCACTGCCACTGGATCCACAGGACTTTCCACCCATTGGCCTGTGATCTTCCTGCATTCAGCGTCATTGCATGTGTTGTGTGCTTCTGAAGAGGAAATTATAGACTAGTATTTGGACCTATGGGCTAATATCAAACTTATGGACTTGATCTGGCCTGGGCTTGGACGTTTTCTTAATACACAATTACTCTTGGATATAAAGCTCTTTCTTACACATATGAGTGTCTATGTATTTGTTTCTCTGGTCCACCGGACTCACACAGCGAGTAAGGGTGTGTCATCTGCATACCGTAGGTTGTTAATAAGTCAGCTTCTGATCCTGATACCATATTCTTCTCCATTCAGGAACACTCGGCCTCTATATGATGTGGCCTGGTGGCCAACCTCCCATATCCACTGCTCCACCAGTCACGGGCACCTCCGAGGGTGACACGTTCACCCTGTGCTCCTGGCCCGGGGAAGCCCTTCCCACCACCACCCTCCCACTGAACAGAGAAGCCCAGCTTCTGCATCTCAGATGACAGGATGCTGCTTCCTGGGGAGGCCTGCCAGGGCCAGGATGCCAACCCCCCCAAATGTGGTACCATCACCATTGTAACAAACACGTCCCTGGAGCCTCAGTCACCATCCTCTGCATCCTGTTCCATGGTTACATGTGCCCCAAACCAAGGCAAACTCACTTCCAGCCACCAAGTCCATGCCGACTCACAGAGGCCCAGGGAAAGTGCTGCCCACACACAACATCACCGACTTGTCCTGGGGGGCTGGCGTGTGCATGGCTGTGATACGGGAATGCCCACACTTCAAACACTAGCAGTGCCCCTCACGGTGGGTTCATTTCCGGTTCAAAGACGAAGACTGACTAGAAAGACTGGCTCAGGTGACATAATGATTCTGTGTTGAGCTGCTCACCACAAGGTCAGCAGTTTGAAACCACCTGCCGCTCCGTGGGAGAAAGATGAGGCTCTCTATTCCTGCAGGGGTGCTTTGACCCTGTCCTGTGGGGTCGAGGAAAGAGTGGAATTGACTTGATGTCAGTGAGGTTGGTTTGGGGTTTTTGGTTTGATTTTTGAGGAAGAAAGGCCTGGTGATGTCTTTCCCAGAGCCAATCAGAGAAAATCCTATAGCTCATGTGAAATATAGGGTGCTGGAAGATGCACCTACACACATACACAGAACAAGAGCTCCCTCTACCACCCCCCCAATAGGACACAGCGGGCATAGCCATGGGGTTCAGCTGACCCCTGATGGTGATGGTGGTGTGGGGCTGGGCCCCGCTTTGCCCCACTGTGCAGGGTTGTGATGAGCCACTGCGGGTGGACTGGATGGACACCAAGGGCAGGGGGAGTCCCTGGGTGGAGCAGGTGGGTGGGCGCTCAGTCAGCGACAGGATGTTGTCACTTGTCACTGCAGACTGTCCTCCCCAGGACTCCTGGACACACAGGCAGTTTCTGGCAAGTTTTTTGGGGTCAACAGATGCGTCTGGAACCCCAGGACACAGTCAGGAGGTGGCAGGGCTGGGGGTGGGGACTCAGTGGGGTCACCCATCTACATCACAGCAGGTCCTCTGCATCCAGACTGTCGGAGAGGCCCCTCCCAGGAGCCAAGGGGAAGAGCAGGGTGCAGGCAGGGCTCAGGATGGTAGTGGCGGGGTGCTCCCAGGCTCCCCGGGGCTTCCCAAGCATCAGTGGGGGTCTTGAGGGAGCCACTGAGTCTTGACAAGTGAGGGGCAAGTGTGATGGGCAGGAGTGGGCGACACGTCACAGGGGAGGAGGTGGAGCGGGGCACGGTCTGACCTCGCTGTGCTGGCTCATGGCACAGTCGCAGTGCCTCCCCTCAGCTGCTGCCATTTCCCCGGGAACGGAGCAAGAGCTCCGAGCAGCTGAGCATGGGGGTGGGAAAAGCAGGGGCATCCAGGGCTGGATGCCCTACCTACATGGGCCCTGGGCTCCTTACAACCCACGGGCCCCAGTTACCACCGCCTGCCGCACAAACAAGGACAGGATGTCCAGTAAGGACCTTGCCCCCATCACATAATTAAAAACCCACTGGATCCCGGCTTGTGCGGTTGCTCTTAGGGACCCTTGAGTTGGCTCTGCCTCACAGTGACCCCCAAACAACAAGGCACCCAATGACAGCACAAATACATCAGCGTGAGCTCTCTACCTCCCAAAGAACTAGACGACCATCTAATGACCCACCAACCAAACCCACAAGTCACTGTGGACTCAGAGAGACCCTGGAGGGCAGAGTGGAACTGCCCCCAGAGTCCCAAGGTTGTCCATCTGTATCCTACCTACGGAGCGACTGGCTAGCCATCCAAATGCGCAAGCTACTGCACCACCAGCGCCCCGCCCATAAGCAGTCCAGTCACAGAAACCCACAGGGGCAGTTCTACCCTGTCCCATAGGGTCACCACGAGACAGTGCTGACTCGATGGCAGTGAATTTAGCTTTGGTGAGTCTGTGTGGAAGCAGACGGCCTCATCTTTCTCCCAGGGAGCAGCCGGAGGGCTCGAACCACCGTCCTTCTGGTTAGCGGCAGCCCAATGGTTAACACACAGCTCCCCTGCCCCCCTCACGACTCCTTTCTCCAGCTATGTGTACATCATAAACTCAGAGCCTGATACACACACGCTGGGCCTGGAGAGAGAGATGGATGACAGCCCATTAACGGTAAGATGCTGAAGCCACCGCTCTTGGGGCTGGGGAGCGTGCTGAGAATGTTCCTCAGCCTCCCAGGGCTGGAGGAAGATGCTTGGGTCACTGCTTCTTCGCTTCTAATGATGGGACACGCGGAGCATTTAAATTCAGGGACCCATATTCCCTGCAGGCTAATAGCGGCTGATATGCAAGTTTCCTAATCATCAGCTAGCTGCACATTGGCCTCTTAAACTCTGACATTTCATAAATTTCCCTTCCGTACACACACACACACACACACACACACACACACAGCCACTGAGCTGCCCCAAGTTAACACTGCCATCTCATGGCGACCACGAGAAAGGACATGGACCTGTGTGGCCATGGGTTATAGGTTGGGCTGTGATCCCCAACGTCAGCAGTTCCAAACCACCAGTGGCCCCACGGGAGAAAGATGGGGCTTTCTGTTCCTATAAAGAGGCACAGCCTCTAAGCCAGGAGTCAACAAAGTCCACGTGGAAGAAGCACACCAGCTTGTATGATACCAAGATGACCATAACAACATTCAAACACCGCTAAGGGAAAAGTAACAGAGCTAAAATTGTGACCACTCACTTTGTGGAAGACTGAGGAGGACATTGGGAGTCTAAAGCCCGTCTGTAGACTATGCAGCCAGATTAAGCCACAGGCAGAGGTCTGGAACAGCCTTCCTATCAAACATAGATCATTGGACTCCTGATGATGCTGGATCACGCTCGACCCTTGGTCAGTCGACCTCCCTCTAGACCCGACCTGAATTTGGGCAAGGATCTCTTGCCTCTTCCATGACAAACATGCCTTCCCTGGCTTTTAAAATATTGATGAAGGTCTTCTCTTTCTGGCTTATTGTTGGCATTTTTATCTTTATATTGCTATTGGTTGCTCTTACCACCGCATTTTACTTCTGTTCTTTATTGCTTCTGTTGGGCTGACCAGTTTGTGAGGCACAGGAGTAGACGCCTAGAGACAATAACTGATTCGAGGATTTGTAGGGGGTGTAGGGTGGGTAGGGGTAGACGTGCAGGGTGAAGGGATTTTGTGAGCAAGAAGTGAAGGTGGGAGGGGAGAAAGCACTAGAACTGAGTGTGATTACACAGCTTATTTTGAAGGTGATTTAGTCATGCGGTGTGAGGGGGAGGGGAAATGTTCTGAAATTGATCAATTGATTGTGGTAATGATTGTACAATTCCTCTTGACACGATTGAATGATTGAATTGTACGATGTGGACTATGTATGAGAGAGAGAGAGAGAGTCTGAAAGCCACAGGACAGTTCTACTCTGTCCCGTTGGGTGGCTGTGGGTCCATGAGTTAGGTTTGGTTTACCCAGTCTTCCTGGATGGAGTGATAGGAACATTCAGGTGGAAGAGGCTGCGCACCCTGTTCCCTCCGAGAACTTCGCAGTTGATCTTGTGGGGGGCAATGCATGAAGGATGCACTAGAACACAGTCCACACAGTATGGCATCGGCGGAGACCTGAGAGGAAGGGACGAAATGCAATGGGATGCTGCCTGGGACCGAGGAGGATGAGACTTGGTCTCACGTTTTCTGGGCACCATGATGACCACGTCCATGGTCTCAATGTTGTCTTCTCTCCCGGGACCCCAAGGGGCATCGGGATGCAATGCTGGACCACACTCATGATCGCTGGCATAACAGAGTCCTGACAACTAACTTCTGGTGCAGATGGCCTCATGGGTCACACAGGGCAAGGTCTAGTTTCCAAACAACCGCTTCCCATTCTCTTTCCGATGGACGCTTCCTGCTGACCTTGGATTCACGTATCCACGAGCATTTCTCTCGCTCACCACCCAGCCCGAGACAGGTGTGCTCCGCCTTCTGTTCACACTGTCAAGATGATCTCAATTCTATGACGTGTATGACGCGAATATGATTCTATTTCCCTGGAGCGATGTCACGTTTTTATTTATTTTAATTCTTTCTTTCACATGATCTTCAACTTTAAAAATGTATTATTATTTGGGAGTTCATCCATATAGCACATTGTGGTAGCTATATAATCTGTTGTTAATTTGAGGATTAAGAGTGAAGGGTTGAAGTTAAGCCTGTCGATCAGGTTTCAGTTTGATGACCTCATGTGGAGCCACGTGAAGACCCATACAAGCATTGAGATGCTTACAATGCCACTGGATCCACAAGACTTCCCACCCACTGGCCTGTGATCTTCCTGCATTCAGCTTCATTGAATGTGTTTCATGAGTCTGAAGAGGACTTTATAAATCAGCATCAGACATATGGGCTAATATCAGACTTATGGACTTGATCTGGACTGGGCTGGGATTTTTTTTAATGTACAATTACTCTTTATATAAACCTTTCTTATGCACATATGAATGTCAATGAATTTGTTTCTCTAGTCTACCTGGACTAACAGGTCAGGATGGCAGGCTCAGCCACCCAGGGGGACTCCCTTCCATGCTCCTCCCTGTGTTCTTTGAGTTTGGGAAGCAAAAGGAAGTTGGAAGGGGAAAGACTAGTGCTGCAAGGTGGACGGGCGAGGTCTCGCAGAGATGGGGTGATGGCCCTTGCTGCTCTGGAAGGGTGGAGAAGATGCTGCCTCGCTGTGACAGGACACCAAGTCCTCCGTGCAGCTTTTCTGGACTCTTTCTCACGAGGCAGTCTCAGATTTCTCAAATCTCTGTCCTTAGGAGCCCCCATAATTGTTCCCTGTCTCCTGCAAAGTCTCCCAGGATGGCCCCTTGAGGATCCCCAAACCATAACCCTCCAGACTGACCTCTGGGCCTCGAGGTCAGCTCCCCCGGGCACATGGTGGTGAGAGGGGCCACCGCTGGCCTGGACCCTGTTTCTGAATCACCCTGAGGAGAAAGCAGCCTGTGTCAGGTAAGAGAGCTTGACTGCAGCCATCCCCTGATGGCAGAGACACATCCTGTGAGGAAGTAGCCCATCCATTCCTGCACTGCCATCTTGGTAGCAATACCTGTTGACTGACTGTGAAGGTTAGGGTTATTGTGGCAACCTGGCCAATAGGAACATGTGGGATTAATCAGGTTGCAGTTTGATTGGAGGGAAAAGAGATAAATGGCTCGGCAAGGCCCACCCCTCTCTCTCTTGCTCTCTGGTGATTGGACCAGAGTGCTGCTGCTTTAGCCAGTTCTCTACCTCAACCTGTGGGCTACACTACCTGTGGACCAAGTCAACCTGTGGATCATGTCACTACTTCACCACACTGCTGGTGCGTACATCTCTTGAGCTTGAGGCTGGTGGATCCTGTCGTCTTGTATTGCTTGCATTTTATATCCCATCCGGGCCTGCTTCAATAAGCTTCTGAGCTGCTGACTGTTGGTGACCCACCCTGCTGTTTGCTACCTGTGGGCAGACTTTGCCTGCCTTGCCCCAGGGAGGCCTCTGCTCTCTGCTTCCTTGACCTTGGACCCAACAGCCCATGTGAGTTGAAGGACTTCCAGTATATTAACTGTTCCACAGAAGTGAATTGAACTGAGCCCTCTGTACTGCTGTGTGCACTAACTAGCTGTCATAGTCCTTCTTGCTGCACAAACCTATCCTCTTATATATTTATAAAATCCTAAGTGTCTTGGTTTTGTTTCTCTAAAGAACCCTGCCTAACACACTGACCATCATACTTCTGAAAATGAGCCCATGGATCTCAGTCATGTTTCTGTGAAGCTGGTCCTGGGGATGGGCAGGTGGGGTGGCCATGAGCCAGGGTGGAGCCCCTGCAGCCTACTCAACAGTAACAGGGTAGGCTGGGCTGTCTAGAGCAGCCAGTCCAGTGTATGTATAAGACAGAGCTTTTTGATCAAGAAGGAATTACATAGCAAGAAGGCATTTCACACTTCTATTCCACACACATGGGGTGCCCACGAGTCAGAACTGACTCGATGGAAACTCACACTCACAAGAATGATGGTCAGGAAGGGGCACAGGTCTGCTGCTGGAAGCCATGTGTCACTCTTGTGGCCCTGTTCAAGCTGTGGTTCACCCAACCCTTACAGCTGGGGGGGGGGGGTGGCAGGTATCTGGGTGTCACACATGGGACATACACAGCAGCACCCAGAAGGAATTGCCACCCAAGGAACACAGCCCATGTGGGCCCCACTTCACAGCTTCTTGTTCTACTTCAAAGTCCTCTTGGCATTCCCATCTGGTCACATCCTCCCACTCCCCACCTTTCCAGCAAAACGGGAGACCATGCTGAACATCCCCCTCTTGCTTTGCCTCTCTCCAGCGGCCTCTGCTACTGGACATTGGCTAGGATCTGCTGGACACGGTCCTGAGAAGGATGCAGAGAGCCAGGTGGGCAGACAGGCTTCCATCTCCAAACAGAAGCCCCCCCCCCCACTGTGGCCAATTGTTCCCCCCCAAAAGGGAGGCAGAAAGGATTCCCTCAGTGAAGTCTGGTCTCGTTGCTCACGAGCACACTTCTCCCCATCACCTTTGTTGTAAACCCCGGCTTCTCATGGCCCTTTGGCTTCTTTAGATGTCCCTCTGTTCATTGCCTTACTTTGTCTTCAGAGTGAGGATAACCAGGATCAGAAAGTCACCTGGTTTTGTCCACCCAGGTGATGAGGCTAGGTGAGCTGTGGGCCAGGAGGGAGCAGTCTCTGCTGACTCTAACCCAGTGTCATGGGGCTGGAAGCCAGGAGACTGGAGGCACCGACTTGGTCCCAAGCTGATTTTAGAATCCTGAGAATCTATCTCTGCTTCTCTATTCTCCAAATAATAATAATAGGAATAAGAATACTTACTTTGCTACAGTTGTTGAACACGAAAGGGGAACTTACGGAAGAGTATTTTGGGAGCTTTAAGAAGAAAAATTCATCACTCTCATTACCATCATTACCACCAACATCCCCACCATCATGGACATAATCATCCCCATCATCGCCACCACCACCATCATCCAAACCACCATCACTAATGCCATCATCCCCACCATCATTACCACCAACATCCCTACCATCATGGACATAATCATCCCCACCATCCCCACCACCATCACTAATGCCATCATCCCCACCATCATTACCACCAACATCCCTACCATCATGGACATAATCATCCCCACCATCCCCACCACCACCATCATCCCCACCATCATCATCCCCACCACCATCACTAATGTCATCATCCCCACCATCATTACCATCATCATCCCCACCACCATCACTAATGTCATCATCCCCACCATCATTACCATCAACATCCCCACCATCATGGACATAATCATCCCCAAAATCCCCACCAGCAGTACCATCCCCACCACCACCATCATCCCCACCACCATCATCCCTACCGCCATCACTAATGTCATCATCATCACCATCATTCCCACCAACATCCCCACCACCATGGACATAACACCACCATCATCACCCCAGATCAGTATCAATGTCCTAATTTCTATCGTCTCCTCCATCATCACCTCAACCATCACTCCCAGCACCATCACTGCCATCATCTTTGTCACCAGCACTGTGGTAGTTAGCTTTTATGTCAACTTGGACTTGGAGAGGGGGGTAGTCCAACCTGTCAATCAGGTCACAGACTGAAGATGCCTCCTTGGGGTGTGTGGCCTTTTGACAAAAGAGACACTGGGAACTTCTCTCTTTCTGCCCCTTCACCTGCCCTGCCTGTTGCGATTCGGTGGCTGCCTCACGGGTGTCCTCATGTGGGCCTCTGACCCTGAGAGCTGTCAGTTCAGGATCAGTATCAATGTCCTGATGTCCATCATCTCCACCACTATCCTAATAGCACTATCATCAGCGTCGTCGTCATCATGGTAGTCAGATTTCATGTAGAGACCAAAACAGCCCTGCCACATTTCTACTGACCTTGGATCCACACGACTCTGCACCCACTGCCCTGTGATCTCCCTGCTTCGTGGTTCACCTTTCTGCATCATTGACCAGCAGCTGCACGAGGCTAAAGAGAGTTCTGACTAGCATTGGATCCGTAGACCTAAGTTGGACTGGGCTGGGATGACGTCTTGATAGGAAGCTCTTCCTTATACATATATGGGAGTCACTGGCATGGTTTCTCTAGACACTCAAGCCTCACACAATTGCCACCACCATTGACATAATCATCATAACCATCATCATCATCATCGTCCCCACCAACATCACCACTACACTATCAACATCACCATTACCATTAATACCATCGTCACTAAGACCACTGCCACCACCATTATCACCACCATCATTGGCACCAACATCGTCACCACCATTGACACCAATACCACTGCTATCATTGAAATCAACATCACCACCGTCACCACCACCATCATCACCCTTATTGTTAACACCAATATGCCCATCATCGCCAAGACGATTGCCACCAAGATCATCACTGCCATAACGATGACTATTCTTAATAACACCACCATCATCACCATCATTACCACCAACTTCACCTTCATCAATACCAACATCACCACCATCATCAACATCATCATCACCACCATCATCAACATCATCATCAACATCACCACCATCATCATCATCATCACCACAATTACCACCAACATCCACACCATGATTGACATAATCATCACCATCATCCCCACCAACATCCCCACCATGATCATCATCATCACCATCATTACCACCAACATCACCTTCATCAATACCAATATCACCACCATTATCAACATCATCACCACTACCATCATCACCATCATCAACATCATCATCAGCACAATCATCCATCAACATCATCACCATCATCAATACCAACATCACCACCATTATCAACATCATCATCACTACCATCATCAGCATCATCACCATCATCAGCATCATCATCACCACCATCAACATCATCACCACCACAATTACCACCAACATCCCACCATCACCACCACGATCATCATCACCACCATCATAACCACCAACATCCCCACCACGATCATCATCATCAACATCGTCATCCTGTCAATCACCGGCCACCACCATCCCTGTTCAGGACACATGCAAATAATCTTCTAAATGCACCTCCTCCTCCTCTGCCTCCACTTTAAAAACAACGATTTCTGTTTGTCCACTGGCTCTCAGATTTGAGTGGACATCAGAGCCCTGCAGGGCTAATTACAATATAGTTGGTCAGACTTGGTTTGGGATTTCTGATTTGGTAAGTCTGGAATGGAAATAGAACCTTGCATTTCTCCCAAATCCCTGGGTCCTGCTGATATGGCTGGCCCAGGGACTATGCTTTGAGAACCACTGGATTGCATCATGAACCAACGGCTTTGAACGCTACCAAATATCCCAGGATACTGTAGAAAAGGACTCCATGTTTACTGCAGCGGCTAAACACCATCCACACTGTCCAGGTGGCCATACTCCAACTCTTCCACAACACGCGGGAAGCCCTTGCCTCCACGCAAACTCAGTGTGCAATGATTCACCCTTCAAGTATGGGAGGGGGGAACTGTGAATGAAAAGGGAAAGCCAGGGACATTTTACAGGCAAGCATCATCCACCGAGTGAATCAATTCATTTCGAGTCACTGAAGCAGGAGGCGGCAGAGACGTGAGGGTGGAACCTGGTTCCCAACGTGTGTGATCAGAGCTCACTGGGGGCACGTCAAGACATCGAGGCTGCAGATTGATTTGGCAGATGACAGGAGCAACGTTTGCAGGGAATGACACCCCTCAGTTCCAATGCATTTGGCACACCTCTGTGCCAGCGCCAGAGCCATGGCAGGAGCCCTGATGGCTTACATGTTGGGTTGCCAAGCTCAAGGGCCCATTCAAAACCAGCATCTGCTCCTCAGGAGAAAGAGGGGCTTTCTACTCCCATAGCAAGTGACAGTCTCGGGAACCCACATGGGCAGTGTTCTACCCTGTCCTGTAGGGTCGCTGTGAGTTGGCATCAACTCAGTGGCAGGGAGTCCAGAGCCTTAGGTGGCACCTGAGGGTGTCAAACGGAGCCAGTGGTGTTTAGGCCACCAGGCCTTTCTTCTGAGGCACCTGAGAGTGGACTTGAACTTCCAGCCTTTCAGATAGAAGCCAAAGGCGCTAGCAATTGGCCCCACCCAGGGACTCTGAGGGGTCCAAGTCAATATGCATGTAATGGATGTACATGCAAGGACCAGAGACAGATCAAACTGTGGGTCGTGACCCCTTTGGAGGTCGAATGACCCTTTCATGGGGTCACCCGATTCATAACAGTAGCAAAAATACAGTTATGAAGTAGCAATGAAAGTAATTTTATGGTTGGGGGAGTCACCACAACATGAGGAACGGTATGAAAGGGTCGTGGCATTAGGAAGGTTGAAAACCACTGCTATGGTGCCACCAGCCACCCAGACAAACAAAAGTCCTGCCAAGGCACAGGCCCACAGCCAAACCCCGAGTGGGAGGAGCAGGCACCCACAGAGCATGAGGAGACTGCGGTTCCCTCCCAAGCACCACTCCGGGTGGGTCTCTTCCCAGGGGAATCAGAACCTTAATAACACAAGGCTGGAGGCCTTTTCTGAAATCCTCTGGTCTGAAACATTTGCAAACCCTAAGACCCGGGGTTCAAGTCCAGGCCTGGCATGCCCGCTGAGCGAAGCACGGAGGCACCTTGGTGGGGACCTTCAGCATGGGGGAGGGGAGAGCAGATCTTTGGGTCTAGCGTGTGTTTTTTTCGTGAGACGTCCGGCCCATGCATATCAACGGTGCCCAAGACCACAGCAGAAGCTGATTCTAAACGAAAGACCACTGCCCCAATACACACTCGGCTGCTGGCTGGAAGGTCAGCGGTTCAAAATCGCCCAGAGGTGCCACTCTATAAAGGCCTGGTGACCTGTTTCTGGAAAGCCAGCCACAGAGCTCAGCTCCACTCTGACACCTGGGCTCGGGTCCACAATGACAGATATCTCTCTGCTGCATGAGGTCCATGAATGCCAATGAGAAGTAAGCATGATGTTGCAAATTTTCCAAGTCAAGCGTATAGACCTGGGGGTGCTTAATATCAAAACTGGAATGAGCCGGGAAGGGACCCCGGCTTGTGGGTGCCACAAGGAACCCCAGGACCCAGGCCAGGCGTGAACTGTTACCTCTCCCCAGGAGAGCAGGCCTGGTGGGGTTCCCGGTAGATGGCAAACAGCCTTCGTGCGGCGGCTCCAAACGCCCCCCTGAGACACCTCCCAGCAGGTGGGTGCTGCTCCTGACGACAGGGCGCCTTACCTGGAACGGAGTCTGGCTGTTGTAGTTTTTCAGTTCCTTGTCTCCGCCTCGAAACAGCAGCACTCGTGCACAGCTGTCCTGCGGGCCAAAGTGGAGACCAGATGTCAAGCCAACAGCACAGGTACACCCTCCGGGAAGGGTTCAGAAGCTGCTCAGAAATCCAGCGCAGAACCATGGAACCAGGGTGGAACTGCCCCTGTGGGTTTCCCAGACTGCTACCCCTTACGGGAGCAGGACACCTTTGCCCTTTCTCCCACGAAGCGGCTGGTGGAGTCGAACTGCTAACCTTGTGGTTGACAGCCCCACGAGGGAACCACGACACCACCAGGGCTTCAGCCACACAAGAGACAGGTCTCTGGGGGTAACGGTGACACGGGGGCGGGGGGAACACACGCAGCTGACCACGGACAAAGTGGGGGAGGGTTAGGACTGCAAGAGGAAGGGGAGCAGGAGAGCTGGGTGGGAAGCGGGGTGAGGGAGGGCACCTTGCGGGGCAACAATGAAAGGCCTGAAATAACATGTGCACGAGCGACTGAACAGACAACCAGTCTGCTGTACCCCTCACTCAGCTGTGAAGTTTAAAATGCTCAGAAATAAATGGATAAAGTCTATAGAGAGCAAGAAGGAGCCCTGGTAGCATAGTGGTTGCGTGTGGAGTTGCTAACTGCAAGGACATCAGTTCAGATCCACTAGCCGCTCCGAGGGACAAAGAGGAGGCTGCTCCCGTAGAGGGTGACAGAAACCCACAGGGGCCATACTACCCTGCCCTATAGGATTGACTCGATGGCAATGAGTCTTCTGGTCGGCCACGTGGAAGCCCACAACTTCACAAGGACCAAGCAAGCGCACCGTGAGGCTGCCGCTCCCCCCAGGAAGCAGCCAGAGCAGAAAGGCAGCGTGTGATCAGTGACAGGCCATCTGTGAACCAGGAAGATGGCAGGGAGTTCTGAAACAGCGCCCCCTGTCTGTGCTGTGTCTCTTCTTCTGTGAGTGGAACGCAGGACACGTAGATCCGGACTGACAAATGCCCCGGAGTCCGGCAGGGAAGGGGAGGGGAGGGGTGTGGGGGAATGGGGAGCTCACCCCTCGAGTCTGAGAGCATGTCTGCAATGCACTGTGGTGGGGACTACACTGATCTCCTTCATGCGGCTGAACAGTGAGAGTGCGTGCCATGTGTAGTCGATGCCCATAAAAAGGGGTGTTTTTTTTGGGGGGGGATGCACACACACACACATACACACAGGTTCTGAAATGAGAGAGGAGGCATGCCTTCCAGAACAAAGCTGCTTCGATGGTGTGTGCAGACGCCGTGTGGGCTGGTGCACGGAAATGGTGCACTGACAACGCTTCGTCGGGAAAACAATTGGCGATAAAAAAAGCTTTCTGAGGACGCAACGACACAACCGTTCATTCGACATCAAACCCGCCACGAGGCCAAGACAGTTCTGTGGGCGCGAGCCTGCCCTGCAAGTTCACGGGCAAAGGGGGTCTAGAGGGGAGCAGGTTTACGAAGCCCCGCCGGAATAGTCTTCATCCAGGTGGGTGTGGGAGAGTGGACCGTGCTGGGTACTGATGAACGGACACAGGGGACCCACCCGAGAGTAGGCAGGAGGGAGGAAAGATGAACTGAGTTCCACTTGGGTTTGAACAAGTGCACATTTCCATCGCTACTGAAAGAGCTTGGCGTCCAGCTCACAGACACACAGACGCGCGCTGGGGAGGTACGCGGCCCACTACGCCTCTGTCAGTTTGTCACACTGCAGTGGCCCGTACTGCTAGGAGCGGCACCGCTGGTCTTTCAAGTGCCAGAAGGGTCACCCACGTGAACAGGTTTCAGCAGGGCTTCCGGACGAGGAACAGACAACAGAGAAGAAATACCGCCCACTTCACAGGAGTCGGCCATGAAAATCTTACAGGTAGCATCGAAATGCTGTCAGATATATTTTTAAAAAAACAAACACAGAAGAGCTGCCTTCTCAAAGCAGAGTTGATCATAGTGACATGGGCGGAGAAAGGCTTCAGGACCTTCCTGTGCCATTGGGGCATGACCCCTAAATGAGAAGAAACCGTTGCAAACGCTGCCATCCACTAACAGCAGGGCGTGCGCAGCGGCTGCAGGCATAGCAGCAGGTGTAACAGGGCCGGGCAGGGCTCCCTTCTTTTGCACATAGAGGGTCGCGGTGAGTCGGAACCGACCCAAGGACACCAAATAATGACCACAGGATGGAAATGGAACTAGGGCGAGCACAAGAAGGTCTTGAAAACCCCTGCGTAAAGGTTTCCGTGCCAGTGACATCGTCTACTGTCAACTTGAGCAAAGGGGTGGAGTCTAGCCTGTCAATCAGGTTATAGCCAATGAGGCTTCCGTGTGGACCTGGCTTCTCCTGAGGATTCTGGAAACTCCTGTCTTCCTCCCTGGAGGCGGGACACGCACTGTCTCTCTGCTTCATCTTCCTGTTGACAAGCCACATGGAGCCACGCTGATTCCAGCCAGAGCCCTGGAGCTAGAGGAGCCACGTGGACACCCACGTCAGTGCTGAGATGCTTCTACTGCCACTGGATCCACAAGACTTTCTACCCACAGGACCGTGATCTTCCTGAATTCAGCGTCATTGCATGTGTTACGTGAGTCTGAAGAAGAGCTTACAGACTGGTATTGGACATATGGGCTACTATCGGACTCATGGACTTGATCTGGACTGGGCTGGGGTGTTTGCTGAATATCCAATGGCTCTTGCATAGAAAGCTCTTTCTAACACACACAGGAGTGTCTCTGGGTTTGTTTCTCGAGACCACCCGGACTGGCACAGCCCGTGTGGTTAAGAAGCAGGCATCGGTCACTCCTTGCGTCCTTGCTGTCTCTATGTAACAGATCCTGATGGGCACTTAGGGCAGCCTGGTGGTGCCGTGGGGGAGGCCTTGGGCTGCCAACCACAAGGGCAGCATTCGAAGCCACCAGCCACTCCCAGGGAGGAAAATGAGGCTTTCAACCCCATAAAGGGCTAACAGTCTTGGAAACGCACCGGGGCAGTGCTTTGCCCGCCCCCTAGGGTCGCTGGATGTCAGTGAGGGGCTTGAGGGGCTCTTGGGCTTACTTATTTCTGACTGGGCACTGGCTATAGCAGCTGCCACTCCAGGTGCGGAGGACAGGCAGTAGGGAATGGAACAGAAAGGGGCTCCCCCCCTCCCACAAGGCTTGCCTTCCAACGGGGAGGGCTCCCGGGACCGTGTAGGCTTCCTGTGTGATGCACCCTCGCCTTTGTCTTCATCTTTGGGCTGGTGGTGGCAATCAGCATGGTGACCCCACACACAGTGGGACAAAACCCTGCTCAGTCCTGTGCCCTCTTCCCGGAGCATCTCAGACCAGATTGTTGCGGTCCACTGGGTCTTGGTTGGCTGTAAGCTGATTGGCAGGCCTTTCTCCCTAGTCTGCCTTAGTCTGCAACCCCACCCACCCCGAAACCTGATCAGCATCACAGCTGCTGACACAACTGCCCACGGACAGGCAGGTGGTGGCCGTGTGCAAGGTGCACTCACAAAGGCCAGATGGACGGCCGCCAGGTCAAGTGTCAAGGAGCCTCTCTGTAGAGAATGGGCAGGGAACCTTTGTTCTGCCAAGAGCCATTCAGGTATCTATGACCTAGGCCACAGGCCACACGGGCCCAGTATGTTCTGCGATGGCCGGAACTGCTTCTCTTTGGTGAGGGTGTGTGGTGGTGCCTGGGGTGTGGTGGGTCTTATACAACCGACCAAGGAGAGTTGGTGGTGTAGTGGTCCCGAGTGGATTGCTAACCACCAGGTCAGTAGTTCAAAGCCACCAGTCGCCCCGTGGGAGAAAGAGAGGGCTTTCTACTCCTGGAAAGAGTTACCATCTCAGAAATCCACAGGGACAGTGCTTCCCTGCCCTGTAGAATCAACTTGATGGCAGTGGGCTCAATTCGGGGTTTGGACACTGCCCAGTGGGGAGAGATGAGCCTCCCACTCCTGTGAGTGAGTGAGTGCAACCTCAGGAACTCCCAGGAGCAGTTCTTCTCTGTCCTGCAGGCTCCCGGTGAGTCGGAACCGACTGGGAGGCAGTGAGTTTGGTCTGGGGTCTGCACGGCCCACAGCCCGGACACTCCCCACCCCTGATCTCGGGCTTCCGGGCTCTGCAGGTGAGGAGTGAGCAGAACGCTGGTTTGCTGAAAACGAGGCCTCCGTCTGGGAAGATTGTGATTTTGCCTGGGCTAGGGGGGTTCGCAGAATGCTCTGGGGGGCATCCCCCCCCTTTTGAGCCCATGGAAGTCATGCTAGTCACCCCTACCCTGGGGAAGGGGACAGGCTGCACTATTGTCTGATGTACTTCCACCCCAGAGATGAGTCCACTCTGTTTGACTGTTCATTGAACCTATTTGCTGCTGAGCTGCTAGGGGGTGAGTGGGGCCCCCTGCCCCCCAAAATATGCACTGGGATCCTTCTCACTGTCCTCTCGAACAGAACACTTCTTAGTTTTGAGTGTGGTGAGACTTCTCAGGGACTCGGGGGAGGCGGGGATCAGGAGGGACTGTCCTGGAAGAGGACAGTGGGCTTGGGAAAATGGGGGGTCGTTAAAAAGGAGGAAGACCAACAGGACAGGGTAGAACTTCCCCCGTGAGTTTTCTGAGACTACCTCTTGATGGGTAGAAAGACTTGTCTTTTTCCCTTGCAGCGGCTGGTGGTTTTGAACTGCTGGCCTTGCGGTGAGCAGCCTAACGACACCACCAGGGCTTCTTGATTTCAGACGCCGAGCCCCCAGAATGCCCCTTAGAAGCAAGAGTGGTGACTTTGTCATGCTCAGTGAAACAGAGAGCCCCCGAAGACGAGGCAGGCCCTCGGGCAGATAGATGGACACGGACACGGTGGCTGCAACCACAGGCTCAGACATCAGCAAGGGCTGTGAGGAGGACGCAGGCTGTGTGGGGTGGGGGTAGGGGCATTTCTTTCCCTAGAACCGCAAACTGCTCGGCCTTTCTTCCAAGGTGCCTCTGGGTGGATTGAACCCCAGTCTTTCAGCCAAGAGCCAACACATCAATCAGGGGCGCCGCTCAGAAACTCCTGTGTTTGGGGGGTGGGAGGGAGCCCCCTCAAAATGCATGTGGAAACATCGAATGAAAAGATAATGTTCCCCACACTTCCCTCAGCCCCTCTCATCACCCAGAATACAGAAGGCCAATGTGTTTTGGTCTCTCCTAAGAAAAACCAGCCACATCTGAATTTGCATTTGAATGGAGGTGCTGGAGAGGACTGGGGAAAGGAGGGGGACTACTCCCTGGGGCTGCAGCCCTGGGCTGGGGTCAGGAACCACGGTGAGGACAGCTCAGGGCTGGGCGGGTTCCTCTATGTTGGGCTCGGGGTCACCCAACAACAAAAACACGCCACCCACTTTTCCAAAGACAACCAAGTATCCACAGTCACTTCAAGTAATAGAGAAAACATGCTCTCCTAGTGTTCTGGCTCTCTGATGTTTTCATGATAGAATAAGCTGGAAATCTACTGGGGAAACTAAGGGCTGTTGTTCCCATCCAAGGCAGTAATTAAGAAGCAGCTGCTGCTGCAGATGTTGTGTCTGTCACAACCACGCCTCGTGGTCTGGGCTTTTGTAATGCCATCGAGCGGTCCTCCTCGGTTCTGCCTGGTCTCCGTCTTCCGACGTCAAATGTCGTCCAGCCAGCACTCCACGAAGGAGTCCCTGAAGTCCAGCTGAAAGGCCACCCGAGCCCACCAGGGTGAGGCTGCTGCCCCTGTGCTGGGGACAAGGGAAACCAGGAGAGGTGATGGCCGATGTCTCCGAGGGAAGGTCTGGGCCAAGTGTGGAGGATTCCAGGAGGCAAAACAGGAAGGGTGTCAAAATGGGCTGGCCTGGGAGGCATGATTGACAGAGGGACATCTGGGACGGGTCTTGAAGGATGAATAGGAGTTTTTCCAGGGCAAAGAATCCAGGGGCATTTAAAAAACTCAAAAAGAAGTGGGAACTTGAGAGAGCCTGGTTGTGGACTGGGGGAGCAGGGAAGGGTGCTGGGGAAGGATAGGGGCTCGAGATCTCCCCCCTGGAGGTCATGGTGAGTCAACAGAGCAGAGTCCTGGTTGGAGTTGAAATGATACTAAGGAGAGACAGACAATGGGCCGGGTGTGCTGAGCCAGGTGCCCTCGAGCAGAGACGCACCTCCTCAACCTCCTGCAGTCAGGAGTGCCCCCCCCCCACAATTGCCCCATTGTGCTTGGCATTGGGTCCACCCCCCACCCCACTCACACGTAAGATCCTCAATGTCAGAGGGAGAGAAATGAAGGCGAGGGGGGTAAGCAGGAGCTGTGGTGACCACACTCACCTCTTGATGGCCAGGGACTTTCCTGAACCACCCCCCTTCCCCCACACACACACATACACACACACATCCTGGGCCCCTTCCTGAGGGTCAGGTGCATGTTCTTCCTCCGTGGACCCTCACCCTCAGGGCCAGAGCCCTCCTGCAGCTCGGGGCACATGGGCACAGAGCGCTGCTCCACCTCCCACATGGGGTCCACACATCCCTCAGTGCTACTCAAACATCCCGCCCCAGACCCCCTGCTTTCTCACCCTGTCTGACGCCAGCCAAACCCCAACCCCCTGCCCATGAGTGGATTCCGACTCCTGGCGGCCCTACAGAACAGGGTCCCTGAGACTCACTCTTTACAGGAGCAGATAGCCTCATCTTTCTCCAGGGGTTCGAACTGCTGGTCTTGCCAACAGCAGCCCGATGCCCAAGCCACCACACTCCCAGGGCTTTGGCTGGCATGACCATAACAACCCCATGCAGGGTTCCCCCAGGACTGTCCATCTCTACCAGGGAAGCCAGCGCTGAGCCTGCGGCACCACCAGGAGATTTCCTCGAGCTCCACCGCGTACCTCGCAGCACCCAAGTGCCCTGGGGTTGTGTCTGGGGGTGTTGGAACCCCTGGGGATTCATGCCGTGGAGAGTCACCCCCAGAGGCACCTTGGAAGCAAGGCCTGGCAACCCACTCTCGAAAGGTTCCAGCCTCAAGTGTGCACCCCATGGGGGTGGGGGTAGGGGTGCTGACTGCTTCATCCTCAGAGGATGGACTCCATGACTGCAGCTGACGACATCAAGGCTTCCTTGAACACCCTGTGGATGGAGGCAGCCGCTCCAACCTCTCCATACCCAGACACAATGGCAGGGAGTGGCCTCAAGTAAGTGGGCAGCGTCTGTGCCCTGTACCACGGAGGGTGGGCACATGCTCTCTGAGAAGCCTTGTTTTGTCCGGCCCTGCATCTCTTCCAGACAGAGGAGGCAGCGAGAAGGGAGGTTGAGGGGCCCCTGGTACCTACTCAGCCCCCTCTCCAGAGGCCAAGCTTTTTCTTTCTAAAGAGTGTAGCGCACCCTCACCTGAGAATTCAGGTGAACATCACCTGACAGGACCCTTCCAGGCCTTGGAGTGTGGGGAGCACGGGGTGGGGACTCTCACCTGGTTATAGAGCGCACAGATGTGCAGGGCGGTGTTCCCTGAGGCATTCTGGGCCCCCATGTCCGCCCCGTAGAAGAGCAGGTGTTCCAGGTGCTGCACATGTCCGTACCGGCAAGCCTGGAAGAGAGCGGCCAGATGGTGAGCTGGGCAGGCACCACACACCAGAGATATGCCCAGGGCCACATGCACACGCACCACGGGCAGCCTGCCCTGCAGCCAGGTCTGGCAAGAGCCCAAATACACAGCCCCCACTGTGGCTAACACTGTGCCCCCTTTCCCCCCAAGATATTAATATCCTCAGTCAGGGGCTACAGTTGAGGCCTTGCCTGGGGAGAAGGGAGGGGAGGGGTCATAACCAGCCCAGCTAACAGAAGAACACGTGGAGTCGGGGGTCCTTGCTCTCACCCTCTAGGAATAATGTCCTCATAAACCAGGGATACACATGGAGGGACAGACAGACTGATGGCTAAGGTAGACACAGCTCTGGCCACAAAAGCTCCAAGGACAGCTGCTGCCCCAGGGAGCTGGGGAGAGGTGGCGCCAAGGAATCTCCCTGGTCCATAGCCCGGTCTAGCCCCAGCCCTAGACAGTGAGCCCAGAACACCCGCTTGTAAAGGTTCACCTTGTGGGGCCATGTGGCAGCAGCCCAGGAGCCCAAGGACACCCCGTAGTTGCTGCCAGACCCCTGGCTGGGCCTGCGGAGCAGGAGCTTCCTGGGAGTCTGGAGGCCCGTGTGTGGCTGCCATGCAGGGGCTCTGGGAACTCCAAGTACCTTCATTCAGCTCAGGGGGCGAGGAGTCTGGAGAGGACCCCAGGGCTCCCCTCAACCCTAATTCAGTATCCCGCCCATGAAAGGGCCCCTCGCCCTGGTCTCACTATCTAATGTCCACCTGCATGGACTTGGGTCTAAAGACAGTCAGGTGAGACCCTTGGGCCCTTGGTTCATGTCCAGGAATGATGAGAACTATCTGTCTCTCAGCTGGGAACATCCCTTGTGTCTCCCAAGCCAAGCCCATCACGGGGGGGGGGGGTGTCTGCAGACAGCAGGGGAGGGTCTATCATTGGGGGTCCCTTCTCTAAACCTCTCTGGTTGGTGACCACTGGGCTTAGGGGCAGGCAGCTCTGGGTCCAAGGCAAGGGTCTTCCATGATTAAAGCTGTCACACACACACCCAACCTATGTCCCTAACTGTGGGCCGGTGTGACACCACCTTCTTAGCATGCTTAGGAGGTTCCCATGGGCTAGCGGCCCCACTCACCAGGGAGAATCGGCCAGCACCCAGGATGATGGGTTCCCCCATTGGTGGGAAGACCTACTGCCCCCTACAATCAGGCCACTCCAGGCAGGGTCCCCGGAGGGAGGAGGGCAGGTCTGTCTTGGCACATGGGCAACTGCTAGTTAAGAGGACCCAGCTGGGAGAGCCAGCCAGAGCAGGGCATTTCTGGCCCTCAAGGTTCTAATTACCTACAAGGTAGAGGGCCCCACCTCGCCAAGGCACAGTGAGGACACAGGGACAGGAAGACTCTTGAACTCGGGAGGGGAGGAGCCTGAGAAAAACAGGGGCTGCAAGGACCACGTCTCCTGGAGAAGACGCTCCTGCACACACAGAGCAGGTCGGAGGGAGCGCCGCAGTGCTGTTCCCCCCACCAGCCTCACACTTTCTAGGGTTTCCCACTCTCCCAGGTCCAGGGAGCCCCCAGCCCACCCCACGCCTGAAGGGCCCACTGGACTTGAGTCATCACCATATTCCACCCTCACCAAGGCCCAGTGTGGGAACACCAAGTGACAAAAATGGGCCCATGAAGACCCAGGATGGGGAGGTTTTCTGGGACTCCCTGCGGCCACTGACACTGAAAGAGAGAGATGTGGGCAGGGGAAGAGAAAGCAGACCAGAAAGACGCCCAGACAGAGACCTAAAGAGAGATGGGTGAAGACACAGACAGAGAAAAAAAGAGACAAATAAGAGAGACACAGAGGCAGAGAGACCGTCAATGGTACAGAGAGAGACTGAGAGAAATAGACAAAAAGCACAGAGAGACATTCAGAAGGACAGAGGAAAAGACAAACAGAGAGAGAGAGAGAGAGAGAGAGAGAGAGAGAGAGAGAGAGAGAGAGAGAGAGAGAGAGAGAGAGAGAGAGAGAGAGAAAGACTAAGAGAGAAAGAGAGAATCTTTGATCCAGCTCAAAAAATTATGTCTAAACTCAAATTATCTCTAAGCCACAACTATCCCCGGGTGAGTCGGAAACAAGATGGGACTTTGGGGGAGGGGGTTATTTCGCCTGAAATCAGCTCAAGTTGAGATTTTTAATAACCCTTATAAGAGAAGGGGCCCAGGCTAATTATCTCTCCTTGGGGGGCTCCTGCCGGCAGAGCTTAATTTAATCGCCTTGTCCTCTGAACGGAGTGGGCCGCATTGCCACAGAGCCACTGAAAGATTAATCCAGACCAGTGACTCCCTCCCCCCGGTAACGTGGCTTTAGCAGGTTTTAATCCCACCCAGGGGACGGCCTCACTCCCCGCTCACCAAGGGTCAACACAGACCGGAGTTAACAGATTACACAGAGCACCGACTCGGAGCAGATGGTTTGTGGATGGAGGGACTCAGGGGCCTGTCCCCCTTCCTTTCTTCTTTCTCCCCCCTCGTGGATGAAACTAACAGAGCCAGGGAATATGGAGAAGGGCTTCACACAAAACCACGAAGACTACCCAGGATTCCACCATCTCCAGTCTGTACCATTAGCATGTGTATGCAAAGGATCACATTCCCTCTGCTCCCCTCTTACAAGCAGTCCCTGGTGGTCAGCTTGCAGAGGGTTACTGAGGAGGAGGAAGAGGAGGGCAGAGGGCCAGATGGGGGGAGGGGGACAAGGCAAGGATGAGAGGGATCTAAGCAAGATGGTTGTCAGATGGGGGCAGGAGACCCCCATCTGGGCACACGGGAGACCGAACAAACCAGCAAGCAGAGGAGGGGGAGCAGGCAGCTTCTCACTGTCAGGAAGCAAGGCAGAAGCTGAACTCACGGCCATCGGGTCGATGTCAACTCACAGCAACCTCACAGAACAGGGTAGAACTGCCCTGGTGAGTTTCTGAGACTGGTACATCCTATGGGTTCAGGAAGCCTCAACTTTCTCCCTCAGAGCTGCTGGTGGTTTTAAACTGCTGGCCTTGTGATCCACAGCAAAATGTACCGGGGAAGTGATGTTCTAACTATGGCATGGGTGGGGCGTGGGGGGTGGAATACATTCTGCAGCCTTGGACGGGAGCTGAGGGATTGGTATGAACTTGTGAGTTTCAATACACAGATAGAAAAACAAAACCAGCGTAGGCATCGATGAATGCACACCGATGTAAATGCAACCCTAATGCTAGCGACTGAGGGGCCTGGGGGCAACCGCCCAATAGCAGTGAGCACTGCTAGCTCCCAGTTCATGGCTTCTAAATACCGTTCCGAGAGCCAGGCTCCTTGGAGAACTGGCTGGTTCCGGGACCGAGATGCACAAAGAACAAGCTGACCTGGCAGTAGTTTATGATGCCAACAGGCGAGGGCATGCTCCCCACAAGATGGCAGCACCCAAAGGTCAGAGGCCTACCAGCCACCCTGATGGTCTGCTTCCATGGTGAACTGCATGCTGGGAGCCTCCTCTAAGGAAGTCGTCCCACGCCATCCCACGGGGCCGCTGTGAGTTGGAGGTGTCAGGGGAACAAAATCACATCAGTGGCGCACGGCGAGAGAGGAAAGTTCCTAAAACGGGTTGTGGTAAAGACGGCACCACTCTTCTCGATAAGGCTCAACTACTGAATCGTATGATACGAGGACGACAGTCCAACAAAACTGTTGCAAACCAAGCAAGCATAGCAACAGTGGGAAAGAGGTGGGAAACATAAACAGTGATGTTCCTGACCTAACAAGAAGGACATGCAAAAAAAGGTAGAAGGGTTCCCACTGGCCAGAACCAGAAGGGAAGTAACAGCATTGCCTATTGGTTACCATAGAAATCAGCGGGTCCCTGTCTCCCTAAGTAAACGAGCACATCAACACATGAGGAGGAAACCGTCCCAGCCATTAATAGAAAAGCAGCCCTGGGATTTAGCAGCCTTCTCCTACAAGCGAATGCAAATGAACGGCAGAGCTAGCAGGGGTGGATGAGAGCAAGGACACCCACAGGCGACTGTGAATTACAAAGGGACAAAGACTAGGTGGGCAAGTTGAGCAGAGTCCAGCGGCCCACGTGGTCAGAGTGCACCTCCCCGAGAACAGGATGAGCGGTCACCCCGTCACCACCACATGGGGGTGCACAATGAACGGCGAGGAGACGTCACCACGTGGATGATTTTCCTGGCCCAAATGCATATGCTGGGGCTCCCCGGGAGGCAAGACGGAGCGGCCCCGGATGGAGAGACATCCCTAGGAGAAGACAGACCAGCGGCCTCCAGGAAGGGGAGGGGGTGTCACGGGGATCGTGGGAAGCCTGAGGAACCCTCCCAGAATACAGAGGTGACCTTTCAGGAAAAGGGACGGCCCCAGACCATACAGGGGCCTTGGCGGTGCTTTGAACCCATCGGGCACAACAGAGGAGAAAGACGTGGCCGCGCAAGCCCGATGGGAGGGCTCGCCACTACCTCTCGCTCTGAGTCTGAAATACCTCGATGGCAGCAGATGTGATTTTGGTCCCCAGGTGCGTGGGAGCCCTGGGGAAGCAGCGGCTAAGTATGAGGCCGCTCTCTGAAAGGTCTCCCTGGTGGACACAGGCCGTCCGCTCCCACCAAGACCCTTGCTGGTGGCGGTGGGTGCTGTGCAGTTTGTTCTGGTTCCCAGGATCCCGCGTACCAAAGAGAGAGTCACCCCCAACCCCGTGCCATCCTTCCCTTCGTTGCTCCATAGGAGCACCTTCCGGCAGCCATGGCGTCCATCCATCTCGGGGGGCGGGGAGTCTCCCTCTGCTCCACTGCTTTACCAACACGACGTCCTCCTCCGAGGACTGGCCCCCCGACAACACACCCAACGTCCCAGAGGCGGGCTCTCGCCACTCATTTCTAAGGAGCATCTTGGCGGTACCTCTTCGAGGCAGGTGTGTGTGTGTTCTATGGCCATCCGCGGTGCTTTGAATACGCTCTGCCAACACGGTGCCTCGCACGCGCCAAGTCTCCTGTGGGCTCTTGCTTCATGCCCAATCATCACACGCGCCTGAGGCGATGGAACAGGCTGTGGTGCGGCTCAGGCACATCTCCGTCCTCGCTGCCACCGCCGCGGTGCAGGGCCCTCGTTCTCCAAGGCTGGAGAGGCCTCGCCAGCACAAGGGGCCAAGGCAGCGTGCGTCCCTGGGATTTCTTAACTGACGCTTCCATAAGTGTAGACTGCACATCCAAGAAAAGTGAAATCTTGATGACTTCAAGCTTTCCCGCTGTCCCCTGTCACTGTCTCCTGTCGCTGTCCCCTGTCGCTGTCTCCTGGTCCCGTTGCAAGAAGCTGGCCTCTCTTCGCTTTGGGTTGCAATCCGCGGCCCTGATGGCCAAACTCTGATCGTCGCCAGCAAGTGCCTCAAGTCCTCCTCACTGTCGGCGAGCCAGGGTCTAGCATCTGCACCACACACACGTGGTTAATGGACTCTCCTCCCATCAAGATGCCAGGACCTTCTCTGACCGTGCCAGCTTCTCTGAGGAGCTGCTCTGTGTGCTCCCTGAACAAGAATGAACGGCGAGAAGATACAGCCCCGACACACGCCTGGCCTGGTTCTGAACCACTCGGCCATGCCTCGTTCTGTTAGGGCGGTGGTCTCTTGACCCATGCCCAGTTTTCACGTGGGCAGAACGAAGGATGCTGGCACCCTCCGTAGCCTCAAGGTCCCCTCCCCCCCCAGGTTGTCCTGGCCACACAGGGGGATGCCTGAGCAGAGCCAACACAATGCACGCCGACACCTTCCTGACACCCTCTGCTTTCCGCCAGGAGCCGGCTGCCGTCAGCAGTGACAGTCCTTGTTCAGTAACCTCTGCTGACTGTGACTCCACTTCTGGCAGCTCCTGCAGGATAGACTGCTGCAACTGTTTCTTTAAAACCATCTCCTGCAGAAATTTACTTGCGTGTGAGGTGAAAGATGCTTTCCCACAAATCCCACATTCCCTTGCTTGGAATGGCTGCGGATAGGCCTCTCTTCCAGTCAGTTGTCCGAGCGGCTAGCTCTTGTCCAATCTCCCAGATTTCTTGGCCCACACAAGTGGATGCTCTTCATTAGCTGCGGCAACCTTTCCCTTGATGTCCCATCAGTTCCTGGAGCTTGCTTTTGGCTCCATGCCTGAGGTTTCAAAGCCATCCGTTCTGAATCATAGACGACCTTGAGATGCTGGACACAGATCGATTCTTTTTGGGCCCTGTGAGGGTATGTTCCTGGCAAAGCCTTGGGATGGTCCTGCACGTTCAATATTTGGTCATAGAATTCTTCAAGGTCATAGCTGGAGGCGTGGCGGCTCCCTTCATTTCTTTCTGGCTGAGATGCGCTGGGCAAGGCCCTCCTGTCTGGCTTTCTGCTCCCAGGCCTTTGCACGCTTCCAAAGGCTCGTCTTTGTCTACTGGGGCTGCTCTTGGAAGTTCTCGGACTGCATCATTTCATCCAGTTGCTTCAGCTTCTCTGGGTTCAAGAGCAAGTTTCAGGGTCTCTTCTGACCTTGACCTTGGTCTGCTCTTTCTTATCTTTTACATGACCTTTTGCTTTGTTCATGTACAATGTCCTTGATGCCAGCCTGCAGTGGGTTAGGCCTGTCATCACTAGTGTCCCGAGTGTGAAGTGTGCGTCTGTGATGCTCTCTGAATTCAGGCGGGATATCCTCAAGGTCGTATTTTGGCTCTCGAGGACGTGGTTTAGTCTTTTTCTAGCTTTAACTTGAACTGAGCAGTGGATGGCCAGTTCATCGGTCAGCCCTTGTCTTATCTGGGCTGATGCGATTGACATTCCCCTTCATCTTCTCCCACAGACACGGTCAGTTTGATCTCTGTGCAGTCCATCTGGGGAAGTCGAGTCTGGCATGTAGGGATTGTTTTGTTGGGTGCCAGCGAGTCGGCACTGACCTACAGTGACCGATGCGCAACAGAAGGGAACCCTGCTCTGTCTTCGCCATTGTTCCCAGGCCTGAGCCCATGGCTGCAGCCACGGTGTCCAGCCATCTCCGTGAGGGCCTTCCTCTCTTTCGTTGACCCTCCACTTTACCAAGCATGGTGTCCTTCTCCGGAATCTCTCTCGACAACATGTCCAAAATAGGTAAGCTGACCTCTCGCCTCTAGGGAGCTCTCTGGCTGTACTTGCTCAAAGCAGATCCATTTGTCCTGTGGGCAGTCCGTGGCACGTTCAATATCCCGTGTCAGCACCATGAGCCAAAGGCCTGGATTCCCTCCGGTCTTCCTTACTGGGTGCCCAGCTTCACATGTATGCGGGGGGAGGGGCGCGGGAGGACTGGAAGCACCATAGTTTGAGTCTGCACACTCCAGTACCGTCACCATGATGCCGCTGAAAACCTGTATCTGCAATGACGGTGCCGCCACGCTCACCAATTCTGTCACACGATCTCCAGCTTCATCTCTATCACCATTTCCAACTACCCTTCTTCCTCTTTGTCTAACTTTCACGTTCCAGCCGTCGGCACTATCCGTGCACCAGAAAAGTTTGTAGGCGTCTTCCACTGCTGTGACTTGTCTGTCCAGTTGAACAGCAGTTGTATTAACTGGACCCCTTCACGGCGGCGGTGCTTGGTGATTTCGAGTCGGTGCCGAACCGTAGTGACCCAATGTGTCACAGAGCAAAGCTCTGCCTGATCCTGCGCCATTGGCAGACTTGTTCTTGTGCTGGAGCGCACTGGTGCAGCCCCTATGTGTGTCAGTCTGTCTTGTCGAAAGTCTAACTTTTTTCGCTGCCCCTCTACTTTACCAAACAGGATGCCTTTCTGGACTGGTCTTTCCTGCCTCCTGACAACATGCCTAAAGCTTCTGAGATGAAACCTCGGCATTCTCGCTTCTAAGGACATCTCCCCCACGCCCCCCACGCCCCAAGCCACGCTTCCCCAAGACAGAGTTGATTGCTCTTCTGGCAGTTCACAGTCCCTTCAATAGTCTTCTCCAGCACCGTCATTCCAACGCCTCATGCCCTGGTTGTTACATACTGGGCTGCTAACCGTAATGTCAGCAGTTCGATACCACTTAGCCACCCTGCAGGAGAAAGACGAGACTTTCTACTCCCATAAAGAGCGACAGTCTCAGAAAACCACAGGGCCAGTTCTACCCTGTCCTGTAAGGTCACTGTGAATCGTGATGCACTTACCATCCTTCCTTGTAGACAGATCGCTATGAACCTATCCCGGACCAGGCTGTACAACAAACCAACCTCCTCTGGGATAGTAACTGTTTCCCTGGGATGTTTTCGGGAATGTACACAGGGATCCCCCCCATACGTACTCTTTTTGAGGTCTCCTTGTGAGGCCTGGCATGTGCATTTAGAACGCCTCCCCCGGGGTTCAGGGTTCACAGCAGTTACCATACCCTGGGCCTTCCCTCTGCCAAGGGCATAGCTTGGCCTCCTGAGACCAAACTCCCTGGCTGCCAGCAAGCAGATTCCGACTCCAAGATTAGGAAGCGTGCACTCCTTCCTGTAAGCATTTCACTGCCATCTGCTGGACAGTCTTAGGACGTCCCTCTGCTGGAGGGGACAGGGCTGATGCTGTAGAAGTGGCCTCGCATGGGCTCCTGAGTTCTGGGCAACAAACTGTCGAACCTTCGGGGGTGAGGCACCCCCAAAGTGGGCATCCAGCTGGCCTGACCCCTGGACTGGCGGTTGGCATCTGAGGTGAAGGCAGTCTTGTGGGGACTATGCCCCTCACCTGTGAAGTCCCCGTACACACATGCAAAATGAACGAAAACCTCACTCTTTCCCCCTAAACCGGACCCAGGTCTGCCTTGGCTCCGGGGTATTTCCTGTTTTTGTCTTCACACTCCTTGTGGGAGTCGTGGGTGTCCACGCATGTGGATGACCTTTTGTCAGTGGTTCGAACCCATCCACTGCTCCGCAGGAGAAGGGTGAAGCTGTCTGCTCCCGTAACGAGTGAGTCTCGGAAACCCACAGGGGCAGTTCTATCCAAGCCCTGACCTCCCTGGGTGCAAGGACGAGGGGCTCCCACCTGCAGGTGGGCCCGGGCGGGAGTGAGAGCCGTGTACCTGGTGGATTTCGTGCCAGCCGTTCTCGTCCCTGCAGCAGACCGTGGCATGTTCGTGGAGCAGAAGCTCACAGCAGTAGGGGTCTCCTCCAACAATGGCCGTGTGGTACAGCGGGGTCAGGCCGTAGCTGTCCTTGTAATCTGGCGATGCCCCAAGTTCTAAAAGGGTCTAGAGGAAAAAAACACATAAGAGTGGGAATCTGGGATGGATGAGATTCCCTCCCCCAAAATGTGTGTGTTGAATCCTAAGCTTTTTGGCATCCTTCTTGTCTAGAACTGAACCTGCCCCCAGGAGTCAGCCTACAGCCCAGTGACAGACAGGCCCGCCAGGTAAATGGTCACACCTGGGAGGACGGTGTGAGCACCCCGGCACCACCTAGCTCAGGAGACAAAAGGGCAGTCCCTACTCCAGATGAAGCCCAAAGCCCCGAGGCAGGAGGGATGGGAAAGGAAGAGACTGAAGGAGGCAGAGGACCGGGGGGAGGGGGCAAGGCCATCCCACCCAGGTCACAAAAACAAATGGGCATCAGTTGTTGGACTTGATGACCTCTGTGAGCTTTCTCCAAAGGGGAAAGACAGGAGTGAGGAGGGGAGAGGGGAGAATAAGAGGGGAAGGAATGGAGGGATGGAGGGAAGGATGCTAAGGAGGGAAAGTCACAGCAGGCAGACAGACCCTGACCTGAGCACCTGTCCGCATGGCCCTGTTTGGAATGGGGGTGCTCCCTGGCCTCGTCGAAAGGTCAGACCAGAGTAAGAGTAAAGCAAACAAACAGACAGAAAGCTCTCGGCCATGGAGCGGATGCCGACTCAGCGATCCTATAGGACGGGGTGGAACTGCCCCTGTGGGTGTCCGAGACTGTCGCTCTTTACAGGAGCAGAAAGCACAGGCTGCCCCAAGTCATGACTTCCCAGTGCTCGGACAGCACCTTCAGAATTAAGGAGTCCTCAGGAGGTCTGGGGAGGAGCCCCAGTGGTGGAGTGGTTACCTGGTGGTCTGTGAGCCGCATGACTGGCAGTTCAAAACCACCCGCAGCCTGCAGAGAGAAGTTAGTTTCGTAAACCCACGGGGGGCGCTATGAGTTGGTCCTGACTCCATGGCAGGGAGTTTGGCTTTGTCTAAGGAGGTCTGAGAGCATAGTGGGGCTGACACTCTGGCCTCTTCATCTCAAAACCAGCAGTTTGAGACCACCCTCTGCTTCGAGGGAGAAAGGCGGAGCTTTCTACGCCCATCGAAAGACGCCCAGGGGCAGTGCCACCCTGCCCTACAGGGTGGCCATACAGGGTGGCCATGGGCTGTAATGGACTGATGGTGGTGAGTTTGGGTTTGGGGGAGCTTTACAGGGGCTGAGGGTTACTCGGCGGACTGTGCACTGCAAGGTTGGTGATTCGAGGCCCCGGGCCTGCCTGGTCCCATCAACATCTCCAGCCGGGGGTGCTGCGAGTCAGAGTCCACTGGGTGGCAGCAGGTTTGGTTTGAGGTTAACTTTAAACAGGGAGCCCTGGTGGCTTCGCAGGTTTTGTACTGAGCTGCTAACCACCATCAGTGGTTCAAATCATCCAGCTGCTCCTCAGAAGAAGCACAAGGCTGTCTGCTCCCATAGAGATTTACAGCCTCGCAAACTCTATGGGGCAGTTCCTGTCGGGTCCTTACGACTTGGAATGGATGTGGCAGCAGTGGGTTTGCTCAGCCATGACGGCCAAAGGCTGCAGGTTCGCATCCACCTAGAGGCACCTCAGAAAAGACGCGGGCATCTTATGACACAACAACCAACAACTAGCCATCGAGGCTCCTGGGGAGGATGTTGAGCACATCATCAGAGCGGCTGGCTTATGGAGGAGAGCGCAGCATCCGGCTTGGAGGAAGGTTTATTAAAGCGCACGATCTGCAGGCTGCAAGTGAGGAGGACGGGAAGCCCTTGGTCAGTAAAGATCAAGGACCGAAGCCTTCAGTATGACTACTAGCTCCATTTCAGGAGACCTCCAAATCCACACGACGGGACCACGGTGAGAAATGGAGGAAAGATTTCAGTTGCCAGGACTGCATCTGCCTTAGGTCTACAGTCGATGCTCATGGAAGCAGCAGTCAAGAGCTCGAAAGATGCGTTGCATGAGGTCCATCTGCTGCACAAGACCTCTTCAGAGTGTGGAAAAAGCAAGGATGCTCCTTGGGGGTCAAGGTGCACCTGGCCCAAGCCATGGTATTTAAATCACCTCGTAGACACGTGAAAGCTGAATACGGGAGACGGAAGATGAATCAACTGACGTCTCTGAATGATGGTGTTGGCGAGAACAGTACAAGTGTACCGTGGACGTCCCAGGGAACCACAGGGCTGTCTTGGAAGAAGGGCAGCCAGAGTGCCCTCAGCGTGGGGGCAGGCGATGAATCAGGCACACATCAGTCCTCGAAGCAGACTCGTGGCCTCCTCGCTTGTCCATGCTTTGGAGAGGTCTGGGCAGCAGATGGGCGTCCCAGTGCGAGGCATCCTTTGATCTCTTGACTGCTGTCTCCGTGAGCGCAGATGCAGATCCAAGCGCGATGAAACCTTCTCTCCATTGACCATGTCATTGCTGGCCCAGTTGGATATACTTCCCCCAAATCAGCATCCACTCCCCTCAAAACCAGCCGTCCATGGCCTGTGCCCTGTAGGGACACAGTTCTACTCTGATACCCCATGCGTGGGTTGAAGCCCTGGTAACACGCCACAATCCAAACTCACTGCCGCCGGGCTCACTCCGACTCCCAGCCACGCTGCAGGACAGGGTGGACCGACCGGCCCGTGTGGGTCTCTGCGATGGTAGCTCTCTACAGGAGCAGAAAGCCTCATCTCTCTCCAGAGGGGCAGCGGTAGCTTCCAACTGCTGACCTTGCAGTTAGTAGCCCAAGGTGTGACTACTACATGGCCGGGGCTCTTCCCCTGCTCTCTAGTGCATGAGAAATGATGTACCGCCCAGAGCTGCCATGACCTGGGTGACCTTGGAAGACATCATGCCGAGTGAGCTAACTCCTCTTAACTCACTGCCATCGGGTCCATTCTGACTCAGAGAAACCCTGTAGTGCTGCCCCTAATGGTTTCCCAGACTGTACCTCGGGACAGGAGTAGAAAGCCCCATCTTTCTCCCACAGAGCTGCTTGTGGTTTTGAACTGCTGACCTTGCAGTTCACAGTCCATTGTGTAATCTACACCACCGAGGCTGCTGAGTGAGATAATCAGAAGGACAAGGACATGGTCGTGTGAATCACCGGGGCAGGCAGACACAGAGAGACCCTGGACATCAGTGGGTGTTGGGCAGGGAGGCGAGTGGGGGCTCTCGTTTGGGGTGCTGAAAGGATTTGGAAATGGGTCATGTGGACGTCTGCACAACACAGTGACTGTCGAAAATGCCCGGGCTGTTCACTAGAAGTGGTTGGCATCTCAACCAGCCTTACTGCCAGCCAGAGACACTGCCATCTGGACTGTGCAGGATCAAGCTCGACGCCTGGCCAGTGACCTCCCTGCAGACGAGACGTGACCTGAATTTGCTCTGGGTGTGCCTATCTCTCTCACACGTTCCATGACAGAAATTTCTTCCCTGGCGCTTTTCCGGTTGATGGGGGGTCTTTTGCTTTTACGCATTATTTGTATTTTTCTCTTTACACTATGATGATTTTATCCTGACCACCTTAGTGGGACTGTGTGTGTTATTGTTTTCTGTTGGGTCTCCCAGCTGTGAAGCACGGGGGAGTGGGTACCGAATGATAATAACTGATACCAGGGGCTAGAGGGGATGCAGGAGTGGGGTGAGAGGGAAGGAAAGGGGTGGGGTGGGGAGTAACAATGAAGGTGGGAGGGGTCGTGAGCACCAGAATGGAGTGTGACTGCATCACTCATTCATTTCAAAGGTGATTCAACCATGGGGCGTGGGGAGTGTTCTAATACCGAGGTGGTGATGGTTTGACACTTCTCCTTGATGTGACTGAGCCATTGAATTGTGTGATCTGTAAAGTATGTGCCAATAAACCTGTAAAAACATGGTAAACACGGCCCATCTTTCATTGTTTGTCTGGAAGCGCAGCGTGATGTTTTTGAAAAACCACACAGACACACAGTGCTGGGCAGACAAGCCCACGGCTGAGGGCAGTGTCAGAAGAAGCAGAGGTTTGTGACACCCCCCACCCCGAGGACTGGATGCGCCACCCTCTCAGCAGCCCCAGTCAGGCTGGGTCTCTGGGCTTGAGACAGTTAAGGTTTATTGTGCCAACCTGGCTGATAAACACATGTGGGATTCACTGAAGGGCAGAGAGATAAATGGCTTGGTGACCCTCGCCTTTCTAGTTCTCGGGTCTCTTGCTCTCTGATGGTCGGACCAGGGTGCAGCTGCCTTAGCCAGCTCCCTGTTTCAGCTGGCAAGGCTCACTTCCTGCGAGACATCCCTGAGGAGAAGTCACATGGACCTACCCCGATGCAGCCCTGGGTGCTGGAGAAGCCGTGCCAGTGCTGAGATGCTTACATGCTCACTGATTCGGCTTTCCTCCTGCAGTTGGCGTCATTGCGTGTGTTTTGTGAGATGGAGGAGGACTTTGTAGATTGGTGTCGGATATATGGGTTAATGTTGGACTTGTGGACTTGGGCAGCACTGATTTGGGATGCTTTCTGAATGTACACTTTAAATAAAATGCTCTCTTATACACATATGAGTTTCTGTGGATTTGTTTCTCTAGTCTACCCAGACTCACACAGGGCTCCTCCCCTGGCTGGACTCAGATTTCAACACTAGCCTCATTGGTTGGGAGTTCAAACCCTTGGACTGAAACAGAGAGGAAGGTGATTCTGCTGATGGTGTGTTCTAAATATGACACAAGGAGAGGGGCCAGAAAGAGAGCTTGGCGCTCAACAGCTGCGGTGGGAACGGGAACGCAGGTGGGAGATGGGACTGAGCCCAGGTAAGGCAGACTCTGGCTTCACCTTAAGGGCCAGTTGGTTCCTGGTGCGAGCGGCCTTGTGGAGGGCTGTCATGCCGTCTTTGGCGCGGAAATCCAGGTGCGCACCGCCATTTCTGAGGGCTTTGATGACCTCTTCGGAGTCGCCCAGCTGGGCAGCTAAGGTCAGCGGCGTCTCTGGAAAACAAGCACACACGTTCTAGAGCCGACCACTGGCCAACAGCAGCTCACACCTCCAGCGAGGAGTTGGAAGAGCAGGCAGAAATGTGGAGCAGAACTCTGAATCAGGACAAGGACCAGCTTACTCGGCCCCATAAAGACTGGTGGGAGCCAGAGCCTGGGGCCCTAAGAACCCCATCAGTCGGGGACTGAACGCACCCTCTGACCCAAAGGTACACAGGCCTATGAGGTGAGCAGTAACCCAGGGAAATAAGCACTCCTAAACACCATCAAACCGAAGAGCTCAAAGGGCCACAGCTGCCCAGAGAAGCGGCTCAGGAGGCAGCCAGAGTCGGGAGAGGAGGAGGAGTGGGAACGAGAACCCTGGAGAGGCAACGGAGAGGAAGGGTGTGTGGTAGGAGTTTGCAACCAATATCATGAAATGGTGTGTGCACGTGGTGGGATGCAGAACCAATTTGCTCTATAGATACTCCATACAGAAGGGTCACAGGGAAGAGACGAGTCAGTCAGGGTGCAATGAAGCAATGATGAAACACACAACTTTTGGCTGATTCCCTTTGGAAGCTGCGTCCACGCTGTGCCGGGCAGCGGAGGGAGGAAGCCCTAGCTCGAGCCAGCTAATAAACTCCTTTTGCCGCTTTTGCATCTCAAAAAAAAAAAAAAAGAAGAAGAAATAAACACACAACTTTCCTCTACTTCCTAAATGCGTCCTCTCCCCTTCTCCCCACTACCATGATCACAATTCTACCTTACAAATCTGGCTAGACCAGAGGATGAACACTAGTACAGATAGGAACTGGAAACACAGGGTATCCAGAACGGATGATCTCTTCAGGACCAGTGGTGAGAGTGGCAATACTGGGAGGGTGGGATGGAAAGGGGGAACTGATTACAGGGATCTACATATAATCTTCTCCATGGGGGACAGACAACAGGAAAGTAGGTGAAGGGAGACATTAGACAGTATAAGATATGACAAAATAATCATTTATAAATTATCAAGGGTTCATGAGGGAGGGAGGAGTGGAGAGGGAGGGTAAAATGAGGAGCTGATACCAAGGGCTCAAGTAGAAAGCAAATGTTTTGAGAATGATGATGGCAACAAATGTACAAATGTGCTTGACACAATGGATGTATGTATGGATTGTGATAAAAGTTGTATGAGCCTCCAATAAAATGATTTAAAAACAAAAACAAACAAACAAAAAAGTTCAAAGGAAAAGAAGAACTGGGAATTCAGAGTTGATGTTCTCACCCACTAACCAACCCGGCCAATATCCCATGCAGGGGGTTGGATTGAGTTGGTTTGTTACAGGGTCACTGAGAATTGGAATGGACTCGATGGCAAGGGGTGTTGGGTTGGGTTGGGTTAGGGTTGGGTTGGGGTTAAGGTTGTGTTGTGTTTGGGTTGGATTGGGTTGGGTTGGATTGGGTTGGATTGGGGTTAGGGTTAGGTTGGGTTGGGTTGGATTGGGGTTAGGGTTGGGTTGGGTTGGATTGAGTTGGATTGGATTTGGTTGGATTATTATAGGGTTGTTGTGGTTTGAAATGTACTCCAAGGGAGGGAGTTGGTTTTTTTTTTTGGTTACATTATAGAAAAGCAAGTGAATTAAGAAATGACAACAGGCAACTTTCCATCACCCACAGAAATCAACACTGAACAAAAGAAGCCCTTCTGCCCTTGTGTTGAAGTCAACTCACAACAGCCCTTGAGGATAGAATAGACCGCCCCATCGGGTTTCCAAGGCTGTCCATCTTTATGGGAGCAGACCGCCTCATCTTCTTCCCACTAGGGATTGGTGGGTTTGAACCATTGACCCTGAAGTGAGCAACTGGCCACTGCATCAAGGCTCCCCAGAGCTTCTGTTTAGACAGTAACTGGACTGGGACACGTTGCACACAGATGGATCCCAGTGGGAAACATCCACTCCGGAGTTAGCCTGGATGAGGCAGTCCTAGAAGTCTGATCCCTAGATGGCTGTTGATTCAAGAAGGAGCATGGTATTGGGGTGCTGGAGTCCTAACTCTGGGCTGATGACATCACCCCATCCCTCTGCGGTCTTACTTGGGGACAGGGGTGACAAGCCCGCAGCCCTATGAACTAGCCCCCACTGGGCCTGTGCAGGCTCATGTGCTGGCTCCTGGTCTGTCCATCTGGTAGACAGGTCTCCTGCATTCCCTGGTTACTAGCAGTGCTCTCATGAGCACCCTCTGTCGTCAGCCCATGAGAGGGTGCTTCTAACAAGGGGACTTGAAGAATAAATAGGAGCTCTCCGGGACAGCCAAGGGACTGCAGCAGTGGGGAGGGGCGAGGAGTGTTATCTTAGTTCACGGTGTCTGTGAGCTTGTCTACTTCCACCCTATGTGCTCCATCTGCAAACGGAGCACATGATCCAAGAATCTGGACTGCAAGAAGACACACATGGCCTCAGAATCGGAGGCAGGCTTGTCAGTGGCCTGCAATGTGCAGCTCGCTTGCACTCACACCTCCTGGAAAGAAAACCACAGTCCTCACACTTGGACCCGCAGGCGACGTGGAGATGAATGGGGAATGGGCTCAAGTTGTCAGGGTTTCATGTCCCTTGGGTGCACGGTCAGTGCTCATGGAGGAGGCGTCGCTGAGGACTACGGTGCATCCGACCCGAGCCGTGGGATCTTCAGTCATCCCCTATGCATGTGAAGGTTGGACATGGGATACGAAGGACTGATGAAGAATGGATGCCATCCAATTATGGTGCTGAGAGAAAATATTGAAAGGACCGTGGATGACCAGACAAACCTGTCCTTGAAGTATGGCCAGAATGTCCCTTAGAGGCAAGGATGGCAGGACTTCATCTCATGTGCTCTGGACATGCTGCTGGGGGAGATCAGTCCCCCGGAAGAATGTGGCGCTGGTGAAGGTAGAGGAGCATCGAAAAATACTAATGTCCTCAAGGATGCCCTGGGCTCAAACACAGCCACGTGAGGATGGGCGGGACTGGGCAGTGTCTCCTGTTACATGCTGGGTGGCCTCGAGTCGGAGCTGACTGAGGGATACCCAACAACGACATTTACAGTCCACGGGGGGTGCGCACGATGCCCGTTCTTGATGAGATGTCCAAAGAGCCGCCTCGGCCCAGGGACACAGGTAGGTGTCAATAGGTGATGGCTAACAAGCCAAGGGACAGAAACTGAAGACAAGGGCCTTACGCAAGGGCTGGCAGAGAGAGAGAGAGAGAGAGAGAGAGAGAGAGAGAGAGAGAGAGAGAGAGAGAGAGAGAGAGAGAGAGAGAGAGAGACTGAGACACTTCCCCTAGGTCTGGCAGAGAGAGACAGACAGACAGAGAGAGACTTCCCCTAGGTCTGGCAGAGAGAGAGAGAGAGAGAGAGAGAGAGAGAGAGAGAGAGAGAGAGAGAGAGAGAGAGAGAGAGAGAGAGAGAGAAACTTCCCGTAGGTCTGGCAGAGACAGAGACAGAGAGAGACAGAAAGGCTTCCCCTACGTCTGGCAGAGAGAGAAAGAGACTTCCCCTAGGTCTGGCAGATAAAGAGAGAGAGAGAGAGAGGCTTCCCTTGGAGCTGGTACCTTGGACGTGGACTTACAGCACCCCCCTCTCCACCATGAGAGAAAGCATCCCTGTGTGTTCAAAGCATCGCTCTGTGCTGTATCTGTGCCCGCAGCCCCTGGAGACTCTCACACAGGTGTTCACGCAGGCTCATTTCCTCAAACGTCAAGAACTAGGGCCCCAACTCAGAGGCTCAGCCCCTGACCCTCGTCCAGAACTCACAGACCAGAGCAGCCGGGGAGCAGTCCTAAGGCCCAGTGTAACTAAATGCCCGCAACCGAGTGGATGCCCACTCACAGAACCCCTACAGGACAGGGTGGAGCCACCCCGGTGGGTGGGTTTCTGGAACTGTAACTCTTTACGGGAGTAGAAAGCCTCATCTCTCTCTCCAGGGGCAGCTGGTGGTTTCAAACTGCTGACCTCGCAGTTAGCAGCCCAATAGGAATGACAGAATTGCAACCCCAAACCAACACCAGATCCGGACACCCACCTCCGGTCTCCAGGTCGTGGAAATTGGGGTCCAGGCCGCGGTCCAGCATCTTGACGACCTTGTCCACTGAGCCATGCTGGATCTGGTCCATGAACTTCCTCAGGTTGGTCTGAAGGGAAGCGTGGGGTGACAGTTATACCAGCAATGCCTGGAGGGTGCCAGGCCCTGGATGGTGAAGGCCTGGGTGTGCTCTGGCCTGCCTCCCTCAGGCTGTACTAGTGAGGACACCCCCCCCCCACTGGGTCCCCACTTTCTATGTTTGGAAGCCTCCAGGCCAAGTGTGGAGAGGCGCTGATTTGAGCTCAGTCAGGCCTCCTTGTGTGTGAACTTCAAACCCTGCACCGCCCCCTGCCTTGACCCAGAACTACGCTGCCACCGTGCTCCAGAAGAGCTTAGGAGAACGCCTGACCCGCCTCTGCCGGGGAGACACTGCACCAGTATCCATGGCTAATCTCGGCTGGTGGCAAAGTGGTCACATGTTGGACTGCTAACCACTGAGGTCAGCCGTTCAAAACCATCCGCTGCTCCTAGGGAGACAGATGGAGATTTCCACTCCCCCTCAGGGGAAAGACTGCCCTGTTCTAGAAGGCCGTTATCAGTCAGCATCAACTCCATGGCGCCAAGTGTGGAGATTTGGGTTTTGAAATGTCAGCTAAGGAGTCCTGGTGAGGTATGCGCTGAACTTTGAACCTATGAGCCGCGCCTTTGGGGAAGATGATAAAGATTGACCGTCAGCCTGAGACCCTCACAGGGGGGGGCTCTACTCTGTCCTATGCGATGGCTGTGAGTCGGCATCCACTCTCTAGCGGTGAGTGAGCTTGGGTTGAAATGTCAGCTATGTTTAGGGTTGCTAACAGCTATGTCGGCAGTTCAAACCCACCAGCCGCTCCGTGGTAGCACAACGAGGCTGTGTGTTCCTGGAAAGACTGACAGCCTCAGGAGCCCAGCAGCAGAGTTTTGGGGGTTCACCTCTAAAAGAGGTGCCCTGGTGGTGCAGCAGTCAAGTTCTTGGCTGCCAAGAGCAAAGCCAGGGGCTAGAACATCCCTTTCCCCCTGCTCTGGGGAGAAAGGGGCAGCACTCTGCTAGTACAAAGTTTAAAATCAAAACGTTTAGAAAGCACTGCTATGGAATCTATTTCAACTCATGACAACCCTGTCTTCAGTGACCCCATGTTTACAGGGACATGCGGCCTCATCTTTCTCCATGGGAGCAGCGGACGGGCTTGAACTCCTGACTTAGAATGAGCAGCCAGTGCTAACCGAGGGATTACACCTTGGGGAGCCAGCCGGGGCAGTTAACTGTACTCTGTCCCACAGGGCCTGTAGGAGTTAGCACTGGCTGATGGCCAGGGACTCAGTTGTGGGTTTTCAGTGCATTGATAAAGCTGTAGCCCTGGTGGCACCGTGGTTAAGCTCTCAGCTGCTAACCAGAAGGCCAGTGGTTTGAACCCACTCACTACCACCCTTCAGGACAAAGACTTGGCGATGTGCAGAAGAGTCTGGCAGAGGGGACCCAGTGGAATGGTTCCGCTCTGCCCCAGGGGAGCACGGCCCATCTCTCCAACGAGGGGGTTGCTCATTCGACGGCCCCACGGGCAGAGGCAGCACCCAATCACTGAGGGGCTCAATGCAAAATCAACAGTGTTCTCCCTGGCCGCTCCGCCTTGAAGGGGGATGTTGGGGGTGTTGGTGATCTATTGCTGCTAAGACAGAAGTACCACAAGGGGGTGGTCTTCACAAACGGAAATCTATTTTCTCACCACTGGGCAGCTAGACACACACACAGAGTACCAGTTCTAGGGGAAGGCTCTTTGCCTGTGGCTGCTCTCGCAGGAGGCACTTGCTTCCTGAGTGTCTGGTTCTGCGTGGTCTTCAGGTGGCGTGGCACAGTGGGCTTGCTCCCTTGCTCCCTTGGTGTGAATCTCACAGCCTGGGCTAATGCTGCCCGGGAAACAACAGAGACAGCCCAGTGCCAGAGGGAATTGGCACCGCAGGCATCTCTCCAGGACACAACGCAACCCAGGGAAACCCTTTCCGTGCTCTGACCACCATCGGCCACGACAGCACAGCCGGTGCCTGGCCATTCAGCCTGGGCTGCCTGCTGCACCGGGCGAGGCCCACTGCCTCCCCTGGCCTGACCTTCCCCACACTGCCCGCCTCTGTCAGCAGCCCATTGTGCATAGATACAGACAAGACACAGTATGTGCAGACAAACACCAGCGCTCCAGGTACCACAGCCACATCCTTTCTGATAGCCTCCTGTGGTAGTTACAGAATCTGCTGTCAACTTGAGGATCAAGAGTGAAGGGGTGAAGTTTAGCCTGTCAATAAGGTATCAGGGCAAAGAGATAAAGAGCTTGCTGGAGGCGGGACACCGACTCACTCCCTGCGAGACATTTCTGAGAAGCCACATGAAACTACCCTGAGGCAGTCAGAGTTTTGAACCTAAAGGAACCATGTGAAGACCACCCGCGTCAGCCACCGGATCCACAAGACCTCCAACCTATTGGCCTGTGATCTTCCTGCATTCGGCATCATTGCATGTGTTACGTGAGTCTGAAGAGGACTTTATAGACTGGTATCAGACATATGGGCTAGTATCGGGCTAGGGACTTGATCCGGACTGGGCTGGGCTGTTTTCTTAATGTACAATTGCTCTTTATATACAGCTCTTTCTTATACACATGTGAGTGTCTATGAATTTGTTTCTCTAGTCCACCCGGACTAACACACCTCCCTTCTTTACTCCCTGGGGTGCCACTTGCACGCCTACCTTGGTGTAATTTTATGTAACCAGCACTTTTGCAGTAGTCATTATTTTTTTACAGATGCAAGAGGAAAAAAGCATTAAAATGCTGTCCTCCACTGACGTACCAAACTCACTGCATTCACACCCATTCCAACTCATAGCGACCAAGCCTATGGGCCAAGATAGAACTGACGGCCTGGGTTTCCCAGACTGCAACTCTTCAGAGGAGTCAAAAGCCTCATATTTCTCCCAAAGAGTGGCTGCTGGTTTTGAACTGCTGACTTTCTGGCTCGAAGCCTAACACATAGCCCGCTACACCACAGGGCTCCTTCATGGGCATAGCAACTCAACTAAAAAGCAAGCCGTTGTCATCCACTTGATTGTGACTCTTGGTGGCATCTCCCCACCCCAGTGTGTCCACACAGAATTGTCATTGCCATCAGCTGAAGCTGATTCAGAGAGGCCCCATGGGACAGGGTACAGCTGTCCCTGTGCGTTTCTGAGATTGCTCGTCATTATGGTAGAAGAAAGCCTCCTCTTTCTCCCTAAGAGCCAGTGGTGGTTTGAAACTGCTGACCTTGCAGTTAGCAGCCCAATGCACAACCACTATGCTGCCACAGGGGCTTCTATGTCAGCGGCCAATTTTTTAGCAGTTGACCACCAAACACCTACCTTTCAGTGATCAGCCAAGCACAGGAAGGGTTGCCAGGGACTCAGGGCACAGCTGGTGCCCAGTGCCTGTTTGATGGAAGAAGAGCCCTTTGCTCCAAGAGCCTTGCAGGACAGAAGACACTGTGCCGAGAGTGGACACCCCAGCACAGCACACCCCCCACCTACCTTTGTGTGAAGCTTGGTCAACTGTTTCTCGTCGAGATTGGCTTGTTTATATACCCGCTTCTTGTACCGGAACTGGCACAGAAATAGAAAAAAAACAAGTAAATAATTCACATGGCTGTTGGGGGGAAAATTAGCATCTCCCTGAAGACGGACTCCACGGTCAACCTCCGACACACACACTTCACTGCAAGAGCCTAAGACACCATGAGAATTTACCGCCCTGCTGCAGTAATCCCACAAATGGGCCGCGAAAAGACACAGGAGGGACCTCAGGGAGAGGGCATGGCAGGCTGTGCCCTGATGCCACCCCTTGGCGCAGTAGCTGATGGTGTCTGGCTGTCAGCGGACCCACCAGCCACCAGCATGGCGTTTGTCACCAGCCAGCCGGGCGCTGCCCCGCACAGGGGCTCCTTATCCCAGGACACCAACCGTGTGCTGCACGGTTTAGACTCTGCATGGGGAGGAGCCCAGGGCCGGGGCACCTCCGTCTGCTTGTCCCCCACAGCAGCGCCGGCTCCTCTGAACTGGAAACAGGCAGCACATCCTGCTGAGGCCAGGGGAGCGAGCCCGAGAGGAAAACGGTGATGTGGGAGTTTTAATTTCATGTCCACTTGAAGGTATATAAAGTGGAGAGGTGGTGTTCAGCCTGTCAATCAGGTCACAGGCTTGATGGTACCTCCTTGTGGGCGTGGCCTTCTCCTAAGGGAGGTCCTGGGAACCTCCCTTCTCTCTGCCTTCCCCTTCCTGCTGGTGGACCTGATTGCTGCCCGACCCCTGGGAAGTTACCACCACCACTGGAGCCACATGACTTGCCTGCAACCATGGGCATGTGGTCTTCCGGCATTTGCTCATGGGCTTGAGTCTAAAGAGGGACTGTGGGCTAGTACCGGACTTACAGATTTAAGTTGTACTGGGCTGGGATGTTTTCTTGATCTATAATTACTCAATAGAAAGCTGTTTCTTACACCTATAGGAGTGTCACTGGATTGATTCTTTGTATCCCAGTCTTGTGGCTTCTGCCTGACACCTGGATGCTCCCCCCTGGCTGCCCCTCCCCTCAGGTCTTGCACAGTGCAGGGGGTACTGCAGAGGGAGGGGGCTTGGGAGGCATTCTTCAGCCCACAGTGGGCAGCACTGTCCAGGCTGCTTGGCCCCCAGCACCCCATCTGTGTCATAGCAGAACCGGCCTCCGCAGCATGTCCCAGGGCCGGTGCTTTGGAACCAGGTCACCAGGCCTTTCTTCCCAGGTGCCTTGGGGTGTCTCAAACCTTCATTCATTGGATGAGCAGCTAAGCGCATTAACCCTGCACAGTGCCCAGGGACAGCACCACACGTGTCGTCAGGCACTGTCCAGTCGGTGCTGACTCACAGCACCCGATGTCCAACAGAACCAGATGCCACCCGGCCTGCACCGGCCTCACAAGCGTTCTCATGTCCCAGCCCATCTTATCGGGGGCCTTCCTCTTCCTCGCTGCCCCTCTACTTGACTCAGCGCGCGGTCCTTCTCCAGAGCCAGTCCATATGGGTCACATGCCACAGTGCCCGAGATGATGCCTGCCCATTCTTGAAGGGCAGGGGCATTCTGGACGTACTTCTTACCACCGAGATTTGGTCATTATTCTGGCAGGCCATGGTCCTTTCAGGCACGCTCCTGCTCGGACCTTCCTTCCTCACTGAGGGACCCTGGGTGCTGGGCAAAGGGAGCTGGATTTTGAACAAAGTCCCAGTCTTCTGCCACTCTACTGGGACAGGCCCTCCTCTGTTCTCAACCTTCAGCTTCCTCATCGGCCTCCTGGGGATAAAGACACACCTCACAGGGTATCCTGGCACAGCAGGGGGCTGGACAGAGGCCATGTCCTCTCTGCTTCCCCACGCCCTTGGGGACTTAACATTCCATGTCCAGGTGAGAGGAGAGGCAATGTGGAGGCGATAGGGGTGGTCCGTGAGCTGGGACTATGGCCTGGTGTAAAGCTGCGGGAGAGGAGACCTTGTGTCCCTTTCCTCCCATCCCACAGAAAAGGGCGATTCCCAGGCAAACGTAGCACCTTGTCTGCAGGACTGATGCTGGGGGTTGGTTTCCAGGGCTTGAATGAGACAGCCGTGATGCCCACCCAGAGTTCAGCAGAGAGGATGATGTCTGGGCCCTGCTGAGGATTCCCACCAGTATGGTTGTGGTCTGAAAGAGGGAGGGGGTCAGCTACCAAAGTCTCCACTTGGGTTTAGTCAACCAATTCATTGAAAAAATAAATATAAAACTCAACTAATTAACGAATGGTTGTGTTGACTGAGTCGCGGCACCCTGATTGTGCCAGAGCGGACCAGGCTCTGAAAAGAGCTCAGCAGTTGCTTCTTCCGAAGATCACCTGGCCTTTCCTCTTTGGTGCCTCTGGGTGGACCCGAACCTCCCACCCTTCGGGGGATGTGGTCCTCTTATCCCATCACACTCAGAGGTCACCACCTAGCAGCTCACTGACCCAGACTTCACTACCAGCAACCCCGGGGAGGTTCCCAAAGCCAGCACCTCATGGCCAACATGGGAAATTCAAAAGGAATGCCACTCGGTGGACATTTTTTCTGCATCATAAAAAAAAAATCAAAACACGTATGCTTCCAAACTATGGCATTCTGCTAGAAGCAAATCCATATGGAGAGCAAAGAGAAGGGGGTCGCCAGGCATCGTGGAGAGGGATAGTGAACGGCTGTGTTATGGGGCACCTCCAGCACGCTGACACTGTACTGGGTGGTGGGGACACGGGCACAGGGCACCATGCATCTTTCAAACTTCACAGGCCTGGGCACCCACGGAGGGAACCCTGATGTAGATCAGGGTGGAGGAAACAGGGGGCCACCAACACGGGCTCATCCACCATCACGGATGTGTCACAGGGACACGGGATGCTGGTCACAGAGAAATCCCAGTGGGGAATGAGCAAGACCAATGGGACTCTGCTGTCCTTGCTGTCCCAAAGCAGCTCTGACATGACAGAGTGATGGGAATCCAGACACACATGCACCCAATACTTGTTGTGGCTGCAAGTGCCGCCCTGTCGGTCCTGAGTCACGGCGACTCCAGGAACACAAGGGACCACTCCATCCTGCTCCAGCCCCTCAGGGGAGATTCCTCCCTGCCTGCCTGTCCCCCAGGGGACAGACCACACCAGACTGACCCCCTGAGCCACGCGGGCTTCTCATGATGCCCCCCGCCCCCACCCTGCAAGGGCCCAACGTCAACAGGAGCTGGAGCTGCCCAGGCCTGTGGCACAGGCACCACGTTAACCCCACTCATGCCCAGGAGCTCTGTAGCCTCAGCTCCTTGCTGGCTGCTGAGAGCCCCACAGAGCCCACCCGCTGTCCCAATGCCAGCCACACCCTCAGTCTCTCAGCATGACTGAATCTCAATCAGAGCATTGGATAATAGGGAGTCCTGGAGGCATTGTGGGCTCGGGGTCAGGCTACTAACAGAAAGGTCAGCTCACACCCCCAGCTGCTCCAAGGGACAAGGCAAGGCTGGCTGCTCCTGTCGAGATTGGTGGTCTCAGAAACCCTGTGGAGCCACTCTGCGTGTCCCGGGAAGTCACTACGAGTGTGGTCAGCTCAAGAGTCGTGGGCTTTGGGCACAATAACAGGGTACCATGCAACCGAGGGCCACATGTCCCCTTAGAGCAGTGGTTCTCAACCTCCCTAATGCTGTGACCCTTGAATACAGTTCCTCATGTGGTGGTGAACCCCAGCCATAAAATTATTTTTGTGGCTACTTCATCACTGTCATTTTGCTACTATTATGAATCGGGCAACCCCTGTGAAAGGGTCTTTCAACCCCCCAAGGGGGTCGCGACCCACAGGTTGAGAACCACTGCCTTAGAGACAAGGATGGTCACACCTGGTCTCACCCTACTGTGGACACGTGCCAGGGAGAGATCAGCCCCTGGGCAAGGGGCCCACTGCTCCCACGGAGACTGCACATGTGTAGGAAGTACCCAACCATTTACAAACACAATGAGCTGCTGCAGCACGACCTCGGGGGAGCCCTGGTGACGCTGTGGGTCAGGCCCTGGGCTGTCAGCCACCAGGTTGGCTGTTCAAACCCACCAGCCACTCTGCAGGAGAACGAGGAGGTGGTCAGCTCCTGTGAGGACTGAAGTCTTCAGAAGCCCCGCATGGGGTGGGAAACAACATGACGGCAGTGGGTGGGTCAAGACTCCAAACTTTTTTTTTTAAACATGGAGGTTATTTTCCAAGAGGAGTCTGGTGGCTTCCATAAAGCTCTAGAGCCTTGGAAACCTTCCTGGGGCAGATCGACAGCCCCTCTCCCCCCCCAACCCCCGCTTCACTAACTTGCCAGGAGGCTGTCCTACAAGCTTGAAGGCGGTGGTTTGTTTTCCATGCTTATTTCTGCACCCAAAAAACCCAAAACAAATTCACTGTCATCGAACCCATCCCAACTCACGATGCTGCTAGAGGACAGGGTAGAGCGGCCAGGTGGGCTTCCCAGGCTGTTGTCTGAAAACTCAAACTCACTCCATCAGGTTGATTCTGACTCACAGCGAGCCTACAGCACAGGGTAGAGCGGCCCGGTGGGCTTCCCAGGCTGTCAGGCAGGCGGGAGCAGTAAACCTCGTCTTTCCCCATGGAGTGGCTGGTGGTGTCCACTGGCTGACCTAGCTGACTGCAGCCCACTGCACCCCCAGAGCTGTTGAAACACCTGCCCCCGACCCCCCAGGTTTAATCCCAATCAAAAGTGGCCTTGGGGCCCCGCCCTCTTTCCTGTGGGCTCGGGTACCTCCAGTGAGGGCACGCCCTTGCCCTCGGGCTGCGGGTACTCCCGCAGCAGCCGCTCCTCGTCCAGGAACTTGCCGTCGCGCCCGTTGCTGGCCGGCTGGAAGAGCCCGTAGTTGAGCACATCCTTGAGGCTCTGGTTCAGCGTGCACAGGACCCTCTGCTTGGCCATCCACACCGTGGCGTCTGGGTTGAAGCGAATGCATTTCTGCAGAGAGGGAAGGGACAGGGGCTGGTGGGCTCAGACGCTGGGGGGTGTCCACTCCAGCACATGCTTAGAGGGGACATTCTTGTTCTGTCCCCCTGGTTTCGTGAGTACACGCCTGACTCCATCAACCCTACAGGACAGAGTGGGACTCTTTATAGGAGTAGAAAGCCTTGTCTTTCTCCTGAGGAGCTGCTGGTGGTTTTGAACTGCGACCTTGCAGTTAGCAGCCCGACTGACTACCCTTGGTACAGCTGTGGGGGGCAGCGCTAAAGAAGCAGACCTTTGACAAGAGGGGTTCACACAGGAGCTGCTTGGATGGGCTCCAGCACAGTGGTGAGGGTGGAGCAGGACCCAGAGCCATTCTGTTCCTTTGCGCTTGGGCTTGCTATGGGCCAGGATCAACTCAATAGCAACCAGCCCCACCAATGATCACAGCAAGAAGGGCCCTTGGGGGAGCACTGCCTTAGGCATTGGGCTGAAACTACAGATCAGCTATTGGAAACCACCCCCCTCTCCTCAGGAGAAAGAGGCTTTCTGCTCCAGGAAGGACGGACAATCTTGGAAATACTTCGGGGCACCGCTGCTCTGTCCTGGGGAGGCCACAAGTCAGAGTTGACTCAGTGGCAGTGAGTGTGGGTTAGGTTGGAAAAGGAGGAAACCAGTAGGGGGCTGGTGTGTGGAGCCAGAGGCCCCTCAGAAGCAGCAATGGCGAGATTTTGGCTCCTTCACCTTGGATGGGTCACCAGGGAGGAGCCCTTGCTGAAACTGAGGAGACCCCCGGAGAGAAGAGCTGACACAGAGCCATACAGGGGACGTGGCCTCGCCAGCCATCACCCAGATGGCGCAGAACCAGGCAAAGTCTCCCCCTGTCACACCTGGGCCCTGCCAGGAGTTGAAGTCGGCACAACAGAGACACCAGAGACCCAGCCATCCCTCCCTGCGAGCCCAACCCGTCACTGCCTCAGAGCTCACCAGGTGCTATCGGCTAATCGACAATTAATCATCAATAATTAGGAGCGATGGCCTCATGATGGGTCTCTCACTTGCACAGGGCTTCCAAATTATTAGTGCCACCCCTCCCCTAACACAGACCTACATCTTCACCACCCAGTAACATCGCATTACATGGGGAAGAGGTTGAAGTCGTCAACATTGATGCCTTGCCTGGATCCACAATCAGTGCTCATGGAAGCAGCAGGCAAGCAATCCAAAGGCGTGTTGTGTCGGGTCCACCACTACCCAAGACCTCTTAGAATATCGAAGGGCATGGATGTCACTTTGAGGTCTAGGGTGGGCCTGGTCCCAGCCATGATCTTCCGCATTGCAATCATATGCATGTGAAAGTTGGACATTGCATAAAGAAGGAGAAAGAATCTACAGATGTGAAGTTTGGCACCAAAGAAGAATATTGAAAATATCACGGACTTCTAAAAAGACAAACCCACCTGTCTAGGAAGAAGTGTGGCCTGCGTGCTCCTTAGAGGAGGGCTGTATCTCACATACTTAGACACGTCATCAGGAGAGACGGGTCCCTGGAGAAGGACATCGTGCTTGGCAAAGTGGAGGGGCAGCGACAAGGAGGAAGGCCCTCCAGGAGATGGATGGACACAGCAGCTGCCACCCTGAGCTCAGGCTCAGCAACAGTGGTGAGGGCAGCACAGCACCAAGCAGGGTTTCGATCTGTGGGTCATAACTGGCACGACCTCCAACAGAGCCTGTGACAGCGGGTCAGGGGTGGGAACAGAGGGCCTGCATCTGCCCCACATCTTGAGTTGACATAGTTGCTGCCAACCAGCGTGGCAGCATCCAAGAATCATGGCGGGGGTCCAGAGGGTGGCATTTCAGATGGGATGGCCCTCACACCCCGCTGGTGGATGCTGACAGCGAGAGTACTGAGAAACAAGAATGGTAAAGAGAGGCAAAGGACTTGAATGGGAACCCACGGCCACGGCCACAAAAGATCATTTCTGGAGAGTGACATCATGCCAACGGTGCCACGGAACCAACCATGGGCCCATTCCACATGCACAAGGGCATTGGGAATGTTCCCACATGCCTTCTGCACAGCCCAGAGCTTCCTCCCACAGCTCCTCGTTCTCCATCATTGAACTGCAATAATGAAGGACTGCTGAGTGGAGGGGGGAGGGGAAGAGCACGGGCATCCGTCAGGCAGGGACACTACCCTGCCGGATACTCTGATGGCAGACACCAGAAACGTTATGCATCCCTCAGCCCCCAAGCACGAGGATGGCTTCTCAAGCCCTCGAGCTGTGGGCCTGCACTGGTAACAATGTATCCATCTTGGGTCATCCATTGGAACAAATGTGTCACAGAAAGTGGAGGGGTGTGTGGGAACTGGATACTTCCCAAATCATTTCCCACAAACCTAAAGCTGCTCTAAGCATTAAGATCCATGTGGGGAAACGTGTTGCCATGTTAGGTGCTGCCGAATCCACTCCAGTGCGTGGGGACCCATCCACAGCAGGAGGAAACACCTCCCATGTTTGCTCCATCCACACAGCCGCTGATTCGAGCGCATTGTTGCAGCCTGTGTTCGACATGAAATGTGGTGGACTAGAGAAACAAATCCAGGGACACTCATATGTATATGAGAGAGCTTCATATCAAAAAGTAATTACTTATGAAGCAAGCATCACATCCCAGTCCAGATCAAGTCCATAAATCTGATACTAGACCATAACTCCCTCTGCAGACACACACAATGATGTAGAATGCAGGAAGATCGCAGGCTGGTGGGTGCAAAGTCTTGAAAATCCAGTGGCGCTGGACGCATCTCCAGGGCTCTGGCTGCCATCCACGTGGCTGGAAGTGGCTCGTCAGGAAGGTAAAGGGGGGTGTAATGCCAGGACCTCTTATGAGAAGGTCATGCTCACAAGGAGGCACCATCAGGCTGTGACCCAGTTGACAGGCTAGTCTGCACTCCAGCATGCGATTTATCAAGTTGACAGGAGATTCTGTAATTCCCACACATTGACTAGTGTCCTTGAGTCTTCCGCTTTGTCACTCCCCTCCGCTTGACCCAGCATGCTGTCTTCCACTGGGGACTGGTCTCTCCTGACCACACGTCCAAATTGCATGAGACATCTCCCCACCCCTGCTTTGGAGGGCTGTCCTGCCTCCGACCCAGGGAGGCTCACTCTTCAGACAGTCCACGGTATGTTCCATTTTCTTGAGCAATGCCAGAATTTAAATGTGTCGATTCTCCCACTCTTCCTTATGAACGATCATGCCTCCGCATGCCTATGAGGTGATTGGAATGACCAGGGCCGGGGCTGGGCACACCTTCGTTTTCAAAGCAATGTCTGCTCCTTAGTGCTTCAAAGATCATTAGCGGCCAATGTACTCCAAGTGCAGCATCCCTTGCTGCCCCACTGGAAGAGCCTTCACGACACAAAGGTGGGCCTGGTTATAAGCCTGGGATCAAAGTTCCACAGCAGGGGCGGGGGCAGGCGCCCTGGAGGGGGAGGAGGTGTTGTCTCTTTGTTGGGGTACACAATAGCCTGACTCAACCCAAAGGCTGGTTCAGCACCACCCCAGAAACCTTAGCCTTGTCCTGCTCCAATGTCCGAGGCCAGCCCTTCTATGCACCACGCAGGGCTGGCTGGTGGTCAGCTGTTCTCTCAAGCACCCCCAGTGTCCAGTGGTACCCCCATTCCTGTTCTGGAGACCTGGAACACAACAGAGACACTGTCTCAGGTGAGCAGGAGGACATGTGGATCACAGGCCAGTTCCTGCCTCAGGCATCACTGTGGCTCTCCGGCCAATGTCCTCTGAGATGCCAAGCCAATGTGTCCCTGTGCTTCTTCCTGTCACCAGCAGGAAAGGTCCACAGACAGGGAAGAGCTGAGAGGAATGCCTGTCTGGACCCACCTCCCGGCACCATCAGGAGCTGTGAACGGCTCTGCAGGTGGATGAGGAGACTGGTACAGAGCTCCCTGAGTTGATGGGTGCAGGGGTGCTGTTAATGGAACCTCAACCCCAGGTACCTGGGAGTGCCACCTGGGATATAAACAAAGGTCTTGGAAGACGGTCTCGGTGTCGTCAGCATGAGGTCACCCTGCAGTAGGCAGGGCCCAGCCAAATACGGACCATGTCCTTAGTATGGTGGGTGCCTGGATGAACTGCTAACCAACACGCCAGAAGTTCAAACCCACCAGCCACTCCTCGGGAGAAAGATGAGGCTGTCCGCTCCCATGAAGAGTTACAGCCTTGGAAACCCACAGGACCAGTTGTACCCTGACTGGGATGATCTCTGTGGGCAGAATCGATTCGACGACAGCGTGGTGGGTGTTTTTTGAAGGGGGGGTGCATATAGAAGGAGTAGTAACATCAAGGCAGATGAAGATGGCTGTGTGACCATGGGGGAGGAGGTAGAAGCAATGCACACAGCCAGGGAAGACCTGGGTCTGCCTGAAACTGGAAGGGACCAGGCAAAAAGAGAGGGAAAGGGAGATTGACTCACCCCTAAAGCCTTCAGAGAGAGTGCCCCCCAGACACCCCGGCATTCAGCCTTTAGATGGTGAGGCAATAGCTCTTCACTTTAAGGCACTTTTTGATACTTTGTTATAGCTTCCCAGGGGGACAAGGGCAGATGCCAAATCTCCATCCTCGATGGCCATCCTGCACAACCAAGAGCTGTCTGGCCCACCCACATGACCACACATGAAAACCCGCCAGGAACACCCCACTGAGAACCTTCTAGAAGGAGGAGCAGGGTCCTGGAGGATCAAAAGGGTTAATCGTACACCTTAAGCACTAGTGTATCCGGTGAGGCACCTGAGGCAAACCACTCGATACAGCTGCTCCTCTATTCCCTGCACGAAAAACAGGGCCACGGCCCAAGGCAGGGCCCTTCATTCATCTCAGACACACATGCAAGCTGGCAGTGGAACTGAGGACAACCAAGGAAGAGCTGCTGCATGTCAACGGTGGTGACGTTGGCAAGGAATGGTCAGTGCACCACAGACCACCAGAAAAACTCTCTCAGAAGAAGGACAGTCGGAACGCTCCTTAGAAGCGAGGATGGTAAGACTTGGTCTCCTGTCCTTTGGCCGTGTTGTCAGCAGAGACCAGTCCCTGGAGAAGGACATCATGCTGGGTAGCGTCGAGGGGCACTGAGAAAGAGAAAAGCCCTTGACCAGATGATGGACACGTGGCTGCAACAATGGTGTGGCCCTTACGTCACCTCACGTCAACCTGAAAAATAAGAGGAGGAGTGGAGTCTAGCCTGTCCATCAGGTCACAGCCTGGTAATGCCTCCTGGTGGGCGTGGCATCCTGCGAGGATTCTGGAAACTTCCTCTCTTTCTCCCTTGAGCTCATCCTTTGCCTTATCCGTGTGCTGCACTACCTGTAGGCTGTGCCAACCCATGGATCAGGTAGCCTTGCCGGGCATCGCTGGAGCTGGGGGCTCCTGTGAGACCTGCTGAACTGTACTGAGATTTGTTTCTCTAGTCAGCTGACACCAGTGGGGGGGTGGCGCAGGACCAGGCGAGGTGTGCTCCAGCTGTACACGGAGTCCTTCAGAATCTGAACCGACTCGATGGCACCAAACAACCACAACATTTTAGACAAACGCAAACCAACCCGTAAGGGGTTTAGGATCCAGTGGGGCTGGCTAAGGATGGAGAAGAAGACTTGGTCAAGGATGGCGAATACGAACATGATTGCAACGATACAATGGGGGTTGACATGACTCCATCCGCTCTTAAGACTCCGGAGCTTATGTGAACGTCCGTTCACCTGCCCACCTTCTTAACAGCCAGGAGTAGGCATCCTTCTCCGCCGTTCTCCCTTGTCCAGATAAGGACAGTGGGCGCCATGGAGAAAGTCATTGAGGTGTCATCCGAACCCAAGTCAAATCTTCCCGGAACCCCTGAGTGGCACGTACGGTCAAGTGCTCAAGGACTAGCTCGAAGGTGGGTGGATTGGGTCCCGGCAGAGGTGCTGTGGAAGACAAGCCAGATGACTCCCTTCCGAGAGGCCCCAGCCTTTGAACCCCCCTGGGGGGAGCCCTGCTCCGTTCACAGGGCCTGGCCACGCGTCAGAATCAACTCCAAGGCAACGGAGCCAGGCTCCGAGCTCCTGCTGTCTAAGCGACACATCACATTCTCCCTCACGCCCCACACGCCCACCCTCGGTGCAAGCGGAATATAAACGCCGTGATAGACAATCCCCGAGAAACCCGCCGGGGTGTTTGTATGTGGTCATTTGCAGATCATTGGAAATACTCCCCGGACTCTGAGGGCCCAATGACTTACAAACCTGCCCCCACATGAGGCGCTGCAGTTCAAGGGGGACAAACTGCAATCCCCAGTTCTCAGGAAGACAAGTAATTCTGTTCTAAAGAAGTGCAGTCTGGTCCCTGCAGTATCATTACCTCTTAAACATAAACAAAATCTTATAATTCAGAGTGTTCGGGTGTTGGGGGAGGTTGCGCCCCCCACCCCCGCCCCCCAGGCACAATGTGGTGGATATTAATCTCAGCTACAGCTCTGGGGGGGGGTGTTAAGGGCACAAACCAGGAGGGCTATGAAACACCATGTCCTCTCATCCCATCATTGAGCCTCGGGGACTATGTTCAAGAGCCAATCCTCAAAAGAACAGCCAACTGCATCGGGCAAAGGTCTCTCCCCCGTGTAATTCACAGACCAAAGCAAACTAATTCACAACCACTTGGAACAAGCATCTAAATCCAACAGATCACTCTTCCCAGCTCGCTTGACGCAAGCTCGCGCTTGGGCCTTGCGCACCGAGACCAGATAAATCAAGGGGGGAGGGGTTGCCAACTCAGAGAGGAAGAATCCAAGTAATAATGACTGAAGGGTGACACCCAAATCAATAACCCAACCCATTCCGAACTGATCACAACCAGCCTCCCCCCACCCCATCCACACACCCTCCTCCTTCTCATTCTCAATGGCAGGTCCGGGGCCTGTTCTAGAGATTCAACGCATGCTCTCTGCCTTTCCCTCTCCTTGGACCCCTCCCCCACCCATCTCGTCCATCTACAGGCACTGAGTGAGTCCTTATGTGTCCAGCGGCCACCCATCACTGCACCTGGGTGGTTTCAACATGCTCCACGCTGACCTTTGCCCCTCTTGAGCCCTCTTGATCTCACTCCTTGCCAGCCACCGGGTCTTTTTCTCAATCCAACCCGTGTCTCAAGAGCTCTGGCCCTTCAGCCCTAGCCAGGGGACACCGGGAACGGCTGGCCAGGGTGTAGCCCCACTTTCTTCCCTTAGAGAACACTTTCCCCTGCCATCAGCCCATGGCCCACCTCCTCTTGTTCTCACCACCCACTGCTATTCTTCTAGCCTGGTCTTGCTGGAGCCCCTTCGGCCTGGCCCCAGGTTGAGCTGAACCCGGAGCCCCCACCACCAGCCCTCAGGGGTTGCGAGATGTCCCACAGACCAGTGGCCAAGCTACTCTGGCTGACGCTCGCTCTGTCCAGCCTCTCTCCACTGCACCTCCGGTTGACCGGCAGACTGGGAGCAGCCCTGGATTTTGCCTTGAGAAGTTTCCCTTTCCCTTTCCCCTGCCAGGCAGGTGGGATCAGGCAACCCTGAGATGACCTGACTCTCTGAACACCTCCTCGGTCTGGACTGGAGCTGCATGGCTTCACGCACAGGATGCAGCAGTCCCCTGGGTGCAAGGGGACCTTCAAGCCCAATATCCGACTGGCTTCCTCTCCCTGGTCTCCTGACATGATGGGGAGGTTGAATATACCAAGCTGGCCAATAGGAACATGTGGGATTAATCAAATTGCAGTTTGATTGGAGGGCAAAGAGATAAGTGGCTCGGTAAGGCCCACCCCTCTCTCTCTTGCTCTCTGGTGATCAGTGGCTTTAGCTCATTCTCTGCCCTGACCTGTGCGCTCCACTACCCGTGGGACAGCCAACTTGTGGATCATGTCGCTAGAGCTTGAGGTTTCTTCGTGACCTGCTTCAACACGCTGCTGGTGTGTGCATCGCTTGAGCTTGAGGCAGGTGGATCCTGTTGTCTTGCATTGCTGGAGTTTGATATGCTACCTGGGCCTGCTTCCCTAAGCTCCTGAGCTGTTGTTAGTGACCCACCCTGCTGTCTGCTGCCTGTGGGCGGACTCTGCCTGCATTGCCCAGCTGTCTGCTTCCTTGACCTTGGACCCAGCAGTGCCCTGGTTTTGTTTCTCTAAAGAACCCTGCCTAACACACCTGACAAGCTCATCTTGGGCTCAGATGAGGCAGGGAAAGCTTCCATCCAGCAGTAGGAGAGGGGGGCTACTGAACACTGCCTGGGGACACCAGCAGTATTGAGGTCCCCCTTCTCTGTAGGGTCTGGTCCCAGCTCTGGATCCTGAGTGTGGTAATTCAGAATGCACCCCTGTGGAACACTCCCCCCACCCCCCAAATATTAAAGACACACACTTTGGTGTGTCTCTGTCAGTACCATCTCCTCCCTCCTCTGCTGCAATCAGCCTGCATTTAGTAGGGCCACAGCACCCCGGCATCCGGATGCCCCTAGGGCTTCTTCAGGCAGCTTCTGGTTCCTCAGAGTTTCCCCTGGTGCCCAGAGAGGCCCAAAGCCAAAACAGAGCCACGTTCTAATAAAGGTAGAAGCTTCACTCCTTATGAGACGCAGCGAATCAAGCTTTCTGTATTTCTATCTCCCTCCCTCTCCCTCTCCCCCTCCCTCTGCCCTTCTCCTCCTGTCTTCCTCTCTCTCGGCATGGGTGATGAGCATCTGCTTACTGTAGACCATGATCTGCTTTGAGTCACAGGTGGTGCATTTTTCTCTGCAGAACCTGAAGCTCACTGCCTGCCTCAGACAGAAGCTCCAACGCATGGATCCCTACTACATGCTATCCCAGAGTACAGATGGGAGTCTGGGCTTCATGGAATGGGGGGTGGGGTTGGAGCTCCCAGCGACTGAAGCCTGCTCTGACCTGAGAGCATCCTTCATGCCTTGTCCCGTGTGGTTTTTGCATGATCCGGAGGGAGGCATGGCAGTGCCGCTGTGTGAAGAGATGCAAGCTCCACCATTAGGGAAACTCGTGGCCCAGCTCGGGTCTGAGAGGAAGAGAGCCGGGGGTCCACGTTCATAGCAGTTCAGGAGAGTCAGGTGTGTACTGCCTGATGTGAGGCTAGACCCCGCAAGTGCTCAGAGACTCTGGGAAGAAGGATGAGGTTGGCGATGGACGGGCAGGAGGCACAGATGGTCCACATCTGTCATGGCCACTCCACATGGCATGATGCTGGGAGCAGAAAGATGCTGGGCACAGTGGGAAGAAGGCTGGCCTGGGAGGCAGACACCCTGTGTGAGCACGTTAGGCGACCACGGCAGGTCTCGCCAGCACCT